>NW_003852396.1:68684109-68699342 GCF_000181295.1 Otolemur garnettii | reverse complement strand
GGCGGGTCCGGGCTGGGGATTCGAACCCGCCACCTTAGGTGTACGTGGCTGGCGCCTTAGCCGGTTGAGCTATAGGCGCTGAGCCTACTTCATGGTATTCTTATAAACATACACAATGCAAGAGCAACTAAGCTGTGTCATTAGAGTTATTTCACGTGTAACTCAGAAATGAGTAATTCCTGCAGCAAATAGTTATTGAGTACAGTGGCAGGCAGAATAATGATACAACAAAGATGTTGATGTCTTAATTCCCAGAACCTGTGAATACATTGTATTACATGGCAAAGGAAAATTAAGATGTTAACCAGATTAAGGCTACTAATCAGATTACCTTAATTAAAATAGAGCATAAACTGAATTATCAGGTGGGCCCAATGTAATTACAAAGGTCTATAAAGATGGAATGAGGAGGTCAAAGAGAGTTGCAGCAAAGGAATGAGGAATACAAGTTGTGCTGGAAATGCCGCAAAAGGGGGCTAGAAACTCACAAATGTAGGTAGCCTCTAGTGACCAGAAAAGGCAAGGAGATGGACTCTCCCTGGAGCCTCCAGATTTTAAAAATCAAGCCTCCTTTGATTTTAGCCCAGTGAGACATGGGTTGGGCTTTTAACCTGAATAATGATAAGATGTTAAATTTGTGTTGTTTTAAGCCACTAAAATTACCACTAAGATTGTGGTAATTTTTAATGGCAGCAATGGAAAACTAATACAAACACCCATTAAGTACCAGGCATAAAGCCAGACATTATGGTGATGAATAAAGTAACTGTTAAGCTTGAGAATTCTTAGTCAGATGTGTTGTTAGTCAAATATTTGAAAAGGGACACTAAAATCATTGCCAGAAAGTGAACTTTATTATCTTTGTCATTATTCAGGTAATAGCAAACTCAACAGCCAGGGGATTACTTGGCTAGTTCATACTGGAAATTACTTCTCCTAAAAGAGATAACTGGCTCGGCGCCTATAGCTCAACCGGCTAATGCGCCAGCCACGTACACCTAAGGTGGCGGGTTCAAATCCCCAGCCCGGACCCGCCAAACAACAATGACGGCTGCAACCAAAAAAATAGCTGGGCGTTGTGGCGGGCGCCTGTAGTCCCAGCTACTTGGGAGGCGGAGGCAGGAGACTCGCTTGAGCCCAGGAGTTGGAGGTTGCTGTGAGCTGTAATGCCATGGTACTCTACCCAGGGGGACAGCTTGAGGCTCTGTCTCAAAAAAAAAAAAAAAAAAAAAAGAGATAACTAAACATCATTCAATTTGATTATTCATCAAAATATTAGATCAACTGTTGGGGGGCATCAGCACAATGAATTTCTTTTACTGCAATCCCAAGGAGTATGAAATAAACATTAAGGACAGGGTGCCGCCTGTGGCTCAGTGAGTAGGTTGTCGGTCCCATATACCAAGAGGGGTAGGTTCAAACCTGGCCCCAGCCAAACTGCAACAAAAAAAAATAGCCGGGCATTGTGGCAGGCACCTGTAGTCTCAGCTACTCGGGAGGCTGAGGCAAGAGAATTGTCTAAGCCCAAGAGCTGGAGGTTGCTGTGAGCTGTGATGCCACAGCACTCTACCGAGGGTGACAAAATGAGACTCTGTCTCTAAAAAAAAAAAAAAAAAAAAAATTAAGGACAAAAGCCTAATTTTTCTATGAAGATAACAAAATCAAGCTGAAAGTTCCTTTTTGTTCATACTTCTACTGATGGCAACAGCACTGTTTAGCTAAGGGCAATGGGTAGAAATTATTAGTGCTCTTTCATTACTATTAGATTATGAACAAGGTTTTACTTGTTTCAAATACTGTTGGTTTCAACAAGCATTCCTGGCAAAAACAAAAACAAAAATACTGTTGGTCATTTTCAAATATTCCTGTTGTAGTCCTTTTATATCTGGCAGTATCCAATAAAATTAAATATAATTGCATCCTTGAACCAGTTAATTCCAGTTTTAAGAATTCATCTTACAGATAAATTCACAGAAGCAACCAGAAATATACACATGAGCACTTACAGTCACACTGTTTATGATAGCAAAAGCCTGGAAAGAATCTAAATGTCTGTCACTAGAGGACTGGTCATATAAGTTATAGAATAACAGATCATTATACAGTCTATTTTATTTTATTTTTTTGAGACAAAGTCTTACTTTGTCACTCTCAGTAGAGTGCTATGGTGTCATAGCTCACAGCAACCTCAAACTCTTGGGCTCAAGCAATTCCCTCGCCTCAACGTCCCAAGTAGCTAGGACCATAAGTGTTAGCCACAACACCCATTGATTTTTAGAGACAAGGTCTTGCTTGCTGTGGCTCAGGCTGGTCACAAACTCCTGAGCTCAGGCAATCCACCCCCCTCTGCCTCCTAGAGGGCTAGGATAACAGGCATTAGCCACCATGCCCAGTGTCCAGCCCCACTATACACGCTTAAGGGAGAAAGAGGTAACTTTTTATTTCTGACATGGACAAACGTTTATGTCTTATTTAGTGACTAAAAGCTAGTTGTGAAACAAAATGTTTGCAGTTCTGTTGAAAAAACATGTTTGCATGCGCATTAAGAACTTGTAAGAATACAAAAGAAAAAGTTTACTATGATTCCTTATAGGAAGGAGGACTCAGTTATAGGATTTTCACTTTTCATTTTGCAGCATGCTGAGAAGTTTGGGAAAAGTTGTAAAATACGATGATTATGCATTTTATAGTTTTTAATTCAAATATAAAATTGAAAAAAGATTAAATTTTTTAAAATTCTGATATTTGCTTTATAAATAAAATTAACAAATATTTTTCACATTTGGTAGCAATGTTTACAACTGTGGAAAACGGAACAGGATATGGAATCTGAAGATCTGAGCTTGAGTTCACACTGTGCCACTTTCCATCTACACAACCTTGGGCAGGGAGTTTAACAACACCCAGCCTAAATTTCTTTATTCAGTAGAAGGAAGATCAATATTCACACCTCAATGGGTTTCTATGAGGTAAAATGAAATAACGAATATGAGAACACTTGGTAAGATGCACAGACATCGAACTGTTTTTATCACAATGCAAGATACCTGTTAATATCCTAAATTGGAGTCACTTCCATTATGTCACATTTAAAATGCAACCTCTACGAAGGCAAGGGACTGTATAAGTCACTGGATGGTCAAGGGGAGTACTTCACTTCAAAGGTGACCTTAGTGATATTTAGGAATGAAGTATGTAGAACTTTTTCTATAATGAGGTTTGTACCTTCAATTGTTTCACCCTGTATGTGTCTGAAATTCAAGGTCAAGTCAGGACTACAGAGATAATTTAGGAGTCCTCAGAATCTAGGTGACATTTTGTGCCATGAGACTATATAAGATGACCTACTGAGCACATGCACATAGGGAAGAAAAGGGGAACACCAATATTTAACATCCATCAGAAAGAGAGGAATTCAGCAGAAGAAAATTAGAAGTCATGGCCACAGATTTAGAAGACAGACCAGGTATGCGTCCTGGCAGCCACGTAAGAAACTAGTTTAATAAGGTATGAAGTACAGGCTGGGCTGCCAAAAGCTTAACTAAGATTACTAAGAACTGAGCACTGAATGAATTTGGCAACATGGAAGACTCTGGGGTTCCTGACAGGAGTCATAGGAATGAAGACTGGATTGGAGTGAATTTAAAAGAGAACAGGAGAGGGAGGGGACTCCGGAAGCACAAACAACTCGTTCAAGGTATCTGGCTATAAAAGATCCACTCAGAGCAATTCCCCTTGTTGTTGCTTGCCAACAAGGAGTATAGCTGAGATGCAGGTACTGCTTACACCCTGCTCCCTCCACTGTGGAGCACAAAGCTGTTCTAATCTTTGACCTGACCTGGTGGCAAGCCTTCTTATTCCTCACATTAGAGTGCCTTCTATTTACTTCCGCAAGTATTTTTTCTCAACTGCAACAACTGCTGAACCCCACAGCTGATCTAATCCCTCCTCAACAGTGCGGCTGCCATTCCCAATCTACCTCTCCTCTGCTCTTTCTGATTCTTCTGCTGTTTACCATTTGTTTTCTTTGTTTGTTGACTCTCCATACTTTTTGATGGGTGGGCAATAAAGCTAACCCGTTAGGTGCCTTACCAGTGACAAAGATGATGATTTGCCTAGCACAGCACAACCTGGCAGCAGTGATCCTTGAAATTACACATTGTGCACCTCTTCTGAGGGTGAAAGGGCTGATTTACTGATTGGGTTACTCAGATTTAAAGATCTGAAAATCTGAGGTTTCCTACAGGCCAGTCTCCAGATGGCTATCACAACATGAATACTATAATGCTTCATTCAGACAATGGTAAATTCCTAAAAGGCAGAAACTACTTCTCAAGCTTGCTTATGTTATCCAATCAACAGATATGTATGGCAGTCTATATGCTTTGCAGTGTTAGAGATGCTGGAATTGCGGAGATGAATACAAATACTCCTTTCACAAAGCATGACTTGTATGGCATTTATATAAGTAAATAAACACAACATAGCATACTAAATGCTATCATTAAGTTATTCAGGATGCTATGGAAGCACATAGACAAAACAACTTATTCAAATGTGGGCACCACAGAAGCTTCACTGAGCAAGTAATGTTTAAATTGTGAAGAGTGTGAGTCAGTCAGACTGGGGTGTTGGAGGAAAGACCAACACATGTGAAAGGGCCAGAAGCAAGTGAGAACACAGCGTATTTGGAGACAGTCACAAAGCTAAGCCTGGCTAAATACGTGTGTGTGTTACTTTGGGGTAAACGTGGGGCAATCAAGGATGACTAGAGATGAGGCTAGAGAAAAGGAAGGGCCAAGGCAAAACACACGTTAGAGAACTGGACCATGTCTGGGATATGCACCGAACTGTTAAAAGTAGTTTTCTCTGCAGAGTGAGAATGGATAGAGGTGGAGAAATTTCACTTTATTACTTTAAATACATTAAATGCTGGACGTTTATTTTTATAATGCCATGCGTTATTTTGGTATTCAAATTTTTCAATTAAACCAAACAAAGGAAGAGAGCAGTTAGGAATTAAGAGTAACACTAGCGGCTATGGGAAGAAGATAAAATTAGAAAGTAAAATGAAAAGATCTTAGTAAGGGATAAGGGAGGAGGAGGAATTAAAGACAACAACTAGATTCCTAACCTGAGCAAATGGGTAGATGGGGGATGATAGTGTTTTTCCCTACACTAGAGAAAAGAGGCATGCCACTGGTTTAGGGGTAAAATGAGCTTTGAGGCTGGTGTGGTGGCTCATGCTTGTAATTCTAGCACCCTGTGAGGCTGAGGTCTAAGACAAATTGCAGAGGTTTTGCAGGTCTCTACAGGGGGGTTCTATGTATATAAACCCAGAAACAGCTCTATGACAAATAAGATGGTTTACTTTCTGCAAAGCACAAAAATAAAGCTGTCAGCTTCACAGTGCCATATGGATGCTCTCTTCCAGATTAATCAAATTGCTTAATGTCAGGCCAAAATTAAACCACTCCTTCACTTATAAGCTATTGAAGACCACTAGAGATTTAGCCTGTTTGTCCAACTTGAAACTGATAGCTTTTCTTTGGGCCACAGTTGCTGAAACAGTCACTTATCAACCAGTGCTTTGCCAAGGTTGCCAGGCTTACAGCAAGAGCCTTGTCAGAAATCTCATTTAATGTGAGCAGTTAAAAGCATCTATACTCCAAAAAATTTACCTCACTGGAGGTAAATTGGAGTAGGGTGTTGGCCACATACACTGAGGCTGGTGAGTTTGAGCCCAGCCTGAGTGTGCTAAAACAATGACAACTGCAACCAAAAAATAGCTGGGCGTTGTGGCAGGTGCCTGTAGTCCCAGCTACTTAGAACACTGAAGCAAGAGAATTGCTTAAGACGAACAGTTTGAGGTTGCTGTGAGCTGTGATGCCACCGCACTCTATCAAGGGTGACATAATGAGACTCAAAAAAAAAAATCTGCAGAGGGCAAACTGAAGAAACATTTACTTCATTATTTCAGTTTTTTTTTTTTTTTAAGTTTCTTTCAAGTCCTTCAGTGGTGGGTGTTATGAAGGAAAAAATATACTTCAATTTACTGAGTACAAAGTATTCACTTGCATGCTACAGCATGCAATACCTTTTTACTTAATACTTCCACTAAATGCTACTCATTAGATGTGAAAACTTTGGGTGGCTTTTTCTGTCATGAGTTGTACTATATAATTTTTAAGACTTTTCCCCATATATAAAATTTTATGGTTCTAACATTGAAGGAGAGGGAAACAGTGTCCAAGAAAGTAAATATTGTAATAATAGTTGATAAGGATGATACTTTAAAGCAAAGGTTCTCAACTGGTGGGTTGCGACCTACAGGAACTGTATTAAAGGGCTGTGGCATTAGGAAAGTTGAGAACCGCTGCTTTAAATTGTTAAAGTTTTAGATCTCTTTAGAAAGAGAATACCCAGAGGTAACAAACCCAGTGCCAGAAGTACAACTTGATTCAGTAAGCCTACTGCTAACAAACTGGCAGCACTTCAAGAGTTTATCTGGCCTGGGGCAGTGCCTCACGCCTGTAATCCTAGTACTCTGGAAGGTCAAAGCAAGAGGATTGCCTGAGCTCAGGAGTTCGACACCCCATCTTTAAAAATAGTTGGGTGTTATGGCAGGCACCTGTAGTGCCAGCTACTTGGAGGCTGAGGCAAGAGGATCTCTTGAGCCCAAGAATTTGAGGTTGCTTGAGCTGTGACACCACAGTGCTCTACCGAGGGTGAGAAAATGACTAAGACTTTACAAGGTGAGACTCTGTCTCAAAGAAAAAAAAAAGTTTATGTGTTAGCTGGTAACTCAGAAAATGGAGCATAAATTTTTCCACAGAAATGATGTGGTGTATAGTGGTTAGTCTCTGAGGCTAATTCCCAAAAGTTTATTTAACCTTTGATATAGGTGAACTGGTAGACACCTTGGATAAAAATAGAAAACAGATGTTGCCACACTAGTGATTAAGCAAAAAGAACATCAAAATGAGACAAAAAAAAAATTTGGGTGATGTGGTGGTGCACAGTTGTAATACAGCATTTTGAGAGGCCAGGCTGGGAGGAATGCTTGAGGCCAGGAGTTTAGTGAGACCTCCATCTCTACAAAAAATTAAAAGAACACATCTATAGTTCTAGCTACTTAGGAGGCTGAGCCTAGGACTCTGAGGTTATAGTGAGCAATTATGGCACCATCACACTCTAGCCTGGGCAAGAGAACAAGACTCTGTCTAAAAATTTTTTTTACCTTGAAGCCTGTTCTTCACAAAGTCAACCAAAAGACCCATTGGCTTGATTACACTTGTAAATCCTCTTAGTAACTAGATTCTAATAGCTCAGTCAAGCCCATAGACCTCGAGTTAAAGACTCTTGTTTAAATAAACGAGATGGTCCTACTAGTTTCCAGTAGAGCGGACAGACACTAGGAAATAGGAAGCATGCTAAAGTGCAAGGCTGGGGAAAAAAACACGGAGTTGGAGAAGAGAAGGAAGGAGTTCTCTTCACATCTGAGATCCAGGATTCTTGGGCCACATTCAGGAATTCAGTAGCAGCTCAGTAAACTGAAAACTGGGGAAGGTACATTTCCTAGCTGAGGCAGACACTGTGGAAAGGAACATTTCACAAATGCCTGTGGTCCCAGGTACTCAGAGGCTGAAGCTGGGGCAGGAAAAATATGAGACTGCAATGTGTGTGAATAGCCACTGTACTTCAGCCTGGGCAACACAGCAAGGTTCCTTAAGTTAAAAAAATTCACTGAACTGCCATGCCAAGTACTAGACACCTGCTGCTAGACAGCTCCAGCTTTGATTGTGAAGAGGCTGCCTGCAGGAATAAATGCTCCTTGTCATACAGTCCCATTTCAAACCACCTAAGAGTGTAGGGTTTCCTATATATATGCACATTCATAAGTCTGCAATATGTAACTGGTAAGTGCCTATCTTTGCTAAACCTTGAAATATAAAAGTCAAAATTTTCATGGCTACTTGAACTTAACATAATAAATGGTATGTGTAGCAACTTATTGAAAAATTCAATGAAAAGGTCATATATTTAATGCAGGAGTAACTTGTTTAAGATCTAGAAGATTCTTCAGATTTCATCCTTCTCTGAGGCAAGTTTACCAGTAATTCCTATCTTTTCCCACTAAAATCCAATATACAAAAAGTAGGAATTTACTAAAGAGGATAAACCAAATCAGACTCTACTTTCACACTGCAATGTTAACCATATAAATAAAATGTTTCTACCATCTTTACTTTTTAAATGGTTCACATTCTCAGCTGAGTGGCAGAACACCAAAATGCGAAGAAAAAGTCAATGTCAGAGTATAAATAGCTATGGGCAAAAACAATAGTGCATAATGACCAATAGGAGAAAGGCTCCCCAAATTGCAGCAGGGGTACTTAATTCCAAGTCTCCCTGCCTAAGGGCCTCAAGGAAAACTACTATCAGGAATCAAAAGAAAGGTGGCTAGCCTGAGCAAGAGTGAGATACTGCCTATAAAAATTGCCAGGTGTTGTGAAGGGCACCTGTTGTCCCTGTTACTTGGGCAGCTGAGGCAAGAGGATCGCTTGAGTCCAAGAGTTTGAGGTTGCTGTGAGCTGTGACAGTCAGAGTCTGTCTCAAAACAAAAGAGAGGCAACAAAGTGAGATTCAATCTCAAAAACAAAAAAAAAAAACCCAAACAAAAGACAGGTGGAAGCAACCAGGACTCACATAAGGTTGCAAGTCTTATGTTTAAAAGATGAATTTACAGGCCTGGCCCAGTGGCTCACGCCTGTAATCCCAGCACTTTAGGAGGCTGTGGCAGGTGGAATAACTGAGCTCAGAGGTTCTAGACCAGCCTGAGTCAGAGCAAGACCTCATTTCTAAAAATAGCTGGGTGCTGAGACAGGTGCCTGGAGTCCCAGCTACTTGGGAGGCTGAGGCAAGAGAATCACTTGAGCCCAAGAGTTCCAGGTTGCTGTGAGCTATGACACCAGAGAACTCTACGGGGGGAGACGCAGTGAAGCTCTGTCTCAAAAAACAAAACAAAAACAAAAAAACAACAAAGATAAAGTTACAGTGTTTCTAGGGTTTCTGAAACGCACAGGCTTATATTTTAAGTCTCGGCTGGTACAGCCAAAGAAAAGGAAACTTTTTCTAATGTAAGTCAGATAGAAAAATGTTACCCAATAGGAAAACTGACCGTTTTTTCTCAGATATACTGAAAACCATTCATGAACACCAAGGGTGACTTTTAATATTATATTTGTATAACGCTCACATTGTGTAACTCTTTACTTGAGATAAAGTTTACCATTACAAGACAAATCTAAATCTAAACCTCACCTTAAACAAAAGTAAATCTTGCAGTGTATTCCTATGACCATGCACTATACACAGTCCAGAGGGCCAGTAATTTTCCACAACACAGGCTAAAACGTTTGAGATCAGTGGGGTAAACTGCATGGGGCCTAACACTTTACTTTCTAAACGTTTGCTAGACATTTAAAAATTGTTCTCAAGCATTTGAAGTTAGTAAGTTTACCAAGGTTCTGTAGCAGAACACGCACACATACTACTCAGGCACGAGCAGCGTTTGCAAAATGCGGACAGTCATAAAGTTATATAAGAAAAGCAGTCTCTCCTCTGAAAAATTAGTTTAGGCATACAACAATCCAGGAAATCGCAGATCCGCTTTCTGAGGTTGGGTCAGAGGAACGAGATAGAGAAACAATGAAAAGTACACTGGGAAAGGAGGACAGGTACAGCAGAAAAGATGCTAGTAACTGCACCAGCAGCATCTTCAAGGGAGTGTGTGTATACTGTCTTTAATGAGCCCCTGCTGACCTCGGTAACAAGCTGAAACCACCACAGCCAGAAACGAATCCCACCAAGTGGCTGAGGAGACTTGGGGGAAGCAGCATTAAGGTGCACTGACTAGAGGTGCCGAAGCTGTCACCGCTCTGGGACTTGTGCACACCCCAGCGCCGCCACCTGCTTTCTACTTCCTCCGCGAGCGCGGGTGACGCGTCGGCCGGAGAAGCAACAGAGGCAAGGATAATGACCCTGTGATTTCTAAATCTCGATCACAAGAAAAAGCTCCCAGTGTCCGTCCCCACCCCCGCCCACAGCCGCGCGACTCTTCCCCACGCGGCGCGCGGTCAGGGGCTGGAAGGCTGAGACCTTCTAGGTGGCCGAGCGAGGGCCAGAAGACAAGTGGGGAGGAGGCGGTACCGAGTCAGCATGCAGAGTGCCGGGGTCGCAGGGCCGGCACCGTGGGAAGGTAGGCTGGGGGCGGAGCCGCGCGGAGCCACACAGCCAGAGGCCGGCCCAGGGAATACCCCCGGGGCGAGGGCGGGCAGGGGCGGAAAGAGACGCCCAGGCCGCTACCTGCTGCTGGATCTTCCCGTCTTCCGTGACGACCCAGTGCGTGGTGGCGAAGGCCCCTCGTGCCGCCATACTCAGCAAGGCGGAAAGGCTGAAGAGCCAGCCTGGGCCGGAGCAGGGAGGCAGCTCGCACCGGCCGCGGACCCCCACTGCCACCGCCATCTTGCCCCCCCGTGGGCCTGGCCGCTCACCCCGGAAGCGGAAGCGATTCGCCGCCGCCCGCCATCTTGGGGAGGTCGGCGCCGGAGAGGGAGGAGCCGAGGGGGCCGTGCTCGCACCCAGCCGGGTTCCTGTGCCTGCGTCTGGGCGGCCGGGAAGGGCGGGCTCGAACGGCTCGCCCAGCCTGGTTTCAGGGATGGAGACGGCATTCTGGTGGTTGCTTGCCTGTGGCGGTACGATCTCGGAGCGTGGGAACAGGAGGGAGGTTAATTCTCCAAAGTGAGAGGACCCCAAAGAGTGTCGGTATTTTAAGAAAATAAATCCTTGCTTTTTACCAGTTTTTAATTTCTGATGGTATAAAATAGTTGTGATACAAAACCTAGATAGATGCTTTAGACCAGGGGTCCTCAGACTTTTTAAACAGGGGCCAGTTCACTGTTCCTCAGACCGTTGGAGGACCAGACTGCGGGCCCCGGGACGAGTCGGCTGCTAAGCAGGACAGGCAGCGGCGGCGGCAGCAAAAACACCCGGCGGGCCGGATAAATGGCCGCGGCGGGCCTCATGTGGCCCGCGAGCCGTAGTTTGAGGACGCCTGCTTTAGACCGTCTAAAGGAAGAGAAGTATAACTTTTATTCTTAAAGTTTCGCAGTATTGGAAGCTTCAAAACGGAGAGGATTGTTAGTGTAGAGCAGCGCTCTCCAGTAGCACCACGATGCGAGCCACTTGTGGAATTGAAAAAAGTACTGACGGGTTTAACCCTTTACATACAACATGTCAATTCAGTATGAATCTATACAAATCGTTGAGATATTTTACGTTTTTAAAAACTAGGCCTTGGAAATCAGTATGCATTTTACACTTAAGTGCATCTGATTTCGAGTAAGCCGTATTTTAGAGGCTTTGTAGCCTCATGTGTAGTGGCTGCCTACTGAGCAGCGCAGGTGTAAGCGAGGCCTAACCATAGGTTTAGGTTCAGCGACCAGGAGCATTAGTATCACCTGGAGTTTATTCCCAGCTATTCTCCCTCTCCCTCAAGAACCTGCTGAACCTGACTGTTTTAAACAAGCTGCCCAGGTAACCAGTGTACATAATAAAGTTTGAGTCCCACTTCCCTCTAGTGGGACTCTAAGAGGCAGAGAAGCCACTGACTAGCTTGCTTTCTAGCTTCTGGCTGAGTACATCATTTTTGGTATTTTGGGGCTATCTTTCTAGCTTTGTGTGTCATGTAAGGTTCGCTATGCTTTTGGCTTTCTGTTTGGGAAAGAAGGATGAGAATATTGCCTGACCAAAAATTACTGAAAAGTATTTGAACATCACTTTCGTGCTATAGGAAAAACGAGCACTACGTTGGGTTTTTTATTCCTTCTGAGTGCAGCTTTTCTTAAAGAACTAAAGTAATGAACATTCATTTCATTAAAAATATATGGCTATCTGCTTTTTGCTTGGTACTCTGATAGACCCTAGGTATGGAAATCGGACCATTGAGCAGTTTGTAATATAGTGGGATGTTGATGGGTTAACAATTAAAATATAGAATAATGGGGGCATGTAAGGGCGTATATGTAGAGAAGAGAGCAACCAACTAGGTAGAAAGGATTGGACCAAAGGTGCTTGTTCAGGCAGAGTAAGCAATAGGTGTGAAAAGGTAAAGTTGCTGGCAGGTAGTAAGGGTACTTGTATGTCATACATAAGGAGTTTAGACATAGGCAACTAAAGTTTCAAAATAGAAAAAGGGGCAAATGATGGAGTCCTTTTGTTCTCAGAATCTTATTTCTAGGTACAGAGGCCAAACTTCTTGTGTATAAAGCTGACATGATCATCTAATGATGGTTTCGATGGTTTAATACAGTGTAGATACTGTACATGCTTAGTTCCAAAGAATTTTCACAACTTACCTGGCTTCAGCTAGTTAAATAGTTGAATAACTTGGCCAAGATCAAATTGCTAATAAGTAGTAGAGCTCAGGTTTGGACTCAGATCTACATGACTCTAGGGTCTGAATGCCTGAGAACGAATGAAGAATATTGAAGAGTTTGAGAGAAAGCCTAACATTACATATTTGCTATCAGGATTTCTTTGAACTCCCAACTTAGCCTGTAAAGGGGCATATTCTCTATTTTTCCTAGATGTTAAACCATTTTCTTCAGAGGTCCTCCTTGTGGCTGGGTTCTCTGCTCAGAGTCTCACATCTAATATTAAGGCTTCAATCTCATTCAAGGCTCTTGGGAGTCCTCTTCCAAGTGCATTCTTCAAAGTTCTTGGCAGAATTCGGTTTTTTCCATGGTAGGACTGAGGTCTCCATTTCCTTGCAGGCTGCTGACTAGGCGTTAACACTGAAGCCACTTACTATTTTCTGCTGTGTGGCCCTCTGAACATGGTAGTTATTCTTTCAAGGAAAGCAAGAGAATGTTAACTTCTGTTTGCCTCTGAATTCTGTAGCACTAATGTGACTATTAAATACCATACTACTTTGTGATAATTGACTTCATAAATTTTGGACAGCTAAACTCTTGAGTAACTCTTGGGAAGGTTCTTAGATCTAGTCTGATGAGGCAGAACACTTACACAGTAAGTCAGGCAAAGCAAATTTATTAGTGACAGATAGGCAGCAAAGATAAACCGGTAAACTGGTCCCTAAAGGTCAGGAGATCTTCCCAGGGCAGATGGAGTCTTGCATGTATGCCGGCCATTGCAAAACAGCTGAGGGATCCTTAAAACACTTCTCTGGGTTATATGCCCTAGGAGTGACTGGGATTGCTGACTATAAATAAGCATTGCAGAATGCTTATTACTCCTGTTTTGGAGGAAGGAGGACACAAACTATTTCCTCCTCTCAATATGTTTTCAGTACATTGTGCTTGGGAATTACAGCAAGAGAGGAAAGAGCTGGTTAGGCAAGGCCATCCTGGGACCAGTCCTCTTGCAATTGTTTAATTACCTAAACTAGTAGCAGCTGAAGGCATTCCTGAGCCGTTGAGCATTTCCTAAAGGACTATATTTTTGTCTTCCAAAGAGCTTTCATACTTAAATATTTGTTGACTCAGTTTTTTTAGTTCTTCAAAAATAGCTTTGCCATTTTATGTGAATAAAGGAATTAAAAATCCTAACCTAAATAAAATTCTTGCTGCTTTTTACATTCAGATACTTGTCACTCTTCTTTATTCTGTTTCCAAGATCTGATTTTTTCCCCACTATTATTATACTTTTCCCCCTTAGGTAAGACCAATAGAAATACAAGGTGGGAGTTGACGAAATTGCTGATATCTCAAATTGTGATTCAGTTTTTAGTTGAACAATGATAAGTGAGCCCATAACTGCATGTAATTTTGGTCTTTTAACATAGAATTCTTGAAGTTAGGAATTGGACATTGATTGAATGATCTTTCTGGATTACCTTCTTCCCTTGGTCCATCTTAACCTGAAAGTTGCAAACGATATATATATGTGTGTGTGTGTGTGTGTATGTGTGTGTATATATATATTTTTTTTTTGGAGGCAGAGTCTCACTCTGTTGCCCAGACTAGAGTGCTGTGAGTGGCATTACAGCTTATAGCAACCACAAACTTCTGGACTCAAGTGATTCTATTCTCTCAGACAGACTCCCAAGTAGCTGGTACTATAGGTGCCCAGCACAATGCCCAGCTAATTTTTTTTTCTATTTTTAGTAGAGATGGGGGTCTCACTCTTGCTCACTCTTGCTTAGGCCTCTTGCCTAGGCCTCCCAGAGTGCTAGGATTGCAGGAGTGAGCCACCGTGCCCAGCCAGCAAAGGATTTCTATGTCTTTTTTTTTTTAGACAGATTGTTGCTCTGGGATGGAGTGCATTGGTGTCATTATTCTTCACTGCAACCTCAAACTTCTGGGCTCAAGGGATCCTCCTACCTCAGCCTCCTGAGTGGCTGGAACTGCAGGGGCAGGCCACCATACCTGGCTAACATTTCTGGCTTTGGTAGAGATGGGGTCTCTATTGGTTAGGCTGGTCTTGAACTCCTGATCTTAAGCTATCCTCCTGCCTTGGCTTCCAAAAATGCTAGGATTACAGGCATGAGCCACCATGCCAAGGTGGATTTCTATACTTTTTATTTCTTAGAAGACATTTAAGATGTAAATACACACTAAAAAGGTAACACTCTGGTTTAAATTTTGTTAATTGATTATCTTCTTCATAGTAAAACCAATGTAAGTAAGCCTTAAAACATGGTTTATTATTTTTCACAGTTGGTTGGACTCAGGTAGTTCTGCTTTTTATAGTGTTGGGTGGGGTCATTCATAAGGCTGCATTCAGGTAGGAGTTTGGATAGGGCTAAAAAGTCCCCAGTGGCTCCACCACATGTCCAATGCTTTAGCTGAAGTGGTTAAAATGGCTGGAGGTGGCTGAGCCTCTTTCTTAGGAGGGGTAGTTACATAGGCTTCTTACAGGGTGGCTCAGGGTAGTGAAAGAATAAAAGTCGAAGGGTAAGGCTCAGAAATGGGAAAGTATCACTTTTGCATTCTTTTGGGCAAAGAAAGTAATACAGCTAGCTCAGATTCAAGGGGGAATGGTAACAGATTAATCTTGAGTGGACAAAAAGCAGGTTTGAGCAAGAATTGGAGGAATTACTGGCATCTTACTGTGTATAAATTCTTAAGAGCAATTTTGAATGGGAAGGTGGTAGGAGGATGGTAGGAGGCTGTACATGTGTATCTTCCCAACTTTTTTTTTTTTTTTTT
>NW_003852396.1:68624065-68683967 GCF_000181295.1 Otolemur garnettii | reverse complement strand
TTGCAGTTGTCATTGTCGGTTAGCTGGCCTGGGCCAGGTTTTGAACTCTCCACCTTGGGTGTATGTAGCTGGCACCGTAACCACTGTGCTACGTGCACTGAGCTTCTTCCAACTTCTATATGCAAAGTGAAGAGGCTTTTCAAAGGGGAGGCAGAGGGTACCTAAATAATTTAGAAACGATTTGCCAAAAAGATCAGGTGGTCTGAAGCATGAGGACTGCTATGGATGAGACCAGGGATTCTCAGTGATACCAGGGCTCCTCTGAGGATAGTACAGCAGTTATCCTCAAAAGAATTTTCCTGATTGAGACTTCCCAATTTATCTGCTTACAGCTGCTTATACATTTGGGGAGAACAATTACTACAGAGTAATTGTATTGTGACTATTCAAAGGTCATAACTGTTCCCACCCCCAGCTTTTTCTCTGATACAATATTTGGATTTTATGATTAAAGTCAAGTTCATTCTATTTAATCCTCTGTGTGTGTGTGTATTTTTCTTAGCCATCACCTTATAGTTTTGCCTAATAGGAATATCATCCCCTCTCTTATTTGCCCCTTTGTTCCTTTCATACTTGTGTATTTCTTGAGGAATACAAACTGGAACTGTATGTACCATTGTATTTTATCTAGGCTTTGTCTTAGATCTTATTTCTAATATTAACTCTTTATGATGGCCAAGAGTATTACAGGATATTTTTTATGGTTTTAGGGAATAAACCTACAACTTCTTAGGTTTTTTTTTTTAATTGGTACACTACATTTTGTTAGTTTCAGCTTCAATTTCCATTACTCTTGTGAGAAAGAAATCACACCTGCTGTTTTCTACCCACTCAGCTGAGAGAGCACACAACTTGAGACGAAAGGCCTTTCAGGATGAGTAAAATCAAGTTTTCTGAAGGATGAATGAGACAGATAAATGGGAAGGATCAGGCAACAATGATTTCCGGAGGAAAAATAGTCCAGTAATAGAAAGTGCATGGCTTTGAGTTTCTGAAAGCAGTCCCCTATTGTTGTAGAGGAGGAATTTAGGAATCTGAGATCAAGATTGGTACCTAAGAGCTCAGATAGCATAGCCTGGCACATTCTTAAAAGCCAAGTGTCCTGCGGGTTTTGTTGCCTTGATCTCAAATGCTTTTCCTTGAGCTCTTCACTATGCTGGCCCTACTTCATCGTCCCAATCTCAGATCAGATTAATTCCCTAATCTGAGGCTTTTTCTGACCATTCTTTCTGTGCCTGCTCTCTTGCACATTAGAATGCTTCAGCAGTACACATTTACAGGCTCTGCATAAATATGAACTCCATGACAGCCTGTCGTCTTTAGCACTATATCCCCTAAGTTTAAAACAGTGCCTTAAACTATTGGGTGCTGGAAACTTACTAGTACTGTTCTAGATGCTTGGATTACCAGTGAACAAAATGCAAAAACCCTTATGTTGTGGCATTTTAGCCATATTTTAGCAGTGACAGAGTGAATGACATAGTGGGGTAAGCGGGATCTGGACTCTTGGGATAGAAAGGGACATTGCAATACTCAACAAAATTCTTTGTGAAGGTTATCTTGGAGGATTTGAAAGATGGAGTTAGATATAGGATTATAAGGAAGAATGACTACAAGGAACAACTAGTTCAAAGGCCTGCAAGCAGCATTGTCTTTACCTGCCCTGCATGAAGCCATCTGGCTGTGACTGAGTGGTAAGTGGAAGAAAAGCCGCTGAGGTCAGAAATTGAAAGCCACAGTAATGCTTTTGCGTTATAGTTTGAAATGGAACCATGGAACAAACTCCAAGTAGAAGAGTGGATGTCTCTTTTCTGCTGTGTTTAGAATAGATCATAGAGTGTTACATGTAATACCAGGGGGATCAGTTAGGTAGGAGGTGAGAAATAATGGAGATACAAATTTGGCAGTCCTCAGCATACAGATGGTTATTTAAAGCCATAGGACTGGATGTGATCACCAAGGAAATTTAATTATCTTGTCCTGATCCACTTAAACCTTAGCTTTCAAACACTCCGTAGCCATCTTTGGTGCTTTAAGAAGACTTTTATAAAGGCTGGTAGTTAAACTACAGTAGAACCTCTGTAAGTTGACTACCCAAGGACTATAATAAACTGATCAACATAAGGAACTTGCATTGAATACTGAATATATGTGGTGCATGTCTGGTCTATGAAAATTAGGTCAACTTGTAGGAAGGTGGTCAATTATGGAGATTCTACTGTAATTAAGTTTCAGCTTTTCATATTATTTAAGGATGGATTTATTTCATGATCTGGTAAATATCTGCTGTTCTGCTTTGATAGAAGCACCAAGTCCTTTTTTCCAGAAGATTGTATCAGCTGCTAAAAATCATCCAAATCAGAACTGTAAAGGATGAAAATGAAAGTTTATTTGCAAGATTATACTGAGACTGAACTCCTTGAAGGCAGAACACTGTCTTGTCCATCTTTATAATTCATGGCCTAATATACTGCTTAGTACATGAGAAGCAATCAGTGTCAGTCAACAGGAATGTGCAATTACTACAATTATGACACAAAGACACAAAACAAAATTACAAAAGGAAATTTATTTCAAAAGCATAAGGAAACATTTACATTTAAACAAAGTGATAAACAGGTGTCTTGCAAGAGAGAAAAATAATGGCATGAATGTTTTCATTCAAATTTTAGAAGCAAAATAACAAGTTGTTCCTATTGCCTTAGGAAAGGGAAGAGTGAGTTGATAAGGGGAAGAACACAACTTAGTAGTATCAAACTAGAGAAAGTAAAGCCATGTCTGCTTAGCTCTGAGTTTACAAATATGCTTAGAAAATGGAAAAATTACACTTAATGTTCAAATTTATATAGCTGTAGTCTCAATATATGTTTCTATACTTGAAATGGCTTTAGGCCACTGATTGATCTTTGAGGTCCAGACTAGCTGGTCACAGTTTTCAAATGGCAATACCATATTCCTATGTTTGTTCAGATTCCAAGGGAGTTAAGGTTCAGCCCATAGTCTTCTGGAATGTTTAAAGATTATTGCCACCACTCCATAGTCAAGCTGACCAATTTTTTTTGCTCACTTGTATCCTTCTAGCCTTTTAAAAATATTTTCCTCATAAACATGAATTAACAAAGAGGTTTTTTGCTTTCCCCCAGTAGAGAGGTAATAGCAACGAAGACACCTGCACTGGAACCACAAACTATTCCTCAAAAAAATACATCAAACTACTAGAAATGTCATTCAGGTATCTGCTTTGAATAGCAAACTAAGAGAAGATTAACTGTGGAACAAAAATATATGAAACATTCAAATGCAGAGCAAAGGGTCAATGCTACGAAAAATGCCCATGACATTCAACACTCCACAAACCCCCCATCTGTTGTTTTAATCTAAAGATTCTATTGGCTAACATACAATAATTTCATTAATAACCTGAGAAGTTAAAGTGGCAAAAGCAAACTGAAAGGAGCATCCCTTACTTATTGGTACCATGTTATCAAGTCACCTGTTCTGGATAGCCCTGGTTATTCAATCTCAAAATTCTAAATTATACTATGTCATCCTGTAGAAACCTATATGTACACTAGATTCAGTATTCTGGCTGTATTTCATCAATAGTGATCTCCAAATTTATCTTGGAAAATGCAGCCTTCATTTTAGTTTTAAACATCAATAATCATGTAAGTGCAACTGACTCAAAATCCTTCACTACTGGGAATAAAAACATAGACAACAAGTCAGTAATGGATTCAGTCTCAAAAGGATAATCACCGTGTCAAAGACTACCCGTTCCTGGAATTTTGAAAAATGATTAATGTTGTGTAGTCAAGTTTCACAGCATGCATACATACACACACATCTGCTTATGTATGTATATTATACATACACATTTCTATTCAAATAGATCCCATACTCAAAAGTTCCCATCACAATATATGGAAAAGAGTTAAGTAAGCAGTGCAAAGCAACTTACTTTCTCCTAAAAATGTAATGTCACTTCTACATTTTAAGAAAGATGGTAAGTATTTTGCTTTTATGACACTGGGGAGGAATGCTGCACCATTGCCTAGCAGCTTTATTAAAAAAGAATGAAAACAAAAGGTTAAGATTGACTATTACTCTTCTCCATATATTGGGTGGGCAAAAACTAAGAAATGGGAGAGGAAAATCAGTAACCTGTCAAAACTGATGATCTTTACCAGTTATCAGAACTAGACTGAATTTCATTACATATTAAACTTGAACAGCTCTCAAAAAACAAATTATCAAGATGTTTAAAAGGAAAAGATTCACAATAGGAAGTCTGAATAATATTGCAAAAACAAGTCAACATTGTGGACAATGCATCCAAAAATATCGCTGTGGTTTATCCTGGACACACCATGGTCTGTTACAAAAGTAGATCATACATACAAAGGTATAAAGAACATTAAGTTTTTAGCTGAAGGCAGCAGTCCATTTAAAGGGGCATCCCCGGCAATCCAATTAATGAGTAGTAGTATTTAAGTATATTAAGCTTGTGACAATGCTGAAGAATGTGATGTCTTATTCAGTAGAGTCTTCCTCGACTGCGACTTCCTCGTGTGCCCCAACCTCGGCCACCTCTACTTCCCCTGAAGGCTCCTCTCTGCTCTACGAAAAAGCGAACAAGCATTTAGGTCTTGTTTATGACTTACAAGTACAGCAGACATGAAAGAAATGTAGTTTGTAACTCTGAATGCAGCAGTAGGCCCTGTAAAAGCAGAACTAATATTCTGCTAGTCTGCCTACAAATCCATTCTGTATGCAAAAGCAGAGCAAACATATAAGCTGAACCATCTATGGCAAAGTGCCAAATACATTTATAGCAAGTGCTCAATTAAATGTATCCCATTACCAAAGTTGTTTCAAGGTGACAAGAGTTATGATAGCTACATTTATTCTTTATTTTTGGTGCCTATCACTACCAAAGATAATTAATGAAATTATAAAAACCTCCATACTTAATACGGAATTAACAAAAATTCCTTTGATCTTCATGCCCTACATGAAAATATCTTAACTATCAATGATCAATTTTGAAAAATTAGGCTAGATTGAAATAGCCCCTTTTGAATCAACAAATAGGCAATTTCTTTTGTTTTGAACAAAGCATTTCAAGTACCTGGACTCACATAAATGTCAATCTAAATGTTGACAGTTTTTTCACTGCTTCATCAGCTATGTGAGCTTCCCTGAGTGTTGCCGACAAAGGTGTTACCTGTAACTGTGTGTGTGTGTGTGTGTGTCTGTCTGTCTTGGTTACTGGTGTAAATCTTGCTGAAAACCAAGTCATTTGTGTCACACAGTACAAGGAGAAACTTTGATGCATCAATCAGTCACTTTTATAGCCCAGAGAAATATTCCTCAAAGGAGTTTTCCAGTGAAGAAAACTGATTGAAGTTATCAGCAAGGCTGGACTTTTCACCATATGTAAATGAGATCAAATCCCTTCACTGAACTTGCAAACTTCCTCATTGCAGCCATCTTGTTAGCAGCAATAAAAAGAGCTTGATTTTGATGTTTTTGATCCACATCCTTGGAGGCTTGAAAAATACCTTTAAAGTAATTTTGCAATCCTTTTTTTTTCCTTTTTGCCATCATGGCATATTAGGATGACATTTTGATGTCTTCCCCCCTTTTTTCCCAGAAGGAAAAGTAATTCAAATCTGAGATACAAAACTAGACTTTACCCCAGAGGTTAGCCAACATTTATATGTATAACAGAAGGGGATCTCATTCAAAGTCTTCACTTTAAACCATGACATACTTTTATAAGTTGATTAGTATGCAAAGCATTTTAAAATGAAATTATGTTTATTACCCTAGTGAACACATTCAGAAAATCAGAAGTGGTCTCTCTGAAGGCAAGATGCTCCTAGTGACAGAAGACATGACTATCGGTACTTTCAGGGAGTGTAGTAGCCTTGATGTGTACATTTTGTCTACTCAGATTCAAACCCATCTATGTAAATGTCTGTACTCATTATTCCCATCAACACTTTTTTTTTTTTGAGACAGAGCCTCAAGCTATCCCCCTGGGTAGAGTGCTGTGGCTTCACAGCTCACAGCAACCTCCAACTCCTGGGCTCAAGCGAGTCTCCTGCCTCCGCCTCCCAAGTAGCTGGGACCACAGGCGCCCGCCACAACGCTCGGCTATTTTTTGGTTGCAGCCATCATTGTTTGGCAGGCCAGGCTGGATTTGAACCCGCCACCTTAGGTGTATGTGGCTGGCGCCTTAGCCACTTGAGCCACAGGCGCTGAGCCCACATCAACACTTAAAAAATACCTTCATGGACATTATTAGTTATAAGCTCTTTCACTTCTTTTTCTATTTTATTATGAAGAAGAGGGTTATCCTCAAATGTTTAGCTACATTTAATGAGTTTATCAAATAAACTGCATGAAGATATTTGATGTAATTATCATTCCTATACTGGCTATTTCTTTTTTGATTTCCAACTGATACAGCCATTTCTACTGTATAGGGATTCATCAACTTCATTCTAAAGTACCATTGTTCATTTTCATGATCTTTTCAATGGTTTCAAGCTCCAATTAAGTTTTTTAAAAAAAGCATTGCTCCCATTTAAAACTATAAGATAAGAATTAATTTTATACTCTTAAGAAGATACAATGTAAAAGATACAAGTCACAAATATAGATGTTTAGTACTTCTATGTTACTGGGGAACTTTGTGTGCAGGAAAGAAAACTGAACATAGACATTATATGTTTATAAATACTTAAAAAATGCACCAGGAAGCTGAATTAATTTTTGACAGCCAATACCATAAACCAACACCCTGTTTATAAACCAAACACTGAGATACTGATTAGTAAAGCAATAAACTCAGATACTAGAACTGTTTTCAACTGAATGGGTGAAGTGAGAAAAACTTTTAAAATCTTATTCAGACTACCTATAAGCTAATGATATTAAACTCCCAAATGCAAAAGACTAGCAGAAATTTACTCCTACTTTCCAGTAAGAAGAGTCAGAGTTTAGTTTGCTTTGCCCTGGTATTACTTTGAAGACTGGGAACAGCTGAAGTTGTGACTCCTTGAATTTTTTCTTGAATAAAACTTTGCTTATTTTTTCACATTGGATATTTTGTTTTTTTTTTCAAATCACATAAAATCCTAATTGTTATTTCTTTTCCAAGGCATTAAGTATCACCTAATTCTCACTGACAGGCAGGCAATGAGTTGCACAGGATACAATTCTCATGGCAAACTATGAATAAGTGACTTGGCCAAGAGAAAAGGAATATAATTCTCTTTTGTACTGCCACTGTAGGTCTTAAATTTTTTTTTGAGACCAAGTCTCACTTTTTCGCCCTGGGTAGAATGCCATGGTGTCATAGCTCATAGCAACCTCAAACTCTTAATCTCAAGTGATCCTCCTGCCTCAGCCTCCTGAGTAGGTGGGACTACAGGTGCCTGCTGCAACAGCCAGCTAGCTTTTTCTATTTTTAGTAGAGATGGGGTCTTGCTCTTGCTTAGACTGGTCTTAAAAATCCTCAGCTCAGGCAATCAACCCACCTTGGCCTTCCCGAGTGCCAGGATTACTGGTGTGAGCCACTACACCTGGCCTGATTGCATTCAATTTAAAAAGCATTTTATCAGTATCTGAGATAACAGACTTTAAGAATGGTTCTGTTAGACACCACATTAAATCATACAAGTGACAGAAGACAGTATGTGGTGCTACCAAATAACACAGAATCCTTTCCATTTACAAAATGCATTCACAAGTATTTGAAGAGTTCTGTGTTGTACTCATTTTTCATATAGGAGGCAAAGAGATGCACTATGATATAAGTGAAAGAATGCAGTGATCTTTCCTACACTAAAGCTGTCCTCTAAAGAGTCTGATTGGAGTAGAAGGGTTTATTTCATAGTCTCACATTTGCTTTCTATAATCTGTTTGCTCAGACATTATGGACCTGGCTATTGTATGAAAAATTTACTTTTTTTTTTTGAGACAGAGCCTCAAGCTGTCATCCTGGGTAGAGTGCCGTGGCATTACAGCTCATAGCAACTTCCAACTCCTGGGCTCAAGCGATTCTCATGCCTCAGCCTCCCAAGTAGCTGGGACCACAGGGGCCCGCCACAATGCCCAGCTATTTTTTTTTTTTTTTTTTTTGGTTGCAGCCGTCGTTGTTTGGTGGGCCTGGGGTGGATTCGAACCCGCCAGCTCAGGTATATGTGGCTGGCACCTTAGCCACTTGAGCCACAGGTGCCGAGCCTGAAAAATTTACTTAATGTTACAATTACTAACATTGGGAACATAGTGCATATATGGTTCAGAATGTACTACTTTAAAAAATAAATATTGCAGAATTAATTCTGACTAGTAATTAAGAATAACCACAGCATGTTTGGCTGCTGGTATTATTAAACTCTGTCTTCCTAAGTAAAATAAGGAGCTGATATTTCTGTCCATTCTTTTTAAAAAGGATGCATGAAGAAAATGAATGAGAGATAAACTTCACTTCTAATTCAACAGGCCTGGGAGAAAATGGACACTGAAGCTCTCCCAGCTCTAATAGCTAAAGATAGTAGGAAGCACTGATAAGAGGGCGGGCTGCACTCCCGGCAGAAGGAGACAGTGCAACAGAACACATCTTCTTCCATCTTTGTGACTTCTTTTGAACTAGTTAGAGAAGATGGGAAGTCAACAAGCAGGCTGACAAGGTCCCAGAAAAATCATTAATACCAACATCTGCCAGAAGCTATGTCCATCCCTGAAGAATGCAGAGAAGCTGCATTACCTTGAAGCTAAAACTAGGAAACCAAGTACATGGTTGATGGCAACTTCCTTTTTTTTAATTTCTGTAGGTTCCTCTGATTGTAAGAGGCATATTTTTCAAGTGCCCATTGTTGCATTTTAATGGGATAAGTTGTTTCCCCAAGAGCTCTAGTTTCTCAAGTTAACTTGGAAAAGTCATCTGACAGAGCTATGAGAATATGGTAATTAAAATCAAGTATAGTATAATTTTTACAATAATTAAAATCAAGTACAGTATAATTTCTGTTTAATCTTTCATACTGCTTATATCCAAACGGAAACGCTCACCATAATTAAAGTTGCTCAAATTGCTGCTATATTTTCCACTGGGAGGGTTATAAATCTGCCTGGCATCCCTTTTTGGTCCCGCTGCAGATTTCTTGGGAGGTGAACCTGAAGTTGTATCTTCAGTGGTTCTCTTTTGCCTATAACAGTAGGAAGAAGAACAATTAAAAAAATATTGTTATGCCAGAAGCTATCAATGTATCAGTAATAAAAGAAATCCTAAAGAAGAAATCATACCAGAAAAAGGAAATAATGTTCAATGTTGACAAATTAATCATAGCTTGGTTTATTGGACAACGATGGACATTGTCAGAGGGCATTTACAAGACTTTAAAATAATCTGAAATACATAGCTTCACAGACTTACATTTAGGTCACTAATTTTACAAAACTTGTTATAAAATGCTAGTGATGCTACAAGAATGCAAACAAGCCCGAAAATTCTAGGGTTACATTCCACCAGTTTATTTTACAAATACTAGAATTACATTTTGTATTTTAAGTCATGCTTCCAAATGAAAATATTTTAAATTGTATATAAAAAAAGCACACTGGACCCCATGACTGTCTTAATGTACACAGCTATGATTTATTAAAAAAAAGTCATAATTTAATGACTTAATGTTAATGTTATTAAGATTCACTTAATGAATAATGTACCCTTTTCTACAGTAAATGCAGCAACTGAATTCTGATTTTTATAATACTCAAATCCCCTTCACATATGTTTCTTACCCCATCTCAACCTTCTGTACAGGTTTCCAGGATAATGTTACTGTGCTCTTATAAGAAGGAGGAATGTGGAAGAGATCCTGGGGAGACAAAATTAAACAAGACTTCTGATGTATTTACTGGTGGCAGGGAGTGGTAGTGAGGGTAGGATACAGGGAGATACATCTTAAAGACTGTAT
This sequence comes from Otolemur garnettii, assembly GCF_000181295.1. Lineage (NCBI taxonomy): Eukaryota > Metazoa > Chordata > Mammalia > Primates > Galagidae > Otolemur > Otolemur garnettii. The sequence continues at coordinate 68,673,972 of NW_003852396.1, read as the reverse complement.
TTAGCTTTAATTTATCCTTTTTTGGTCTTGTGCTGGTGACTAAAATAAGGAGCTACAGAAACTGCTAGAGAAAATTAAACAGTATCAATCCTGTTTACAAATAAATTATTACCACAATAATTGTATCAGTGTTTGGGGACTCAAAAGTTAAGTGTGGATTTTTGACTACACAGAAGGGTGGGGCTCTGTGCTGTTCAAGCATCAGCTGTAATTATTCCATAGAATTTTTACCAGATTAGCTTTGAGGCTTACTAGTCTCAATTTTGTTACTGTCAGGCTCTGCACTCTAGGTGTTACAAAAATAATTTATTTCTTTTACTTGGCCACATTATTGTTAAGTTTAGTAACAAGTGATGACTAATTCAAGTTATTAGTTTTTGTTTAGGTTAGCAGATGCTTGGGAAGAGTAAAGAGAACTGAAGGGTAATTATGGCTTAATAATAAATTACACCCTTGCCAACAGTAAAGAAAGCTCTCAGTTCCTTATACAGACAAGTTTATAGAAAGGGCTCCACAAAAACATTTCATGTGCTACCAGGCACATGTCCATTCTCAGATGAAGCAAAACAGACTTTTACTGGCTATTCAAAAGGACCAAAAAGTATTAAGAACCTCAGAACTTAGGTTACTGAAATTTTTGAGTTTAAATTTTCTTTTTTAATGCTTTGGAAGAGAGGAAATTTGCATGCCTCCTTTTGTTTGCAGTAACTTCTACAAACCTTTTAAATAAGTAAAACAGTGTATGATTTTATGATAACTGCAGAAATGTCACCTAATGCTATAAAAAATATGAAGCTTCCAAAGGGCAAATGTTGGAAATGAAATAGCATCTACCCTTAACCCATATTATTACAGACCTAAGAACACATGGAAGATCTCTTGCACTAACTTTTTAGCTAGCTGAGAGTGTTGTGTAACGAAGGCAAACTTACCTTGATTAAAACATTGATGTTATTTGTTATTTTTAATGCAACAACTTTAATCTTGTTCTGCAAAGGGAAAACAAAATTAAGTTAAAATGCCACAACTTCTATGACCTATGCTCCATTCTGACACAGCACTGGAATTATACTTCTCTTTTAGAAACAGATCTACAGTTAGCAAACTTCTTGGTTTAAAACTACAGAGAATACTTATTTCCTATTTATTGACTCTAAACACCTCTAGAGATGGCAAAGAAAACAACCAGTTAGAACATTAAAGTGTTAAGTACAATTTACCTGAAAAATAAGCAAGGGACAGATTATATGCATACAGCCGTTGATTTAAAAGAAATCCTTTTAAGTTACAGGAAGACATAATGAAAATCTAATATTTCACTAGAACTAGAATGAAGACTGATTGAAATCAGGTAACATCAGGGAAAACTAAATCCCAACATTAATCTTTATACTTTGGTATAGAATTGTCAATTCATGAAATATGAGCCAGTGTTCTTACCTCTTCTGTTTTTAAGGCCTCGCCTGTTTTACCCTGGAGAGCCAAGCGAAGCTGTCTAATATAAACTTGCAAACCCCGTGCAAAATACTGCAGCCTAAATGAAGAAGTATTTGTTAATTAGCAATTCATCACTTCAATTTTGTTTTTAAACTCAAATAATCCTCTACTATAGTAAAACAGTACGCTGCCTATGCTTCATCAAGAGTTAAACTTCTGCCTTACCACGTTGCTAACTGTCCTTTGCTATGATTTCTCCACTGTTGCTCCGCTGTAACACTGTAAGATACTATTAATGACAGCAGCTACAGTTCAGAGCGGCAGTCCCCAACATTTTGGCACCAGGCCAGGGATGGAGAGTGAGGTATGGTTTCAGGATGATTCAAGCACATTATATCTCCACCTCAGATCATCAGGCATAGTAGATTCTCATAAGTAGTGCACAAGCTAGATCCCTCACACGCAGTTTACAGTAAGGTTCATGCTCCTCTGAGACTCTGATGCCACTGTTTATCAGACATGACAAAGTGCAGGTGGTCATGTGAAGAATGGGGAGCAGCTATAAATACAGTTGAAGCTTTTTTTGCTCACCTATTAGCCTCCTAATGTGTGGCCCAGTTCCCAACAGCCCAGGGACCAATACTGGTCCACGGCCTGGCAGTTGGGGACCACAGATTTAGAGTACCTACTATATGCCAGGAATGTGCTAAAACTATTGTATTCATTGCCTCATTAAATCCCCACAATTCTATAAGGTAGATGCTATTACCATTTTAATTTAATAGCTGGGGAAAATTTGGCAAGCTATAAGAGGTCAGGGAACCTGTCCAGGATCATAAAGCAAGTAGGTAGAGTCAGAGTTCAGTTTTTAAAAAGTTCACTTCCCTGCACTGATTTTTATGCCATTTCTGTCACAGGTTTACACACATGCCTGTTTTCTGGACCCTCCATTTTCTTCCACTAGGGTAAGGTAGGGTAGGAAGAATAATGCTCTTACAAAGTGAAAGCAAAGCTCAGGGAAGATTCAAGGTAACCATCACCTTCACCAAGGACTGAACCACCTCAATCATGTATCACCTGATTTTGAAATCTTTGAGCTTTTCTGCATTCAGTTTGGCTGTTAAGAAATCTGGAAGTTTTCGGCCCAACTGGTGAAAGCTGTACAACAAACATTCCACATAACTGAACTGCAGCTTGGGTTCTTCATTCCCAGCATTCTCGCCATTCTCTGCTTCTTCTGGAGGGAGAGGCATGTATTCCTAAGAGATGAAAATACAGAGATGTTTGCAGTTTGCTCTCATTGTACAAAGATAATCAAGTAATTGTCGGGCATGTTTTTAAGATATGGAGCATTTCAAAACTACCAAAAAACCAGACAATTTAAGTAAGACTTCTTTTTTACCTACTGGCTCACTGCTCTAGCCTGCCAACACTCAACATTAACCTATGTTACAGTTGGTACTACTAATAATGAAAATTAAAGTATCTAACATTTTATTAGTGTCTTATGAAGTTCTGAGAGCTTAGGTAACTCTTCTGTGGTGACAAAGTTAGTAAGTGGAAGAATGAGGATAAACTAGGTTTGACATCAAAAGTTGGTTAACACTTAACAACACTAGGTTTGACATGAAACAACTACACTATCCTAATACAAAAATCTGTTCTGAATGTTGGTCCAAATTGTTTAAGTACTGACTAACTACTACATTCAAAGTGCTGCCAATGGCACTGATATCAGTGCTATTATACCTCAGTAGGTATTAGAAGTCTGCATGAGCACCAGACTCCATTCATCACTTTGTCAGTTATGCAACTGCTTGTATCAAATAAGATCACTCAGGGATGCTGATAATGATTTGATCAGATGGCCTATTTTCTCCATAATCACTGTAATTCTCCATAATTATTAACTTCAGCTTTCAGACTTTTAAACCTAATCAGAAGAATTACATATAAAATTATTTTGATACAGGAACAGAAAGATCTACTACATAAATCTTGTATTATACTTTGTGTAAAGCATCAACAAAAGAAATCCCAAGATTAAAACAGACTTATTGATTGATTGAGACAGTCTCTATAGCCCTGGGTAGAGTGCTGGGGTGTCATCATAGCTCACAGCAACCTCAAACTCCTGGGCTTGAGTGATCCTCTTTCCTTAGACTCCCAAGTAGTTGGTACTATAGGGGCTCATCAAAATGCCTGGTTAGTTTTTCTATTTTTTACTAGAGATACGGTCTTGCTTTTGTTCAGGCTAGAAAACAGATTTTTTAAAAAAGCAGACAATATCTGGCCTGACGAGCTAACAACACTTGCTAGAATTTATTGTTTAACTGAAATTTCAAAAGCTGGACCTCATAATTTAGAAATTATTGTTAAATTAGACCTTCGAGATCTATATTGACTGTACCATAAAGAAGGAAAAAGTTCTTACCAATAATTTATCAAATAGTTTCCTTAAATTTGTTTCTAGCTTCTCCATGTCACCACAAAATGAACTCATCTCTGCCAACAATTTCAATACCTAAAACAGACAATTCACTAGTATTACCACTAATTTTTGAATGAGAAAAATCTATAAAATGAGAATAATTCTAGATAACTATTTAATCCTTTGCTTATTTTCAATTATACTTTCATAGAATCATGTTCAAACTAGAAAAAAAAATCCTTAGAGAGATATAGCTCTATATTTTACTGTTGAGGAAACTGAAAGTCAGAGATTATGTAACATGGCAAAGTCACAGTGTATGTGAGTGGCAGGATATGTCCTAAAACCCAGGTCTTGTGACTTGCAATATATCTGTGATAAAAAGTAAGAAGAATATATATGACACATTCTTCAATAGATTAATGATGGTGCTAATTACAGTGTAAAGATGGTAGCTATATTAACTTAGTCTGTACAATAAAGAGACATTTAGGAAGAATTCTGAACAGCAAAGAATTATTTACTAATATTTAATGTGTGCCTCATTTGTTATTAAATTTAGTCTCTGGATGTTCACTCAAAACATTAGTAATTACCACTATCCTCAAGGTTTATCCTGCTTTACCCCAATCCAGTCTCATGACGCTAGCCCAGGACATTTGAAGCAAACTACGTTGCTGGTGCACAGTAAGACTCTTCTCAACCCCAAAGATCTATGAGGGGAATGGCACACGCATTTTCATATTTCAGTTCAATTCAACAATCACTATTAAGTGCTCTTCAGGATCAAGCTGTACACTAGATTCTGGGAATACAGAGATGAATTGGATTAAATGTGGGGAGAAATATTTTCAGTATATGTATAAAGAGTTATAGATGCTGTGAAAAAAAGGATAGGGCATATTACAATTCAGATATAAAAGTGAGAGAGTAGTTAATTTTATTGGAGAAGGAATATGGACTATTTTGTGGTAATCACAAATCTAGCTCTATTAGTTATGGGTAGAAGTGGATGAGTTAAACAACTTATTTAAAAATATTAAGACTTCTGCATCCATGTATTTATCCTTAAAAAAAAAAAAGTTAAGTTAAGCTACAAAGGTAGAGATTGACTATAATAAAAACTATAGGCAATGCTTTCTCATTACAACAAACTTTTACTGAATCCACAGAGCATTCCTATGCAATTAATCCTGGCCTGGGAGATTACAGGTCAGTTATTACCAGACTTTTAAATTACTCCCTCAGAAACCAGAGCTAGTAAGTTGGTGGTAAGCCACATTTTCATTAAAATATGAGAATGCCTTTTAAGTGCTAAAGCAGAAATATCCTCTTACCTCCAATTGTATATCGAGACCCTCCACCGGAGTAGTCAAGGTACTGAGGTTAGGGAGAACCTGCTCACAGAAGTAAGTCACAAACCTTGTAGAATGGACATTTTTCTGTAAAAAAATCCAAGAAACTGAGGGGTTAAAAAGTAGAAATACTCCCTCAACTATTATGGCATTCAAAAAAATGCTAACTGAGCACCATAGCATCTAATTCTGTGACTAAAAATACACAATAGTACATACCTGGCACACCCCAGAAAGAACCTAGATGATCTGTGAGATGTCAAAAAGTTTATGGAGAAATGGAATTAAAAGATAAAAATTAAAAATACAAATATTTTTCAACATAACCTCCATCAAGTTTGGGATAATTCTCAAGTGATGATATTAGCTATTCCTAAAGAACTGAGGGTCCTGAGAATTTAAGTAAGTCAATATATTAGTTGTTTTACATTAACTGAAAACAAAATGGGGGCCCTTTAAAGGTTTTTTTTAGATTAGCAAACAAAAAGAAGTCAGAAGGAGCCAAACCAGGACGGTAAGGTGTACGCCTAATGATTTCCCACTGAAACTCTCAGAAAATTGCTCGTTTGATGAGAGGAATGAGCAGAATTGTGCTGGATAAGGTATCTCTGATGGAGCTTTCCTGTGTATTTTTTTGCTAAAACTCTAGGTAACTTTCTCAAAACACTTTCTTTTTTTTAGAGATAGAGTCTTATTTTGTCGCCCTCAGTAGAGTGCCATGGAGTCACAGCTCACAGCAACCTCCAGCTCCTGGGCTTAGGTGATTCCCTTGCCTCAGCCTCCTAAGTAGCTGGGACTACAGGCGCCTGCCACAATGCCCGGCTACTTTTTGTTGCAGTTTGGCCAGGGCCAGGTTTGAACCTGCCACCCTCAGTACATGGGGCCGGTGCCCCACTCACTGATCCACAGGTGCCGCCCTCAAAACACTTTCATTATAAGCAGATGTTATCATTCTTTGAATTTCCAGAAAGTCAATTAGCAAAATGCCTTGAGTATCCAAAAAAACTGTGGCTGTGACCTTTGCTCTTGACTGGTTAGTCCTCTTTTGTTTTGAAGGGTCACTTCCACTTCTTGGTAGCCAATGCTTTGAGTATGCTTTGTATTCAGGATTGTCCTGGTTAAGCCACATTTCATATCCTGCTACAATTCTTTGAAGAAATGTTCCAGGATCTTCATTCCTGCAGCTGATCTGGGTGTAGTGGTTTTGATGTCTCCTGAGTGGAAAGTTTACTTAACTTTCTCAGTCAGAATTGTGTAAGCTGTGAACCAACTGTGATGGCTATGGGGTTGGCTTTTAATTCTGCTGTTAATTATTGGTTCTTTTCAATTAGGGCAAGATCAAGATTCTTTTCCTTGAAAATTATTGTGGATGGTTTGCTGGTATGGACTTCATTTTCAAAGCTGTCTTGTTCCTTCTTTAAGTTATCCCTTTGTATACTGTTGATTTCTCCGGGACACTATTCCTGCTTTCCATAAAGTATCAACAATTCATCGTTCATCCTCCCAAGTTTTACCACAAATTTGATGTTTGTGTTTCCTTCAGTTTTAGCAAAATTCAAACAGCTCCGATAGAGGCTCTTTTCAAATTAATGTCTTCCCCTTTCTAGTGCCTGAAACTAGCTTCTATTCAGACATGTTGTAACAAGTTATTATGAGTTTATTCTGGTGTAAAACATTTTGAAATCCATGCATTTTCCATGAATTTCTTTTTCCTCTACTGTTCATGAAATTCCAAGAACTTTTTGAAGACCCCTCATTCATGTGTTGCAACGTCAAGTGGAGCACTGGAATATTTCCTATCTGAATTCTTTCTTGATTCTCACATGAAATTTCAGGGGACATTAAAATAATGGATTTCAGACTACACATTTCTCAAAAAAGATAGTTCCTTTAAACTGTATTTTTCAAACTAAGTTACACACATTCCAGGACATTCATGGCCAGGGAAAACACAAAGCCTGAGAAAGAAGGCAAAATTCTGATGACTTTTTCTTTTCTTTTTTTTTTTTTTTGAGACTGGGTCTTGCTATATTGCATAATCTGGTCTTCAACTCCTGGGCTCAAGTGACCTTCTCGCCTCAGTCTTCCAAGTTGCTGGGATACACGCTACAATGCTCAGCATCTTCTGACTTTTAAAAATCTAAAATGTTCCAAAATCCAAAACTTCTTCAGCATGACATGATGCTCAGTGGCAAGCTCAAAGGAAATGATCATTGAAGCCTTTTAGATTTCAGACTCTTGGATTAGGAATGCTCAACCTGGCACAACGCAAATTCTAAAAGCTGAAATCCAAAACATCTAGTCCCAAGCATTTCAGACTAAGGGACATTCACTTTACTAAGAATACTTTTTTTTTTTTTGCGGTTTTTGGCTGGGGCTGAGTTTGAACCCGCCACCTCCGGCATATGGGGCCGGTACCCTACTCCTTTGAGCCACAGGCACCGCCCCATCACTTTACTAAGAATACTTTTATGGAAAGGTTTAAAGAGAATGTTAAAGTGCTTATCTACACAAATATAGATAGCTTATAAATAATGCAAATACCAATTATGTAAAACAATAAAGAACTTACAGAGAAGAGGGGTACTGCCTGCCGAGTACACTGTAAGAGCCGGTCCACACAGTCAGGATCTGAGGGATTGAAGGTCTGTTCTAGATCAGCCTGTTCTGCTACCAATTCCACAAGTTGCTGTCTTCCACTTACTGTCTGTAAGCTTTTTAAACCAGAAAGTATCTTCATGAATAGAACAAATTCTTCACCAGTCACGTCTTCTAGGACCTATGAAAGAAGTCAGTGAGGATAATAGTATCTTTACCATTTGAATGGAAAAAACAGTATGGAAAGACAACAGCAAATTTTCTTCATTTACTGAAGTCAGTGTGGTATTAATACTTCTGAAATACTGATGGAAAGACAAGCTTCAGTGCAAAAATTGGGTTCTTGGAAAATTGTACTTTTTAATGTATAAAGCACATATACACATACATTATCACAGACAGGTATATAGTGTATTAGTGACATTAAGATTACATGAGATTCATTTCTTGGTTCTCAATTCTGTTCCATACATCTATTTTTGTGCCAGTACCATGCTGTTTTGGTCACTATAGATTTATAGTATAGTTTGAAGTCTGGTAGTGTGATTCCTCTTGATTTGTTTTTATTTCTGAGTAATGTCTGGGCTACTCGAGGTTTTTTCTGGTTCCACATAAAACGAAGTACTATTTTTTCCAAACCTTTAAAATATGACAGTGGTGCTTTCATAGGGATTGCATTAAATTTGTATATTGCTTTGGGTAATATGGAAATTTTAACCATGTTGATTCTTCCCAGCCATGAGCATGGTATGTTTTCCCATTTGTTAACATCTTCAGCTATTTCTTTGCTCAGAGTTTCATAAAATTGTGGGATCACTCCTATGGTGCATGTTGTAAGGGTACACGTCAGATCTACTAAGAGTATAAATGTTTTACCAAAATAATTAAGTAAATGAGGTGAGGGATATATTAACCAGTACAATGTAAGCATTCCAAATTGTGTATGAAATCAGCACACTGTACCCCATAAATGCGTTAATGTATACATGATCTACCTCTTTATGACTAAATAAAAAAAAATTACATGAGAGGGGAGTTAAGAAAAAAAAGTCTAAAAAGGCTCTTCAGGTTGATTAAAAAAAGGGTTGAGAAATCTATCAAACTATTGAACGAGATAGTTTCCTATCTTTAAAAGCAACTTTACTTACATTAATATGGTCACTGTATACAAAATAGGATGCTCTGCAAGTCTTAAGTCTTCCTTATCAGTGGGTCTAAACCTTTCTATTTCCCGAACAAAGGGGCTCACAACCATGACATGCTCTACCCAATTACTAGCTGGGGCATATGTAAAATATTCTGATATTCCCAGCTGGTGAGCTGTTCCTTTCTCTGTCACTGAAGAAATCTTGACAAGAAGCAAGTGAATGGTGCTATTACAGAGAAAACAAGGAATCATCTGACCATATAATAAAAGTAAATAAATTATTTCTAAACTTTGACACTTAGAAATGAGTGAAAAGCTAAATTTTTTTTTTTTTTTGAGACAGAGCCTCAAGCTGTCCCCCTGGGTAGAGTGCCGTGGCATTACAGCTCACAGCAACCTCCAACTCCTGGGCTCAAGCGAGTCTCCTGCCTCCGCCTCCCAAGTAGCTGGGACCACAGGCGCCCGCCACAACGCCCGGCTATTTTTTGGTTGCAGCCGTCATTGTTGTTTGGCGGGTCCGGGCTGGGGATTCGAACCCGCCACCTTAGGTGTACGTGGCTGGCGCCTTAGCTGGGTGAGCTATAGGCGCCGAGCCGTGAAAAGCTAATTATAACACACCTTGCCAATCACAGCATCTGTAACCATGCGTTATGCTAGAAGCACAGACAAATAAGCATGGGGAAAGATGAAAAAACCCACACCATTTCAATATGATAAGGCATTTCACTTTGAAATAATCCAGAATACTATGAGAGAATACCCTAAGATGAGAGAAAAGAACAGGAATAGGGAAAGCTTCCTGTACAGAGTCCTGAAGAATGGCCACACTTTGAAGGTAATACCACGAAGGATTTGAATGTCATTGTATCTCTTCATTAATGCACTAATGCATCATTACAAATGACCAAAGTGCTAAATATAGGAAAAACTTGAAGTTCTATGGTGGTTCTGATGGGACAAACCATTTCATACAGAGCTGTACAATGCAGCAATGAATACTGCCAATTTCAAATAAGTTCTTTCACTTTAGAGAAATTTCTAACAAATGATGACTGAAGCGTACCTTTTTGGATTCAGTTAGGATAAGCTCCTCCACTTCCTTTGTTAAGACTTCATCTGGTAAAGTCTTCAGTTTTGTAGAAAGGAATTTAATTGCTCTTTCTCTAACAATGTCTTCTCCTTGAAGTATTTGGCTGAATAACCCACCTAAAGTCCCTGTAAAACACAACAGTTGTCTATGGCAAGTCAATTCTATAGTGTAAAGAAGTTTTGCAATTTAACTAAATTCATGGTATTTCTTCTCAAATTAGTAAACATCCTAAATATCATCAATATTGGTTAAAGTTAGTAGGAAATTTCTACAGTCCCAACCATAAGAGTGATCACATGCTTTGTTTATGGATGCAGGGCAAACTTGAGCATGAAAAAAAAAATGACTATTTTAATAAAACCTATGTTTTTCTTTAAAGTGGCCAAAGGAATTTTTCCAACAGATTTCTAGTGGAAAATTATTTCTGCTGGGTTTTCTAGTCATAAATGTCTAGAGCTGAGACTTTTTTCGGAATACCAAGAATTTTTATGAAAAAGATCTCTGAATGAACCTCACGCTTTATCTTTAATTGGTAACATCAAACTCCCTGATATCTTCTAGACACCAAACACGATTCAGAACAAGAACTGGCCTTACCTTTTGCATCCATCTTAAATATACTTAAAAGAGCATTGTTTACTAGGTTAAATTCTGCAGAGTCATCTGGATAGAGAAAAAGCAACACAATGAATGTAAAATATATTAAAACTGCCATCTGTTTCAATTTCAAACTTAAGATTCAACATAGCTTCTCAAAGATTACATTGGCAAGAGACTTCTAACTAAGTCATTTCCTCAAGTACCAAAAAGATACACCTTCCTTATAAGGACAGAGAACTTCATCTGGTATAACTGAAAAACTTTTATGTTAAAATAGTATAATTATAAAACTACAGGAAATTGGGGAAAATTTATAATACATCATAATTCCCAAAATAAATTAATGACTGCACCTTTATAAAAACAAAACAATACTAGAATTATTACATAATCAGAAGTTACTAAACTTCAAGCTACTGAATGAAAAAAAGTTTAATCACTATCAGAGGTAGGAACTTTAGCATCCCCCCAAAGCTAAAAAGAAAGTCATATTTATATATGAAATACATTAAAAAAATACATAAAATTTGAGCATCTCATTCTGTTGGGTGCCAGGGTATCTGTCACCCTCAGCCTCTCAGTGTGCTATGATTGCAGGTGTGAACCATCGTGCCCTGTCAGAATTTATTGTACTTAGATAAAAAGATATTATTAAAATCCCTTACCTGTCTGTAAAAGTTGGGTTAGGATATCTGCCACTCGGGGAAGATTTTCTCCAGTGGCAAATTGAGGCAGCTCTTTAATTGCTTGACGTCGAATCTGGGCATGATTTCATAAAAGAATTAACCAAATACTATCATCTCAGCTTTTAAACAAACAATAAACTCAGCTTAAAACAAAACCAAAAACTACAGAGAAACCATAATTAGGGACATATGAGTCACAGATATAAAACATGAGATTTCTAGCAATTTTTACAATAATCTGCTCCAATTTAATGGTCAAGTTTCACAGAATAAAATGTGGTTGAGAGGGGTGGTAAAAACATTATCTGATCAGAGCAGATAGATTTGAGATTATAAACTGTTTATATACTAATTATATATAACTGTTAGGTTTTTACTACCTTTGAATATATAATACAGTATTCCTTAATTATAGCTACTGTGGTAATATCATACCTAGTAAAACTGTTTACTTCAGAATATTCAGAATTGAGTCTTTATTACAACACTTATAGCTACCTTCTATCAACTTAATTCCGAATTTTGACCTTATTAGGATTTATATAAAAATATATGTAAGGTTTACATCCAACGAATTCTGCATGAAACGTTGGTGATTCATTGATTTCATCTGAAAAATGAGGAGCTAATAGTTAAAAATTCTTGGGAACCTGTATCAGCCAACAGAAATGCTAACAGTTAATTCTGTTCCAAGGAAAACTATGTCTTCCTAAGCTAGTAATACCATACATAATTATTACACAGACCAATTTTTTTTTGCCATGCAAAACAAACAAGGGTGTTGAAATAATATTTTAGGCTAAAATAATATTTTAGACACTGGTAATGCCTTAAATATCTAACTGAGCATAAATTGAAAACTAATAGTCTAATTTCATATGCACAATGAATAACAATCTATGAAAAAGATGTGAGCCACTTGTTTTTAACAGTGAATAATGGATAAGCAGAACAAGTATTTTAAGATTCTACGCATTTTTCACAGTTGAAAGGTGGTAAAAAGAGCTGATACATTTTCTCAAATGTAGACTGAAGCCTAGATATAGTGCTATGCCAGATCTCATTGTGGTATTTTACTGTACACTGATATGATTGCTACTTCAATTATAATAGCCACACACAGTCATCTGAAAGATTGCTTTAAGTATCATTCACAAACTTACTGATACATCTTCATCCTCACAGAGGTCTAACTGTGCATTGATAGCAGAATCAGCTAATTCTGGAAAATGCTTAAAGAATTTTGGAATAAATTGAGCCGCTAATCGTTTTTCTTTAGTACCACCTTTCACACCATCCAATATCACTTGATAGGCATCTTTATGCTGAAAGAGAATAAAGCAGAAAAGACAAATCAGGGAGCTGGTAAAAACGATTATTTTATTTTTGCTTTATATAAATGGTAATTGTTTGGAGTCTATTCATAATAGATGCTTAACTATTCGATGAAACCAGTGCCTCCCAGTGGTAGAACTTTTTATTATTTCTAGTGTGAATATGTAGAAATGTCTTAACTTCCCAAGGAGCTTGCTGTCCTTGGGATGCTGCATCCCAGTTTAGATGCCTGTGTGGAACCTACATTGAAGACTTAAGTTTTACCTTTGACATTCAAGATCCGGCAAGGTTCTCGCACCTCCTTTTGTTTTTTTTTTTTTTTTTTTAGACAGAGCCTCAAGCTGTCCCCCTGGGCAGAGTGCTGTGGCATCACAGCTCACAGCAACCTCCAACTCCTGGGCTCAAGCGAGTCTCCTGCCTCCGCCTCCCAAGTAGCTGGGACCACAGGCGCCCACCACAGCGCCCGGCTATTTTTTGGTTGCAGCCGTCATTATTGTTTGGCGGGTCCGGGCTGGGGATTCGACCCCGCCACCTTAGGTGTACGTGGCTGGCGCCTTAGCCGGTTGAGCTATAGGCGCCGAGCCGCACCTCCTTTTGTTAACTAAGAACTCAGAACATGAGTTTGAAAGACTCCAGTTACATCAGTGATCACAGTGATTTAGTGACTAAAGTTGTTATTACAATAAAATATTTCAACTAGGACACAACACTGATTATTTTTTGTACAACTTCTAACACAGCTGTACATTTCAGTTAAATACATAAATTTGTGATCCTGACAAGAAATTTTAATTTTAAACACTTTAAGTGTATTTTTAAAATGATGTATTCTGGTGTGTTTAATATCTAATACAAAAGCAGAACTGTAAAGAAACCTTAAAGATACTTTTAAGTAAAAAGATAGGTACAATTTGCTCCGCATTCATCAGATATAGTCTAAAAGAAAAAATATGGGGTACTGACTGTCGAAACATAAGCAATAGGTGTTATGCGGCCAGTGATGCAGCAGGTAAAGCCACGTTTGCATCTTCGAAGAAGAAGAATGCAACTTCGAAGAAATAAAGCATTAGAAAAGAATGTAGTTTCAAACACATTTATCAAGTATAATACAGAAAGACATAATTGACTAAGTTATGTTGGCTCGGTGCCTGTGGCTCAAGTGGCTAAGGCGCCAGCCACATACACCTAAGGTGGCAGGTTTGAATCCAGCCCCGGGCCCGCCAAACAACAATGATGGCTGCAACCAAAATATAGCCGGGCATTGTGGCGGGCGCCTGTGGTCCCAGCTACTTGGGAGGCTGAGGCAGGAGACTCACTGGCTTGAGCCCAGGAGTTGGAGGTTGCTGTGAGCTGTGATGTCATGGCACTTTACCCAGGGTGACAGCTTGAGGCTCTGCCTCAAAAAAAATAAAAAAAAATGAATAAGCTATGTTACAACTCTCTTCCTCAGACTCAATTCCTAAGTCTAGTTTGCATTTGACACTAAAGTAAATTAATACTTCCACATACTTGGAGGGATTGTGAACTTGGTTGATCTGTGATTTTAGTTTAATCATAAAAAAAACTCAGATCATTCTGTCACAGGCCATAAGCAGTTGTCTAGTATTCTCTTTTTTAAACTTTTGAAAGACTTTTGACTAAATATTTACCTTTTAAAGAAAATTCATAAAAATTTGAAGTAGAATTTAAAATATTGGTGGGCCATAGCTTGTTCTAATGTATCTACTGGGCAACGCTGCCCAGAGCACTGTAGAAAACAAGAGATTAGACAGGTAAAAGAACACACAGCAGAGGAGGGAGATCTGAACAAGTAGCAGATGCAGAGTGGGGAAAAGCAGGATGAATATAAAGAGAACACAGCAGTTTACAAGAAGAAAGATAAAAGGACATGAAGGTTCTGGGGTACTGAATAATGTCCCACTTAAAATGTATCACCTGCAGTCTGTTTATTAGAAAAATACATGCTTGTGTGTGTATGTGTTTATAAAGTAAAAGCTCCCTTCATCATTCATCAGAGATAATCCTTGTAAATGGTTTTTAATGTATATCTGTTCTTTCTCTGCCAGGAAACTTATGTCTTAAAATTGATCTAGTAAGTTAAACAAGAAAATCAGGTCTCTCTCTTTTTTTTTTTTTTGAGACAGAGTCTCACTTGGCCACTCTAGGTAGATGGTGTCATAGCTCACAGCAACCTGGAACTTTTGGGCTAAAGTGATTCTCTTGCCTCAGCCTCCCAAGTAGCCGGGATTATAGATGCTTGCCACAATGCCCAGCTATTTTTAGAGATGAGGTCTCACTCTGGCTCAGGCTGTTCTTGAACCTGTGAGCTCAGGCAATCCATCTGCCTCAGCCTATCAACTGCTGAGATTACAGGCGTGAGCCACCACACCCTGTAAAATCAGGTATCTTTCTGTCTTAAATAGATGCTTGGCAGCTGTCATTATAGAAGGCCTTGATCACACCCATCATCTATAGGGAAATGTGCTAAATTCCAGTGCCTAGTACATTGCTGGTGTTAAAAAAAAAATGTACTAAATAAATCATGGGCCCTCATTAATGTCTAGATGAAAGGGTCCCTCTTTCATTTTTCACAACCTTTTATCTCTTCAACTCCCTTCCTAAATTAATAGCAGATTTTTGCCACGAGAAAGACATTTTTGACCTCTTTGGGACAACTCTCAATTTAATCTGGTTTATAAAGGTGACATAATAGGGAAATGTGAGCAACTCTCAATTTTAATAGTACCAGCCTTGGTTTCCATTGATCCTAACATATTCTAAGGGGATTTCAACTTTTTTCCTATTCCACCAAAAAATAAGAATAGAAGGACAGGACAGTAGGATGTTTGTGGTTTCAAAGAGTCCCTAAAAGATTCTTGATAAATCTCTTTGGGAGAGCCTCTACAGCCTGATGGAGAATCACTTTCTAGTTTCCACCTCATCCTCTCTGCTGATGACCAACAAGTCCAATGTAAATGAGACAATGTGCTACAATCTTCCCCAACTCTGTCACAGGCAAATTACACAATAATTGAGAATGTCTACACTACTAGACCTTTCTGGGAACAATACAAACAATGATTGACCACAGAATTTCCTAACTTGTTTTAATGGACAGAAAATTCCTCTTCACAATGAATCTAAGACAGACTCTATTCACGTGTGCAACAGTCTGTCAGTATATAGGGTGACCATAAAGTTCCTGTGCAATTTAAAATAGGGTGCAATTTAGAATTGCACAGGACTTCATGGCCACCCTGTATATTTCCCATTCGTAACAGTGAAATTCCTCACCAAAATGCAAATAAGCAGGGAAGGAAAACTATTTGATCCTTGAAACCGGTATGTTCACAATTCTAGATTAAATTACAAAGGCCCCAACATAAATAATTTTTTGTTCAGCTCGGATTCTATGCGAATTACACACGTCCAGAAAAAAAGATGGGAAAGGTACTGCCATAGATCTGCTAATGTTATTAGACTCTAGGATCTTCCACATTCTATTCCAAGGAATGCTGAAGCAGAAGAATCACATAAAGTTCTAAGAACTGAGAAGACATGACATGGGATTTCTAAAATAGTGATCAAGATTACCTCTAGGAGAGTCTGGTTCTTTTCCCAAGAAAACACACCGTGAACCACTTCTCAACTCCTTAAGTTCGGTGGTACTCTCATGTGAAAACTCACACAAAAACCCAATGGCTCATACGGACAATTCAATACTGAAAAACTGTCTGGGGCAAACTTGGACAGCTCTTCCAAAGAAAACCAGACCTCCACCTTCCGACTCCTTGTGCACTACGCTCTCCTATTCACAGCTTCCCTCCATCTCGCAATTTGTCTTTCTTATTACTAGTCTCCCTGACTAAATGTCCATTCCAGGAAACCACGGATCTTTCCATCTGTACTACACTGCTTGGCACAGCCCCTGGTGTGCGGTGGATGCTCAAAAAGCATACTGAATGAATGGAATACAGCCTTCATCACTAACGTCTAGACGAAAGAGCCTCTCTTCTGGTTCTCGCAAACGTGTCTCCTAAACGCTTTTCGTAAATTAGTAGCAGATTTTTTTCCTCCAAAAAAGTGTTTCTTAACCTCTTGAGAAAAATTCTCAATCTAATCTTCAAAGGACCGGCCTTCCTCCGAAAAAGAGGAGAAAAAGTTAAGTGTAATCTATAGAGTAAAGCCCCCCAAATAATCAACGCGAGCTTGAAGGGGCTGAGTTTGGAAGCGCCACAATGAGAAAAGGCTGGGAAGCCTGGGACCCGGGGGACTGCGGTCTCCCTGGTGAAGCTACAGCCTACACTCCCACAGAGAGACCCAACGCGACGAAACCGCCGGAAGAAACCGGGAGCCCGCGGGAAGACGAAGCAGTAGCCCCTGCCCAGCCCGGGGAGTTCCGCCGGCAGCGCGATTGGAGAGGCCGTGGAGGTCCGGGCCCTGCAGGCCGCTCGGGTGCTCACCTGGCTCACTTGCTCCGTGGCATCGGCTAGGATGCCATAATTGCGATAGAGCTCCTCCACCGTCGGCATTGTGAGCGACAAGCCCGAGGCCAGCTCCCGCAGTCGTCGTCGTCGCCGGCGCCACCGCCACCTCGGAACTTCTCCAAGTCCGCGACCCGCACTATTACGCCTCCAGCTGCCGCCAGTGGCGCCGCCAGTCACCGCGCACAGAACGGGGCTCCGCCCCCAACGTCTGCGTGAAGACGTGCGCGGCAGGAGCGGCCTTCCTTGGAAGCCAATGAATCGCCTGGAGTTTTGTCGCCCTCTAACGTCTGGAGGTGCAAAAAGCGGCAAGGACGATCAAATCAGCTTACGCTTTTTTGAAAGGTTTTGCCGGGCGGGGAGTGATCTTATAAGGAGACAATTAGAATGAGTGAGGAAGTGCAAGCTGTATGAGAATTCACAGACTTTATTTCCTCTTGGTTCAAAGAGGGTAAGTTAAATCTGTGGTCATGGGGGGTTGGGGGGGGGCGTAGTCGGCCCGGTGGGGAGCGCAAAGCATTTAAATGCCATTAAACTCTCTGTGTCCACCAAGCTAAACAAGTATTAGGAGTCAAATTTGGCTGCTCGAAGAGTTTATCTTTGCTTGCTGCCAGTATAAAGAAGTGGGTCCAACTGCTTATGTCTGGTATCCAAGAGGGTAATAAATAAATTAAATCATATATGCTTACTGATAAGAGTTTCTAAGATAACAAGTTTCTATGGAAAAAAATAGAAGTTGTAAAACAGCAAAAGGTGAACCCATTTATATTTTAAAAAGCATACAAAACAAAGTTATTAGGTGTCTACGTGTAAAAGAATGTTAAAATCAAAATTTCAAGGTTGAAACATCAAACTACATGAAAAATTACAACAGCTATTTTGTAGCGTGGTCACCATGAGTGGGAGAAAAGACTTCGTGTGTGTGTGTGTAGAAAGCGGTGGCCAATATCTAGAGAATATATACATACATACATATATATATATACACATTTTTTTTTTTTTTTTGAGACAGAGCCTCAAGCTGTCACCCTGGGTAGAGTGCTGTGGCATCACAGCTCACAGCAACCTCCAACTCCTGGGCTTAAGTGAGTCTCTTTCCCCTGCCTCCCAAGCAGCTGGGACTCCAGGCGCCCACTACAGTGCCTGGCTATTTTTTGGTTGCAGCCGTCATTGTTTGGCGGCCCTGGCTGGATTCCAACCCGCCAGCTCAGGTGTATGTGGCTGGCGCCTTAGCCGCTTGAGTCACAGGCGTCGAGCCTAGAGAATATTTTGCAATGAATATTTCGTAAATAAAGGTACAGTTAGCTACAATTTCCCATTTTTCCCTATTATGGAGATTTTGGGGACACTGAATAATAGATGGCAAGTTTCAAAGTCAAATCCACTTGTGCAGAATATACACAGGAAATGGTTACAAAATAATTCCCTGGCTCTTGTACTTCAGAGTGCTATGAGCTGCCACACCCAGCCTGTGATCCCAGATTTTGCTGGAGCAAGGGAGTCAGTGTGCTTCCCTAATACTTGAGATGGGCTATGTAAATGAGAGAGACTCTGGATTAGAGTCCTGCTCTAGGGAGCTTCTGCCTGAGAGTGAAAAAGCCCAATGGCAAGAGTCAATGGTGCAGAAATGGAGTAGTGATCCAGTGTAGCACCTCAGTACCTCATGGGACTCCAGTTGGGGGGGGCTTCTGAAAACCCCAGAGAGTGGCCCACATGACAGACTGGTCTCTAACAGAGCAGAAGGTGCTGGTCCTACAGCAGAGTTCAGGACATTTTCTAGGTTCTACTTTCTTCTCTCTTCACACACCCCTCCTCTCTGAGCCCACGCCTAAGAGGGATTAGAAGCAGAAAAGTCGGCAGTTTGCCATAATTTTCCTTTAGGGTTGGAATGGGATTACTCCACCTGCTATGGTCTGAATGCTTTTGAACCTCCCCTCCCTGCCCCCCGCCCTTGCAAATTTATCTGTTGACACCTTCCCAAGGTGATTCTATGAAGAAGTGGGAGCCTCTGGGAGGGCTCTGCCCTCACCAATGGGATTGTGCCCTTGTAAAAAACAATGGAAGGAGTGTGTTTACCCCTTCTATTATGTAAGGACACATAAAGGTGGCATCTACACATGGGCCCTTTTCAGACACTGAATCTGCCTTGATCTTGGGCTTCTCAGCATCCAGAACTGTGAGGCAATACATTTCTGTTGTTTATAAATTAACCAGTCCGAGGTACTGTGTTATAGCAGCCTGAATGCACTGGGACACCATCTGAATAAATGTTAAAGAGATGATGGAAAAGAATTCTAAGGCTACATTTTGATTGCGTGCCCCGCGTTAGATGTTCACAGTAGTGATGCGTCTATGTCTAAAAGCAGAGGAAGGGATCTGGGGCAGCCAATGACGTTGTATTTGCTCAGGAGACCTTTGCTTTGGCTTCATGTTTTAATTAATTGTAATAAGGGTGAGGTAATAAACACATTTTATATACCTATTTTTTGAAATAAATTTAAAATGAGGGGAAAAAGCTCTACCAGTGTTTCCCTCTTGTAAAATATAGCTATTCCTACAAGTTCCTTTGAACCCAATCCTTCTCTAACTCGCTAGGTGAGTTAAAGCATTCATTTGACGCTACTTTTCCCCACTCCTTAAGTAGTCAGTTAGCTGCAGTAGTCAGGCTTTTGAGCTCTTTCTGGTTTCCTTTTTCTTCTCGAACTATCAGTCCTAGAGAACGCTTCAGTATTTTTCTCTCTTCCTAGCTGGTCACCTAAGCTGAGGGCCTTTGATTGGCCCTAATGATGAAAAGGATGATAACATTGATGATGATGATGATGATGATGGAGGTGACGTTGTGGGGGTCATTGCAATAATAACGAATATATATTGAGCATTTTCAATTTCTAAGCACTTTGCATGAGTCAGTTCTCAAAAACTATATGAGCTACGAAATAATATTATCATTTCTACTTTACAAGTGATGAAACTGAAACACAGAGATGGGAACTAACTTGCCTGGTGTCCCTCAACTGAGAGGGGCTTTGAGTCCTGGCGGCTGAGTTCCAAAGCTGGTGCTTGTACTATGAGAGTATGTTGCCTCTCGGTCTGAATGTTCTCTCCTCCTCTAACTCCCTTTAACCAATTACAAGTCTCAATTCGACACCCCAAATCTAGTGCATCTCTATGTCTTTCTCACTGTCCCTTCTGCCCCATCATCAGGCTTCATCCCCCCCAAATTTGAGCAATAGCCACAGCCTCCTGTTTTCCTTGTCTCTAGGGTTAGTCAATTCTACTTCTCTTCAAGTGTCTTTTCGTAATTCTTTTCTTTTTCCCTTTAATAAAACACATGAACCTAAGAATACATCATAATACATTCAAATACTATAAAATATCTCATGTAAAAAACAGAAGATCCTCTTCACTTCTCCATTCCCCAGAGGTAGCTATGACTATCTGTATGGATTATATCCTTGTCATCCTTTATAGACACTAAAAAGTATTTAAAAAATATAAATAGTAGCACGTTGCACATTTTCTCCTATGTCTGACTTTTGTGACTTTGGAGATCTTTCTGTGAAAGTCCTGACTGGTATTCATGTACCATAGCTTATCCTTTAATATTTTATCTGTTTCTTTTTGGGCATGCCAGCTATTTTCTCTTTTTCATTATTAGAAACTCTGATGAGTGGTCATTTTATTTTCTTCTTTGTGCTGTGTTGTCCAGCGTTCCTAGGATGACTTTTGTAATGTTATGCAGATTCTCCTTCCTTTGCACTGGATCTGTAAATGATTTCAACAGGTCATTTTGCGAAACTCCCCCTATCATTACAAAGCCAAAATTCAATCCCAGGGAAGAGAACTGGATTGGCTGAGTTTAGGTGACATGTCTAATCTGCCCAATTGGTTAAGAGCGAGAGAAGGAAAACTGTAAAAGCAAATTTTGCTTTGGGGCCATATCTACAGTTGGAGGATGGTGAATGTGGACAGTCAGGAGGGTATTGATCTCTTTTGGAGGACTTGCTATAGCATTTGCTACGGTTTGAATATTTTTGTCCCCTCTAAAATTTGTGTTAAAACTTAATCGCCAATGCAATAATATTAAGATGGGGGAACTTCAGGGAGAAATTAGGTCCCAAGGGCCCTTTTGAGTGGGATTAAGGTCCTTAGAGGCTTCAGACAGCATTTGAATCTTTTGCCCTTCTGTCCTTTCACTACATAAGGACACAGCATTTGTCCTCTCCACAAGACACACCAATAAGTCACCATCTTGAAGTACAGAAAGCAGAGTTCGCTAGACACCAGACCTATGTGTGCCTTGATCTTGGACTTCCAGCTTCCCAGCTGTGAGAAATATTTTATTTATTGGCTGGGCTTGATGGCTCACACCTGTAATTCTAGCACTCTGGGAAGCCAAGGCAGGTGGATTGTTCGAGCTCAGGAGTTCAAGACCAGCTTGAGCAAGAGCAAGACACTGTCTCTACTAAAAATAGAAAAACTAGCCATGCATGGCAGTATAGGTGTGTAGTCCCAGCTACTCGGGAGGCTGAGGTGAGAGGATCTCTTGAGCCTGAGAGTTTGAGGTTGCTGTGAGCTATGATGATACCGCAGCACTCTACCCAGAGTGACAGAGTGAGACTCTGTCTTTTTTAAAAAAAAAAATTCCATTATTTATAAATTAGCCAGTCTCGGGTATTTTGTTACAGCAGTGCAAACAGACTAAGATAGCACCTTCTGCTAATGCAGTAGTTCTCAACTCACAGGAACTATATTAAAGGGTTGTGGCATTAGGAAGGCTGAGAACCACTGTGCGAATGGGTATGCTTGAGGGCTGCCTGGATTCCATTCTCTCAAGCTGATGCTTGAGCAGAGATTGTGTTTTGGTTCATCATTCAGCATGTATTGGTTGAACATCTCCCGTGAACCAGGCACTATTACAGAGTGCAACCGGGCCAAGCAGGCGTGAAGCCTCCATTCTGATAAAGGAAGAGAAACAGACAACATACATGAGTGAAATTGTCTTGGGTTTACAAAAGTAAAGCAATAATGTCAAGATAGAGCAAAACCGTCTGATAGAAAGCCTTTATAGACTGACTCTAATGACAGTCTGGAACTAGACTTCCCACATCCAGAAGGGATCGGGGCGGCCATCTGTGTTCGTGCGTTCTCTGGAAATTCACAGGAAACATCTTTTCCCTTTGATTGTTCCTCTGTGATGCTCAATTCTTTCTACCACAGATCGCGATTGTTTGTACCTCTCCAGTAGATAATGTAACTTGGTGGTCAGGAACTACTTATTAGATGTTTAATAAGTGTTAAATAAATGAAAGAATTAAACTGGGGAATAATAAATTATTTGAGCACAGTTTATGATAGTATGACAAAAGCTTTTATTGATTTCCTGGCAGTAGGATTTTTTTTTACTTTGTTTTTATTATTTTATTTTTTGGCAAAACCATTCTATCCTTCTCCTAACCTCCCCTTCTCTGATCAGTGGAATGTGCCCTAGTAGACTGTGACATGTTGCCTACTGTGACTATCTTTAAATCTATGTATTTGGTAATTTTGAAATTGGGTTTAGTTCTCTATTAATTATATATCGAAAGGCTTAAAGGACTACCCCCTACCCTGTCGCTACTTCATATGTTCTATATTTTGGATTAGTGTTTAGCCTACATTCTGAGAGCTTTTATTTTAATCCAATTTCTGTCTTCCAAGGAGACCTTTTTAATTCTAGCCAAAAGAAAAGATCACGAATCTCTAAAGGAAACAAAGATTGCAAATTAAGGTCTAGCTGGGTCTTAATTGAAGTGTTTCCATTAAGTGTTTACGGCTTGCTTAGTAGTATATGTTACAAGGATACTTGTTGTGGGATTTAAGGTCCACGCAGATAATTCAGGAGGATCTCATCTTGCAATCCTTAACTTATTTACATATGCAAAGACCCTTTTACCAAGTAAGGTCATATTCACAGTTTCTGAGGATCAGGAAGTGGACTGATCTTTTTGGAGACCTCCATTCAACCCACTGCAAGGGTGAAGAACAGGTGCTTGGGAGTCAAACATCCCTGGTGTTGGCTGTGCCGTTTACTTGATAGGTAAAAGATCTGGAGGCAGACGTATACAGAAAAGTGCTTTTTTTCTTCCTACAAAATAAGAGAAAGAAGTTCCTATTCTGTCTCCCCTATTGCTGGGAAAATGACAACTAAGGCTGATATATATCTCATAGATATGATTATAAGGAAACAACTCATGTGATATGGAGGCTGGCAAGTCCAAACCTATAGGGTGGGCCAACGGGCTTGAGACCTAGGAGAGTGGATGGTGCAGGTGAAGTCCAGATTCTCTCTGCTGGAGAGTTTTTTCTTAGTCAGGGGCGGGTCAGTCTTTTTTGTTCTATTCAGGCTTTCTTTAACTGATTGGATAAGGCCTATTCCCATTGAGGAGGAGGGCAATCTGTGTTACCCTACCTATTAAAATGTTAATCTCATCCAAACACCTAACAGAAACACTTGGAATAAGGTCTCACCAAATATCTGGGCACCCTGTGGCCCAACTGTCACGACCCGTGGGGCTCCTATGGCCCTGATCTCCGTTAGCGCAGGAAGGAACCAGGCGAGAGGGGGATTAGAAGTACAAGCTTGTGGAAGGCAGGCTAGCCCTTACTTTCCGGGTAGCCCGGAGCAACCTCCGCACCAGCCTTTTATTGAAACAGAACAACACAGGTGAGGGGAGTAATTAACAATGACTACGTGCTGAGGGCACGAGCTCTTCTTCCACAAGGAACTCCTGTGGAGGAATGGCCCGAGGTGCACGCCTCAGCTGCAGATCATCTTGCTTGGATGTCATCTGGCTCTTGGCGTCTCCTACATGTCCCCCCTCTAGTGTATTAAAGACATTTCTGAAGGGGCAAGGGAGAAGGTCTGTCCTTGGTTGTTTCTGCCTTTCTCCTCACCGAGGAGCTTTCTGTTGAGTAAAAGAAACAAAAGGGCACATAAGCATAACAAAAATACACCATTGGAGCTAATTGAGACATAAAGGAAACTCATTTTAGCCAAACTAGGCATGGGGGAAATCTTGTCCCCTATGTGCTAATCACCACTCAACTATGTGCTATGGGCTGACCCATAGGGCTCCCGACGCTTCCATGGGAAGTATTAAGCATCACCCAAAGCTTAAGTAGAGAAAGGGCTGCAAACTCGGACCCTTTCCTAAAAGCAGTATAACTTTAAGATAGATCAGGTGCCCAACTGAAATAGAAACGAACCCAAAAAGTGAAATTCTCTTACCTTGCCGATACCAGAATAACCTTTACCTTAAAGCCTGTTGTTCGAGGTCTTTGTTGTCCTAATTGTCCAAGGTTTAGACGATGCCGCCTAAGCTTGCCTGGGGCTTAATATACAGCCCAAAATAATGAAATCCCATATCAATCCTCCCACTCTGCATAGAAGCTCCTGCTGCCTCTTCAGGGAAAGGGGGCGCTGACCGCTCTTAACTGCTTCCTGCTGAGGCTGGGCTGCGACATGGGAGAGGCAGCTCGAGTTCCCGCAGAGGAGATTGATCCAGGATTTCTCCACAGTGAAATTGCCTAAGCTAAGGTCCTGTAGAAAGGTCAGTGAAAACAAACTTGTTTAAGGTGCTGGTAAAGTTTCCTGCTCGTGTCGAGGCTTAATCCAGCGGGCTGGTAGCCACTGCTTTCTTGATGTTTTGTAATAATATGGGCAAAGCCTTGACCCCATTGCAGCACATAACCTGGCTTCCACTCTGTCATATCAGGTTTTTTATAAAAGATAGGTTGTTGTACTGGAGAGGATGGTACATGAATGAGAGATGTCCAATGGCGTTCTGCAGCTGTCTTTTCATCATTGCTGAGATTGAGAAAATTAAGAGTGAAAAGAGCTTTAGTGAGCAGAAACCTAGGACTATTATTTAGGGGGAGATAATGAACTGACGCCTTCTTTTAAAGCGGTAGTCAGTAAATTAGCCTTATAGGATTCCGTTCCTATGTCAGCACATGCCCGTATATACTCCTCTAAGGGAGCCTTTTGTGCTCTTAAAGGTCGCAGGGCCTTTTGACACTCCGAGTTGGAATTTTCAAACGCTAAAGTTTGGGAAAGCATGTCTCTCAGCTCTGGCTGGGCAACAGCCTTATCGACTGTAGTTTTTAGTCGGGCTAGAAAGTCAGTATAAGGTTCATTTCCTGACTGCATTATTTTAATGAAAGATTTAGAGACATCTCCAGGAGCCTGAACCTTTTCCCAGGCCCTAAGACAACACAGTCTTGTCTGGACTACGGCTGTGTCATTGTATTGAAGCTGATTGGGAATCCCTAGCCACTGCCCAGACCCAGTGAGCTGTTCAATGTTATTGGGATGCCTCTCTTTTGGTTCTGGCGACTCATTAGGTCAGCCTCCTCCTTCCACCAGGTTTTAAACTGTAAATACCGTCCAGATTCAAGAACAGTTCTGGCTATCATATCCCAGTCATAGGGAATGAGCCGCTGTTCCTGTGCAAGCCCCTGCAACAGACCTCTGGAAAATGGGGACTGCATACCGTATTGTGCTACGGCCTGTTTCAAATCTTTAAGAACTGAAAAGGTGATCATATGGTGGTCAAAACGCTGGCCCCCTTGAGGGTGTTGCGGATCAGGAGGAATATCAGTGATCGTAACTGGAAAAAGCCCCAAAGTGTTTTCCCACTCAAAGTCACCAGTATTATGCCCTTCTAATACAGCCTGCATAACAGAAGTTACAGGTGGTTCGTTTACATAGGGAGGTGCTGAGGGCAAAACGGGGTGCTCGGAGTTAGCATTTCTGACAGTGAGACTGTTTATCTGATCTCCCAATTGTTTAATTTGTTCAGCCATAGTGGTCATAGCGGTGATTACTTGCTCATTCATATCTGTATCATATGTTCTCACTTCCCAATTTTTCTTAGGTCCAGTTTCCCACTGAACCTCACTATCCTCGCTTTCAGATACTGATTGAACATCGCTTTCTTCCTCAGTTTCTACTTCCCGCGACTTCCCAAACAGAAAGTCTTTGCTTATTTTATCAGACACCTTACTTATTGTGAGCGCGGTTTCTTAATTTCTAAATTGGCCAAAGGTCCCACTTTCCCTGAGCGGAGTTTCCCTTTGGACTTCCCCTTACCTTCTTTTAAAATTGGCCAAAGGTCCCACTTTCCCTGAGCTGCATTTCCCTTTGGACTTTCTTCCACTGTCTACCAAAGGCCTCACCTACATCCTGGTGTTGTCTCCTTTGGTCCATGTCCCTGGTGTCCTGTTGTGTCCTATTATATCCTGCCTACTACGCCAAAGTGTCGTGACCTATTGGGCTCCTATGGCCCTGGTTGCAGGAAGGAACCAGGCAAGAGGCGGATTAGAAGTACAAGCTTATGGAAGTTATTGAGCCAGAACACAGGTGAGGGGAGTAATTAACAATGACTACTGCTGAGGGCAGGAGCTCTTCTTCCACAAGGAACGCCTGTGGAGGAATGGCCTGAGGTGCATGCCTGAGCTGCAGATCATCTTGCTTGGATGTCGGCTGGCTCTTGGCATCTCCTACACCCAACCAAGTTGATGCATAAAATTCACCAGCACAGGCTTAACCAGATGATTCTGCAAACGTTGGTTGAGAGAAGCTCTAAGCACTGAGAGTGGAGCAAACCCATTGAAAATGTTGAATTGTTTACCTGGAAACAAGGTCCAGATGGGAAACCTATTGAGGAACAGCTCACCTCCTCCCACTGGTCTGCTGCCCATTAGAACACAAAAGACCCAGATATTGGCAGTATGATCCCAGCTACAGAAGAACAGTATATATTGTAGCAGCCCATAGCCTATGGCTAGGAGGAGTGAGAGTTATAAGAAACACCTGTAGCTCCATAATGGAACACCTTGGTGAAAAGGGCACGGGGAGGGATTCGGCTCTCCTACCACGAAAGCTTGTGAAACGAGAGTATCAGTGATTGGCAGTCTCTACATCTGTGGTGCAAGTAGCCATGAGATCACCTCTATAAGTAGCAGCAGGAGTAAGGCAGTCAGGGGAGCATGCTCTTCTATCCTGGACCTGCTCACTCTGACACATTCGCTTCTCCTGCCTGCAGAACACCTGCACGGCATCCCCCTGAGAGAGGCCCTAAGACTCATTCTTCTATTGAGACTGCTGCTTTCTCTCAAAGACTCTTTTGGGCTAGAGTCAATAACCCTCAGGCACCTAAGGGTAATTGTTTCCAAGCAAGGTGGCTCACTGGTCTGCATCCGGAACCTAGATAAGCTGGCGAGACCTGGCCAGTCCCGGGCCTGACAAGTGGTGGCAGTGGTGGGTTGTGACAATATATAGAGATGGAACAAGAGAGACTACTAGGGGTTTTAAGAGCACTGGCTTGGAGGCCTGACAGAGGGGACCTAACAAATACTGACCTTAACTTTGACCAAGTTACTAAATTGCTTCGAACCTCAATATTCTCATCCGAAAACGGGAATCATAGTGCCACATCATAGGGCTGCTGTTGTGAGGTTGAAATGAGAGCTCACTGAACATAGTGACTGCCCAGTAATACTAAGTACTATGTTTTGAATGCATCTCTGGGACATGCTCTCGGGTATCCCCACTTTGCAAATGAAACTGCTGAGCCTTATCCTAAATAATACCGAGAGAGGTTAAGGGCAGAAATTAGTGTGATTAATGCTTTTTGGGTTAATCACTCAGTTCATTTTACTCTCTCAGCCTCCTCATCTGAACATAAGAGTAATTCCTACATTAATGTACTGTGAAGATTTAAAGGACGTAAGCGAAAGGTACTTTGAAGATGATCAACTTGTTTTATTTTAAGGAATTTTGGCCGGTGTTTAAGGTATTAACAGCTGGTATCATTTGTTTCATGCTTTTGAAAAAGCTTTACATATTTAGAGCCACTTTATTTTGCAAAGTGCTTAAAGCTCTGGAAATTTGCTTTAGATTTCTTAACTAGCTAGGGACTTTGGAAGGCTCAAAGGAATCATTGAGAATTTCTCCCTAAGCCAAAGGAAGTCCATTTTGTCTGAACTGTGGCACCTTTTGCAAAAGGCTTTATACAATGCAAAATGTTTCATAAACGTATCCTGCTCTTGGTCACCAGAACAGTTAACAGTTTGTGAATTAGCAGTGACAAAGGGGCAGGTCCCACCTTCCTAGCGTGGGCTGACTGCCAACCTTCAGGGTCTCGAGGCAGAGAGTACGTGAAGGAGGGAGGAGAACGGCTGAGATGATGCTGGACTGGTGATAAAGCTAACAACAGCCACAAAAATGACGGTCAGCAAACACCAGGGCCTTCTATATGCCACACAGCACTGGGTGAAGTGCCTTCCTCCTGGGCTCTCACCCGCCAGATTTGTTAGCTGTAGGGTTAATTCTGTGCCATAACACAGAGGTCACGGGATGGAGTAAGTTGCCTAAGCTTACTTCGCTTCATTGGTGATGGAGGTGGGATTTGAACCCAGATCCATTTAACGGCAAAGTCGAAGCTCTTAGATTCTGTAGCTTTCACATTTTCTCCCTCTCCCCTGCCCTGCGGCAACTAAGTGAAGCTGGGGAAGATTCTTCCCCCCATATGCCGTCCCTTCGTGGAGAGTGAGCAGAGTCGGTGCACCTTCATTCCCGCTACCTGCCCATTCATTAATCAAAATACAAGCAAATGCCTGCTGTGAGCAAAAAGACCCAAGTTGGTATCAGCTCAATTGTTTCCAGCAAGGCAGAATGCCCCCTCCCCCTGAATTTATTCCCAAACTCCATGAAAAAGATGTTAAAAAACACGATATTTGGCTTGGTGCCTGTGGCTCAAGTGGCTAAGGAGCCAGCCATGTACACCCAAGGTGGCGGGTTCGAATCCAGCCTGGCCCGCCAAACAACGACGGCTACAACCAAAAAATAGCCGGGCGTTGTGGCGGGTGCCTGTGGTCCCAGCTACTTGGGAGGCTGAGGCAGGAGACTCGCTTGAGCCCAGGAGTTGGAGGTTGCTGTGAGCTGTGATGCCACGGCACTCTGCCCAGGGGGACAGCTTGAGGCTCTGTCTCAAAAAAAAAAAAACACACAATATTTACATTTTAAAGATTATACATGTTATCCACATTCATTAAATAAAACTTGAACATCAAAAAAAGGACAAAGAAGGAGATAATAATCTCCCTCTATCCTATATTCAGAAATGACCTCCGGTATCGCTTCGATATGTTTGCTGGAAAAAAGCATGTTTTTCTGGGTGGTGCCTGTGGCTCAAGGAGTAGGATGCCGGCCCCATATACCAGAGGTGGTGGGTTCAAACCCGGCCCTGGCCAAAAAACTGCAAAAAACAAAACAAAACAAAAAAACAACCCAACACATTTTTCTTATTTATATGTAAAAATATAAATTCTAACTTACAGAAAACATTATTTTAAATTCATTTTATGTGTATATAATTTTTTAACTTGTTTTTCACTTAGAGTAACTCAGGAACATTTTCCTATATCATTAAATATATATATATATGTTTATTAAATGATAGCTGTGTACATTAATACAAACATGGGGTACAGTGTAGTGTTTTCATATTGATTTTTAAATAAGTGCATTGTATTCCAACATATTATAACTTTTTAAATCACCCAACTATTATTAGGCATTCGGGTTGTCCCTGTATTTCATATTATGAAATATATGAATCTATGAACAGCGTTTGGTAGACATCTTTGCACATTATACATCCCTGATTATTCTTTTCTTTCTGTGTACTCATTAAATAGTGGATCTGATTATTTATTTATGGTCGATTACTACAGGGCAGTTATTTAGGAGAAGAGAGATGCACATTTCTCAAGGCTTTTGGGCCATGCTGCCAAATTGCTTTTCTGAAAGGTTTTGTCACTTTCTAGTCTTGTCCCAAGAAGACTTTCTTATCTGAAGTAAAGGATTCCTTTCCCCTGAGCTTGAGTTTTGATTTACATACTTAATAAGCACTTTTGGGCCGTTACTCCATGCATATCTGTTTCCTGTCTCTGGAGGAGATGCAAAGGTGGTGGCCAAAGCACTGTTGTCTCTCCCTGAGTTGCCTCCTGTGGAGGGTACTGTTGGCTGCCTGCCATGGCTGCTTTTCTGTGTGACAGAGCTTGCCTCTTACTGCACGTGCTGGCTCTGCATTTTCTCAGCCTTTCTTGCCAAATCATGGGCATATCATCCACCTTGGCCGATGGGACCAGAAAGGAATTCAGGGAGAAAGTTTTTCAATCCTAATAAAAGGGCCACTTCTTGCTTCTCCAAACCGTTGAATGTGGTTGCATGGGGACTCAGTTGCATGTGGGGGCCCAATTGTGCCCATCAATGGAAGGACGAGAGTCAAGATTGATGGCTAGCAAATAAATTGCTGGGGTGGAGAAAATGATCCCCCAAAATATGGCTCTCTGACATACTGAGTGCATTGAAAATTGAAAGGCCTCAGAAGAAAGCCTCGGGACCAAGGCCTCTCTCTCTGACCTTCCCTACCTCCCCGTCTCTCTGGTCCTCCTTCCCAAAGAAGTGCCTCTGGGAGGGCCTCTCTGGGATTTTCTTATCTGACCAGGAGAGCTTCTTTCCAAATGAAATGTGATCGAAGAATCCCTGTCTAGGAACCTCACCCAATAACCAGGAAAGATGAGCCACTAGAGCAGGAAGAGATTAGGAGTTGTCACCAGGTCCACACAGACGTCTCATCTGTTCCTAGGGCAGCTGGGAGAGATTACCTTGGAAACTCTATCCTGTGCAGTTCTGCTCCTGACCTTCCCACAACTTGTTCCATACAAGCTTCCAAAGAAAATCACTTACAAAAGGATGTCTGTCTTCCAGGCTCATACATCTCTCGCCTATAAAGAGAGCACTTAAACCTCAACCATCTGGCCCCTCTTCGAGTCTCATATTTTTTGTATGGCTTCCATATTTGTGCACATTAAATAAAACTTGTATGTCTTTTTTCTCCTATAATCAGCCTTTAGACAGTTTTTTTTCAGTGAACCTTTAGAGGGTAGGAAGAAATTTGTCCCATGGGCTCCACAGAGTCCTGGAACTGTCCACTCTGGACTTTTTGTTATGTGAAAAGAAAAAAAAATCTCATTTTTTCAATGTCATTGTACTCAGCCAGTTTGTTATTTTCAGTTGAAAGCGTTCTAATTTCTCCACATTCTAATTCCTACCTTCATTCTCCACTTCATGTTCATTCATTCCTGGCTGTACTAGGCACTGGGTGGGCAGGAGAAGGCAAGCATTGCTCTTGTGGTGGTGGAGCTTAGGGAAGGGAAACAATACTTCTGTTTAAAAATTTTCTGAGTTGGCACCCGTAGCTCAGTGGTTAGGTCAGCCCCATACAGGGGGGCTGGTGGGTTTGAACTTGGCCCAGTCCTGCTAAAAACAGCAATGACAACTACAACAAAAGCCAGGCATTGTGGCGGGCACCTGTAGTCCCAGCTACTTGGGAGGCTGAGGCAAGAGAATCGCTTAAGCCCAAGAGTTTGAGGTTGCTGTGAGCTGTAATGGCATGGCACGCTACCAAGGGCAGCATAGTGAGACTGTCTGAAAAATAAATAAATAAAATAAATAAAAATGTTCACCAGATTGTGGTAGGTGCTAAGAGAGAGAAAGACAAGGGTGAATATAGTGCCTGGGGGGAAGTCTAGAAAACAAAGCGTTTGTGTGAAGATCTGAAGGACGGGAAGGAGCCAGTCCTTTGGGGATGGTTCACAAAGAGACGCTGTTTGTGTGGCTGTGATGTTTAACTTCCAAATGTCTCCGTTTCCTTCTCTGCACTACGAGGGTAACAATAGTACGTAGTTTAAAAGTTTTATGAGGATTAAATGTTTTCATAATGTAAAGTGCTTAGATTGTCGCCTGACACAGGCCAATGCTTGGCATGTGTCAAGTGCTGCTGCTGTGGTGGTGACAGTGACGGTGGTGGAGGGTTCTATGAATTACCAAGGGCCTACATTTTGACTTTATGGCCATCTCCACCTCCAGCTTCCGTGTGTGGTGGCACAAGCTGTCTTTCTTTTTTCCTGTGCCAACCTGTCAGTGTTAAGAATCAGCCCCCTCACCGGCTTCCATCAAAACAAAACTACAAGCAAACGAATGAACGGTAACCAAAAGCATATTAATAAATATTACAAACGACTCCGCTCTTGCCAAGCATTCACAAATGTTTAAAATCCACTGGAGACAGGAAGAGATCACAAGGAGAGGCAACGTTAGCAAATAAACAGCCACCGTGTTTTTGGTTTCTTCTTTCCTTTTGTTCAGATGTATGTTTCTCTGGACCAAAATGCATTTCTTTCCTCATCTCTTGCCTAGATGCTTAGCTTATTTTGTGATACTTGAACATGTCATGAAACTTATTCTTTGCACCAAGAGCATATCTGAGATGCTGTGCTATTACTAAGTGTGGTTTTGTTAGGGGAGGGTTTGTTACATTGCAGTAACAGACATCTCTTAAAAATCGCAGGGCTTAAAACAAGAAAGGTTGATTGCTTGCTCGTACAGAGCCTCTTGTGGGTGTGGTGACTTCCCAGGGCAGACACCCTTCATGTGATGCTTCAGTGTCATACGCCGTCTGTGCGTCCTTCAAAATTACTACAGCGGCATGAGAGTGAGGTAGAAAGTTGAGTTGGAAGTGACAGCTGACTTCCTCTCATGTTTCACTGGCCCGTGGCAAGATACATAACTACCCCTAACTTCAGGTGTACTTTCCTCGTGCCCCAAAGGAGAGGGAAACGGGATATTGGCCAATTGTTAATGTCTGGTGAAAAAATGATCTTGACCTTATTCCACTGACACAGAGTGAGGTACTAATAGAACCAGGATGAGAATCTAAACCCTGGCTTTCTAATTTAGGACTCTTATCATTAGAGGTGGTACTACCATAAAGGAAATACCCAGAAAGGAAGAGGTTGAAGCCTGAAGCAAGACTCTCATCAATACCACTCAGGCTGCAACTCAAGGTGGCAAGCATACAGACTTCCACTGCATTTTGCATAGCGTGGTTTTGTTTCAAAACCCAAACATAATAGAGGCACAATTTTTTTGGGCTCCTTTTTGAGGGGCGTTTCATGTGCAGTGGACTGAATATTCTTAAAATGCATTAATAGGCTTGTTTACTATGTAAAACATAAAAGTTCACCATGTCTTCACTGCAACAGAATCAACACAATTTTCGGTCTTCTGAAAACTGTATCGCCAATTGACTTTCAGACAATTGTCGAATAAATGCACTCAATCAGATCAGACCTGGCATGTGGTGGGGCTCCTTAAGTATTTGTTGATCGATCAATTGAATAAACCCTGTTCTCCAGCCAGGTCTATTATACTCATTTTTTCAACAAAAAAGATTGAATGACAAGTAGCACATTGTTATCCTGGTGGTTCCCGAGGTATCAGACCTCCCTGTATTCATACTGTTTTGTGATCTTCCGCATTAATGCTGGACTTGATCACGTGACTTCCTCTGTCTGGTAGAACATCAACAAAAATGATTTGGTCAGAAACTTGATAAGCCCTTGTGCATTGGGACTTGTCCTCATGTAAAGCTGCCACCGCTGCCTGGAGAAACCCAGATGGAAGACCACATGGAGACAGAGGCGCCTTTGTCCAATCTGTCTCAGGCCAACCCCCAGCCCTCCATAGAGCTGAATGCAGTTGCCTGAGTGAGTCCAGAGAAACCAGCAGTAGAACAGACCAGCCAAACCACAGAATCATGACGTGTAACAAATTGTTGGGCCAGAGGTCAGCAGGCATTTTCCATAAAGGGCTAGCTAGTAAATATTTTATGCTTTGCGGGTCGTATAGTTTCTGTTGCAACTACTCAACTCTGCTATTATGGCGTGAATACAGTCACAGAGACATGTAAACAAATGGACATGGGTGTCTTCCAATAAAACTTTATTTTTAGTTGAACTTGGCCGGTGGGCTGTAGTTAGGCTGTTATGTTTTCAGAAAGTCTGTTTTGCTCCAATAGATAATGGAGATAATTTGCCAGGCTCTCCTCATTACTCAAGGCGTCCTCATTCCTGAGAACATTCCACCGCTGACGTCATTCTTGATGACTCCCTGGTGTGGAATGCCCTCATTTCTCAGGCCCGGCCCTAGGAAAATTGGAGAGTCAGCAGCTTGTGTTTTTAGCCTCCCTGTTGAAAGGTTCCAGGAGGATGAGAAAGAAATGGTTGTTGAAGTTCCCCTTTCACTGGAAGGAGAAGGTGCCAGTTTCTGAATTCCAAATGAGCAGTAGAGACTCTCCTGCCGCAGAATCCCAAGGCTCCATGATGTCTGACTAGGGTAACTCAAAGCTGCGAAAGAGACAGTTGAACGGAAGTCTCCCAGCCTGATGATTTTGTTATATCATTAGAAAGACTTGACTGTCCCCATAAAATAGTGGCTTCTGACCTCCTAATTCATATGTTGCCCAGAAAACTCAGATTTCCTGGCATTTCTACCCGAATTCCTGAAACTCAAAGTAATAGTCTTCAATACTTAGAATAATTATTACACGATGGAGGGTTAATTATCAAGGAAGTAGAGAACCCTATACCTCCTTGTTATTTCAGGTTGTCTGTATATTCACCTGGCAGATAAGAGTGCTGATTCTTGAGTTAAGCTGCCTAGGAGAAAATTCTGCCTTTTATTCATTTAATACCTACACAATCTTGGGCAAATTGTTTAATGCTCTAAGCTCAAGTTTCCTTATTTGTAAGATGGTGAAAAAATCATATTTACCTTATGATTTTTGTGACAATTGAGTGATAGAATCCATGTATTCATTACAAGGCCTGATACTAAATACTCCATAAATTGTGAATTCTATGGTTACTAACTACTGTCAGTCAGTTCAGTCCAACTTCCTAATTCCTTAGATTTTTGTAGGATATTTATATCATTACTTGAAGTGTTCTCACCTCTGAATCTCATTTTTTAGCACCAAAAAATGTTGGGAACAAGCAGCTCAGTGGTAACCAATCTCGATGTAAAGAGGAGGAGAGCGAGGTTGAGGAGTCAGGCAGTCTTCCATTGTCCCACTTACCTTTATTTTTGCCCAATGAAGCTGGTAAGAGACAAGAATTATTGCTCCCTATCCTCAGGTCACAGGGGAGGAAAGAGAGAGGCAGGGTCTGAGGGGAGTGCAAGAAAGAATCAATGTCTAAGTGTTTCAGGGCAGTTCCCCGGGCAAGTAGACTCCAAGCAGATTTGCATGAAGGCCGTTTATCAGGAATGCTCTGCAGATACACATCTATGGGGAAGCAAAAGGAGGAATGGGCAGGGGAAGGTGAATGTGAGGTAGTTGAAACAAAGGCCTCAGTCCTCCCATGGGAGCTCTGAAGCTGAGGTGACCTGAGGCATTGACCCAAATGAGGCAACCAATTTGGGCCTTTATTTATTTATTTAGAGACAGTCTCACTCTGTTGCCCTGCCTAGAGTATTGTGGCCTCATAGCTCCCAGCAACCTCAACTCTTGGGTTCGAGCAATCCTCCTGCCTCAGCCTCCTGAGTAGCTGGGACTGCAGGCTCTGGATGCAATGACCCACTAGTTTTTCTATTTTTAGTGGAGATGGGGTCTTGCTCTTGCTCAGGCTGGTCTCAAACTCTTGGCCTCAAGCAATCCACCCACACTGGCCTCCCAGAGTGCAAGGATTACAGGTGTGAGCCACCGTGTCTGCCCTGAGATGAGCCTTTAAACTCACAAATTGACCAATTTTGAGTGTGGGCCAGCCCTGGGAAGGGCATGACTTTGAGCAAGTCTTCAGTGGAGAACAATACCCAGAGGGGTCTGGCCAGCCCATTTACTCTGTGGGGAAGGTTTTATGGGGGATCTGAGTGGCATCCCACAGTGCCCACAACATAAAGCTTCTTCTGTGTTCCAGGCACTGTGCTAAGAAGTTTCACATACAACATTTCATTCAAACCTCACAACAAATTTGCAGAATAACCAATGGCAAGAGCTATCATATTTTTACTGCTTTCCGTATATACAGAAGTTTACAAACTTTAGTTCATGTAATTTTCCTAACTACTCATCACGGTTAGAATTTTTTGTTTCTTTTTATATGTTAAAGATAAACTTAGGCACATTAAAATTTCAAATAATGTATTTGAGCAAACTGTGATCTGTGAATTGGGCAGCCCCCAAATGCAAGTGATTCAGGACTCTATTGAAGGGCACAAGGGGAAAATGTTTATCATGTGTGTGCAAGGCAAAGAAAATATTTGGTTAAAATGGGGCAGTGGCTTAGTTAGAGGTTAGTTTGTGGTTTCTGATTGGTAAAGTCTCTAGGTAGAGGTTAGTTGACAGCTTCTGATTTGGTAAAGCTTAAGTTTTGTTTTCCTAAGATCTGGTCATTCATGTTGAGTTGGGTTTCGGTTTGCTTATATAAAAACTCATAGAATGTTAGAGCCATCTTGGTGCCATGGCTTCCCAATTAATTATTTAAACACATAGGAGAAAAATTGGAAGTTCAGCAAAACCAATTTGTTACTTAGAACCTGAACCCAGCTCTGTCTGCTGCCAGAGTCTGTACCCCTCCCACTGGGCAGTATGAACCCATTTTACAGATGAGGACCTTGAGGATTAGTGAGATTAAATGGCTTTCCTGACATTCAGGGGTAGTGGAGGGCAGAGCTGGAGCTTGAACTCAGGTCTTGTGAATGTTCTTTCCCAGGCACCATGCGGCTTTGTAGGAATGAGAAAGTTGTACACTAGGGAAGATGAGAAAGACCATGGTGTTGTGGGAAAACAAAAGGCAATTTAGGATGACTTAACTTTTCTGAACTCTCTTAATTTTGTCCCTAACACTTCAGGGCTTCAGGATATTTCTTCACAACTGAAGTCCGTAGGCTTTGGGTGTTTCACGGGGGATGGTAGAGAAAGCTATCGAAAGCCATCTCTCTGTTTTCTCTGCTTTGCCTTATTTGCCTCTTCTACTCTTCGAGCAGCCTCTAGAGACTGGATATAACTTTGGTCTGGGGTCTAAAACATCTGATTTAGGAATATTAAAAATGGAACCAGATTTCTTTGGCTGTGAGGTGTACTGGTCCCTGGGAACCACTAGATGGCGCGCACCTTCTATTTCTGAGGCTCGCGATTGTCAGTGGGGGCTTAGTTGCCTGCGTTCTGCCTTCTGTGCTGTAATAAGAGTATTAATAGCTAATGGTTATTAAGAAGTTACTATATGCCTAGTAAATTACTATGCTAAGCGCTTTACATAAATTATCTCATTTAATCCTTACCATAACCCTTATTCTTATCCTTAATTTACCAATGAAGGTAAGTAACTTGCTGGAGGTAACAAAGCTAGCAGCTGTGGAGTCAAAACAGGATTTCAACCTGGTCCTCTGACTTTAGAGCATTGACATTCAGCTGTCTCCCCAGTTATTACGTAATGATGCTGATGGGGTGCTAAGTGGTTTGTAAAATTTGCTTCATTTAAAACTCGTTAGACCACATTAGGCACAACTTTCCCCCTCATTTCAAAAATGAGAAGCTTGAGGGATGGAAAAGTCAAATCACTGTCAAGTTATGGCTACTAAGTAGTGGAACCCAGATTAGAATCCAGGCTGTGAATCCCAAATTTGCTACATTTTCATTCATTCTCATTTCTCTTCCCAGATCCCTACCTCCCAGCCCTCTAGTTTACCTTTGAAAGGATGATAGAAAAATGAGACTATTGGGCCGCTTGAATTCACTGGGGCCCTAGGTTGATTCCGGAGCCACCTTAAGATTCTTTTTGACAGCACCTTCCGTTTCTTGGAAGGAAACTCTCAGTGAACTTCCTGGACTGAAAGGCAGTCCAGGTTTTGAGTCAAATTCAGGTTAAAATCCTGGCTCCATCTTTTACCAGCTCAAGTAACTTCAGCTACACCTCTTTCCAGAGTAACTTCTTTCACCTTCTGCAATCTTGCCTGTAAAAATACAGAGAGTCACAAATTCCAGTCCTGTAGTGTTGCTGTGAATCCACAGTCCAGGCAGGGAAGGGGCATTCGGGCAACAGTGCTGCCCTCCCCACCCTCTGTGAGTTCCCTGGTATAAGGCAGCCTGGGAGGAGTGTTGGGCATGACTCTTCCTAAGTGAGTCAGAGGCCCTTGAAGTTTGACGTCTCTCTTTCTGGAGGTTCTCAGAGAGACAGTTACTTTATTTATCAGTAGACCTGCTCAGTGCCTCTCTCCCCCGCTAGACTAGTGCCCTCCAGTAGAACTTCCTACAATGACTGAAGTCTCTGCCTTGTCCAATATGGTAACCAAGAGACACGTGTAGCTTTTGAGTACTTGAAATGCAGCTAGTGAAACTGAAAAACTATACTTAATGTTATTTAATTGTAAATCGTTCAAGTTAAAAATCAAAGTTTTGTAGCTAATGGCTACCTGATTGGACAGCAAAGCTCTAGACAGCTCAATGCTCACTGTTGTTTGCCCAGGCCTGCCTCAGCATCTGCCTGTAGTAAGCGCTGGATAAATATGTTTTGAGCGAATGAATGCAAATTAATCATTAGAGTTTTTCTAAACTGCACCAGTAGGCCTATGTGTGAAGGAAGGCTTGGGATCTGAGACAGCCAAAGGTTAAGTGAGCGCCATTTTTAGGAAAAAAGAGAGGAGGAAAAATCGGACTTAGAGGCATCACCTAGGAGAGGGAGTCTGAGACCATGCACTGTGCTGAGGATAAAGTATTAAGTTAAGGGACACTTAACTTGCCACCTCCTGATGTCACTGTATTTTATTTTTCCTGCAGCAATTAGGAATCAAATCCTTAAATCAAGAAAGAAACTGTGGGCTTGATGGTGAAGACTCCAGGGAGGGACGGAGCTGGGGAGATGGTATGGCTGCACAATGGACCCTGAGGGGGAGAGAGAGAGAGAGAGGCACCCAGGGGTAGACCAAGAGGCAGGGAGACTGCAGGGTGCAAGCGCCCTGAGGACTTAAGGATCTGGAGGCTCAGTTAAGCCATTTGGTGAAAAATTAGTTATTTTTATAGTCTTTACTTTGAAACTAAAATGGAAGAATTGAGAATACTGGCTTTTCCCATTTTGTTGCCTGTGGAGTCTCTCTGGCCCAAGGCTACAGACACTTTCCTTTCTTCTTCTTGTTCTCCTTCTCCGCCTTCTCCTTCGGACAGAGTCTCACTCTCTCACCCTGGGTTGAGTGCTGTGGCATCATCATAGCTTGCAGCAACCTCAAACTCCTGGGCTCAAGTGATCCTCTTGCCTCAGCCTCCTGAGTAGCTGGGACTAGAGGTGCCCACCACAATGCCTGCTTAGGTTTTTTTTTTCTATTTTTAATAGAGGCAGGGTCTCATTCTTGATCAGGCTGGTCTCAAATGCCTGAGCTTAAGCAATCCTCTTGCTTTGTCCTCCCAGAGTGCCAGGATTATAGGCATGAGCCACCACAGCTGGCCAAATTTCCTTTCTTTTTCTCTCTCTCCAACCCCCATCTCTCTCTCTGTCTCTCTGTCCTACAAGCCTAGTGTAAATTAATAGTAATAATAAACATTTATCAAGCACAAATGGAAACCCAAAGTCTAAATAAATTATATCCTTTAATCCTTCCACAGAACTCTGAGGTAGATGGTCTCAGGTAACATCCATTTGAGCATTTATTAGGTATCAAGCACTCATCTCCCTCTATAAATTTTTACAACCACTTTGTTTTCATGAGATGTAATTATCCTCATCATTCTTTTTTTTTTTTTTTTCGGATTGTATGGGACTCATTGAGGGTACAAAGAATTAGGTTATGTTGATTGCATTTGTTAGATAAAGTCCCTCTTATAATTATGTCCTGCCTTCAAGAGGTGTGCCATACACTGTGACCCCCCCATCTTTTTCCCTCCTCCTCTTTCCCTGCCCCCCTCATTTCCCTTATCCTCATCACTTTTAAATTTACAAGGGAGGGCCCTGTGATCTAGAGGGGTTGAGCAACTTACACATGACTGTACAGGTAGTAAGCCCCAAAGCCAAGACCTGAACCCTGGGTATCCGGGTTCTAGTGATTCATCATACTTAATACTACATGTTAATATTTTATATGTATTAACGCCTTTAAACTTCATCATAACCCTATAAGATGGAGATAATAATTTTATTTTATTTTTATTTTTTCACGATAGAATCTCATTCCCTCACCCTCTACCTCAGGGTAGAGTGCTGTGGCATCATAGCTCACAGCAACTTCAAACTGTTGGGATCAAGTCATCCTCTTGCTTCAGCATCCTGAGTAGCTGGGATTACACGCATCCACCACAACGCTCAGCTAGTTTTTCTATTTTTATTAGAGACCAGGTCTCACTTTTGCTCAGGTTGGTCTCAAACTCCTGAGCTCAGGCGATCCACCCACCTCAGCCCCCCAGAGTGCCAGGATTATAGGTGTGAGCCACTGTGCCTGGAAGGAGATAATTTTTATCACACCCATTTTATGGATGAAGAAAATGAAGTTGAATGAAGTTAGGTAACTTGCCAGGATTTGAATCCATGAAGTTGGACTTTTGAGGTCGTTCTTTAAGTCATCAAGGTTGGATGTGCAGGGTTGAATAACGTCTTTCTTCAATTCAGGTCCTTCCCTGAACCTCAGAATATGACCTTATTTGGAAATAGCAACGTAACTGCTTAAATTAGGGTTATGTTGGTTAAGGCGGGCCTTTAATTCACTGATTAAATTAGGGTTATGTTGGTGTAAGGTGGGCCTTTAATTCAATATGACCGGTGTCTTTATAAGAGAAGAGGTCCATGGATACACAGGGAGGATGGCCATGTGAAGATGGTGGCAGACATCGGAGGAAAGTATCTACAAGGCAGGGAATGCCGAGGATTGTCAGAAAATACTAGAAACTAGGAGAAGGCCAGGAAGGATCGTTCCCTAGAGTCTTCAGAGTGCACAGCCTTGCAGACTCAGTTTCAGACTTTTGGCTTTCAGAACTGGGACACAATAAATTTCTGTTGTTTAAAGCCGTCCAGTTTGTGGTATTTTGTTACAGCAGCCCTAGGACACTAACACGGTGGAATACAAATTCTAGGATGGAGGAAGATTTAATGACTCTTTGGCTTGCTTATCAGCAGAAAGGAGCCTAAACTTTGGAGTCTCTGCAGAAACTCAAGTTGAAGCTGATTTCAGTGGTGATGGGGGAATACACAAGAGCGTAGAAGGAAGAGTCCGACTCCCCACAGGATTCCCAGTGCCTTCGCCACACCTCAGGATGGTGGAGGCTGCCCAGGTCGTTGCTGCCCTGAGGATTCTGGCTGTGGTTCCAGCTTAGGAGCAAATGGCTCTTCCCATCTACCTGGGTGACTTTAAATTCTCTAAAAATCCTGGTAGGGCTTGGTGGCTCATGCCTATAATCCTAGCACTCTGGGAGGCCAAGGTGGATGGATTATTTTAGTTTAAGAGTTGGAGACCAGCCTGAACAAAAGCAAGATCCCGTTTCTTAAAAAAAAAAGAAAAAACCCAACAAAAAACAAAAAACAAACAAAGAAACAAAACTAGCCGGGTGATGTGCCTGGGATGCTGAGGCAAGCGGATAGCTTGAACCCATGAGTTTGAGTTTGCTGTGAGCTTTGATGCCATGACACGCTACCAAAGGCAACAAAGTAAGACTATTTAAAAAAGTTCTCTAAGTCTATGAAAAAGAGGTGATAATAATAGACTTTAACTGGAGGGTTGTTGTGGGGATTAAATGAGGTCCTCATTTAAGTCCCTAGATATACACATGAAACTCACTGAGCTATAATTTTTATTCTTTTTCTGGGAACTGGCAAACAGATTAAAGAAATGGGTGGCATCAGGCCTACACGGTTTATGCTCCAGGGCTGATCTCCAGGATCAGAGTGTTGAATGTACAACCTCCAGGGTCCTTTGCATTTCTATAACCCCCTTTCCCAAGCCTTTCTCAGACTGAAGGACTGGAATCAATGAAATCTTTTACTGTACTCGTCCTTGTCTTCCCTTAGCCAGTAGGTGGCGACAAGTCTCCATCATTTTTCTTCATCTAGCCTTTCAGTCCTGGTACTGGCTGTGTGGTGGGATGAGGCCATTGGGAGTGGTTGAAATGATTCCGACAGAAAGGAATCTTCTGGGAAGTATTAAGCATCCCTCAGGGCACAAACAAATATCCATTCCCATCCCAGAGAGACTTTCCCAGAGCTCCTTTAATATGGCTTATCCCCAACACAGCAAGCTCAGAGGCAAAATTTATAACAGAAGTCCTTCTGTTTTGTTCCCAGGATAAAGATACATTATTTTACTAAATCTGGAGGGGACCCAGCCCTAATGGCTGAGAGGAGAACTCTATCTCAATGGTAAATCTCATGATATTTTCCGAGGTATTTGCATGTCTCTGTAAATTTTAGACCCACAGCATAGGCCTTCTCTGGAAGCTCCTTAGAAATGTGCAATGTCAGGCCCTATCCCAGACCTGATAAGTGAGAATCTGCATTTTAACAATTTTCCCAGGTCATTCGAGTAGTCATGAAAGCTGCTCAGGACATTCTGGCCTCAGGGATCTCAGAGGGAAATGATTCCTTTCTCTAGTTTATGATTAGTTCTTTTTAATTCAGTGGAGAATAATAAGCTTGTATTGTCAACATGTGCTATATTTACAAACAGCTTTATTACTGCACTCCTAAAGGACATTTATGTATATATTGTTTTATTAGATGCCTTATCTTTCCAACAACTCTTTAGCTCGACCACATTTACAGCTGAGGAGACTAGGCTTAGAGGTACACAAATATACAAGAGTCGAGCTGCGAAGGGAGCTCAAGTGTCCTGAGTCCACAGTGAGTGAACTTCAAGGTAGTAATAGAAATAAGAGCCCCTGCTAAATGTTAAATGTATTACTTTGTATTATCTTCATGATGGTTCTAAGGAGAGGATACTCACAAATGAGGACACTGAGGACCAGAGAGGTCAATACACTGGCCTAAGGTCACACAGCTGCTAAGTAAATAACTAATCTAGAATCATAACCCAAGACCATATGATCTGGAGCTTGAGAACTTAAACACTATGGCTTAAAGTCTCCCCAAGGGTTGTGTGAATTCCTTATCTAGATGTCATTTTGACTGCCTTCTGATTACCATATACTTTCCAGGAAATCAGTATTTTGAGCTTAAAGTTAATCATCCACCCCAGGCTTATTTCTTCCCCAGTGTTTAATGCCTTCTCCTGGTACCTATAGTAGTTTCCCAGGGCAGCCATAACAAAGTACTACAAGCCGGGTGACTTAAAACAACAGAAATTATTGCCTCCCAGTTCTAGAGACCAAAAGTCTGAAATCAAAGCATCAGCAGGGCCATTTTTCCTCTGGAGCTTGTGAGAGAGAAATCTTTCCTTGTCTCTTCCTAATTTCTA
This sequence comes from Otolemur garnettii, assembly GCF_000181295.1. NCBI lineage: Eukaryota > Metazoa > Chordata > Mammalia > Primates > Galagidae > Otolemur > Otolemur garnettii. Next base: position 68,630,474 of record NW_003852396.1, on the reverse strand, counting down.
CTGGTTTGCTGGTGGGTAATCTTTGGTGTTTCTTGGCTGGCAGCTGCATAACTTCAGTCTTTGCCTTTGCCCTCCTGTGGTGTTCTTCCCTCATAGGTCTGTGTTTCTTATAAGGGACACCTGTTAAGTGAGACTAAGGGCCCACCCTACTCTCATATGACCTCATCATAACTTCACTTATGATAACCTATTTTCAAAAAAGGTCATATTCTGAGACACTGGGGATTAGGACTTCTCTCTCTTTCTATATTTATTTGTCGAGGGACACAGTATGACCTATCACAGCATCTCAAAAGGCAGCGTAGTAGCCACACGTGGGGGGTTCAGAACCAGAGTGCTGGGGCATAGATCCTGGCTCTGTGAGAGCAAGTTACCCAGGATATCTGAGCTTCACTTTCCTCTTCTGTAAGTCAAAAGAGAGCCTCAGAGGACCATCATGAATTAATACACATTAAGCACCTAAGATAGCGTTGCAGCAGAAACCACTTTTGCCTCTTGCAGATCCCGTTACCCACTGGGGCACCCATTCCTAGTTATGCCTAATGGCTCACACCAGTGACCTTCTGTAGAGAATTGCCCTTGGCTAATGGGAGCCACGTCACTGGAGATGCCCGGCACATTGATCTTCCCTACCCAGTGTACTGGCCAAGGCTGAGCTTTATCTGAGACCACGTCCCTGCTCTGTCTTTCTCCTGCCTCTCTCTGGCAGGTGTCTCCGGAGAGCACAGCCTCAGGAAGTCAAGTGCTTCCGAATTCCTGCCTCAGGCTCTGTTTCCAGGGCACCTGACCCTAGACAAGTGCCTTGAATGAAAACATTAGATTGTTGTATTTGTTAACACTTTCAGGGAGCCAGGGATTTGCCTCTCAATCTCCCTGCCTTCCTCATGATTTGGTACTGCAATTACGTTTTATTTTTCCCTGCTACTTCTAATACCAAGAATGACAACATTTTCTCATAACACACTGGCTGGTGGGCTGCAACTGTCTAGGCACATCCAGGGGACGCTGCCCCTTCATCACTACTGGCTACTACTGGGGAGGGTGTGTGCAGACCCCTAGCCTTTCTCTTCGCTTTGCCTTAGTTTGGGATTGCTACAGGCTCCTCTGGGTTTCACTTTGACAGCCTGCTGTTTAGTACCTGCTCCTCAGTTATTTGTATAGAGAACAAAGTCTGCTTTCTAACAGGACCCGGGATTAGTAACAGTTGTTGGCTTCACCTAAGGCAGTTCCACCCTGTCCGACTACATGTTGGCTGGCTACACCTTAGCCCCATCTGTGTCATCATCATCATAACAGCCAGTTAACTAATATGTGCCAGATGGCATGGTATACAGTATATGTAATAATAACATAGGCATGAGTTCTAACTCTCAGTAACTCTGGAAACAGGGAATGACATCTTGTTTCATTAACAAGGAGCAGAAGGGCAGAGAAGTTAGGTCACTTGCTTGGGGTCATGCAATAGTTGAGCCAGTTGAACCACCACTATCTAGGGAAGAGCCAAGTATAACTACTTTGAAGTTCCTTCTTAGAACTGTGTTCTCTATAAGCCTTCAAACCATGAACCATCGATTTTCTCTAGTGAATAGCACCTTTAATAGCTTGTGTTCTAGGCTCTTCCTAAGATGAACTGATATATATATATATTTACACTTTTGGCCAGGGCTGGGTTTGAACCCACCACCTCCGGCATATGGTGCCAGCACCCTACCCTTTTGAGCCACAGGTGCCGCCCTGAACTGATATTTTAACTCCTTGAATCTCCTCTCCTCTCCACTCTCCTCCCCTTCTCCATCCAGACAGAGATTAAAGTTCTCTCAAATATGTTTTGCTTGTCCCTGTCATCTGAAGCTTCCTTCCTTTAAGCTTCTGAATCATTCTTCTCCTCCTCAACCTCCAGTTCCCACGCCCCAGGCAAATTTCCAGGTATTATTTACTCATTCCTTTATATTCCTGAGATTTCAGTTTCTCTAGCAGTCATTCCTGTTTATGTCACTCAAGTTCCAATTTGTCATAAAATTTGCATTTTCAAGCTTACACTTAAATCAAGGCGTATGAGATTCCTGTTTGTCACAGATATTAAGAAGGGGGTAGTGGTTGTGTTATTTATCATAGTTAGTTTACAATAATGCTTGGGAAGCCTTCATTAATTAAGTTCCCAAACATATCCTCCTTCCTCCCCCCTTCCCAGTAGCCCGATCATTCATTAGAATTAGATTATTTCGAAATCACCACTTGGTAGCAGCGTGTGAGGAACAGCTGGGTTACTCAGCACATCACTGGGGCCCTATGAAATTGTGTAGGAAAAGCTTTGCCAACAAAAATACCCAGGAATTAACTCACCATTTGCAACAGTTCCCAGTCACACAGTTGCCTAATCAGCACTCACCTCCATCTCCCTCTCTCACCCAGTGTCTCCGTGGGTGGGTGTCGGGCTCTCGATGATTTATAAAGGGTGGGTGTCTAATAAAGGCAATGCAGATCCAACGGCCGGTCAACTGGAGATCCTGCAAAGGAGCAGGGTTTCACGGAGCCAAGGGAATTGGTGCCGGAGGGCTGTCTGATTCTTTGGCAAAACAGGTTGGGAGGAAGCCTTAACAATTGAAGAAATAGACAAGGAAGAGGATGTCTGAGTTTCTTCGAGAGAGAATTATTAGAATATCAAATGCTTAAAGGGGGTCCCTTGGGGAAGTTGAGGAAGACTTTCAGTATTTTCCTAAAATGTAACTCTCCTATTTGTTCTCACTGAGAATGTTAAATACGAAATCAGGAATGGCCTTTTGTGCAGCCATACAGTGTTGTGGGAAAATTATGTCAAAGGAATCGATGCTTGAGTTATTCTTTTTATTTTTGTTTGATGCACTTTTTTTTTTATTAAATCATAGCTGTGTACATTAATGCAATCATGGGGTACAGTGTGGTGTTTTCATATACAATTTGAAAAATTTTCATCAAACTGGTTAACATAGCCTTCATGTCATTTTCCTTGTTATTGTCTTAAGACATTTATATTCTACTTTTAGAAAGATTCACTTGTTATCCGGGTTTTGTATCCAACACAGAAAGTAAAAAGTTATAAAGTATAAACTTAAATCAACTTTTATAAGTTTTAGGTCATTACTCCTTCAGAATAAAGAAGGGACTCCAGAATAAAGTGAGTCCCAGAATAAAGCTGGGACTACAGGCGCCTGCCGCAACTTCCGGCCATTTTCTTGTTGTAGTTTGGCTGGGGCCAGGTTTGAACCCACCACCCTCGGTATATGGGGCCGGGGCCCTGCTCACTGAGCCACAGGCGCCACCCAAGACACTATTTTCTTTTTAAGTAAAGAAAAGTGATGGCTGGAATCAGTTACCCTCGGAGGTCAAAGGCTGTCTACATACATGTCAGAGTAGCTGCCCACAAGGACCTTCTAGTTTTCCTGTTGAGGTTTTGCAGAAACACAGGGACAGGGCAAGAGTGAGAGGATTCCAGTTACCAGGTCGCAAATATGGTTTAACTGAGGAGGGAGGAGATGCGAGAAGGGAAGAAGAGCCGTCTTCCCCATCCAGCCAGGATCTGCAGAATCATCAGCCTGGTAGTTCTGGCCTTGCTTCCTGGGCTCCCAAGATGACTCTGCCCTTGTGCACAAACCTGTCCGCCCGCTGCTGTCGGTAATGTGTTGACGGGGCTCTTTCCCTGGCTTCCTGAGGGAGCTCAGGAAAAGCACGTTGGGAATTCAGCAAAACACCGGGGCTCTAACTGTTCCTGAATGAGACGGAATTAGAAAATGGCTCCAAATTGAAAACTTAATTTTCAATTAGTGTACATTCAGGCAGGAGTGGGAGGGATTAAGGGACGGCAGCTTGTTTGGTTAACACGCGTTTTAGAAGACAGGCTTGCAAGCTATTAGTGAGCTTCCTCCTGTCCTCCCCCTCCCACCACCCTGAGTGCTCCTTGCTCTGTAATTTGGCAGCCGCTCGCGCACAGGCCTGCTGCGCTCTCCGTCCCTGACTGACTCAGACGCAGATGGCAGCAGTGGCAGCCACAGGAAGTGGGACGCAGCCTGTCGCCTCTGAGGTTAGCTGGCATGTGTCTTCCTTGCTGTGGACCCCGTGAGCCCACAGGTAAGCTTGTCACCTTAAAAGATGCGTGCCCTTCTGATGGCTTTAAAAATACTTTCAGATAAAAAAAAAAAAGGAGCTTTTTCTTTCTTTAACATATTTGATCCTAGTATGAGACTCTCCATTGGACAGACATATTCAGTGTAACTTCAAAATTTGGAATTTGTCATAAGAGAGAGGGGTTGAAGGTGTAAAGGATGAAATACTACAAGGATGGGGCGTGACGTTGGGGTAGAGGAGATGGCAGAGGCTGGGGGTCATGGAGAGGGATGGCTTCATCTGTCCTCTGGTACCTTCTTTCCATCATCTTCTCCATTTAATCCTCTTCTCTTTCTTTCTCCATTTCCGAAGTTACAAATACTTTATCAGGCCCAGAATGTTTAGGCAACCATGGCCTGATCCCCTCGGTTAGTCTTGCTTTCTCTCAATACTTTGCTACCTGGAGTTATCTATGGAGTCAGTGTCTCCAGATCTCTGCCCCAATTAACACGTGACCCTTTAACACGGTGTGTTTACAAGCCCCGTAACTGGAAATCATTAATTCAGTCGGCAGAGCAATAACTTCATTAGGAACTTCCTTCTGTCATTAGCAGGCCAGGGAAAGTGTGCTGCAGTGATTAAACATGCCATTTCAGACGTGGCAGGCAAGACCGCTATCTGCTTGGCAGGCGCTTCTCATCTTTTCATCTTCCTTCCAACTCTTCTCAGATACGGCAGCGCTGGCTGCAAATGTTGGAAGCGTGCGTTTCATTTTTATAACAGGCATGGCCGCTGGCTCTGTTCATCTGTCACTAGGGTTTTCCTGACTTCTTCTTCGACCTTGGCTCACATCCCAGCCCCAAGCTCCTGGCGACATCTGCTCCCTACAGATTGGCCTGAATGAATTCCAAGTGCCTTCACTCGAGGCTCCCTCTCCCTCGGTGAGTGCAGCCTTCGGCTAATCTCTGCAACCCCTTCTCAAAGGCACCAGTGTCTTCTCTCACTACTGAGATCCTTCCCAAGGTTAAACTCCTCTCCAGAGAAGTGATCACGGCACGCTATCTCTTCATTAGTCTTTTGTGTGCCAATGAGTGGCTCTTGTTAATCCCTATTCTGCCATCCAGGCTGTAGCCTTCCAGCCAGTTTCCAAGAAGTGTTGGATTTAATTGAAGGAAAGGATGAGCCTGGCTTGGAGGCTAAGACAAGCTTCCAGACTAAGAAAAGAATGAGAAGGAGAAGTTTTGAAAATCAACTCCGGCTGGACAAATACCAATGAATTTTGACAGCTCAGAAGTAATTGACTTTGGGAAATGAAACTGAAAACTAGGATTTGGAGGTTTGAAGGGGTCTTTGAAGTCTAATAATTCAAGCCTTTTATTTTATACATAGGGAATCCCTGACCTAAAGAAGCTAAAGGGCGCCCTCTAATGACTAACAGGGGAAAAGTAGAGAAAGGTGTCCAGCCCAGAGCCGGGGACTGTCTGCCCTCTGCCCTGCCCTATTCACCATATACACAGCCCTTATCTTTTTTTCTTTTGTGAAAGCAGTTGAGAAGGCTTTTGGTCAAGATGTCAAGCTCATCTTCTTATTCCCAAAACTTAGAGGCATTATCAGTCAGAATTCTTTTGGCTGTAAGGGACAAAAATATAATTGGTTAAGAGGGAGAATTTATAAACCATGGAATCAGAGAAATTTGGGACGCAGGGAGAACTAGAACAAGGACTAGAACATCACTAACTCTACTTGTTTTTCACTGTCTCTCCTGGATTCTTTCTCACTGCAGACTGCTTTTTTTTCTTTCTTTTTTCCATATGGAGAGGATCATTGTTATTAACATTGCTAGGTTTTATGTCATATAGCTCCTACCACTGAAGACAACTTAATTACACATAAAAGACCTCAACCTTGGAAAGTGTCTCGTTGGCTGGGGTGGTAGGTGTTGCCTCCTCTGAGCCAATCAGCTATACCCAGGTGGATGGGATATTATCACGGGTTCTGCTTCAGTGTGGAGCTCAATCCAGGACTAATTATTCATGGTCATGGGGTTAGGATCCTTGGCAGCATGGCTACCGCTCTATAAACTCCCTATGATTAGCGTTTGTGTGTGGGGAGGAAGGCAGGGAATGATATTTCCACCAGAAGGTACGTCCTGGGTAGACAAAAGGACAGCAGACTGCTGTAAGGGTGTAATATGGCTCCCTCTCATCCAACAAATTCTATTTTGCCTTGATTTTCACCTCTAGGTAGATTTCAAGATGACAAATAAGAAAATTTCTTGTTTTTCAATATTTTCTTTTCTTTTTTTTTTTTTTTTTTTTTTGAGACAGAG
>NW_003852396.1:68612583-68623669 GCF_000181295.1 Otolemur garnettii | reverse complement strand
TGTTGTTTGGCGGGTCCGGGCTGGGGATTCGAACCCGCCACCTTAGGTGCACGTGGCTGGCGCCTTAGCCGGTTGAGCTATAGGCGCCGAGCCTGTTTTTCAATATTTTCAACCATCTTTCCAAATACAAGGCAATAAAAGGCTAGTTGAAAGCATCTCATTGGACTAGTCCAATTTTGAAAAGAGAGGCGTACATTTATGCCCTGCTACATTTAATTAGTCCAATCTTGGCATTTAAAAATTACAACACATTCTTTACTGTTGAATTTTTTCATCGTTTGTGGTTATACTCCCCCCCCCCAATTTTGGTTATGAGCCTTTTCATCAGTCTATCCTGGACTGGCCTGATGTCTCAAAGAGACATTAACACATTTACATCACTGGTGAGAGTTAGAAAGCTCTTCCCCCACCTTTTCCTAATGATTCTTTGGCGTGGTATTTATCATAAAGTAAAGGTGAGTTATTGCTGCAGTGAGACAACAAACCTCCCATTTCTTCTCCAAGCTCACATTTGTAGCTTTCCTGATGCACAGGGATATTCTCCTGGTCTTGTGATTATTTTCTCACTTTCATCAATAAAGGCACAATTAGTTCAACAGTCAATAGACCCATAATCATAATCACATCAACCCTTGTTAAGTACCTACCATATGCCAGTCACTGTTACCTTCACATATTTTTAACTTACTTGGTCCTTACAACAACCCAAGGAGTTTAGTATGACTGATATTATTCTGCTGCTGTCGATAGAGATAATAACACACATAGGTAAAATTGGTTGCCCAAGCTCACACATATAGAAAGTGGCGGAGCTGGGGTTTGGACCTGTGCCACCTGGATTTCTGACATTGCATTTAACCATTATGGGAATCTGTGTCTTAAGTGGCCAGACATTGTTATGTAACTTAAGAAGTTTTGGAAAAACCTCTTCAACTTCCTCAAATACTTTACTTACCTACTGATTAAGGACCTCGATTCCATTTTCCCATTCAAAATGAAACCAGTTCTAGGAACAATTCTTTATTAATTTTGATGCGTAAGATCCCCTCAAATTCCACTTACATCCCTTAAATGCCTGTTTTAATTGTGACATTAGCTGGTGGCTAATGAGGTGGCTGGTATAATCCTCATTTTACAGATGAATCCAATACTTAGCAGAGTTAAGTGACATACCAAGGTCATACAGAAATAAAGTAGGCAAGCCAGAATTTGAGCAAGGCTTGCCTCACCCTGAGTTCCGTGCTCTATAGAATACAGTACTTGTCAATGAAATGAAATCTGTCCCATGTTTTCTGGTCTGCAGTTCAGATTTTTTTTTTTGTTTGTTTTTGAGACAGAGCCTCAGGCTGTCCCCCTGGGTAGAGTGCTGTGGCATCACAGCTCACAGCAACCTCCAACTCCTGGGCTCAAGCGAGTCTCCTGCCTCCGCCTCCCAAGTAGCTGGGACTACAGGTGCCTGCCACAATGCCAGGCTATTTTTTGGTTGCAGCCGACATTGTTGTTTGGTGGGCCTGGGCTGGATTCGAACCGGCCACCTTAGGTATATGTGGCTGGTGCCTTAGCCACTTGAGCCACAGGCGCGGAGCCTGCAGATCAGGTTTTAATAGGGAAGGAGGGTGAAGAACGCAAGGCACTGTGTCCTTGATGGGTTAAAGTGAGAGCCCTTGGAAGTTCTGAGGGGAATAGCATGTGAAGAAAAAGGGGACAGATGTGAGAGGTTATACTAGAAAATTCCAGTCCCCTCATTTTGCTGCCTAGAGAGAAGGGAAACATTTACTTAGCTAACGTTTTGGGAAGGCTCTGGCAATTAGGGTGTTAATATTCTGTGTAGTCACAATTATGCTGTAGCTACCAATTATGGGAAAACTCATCATTTTACTGTAATGTAATTACATTAAATAGCACCAGTCATGTCAGCGCAACGACTGGGGCAGCCTCTAATTATCCACTGTACCCAGACACCTCAGCCTGGATCCGGAATAATTGGTGTAGCGCGGTTTTGCATTTCAGGGTTGGCCTTCATTTTCCTCAGGAAAGCTCTTCTTGCTTCCTGATCCTCCCTTGTGTGTGAGATTCAGCCGAGTCTGTGATCTGGGAGCAGATGAGATGTTAACGTCCCCCATCCAGGTAGGACTTAGTATTTTCCTAAACAAGAAAGGAGCTGAGAGCAAAGTCTCTGTCACAGAGAATGAGCCCTTTGGGGACCAGGACTGCCTTCATTCCCGTCTCCTCTCATCATTGCTTGGGACAGAGAATGAGAAAAGCAGACATCGTCAGTGCTTCTCATGTGCCAGGGACTGCGATAGGTACTTTAGGTACAGACGTTTAAACAATTCATTTTCAACACAACCCTGTAAAGGAGCTATTAAAATCCCATCTAATAGGTGAGAAAACTAAGGATTGGAGACTTTAAGCAATTGGCCCAATGCTGTAGAACTAACAACGTAGCAGAGCTAGACTCGTTCTTTTCCAAGCCCTCCTCTCTTTACACTGCTTGCTACTGCCTCGTAGTAGGTGCCCAATAGATAGTTATTGAATGAAGAAGCAGAAACCGTCCATGTCTGCACGAAAGGGTGATCCTTTCTGATTTATCTCATCAACTTCTTCAGAATGAAGTCTTTAGTTTGATTCCTTTCCAAAACTCCTTCCCAAATCCCATTCTTTTGTATCTTAGGTGTCTTCCGAGACTGGTTGTGTGAATGTGTGTTTGGGGAAGGAGGGGTATGCATTTTTTTTTTAAAGTCCATCAATCGTGAAGTTGATCTGAATGAATATCCTTGGGAGAAAACCCAAATCACAGAAGGAAAAACTAATCGGTGGTAAGGTGAAGAGGCCCAAAGGTATGATAAAAGCTAAAAATGGTCTTACTTTTCTTTTTTCTTTGATGCTTGGATTTGGCAGCGATCTGACTTAAAAATTAGGGGAGAGCAGCAGATGGTGTGATTTATATTCACATATAAAACACTTTCCCCAAGCGACTTGGAGGCCCTGGTGGGCTTTCAAAGTTATAATAGCTGTGATTATTTTGTTGTGTTTTGCAGACACATTGTGTTTTGGTCATTCCTGATTGATTTCTTCTCACTGTAAAAGCGGCGGAGTGGCAATAGTAGGCCACCTCCGTTTAAGAGATGGGGAAACTGGAATGGAGGAGGTGATTAAAAAATAGATTTACCTCGGGAGACATCAGCACAGGTCACCGCATTGTGAACTGGGAGTGAACAGAGGCCCCCAGAGCTTAGCTTGATGGAATTTAGCTCATCCTCAACAGAAACAGATATTACAGTGGAGGTCAGCCACTGACAAGCACCGGCTGTAGGATTTGTAGCTTCCTGCTGACTGATGGACTTCACCTTTCCAAATGGATTTTCTTTGCTTATATAAGTCTTATGTTATTGCTCTCTGTGGAGTTAGAGAAGGTAGGCTTTCTGTTTGGCTCTTATAACATTAAAAGTAAGGGAACCTGCAACTAGTCTTCTTAATTAATATCTAGAGGAGAGAGCTATTACTTTGGAAAAAAGCCCCCAGGCTATTTCAAGGAGAGGGTAAATCAGGATCCTGGGAGTTGGCTTGTCTTCCACAGGGAGAAGCTGAGGAGGATGGCACTGAGCTGGAGCCTGGAGGTGAAAGCATTTCAGGAAACTCTGAATCACAAAAGTATCCCTAGTGGGGATATCCTCCTGGCAAGGCTACCAACCCCTGGAATGGATAAATATCTATATAATGGTATGAAGTTTTCAGAGTTAACAAAGATTCCTCTATTTTGATCTCAATTTTGTTATTTTTGAGACAGAGTCTCATTCTGTCGTCCTGGGTAGAGTGCTGTGGCATCATAGCTCATAGCAACCTCAAACTTTTGGGCTTGAGCAATCCTCTTGTCTCAACCTCCCAAGTAGCTGGGACTACAGATGTGTGTCACAACACCTGGTTAGTTTTTCTATTTTTAGTAGAGATGAGGTCTCCCTCTTGCTCAGGCTGGTCTTGAACTCCTAAGCTCAAGCAATCCACTCACCTAGGCCTCCCAGAGTGCTAGGATTATAGGCGTGAACCACCAAGCCTGAACTTTGATCTCAATTGATAGCTTAATTAAAATTTTTTTATTATCTACTATTATCCTAAAAGTAGTCAATGCTTATGATAAAATCCAGAATGTCTGAGGGTAGAAAATAAAAATAAAAGACTCACTTCTTGCCCCTCATGCCTCTAGCACACCACTTAGGACTAAAAATTCTAAGTACAGCAGAACTTCTGTAAGTTGACCACCCAAGGGGTTGTAATAAGCTGGTCAACATACAGAGGTGGGCAACATTAAGGAACTAGGCCTACTGTACTGATATGTACATGTGGTGCATGTTTGGCTTTTAAATTAGGTCAACTTAAGCAGGTGGTCGATGTAGGGAGATGGTCAACCATGGAGGTTCTTCTATAGTTTTTCGTGTTATCCCTCTAAGATCACGTTTAATAAGGAGAAGGGTAGACCTATATTTGTTTAAATTGTACACTTCATACCAGTATTTCTACTGCCTAGTTTGTTTTCCTTTAACACTGTATAATCAACATTGTTCTATGTCAGTAACTATAAATGGTTTATTTAAAAATTATTGCAAATTTTCACAGTGCATAAATGTACTATCATTGACTTTCTTTCCTTACTGATGAACATTTGGGTGACATTCCGAATTATTTTTTTTCTTTGTCCTTTAAAAAAATTGCTTTTATCACTGCAAACAATGCTACCTTCCACACCTTTTGTACCGGTCCATGTTAGAGATCTGAAGACCAGAGCTGAGATACCTCTAGAGGTCAGCAAGTCCAGTTTCCTTTATTTGCAGGTGAGAAAGTTGTCATCAGGCAAAGAAGTGAAGGGACTTGTTCAGCAGTGTACATTCTGTTATGGTTTAGCCATGTATATGACCCTGATCTCTTTTTGACTGCAGAATATTCTATGTCCTGGAATTTAAATATAAATGACTATTAATATTCCTTGAAAGAAGTAGTCTGTAGTCTTTCATTATGGTTTTCTGCATATGGTTGCTGCATATGGGCGTGTGTATTGTGCACTGCAAAAACAAAACAAAACAAAACAAAACAGTCCATTAAGAGATAGGTGAGGGGCTGAACCTGAGGGTTTGCTCCATTTGTTAAACCCTGAGCTTAGTCTTGGTGCTACTCCTGAATGAATTTTCCTAGGCCTTTCTTGAAATTTACCAAAGGCACTGCACAGGCTAGCAGAGTTCCTTTTTTTTTTTGAGACAGAGTTTCACTATGTCACCCTGGGTAGAGTGCCGTGGCATCATCATAGGTCACAACAACTTCAAACTCCTGGGCTCAAATGATCCTCTTGTCTCAGCCTCCTGAGTGGCTGAGACTATAGCCACCTGCCACAACATCTGGCTTTATTTATTTTTTTATTTTTTCACCATCAAAGAGACTTCAGCTTTTATTCCAAGAACGACAGAAAGCCAGCTGAGGTTTAACACATGTACATAAAGAGCTTAAAGAATGCTTTTTTGAAAAAAAAACAAACAAAACTTACATTATAATCCAGCATCTCTAATGTTATCTTTGTATAACCAATTAATTTAATTTAATTTATTTATTTATTGTTATTATTATTTTTTAGAGACAGAGTCTCACTTTGTTGCCCTTGGTAGAGTGCCATGGCATCACAGCTCACAGTAACTTTCAGCTCTTGGGCTTAGGTGATTCTCTTGCCTCAGCCTCCTGAGTAGCTGGGACTACAGGCGCCTGCCACAATGCCCGGCTATTTTTTTGTTGCAGTTTGGCTGGGGCTAAGTTTGAACTTGCCATCCCTGGGTATATGGGGCCAGTGCCCTACTCACTGAGCCACAGGCACCACACTATTATTATTTTTAATTTTTGGGAATTCCTTGAGGGTACAAGAAACCAGGTTATAGACTCTGCATTCTTACACTAAGCCGGCCCCATACACCTAAGGTGGCGGGTTCGAATCCCCAGCCCGGACCCGCCAAACAACAATGACGGCTGCAACCAAAAAATAGCCGGGCGTTGTGGTGGGCGCCTGTGGTCCCAGCTACTTGGGAGGTGGAGGCAGGAGACTCGCTTGAGCCCAGGAGTTGGAGGTTGCTGTGAGCTGTAATGCCATGGCACTCTACCCAGGGGGACAGCTTGAGGCTCTGTCTCAAAAAAAAAAAAAAAGAAACCAGGTTACACTGATTGCCTTTGTTAGGTAAAGTCTCTCTTAGAATTATGTCTTGCCCACAAAAGGTGTGTCACACACTGAGACCTCCCCACCCCCTCTCCTTCCCTCTTTCTGCTTTTCCTTTCCCTCATTCCCCTCCCTCCTTCTCTCTCTCTGCTCTCCCTTTCCCCCACCCCACCCCCACCATGTACTAGGTCATTAATTATCTTCATATCAAAATTGAGTGCATAGGATTCATGCTTCTCCATTCTTGTGATGCTTCACTAAGAATAGTGTGTTCCACTTTCATCCAGGTTAATACAAAGGATGTAAAGTCTCCATCTTTTTTAATGGCTGAATAGTATTCCATGGTGTATATATACCACAACTTGTTAATCTATTACTAGGTTGGTGGGCATTTAGGCTGTTTCCACATTTTGGCAATTGTAAATTGAGCTGTGATAAACACTCTAGTGCAAGTGTCTTTATGGTAGAAGGATTTTTTTCCTTCTGGGTAGGTTCTTAGTAATGGGATTGCAGGATCAAATGGGAGGTCTAGCTTGAGTTGTTTGAGGTTTCTCCATACTTCCTTCCAAAAAGGTTGTATTAGTTTTCAGTCCCACCAGCAGTGTAAAAGTGTTCCTTTCTCTCCACATCCATGCCAGCATCTGCAGTTTTGAGATTTTGTGATGTGGGCCATTCTCCCTGGGGTTAGATGATATCTCAGGGTGGTTTTGATTTGCATTTCTCTAATAATTAGGGACAATGAGTATTTTTTCCTATGTTTACTAGCCATTTGTCTGTCTTCTTTAGAGAAGGTTCTATTCATCTCTCTTGCCCATTGATACATAGGATTGTTGGCTTTTTTCATGTGGATTAATTTGAGTGCTCTATAGATCCTATTTATCAAGCTTTTGTTTAATTCAAATTATGCAAATATCCTTTCCCATTGCTTTGGTTGTTATCTCCTTAGCTGTACAGAAGCTTTTCAGTTTAATTAAGTCCCATTTGTTTATTTTTGTTGTTGAAATTGCCATGGAAGTCTTCTTCATAGAGTCTTTCCCCAGGCTGATATCATCAAGTGTTTTTCCTATGCTTTCTTTGAGGATTTTTATCATTTCATGCCTTAAATTTGGGTCCTCTATCCATCTTGAATCAATTTTTGTGAGTGGAGAAAGGTGTAAGTCCAGTTTCAGTCTTTTATATGTGGATATCCAGCTCTTAGAGATGGGATTTCACTTACCTCAGGCTGTTCTCCAACTCCTGAGCTCAGGCAATCCACCCACCTCGGCCTCCCAGAGTGCTAGGATTTCAGGCCTGAGCCACTGCACCTAGCTGAGTTCCTCATTTGGGGGTAAATACATTTGCCCCTAAAGAATAATGACACAGCTTACTGCATCTTATGTATTATAGTTCATTAGAGTGAAAACAGAGTTGCAGTGTTGTTCATACTTTTTAATCCAGTCTTTCTTATACTGACAGTTTGTATTTGATAGATAACTATGTGGGATTAGGGATAGAGGATACAGGCATGAGTAGCTTAAATTTAACAGCCAAATGTGGCTGATACAGAGGCCTCTCGTGGGAAGTTATTATTTATTCCTTTGTGATTTGATACTCAGCTTTTTGGAGTTGAGGATGTTTTCCCTGCTTTGTGAAGCAACCTGTCTGAGCCTCCTTTTCAGATAGTAGCTAGTTAGTAGCTTGGAGCTGCACTTTCCTCACTACCCACTTCCTCTTGTATCCCTAACTCTGCCCCTGAGTATTGTAGGCTTATCTCACACAACAGCTGTTCAGCTAAAGAGTATTTGCCACAAAAGTTCTTGAAAAGTTATTTCACTTTTTGAATGCTGATTCTTGTTTTTGGTATAATGATTTTTAAAACAAAAACACACTCAAGTAAAATGCACTTAAAACACACTAAATATAAAAAGGAGGAGTCATGCTCCAGTACTCCATTTGCAGGTGAAAATACACCAATTTGCAGAACCCAACAGTTTTTAGTCAGCGACTACACGGAACATTTTGACTTGCGTGCCATGTCTAATGACCTCCATTTATTTCATATTCAAAGACCTTTTAAAAAGCAGGTTTAGGGTCACAGCAAAATTGAGAGGAAGGTATAGAGATTTCCCATATAGTCCCTGTCCCATATAGGCACAGGCTTCCCCTTATCAGATCCCTTGCAAGGTGCAGGGATGAATCTGCAATGACCCGTGCTCATCACCCAAGGGCCACAATTTTCATTATGGTTCACTCTTGGTGTTACACATTCTATGTATGGGTTCGGACAAATTTATGAAGATATGTGTCCATCATAGTAGCTTCATACAGAATAGTTTCGCCACCCTAGAATTCCTCTGTGCTCTATCTATTCATCCTTCCCTCCCCCTCACCTCTGGTGACCACTCATATTTTTACTGTCTTCATGCTTTTTCCAGGGTGTCATATAGTCGATATCATACAGTCTACTACCTTCTCAGATTGGCTTCTTCCACTTAGTGATATGATTTAAGTTTCTTCCACGTCTTTTTGTGGCTTGGTAGCTCATTGTTTTAGTGCTGAATAATTTTGCATTGTCCGGACATGTCAGTTTTATTAAACACTCACCTACTGATGGAATCTTGGTTGCTTCTGAGTTTTAGCAATTAGGAATAAAGGCATTGTTTCCCCTGTCTGGAAGCCCTCTTGTGTTTGCTCTTCATTCTCCATCCCCCACCCCCATATTGTTCTGCATTATAACTTTGTTTAAGTAAAGTTGATACAGCAAATGTGCAGAAAGGAGAATGCACCATTCCCAGAATGCGCTCCCTCTGACCACACTCCACTTGTCACCTCCTGCCCTTCATCCTGTGTGGCATGAAATAAGCCTTGATTGAACATCATTCATGTACTGACTGGATTTAGTTTCAAGTTATTGTTTGATACTTGTCAAAACTTGGTTTTACTGTTCAATTGATGTATTGCTCATTTTGTATTAAATGGTTGGGTATCAATGTCAAGGCCAAGTACTCAAGGTCAAGTACATCCTAATTTTTCCCATTAAAATAAATGGAAATATTGTTTTATGTGATGACTTTCCATGTTGCAACAGGATTTTCAGAAACAAATTAGAGCCATTAAGGAAGGGATACGTGTCCTGCACAATGGCCCATTGAGGTCAGGGGCCATGGCCTTTCATTTTGGTATTGATGACACTGTATGCTGTCATATAGTGGGCTTTCAGTGGTTTATAGAATGAATAAATAAATCCTCTTCATCAAACTTCAGGAGAGATGTTTTCAAATAGACACTGCAGGGACTGTGGAGCAAAATCTTTCATCTTCAAAATGGATGTGGCTTTGGGAATTTCCTTGCCTGAGTCCGTCAGAAGCAGTGGTGCAACCTCATTAAAAATAAAGTTAGAAACACACAGATATGCTTCGCACTGGAATGATTTATTTATTTATTTTTACTTTTCTAACACACTCTAATGCACTGGTATGATCTAATGTTGTTTTCGGTTTGATCAGGATCCTTGGGAAAGGATGAGCATTAGATGCCCAGAGGGGTTACTCGGTGCAGTAGGTTAAAGAAGGAAATAGTGGAGTGATTACAGAGACGGAGGAGTGGAGAGAGCAGGAGAGACTGGGGAGGCATCTGGAGGAGCCGAGCGAGGCTATGGGGAGAAACCAGTAAGTAAAACGAGAAAGTTGTTGAGCGTGAGAATGAGTGAAAGCCTGGAATAAGGCTGGTGTTGGACCAAGAAGATAGGCCGATCTGGGGGCTCTCTGGGGAGGTGGGAAGGGAGGGAACCGGAAAGCTCTACGTTATGCAGATGTTAGGAAGGTGAGGCAAGGGCGGCTCAGCCTGAACAGACTGCGGAGGTCTGGGCTTTGCCTTTCCAATGAGAAAGAGAAGTGGGTAGAGAGAGGAAAACAGACACCTAGAGAGGCAGACGAGAAGACGGACAGATGAGATACACAGACTAAGAGAGAGACAGAAGGGTGAGGAAGGAGGAAGCCAGGGAGAGAGAACGGGAAACAGTGAAGCCCGAGGCAGAGACACAGGGAGACAGAGAGCACGTCAATTGCTCCGACAGGAGAAAGATGTGATGGAACCAGAGAGTGGAGCCTGTTCAGAACCGGACAGGAGGAGTGTGCCCCACTGGCCTGCCAGCCCTTAGGTGCCTGCACACTGTGGGCTGTAAATGCTCATTGTCCAGCTGACTGATTGCACAGACCTCAGGCTAAAGAGACACGAATCATATAGAGGCACTCCAAGGAAATAACCATGTGAAAGGCCAGGGAACTGCTGATTTGGTCCTCAGAGGGAGACTCCCAAGCCAGCCAGCCAGCCAGCCAGCCAGCCAGCCAGCAAATCCTTTTTCCCTTTGAGGGAAGTGGCAGGGAAGCCACCACTTTGAAAATACCCCCAGCTTCCTATGTGACCTTTTTGTTTTTTTTAATAGAAAACTCATTATTAAAGCAGACAGTGGTGTTTCTTCTTCCTGGGTGAAGGTGGGGATGGAGCTCTCCTTATCTGATTGTGGGAGTTTAGGTTTCTTCTGTTGCACTGGTAACTCTGTGCCACTTCTGTAAAATGACAAATCAGAAATCATATCAACAGGGGGAAATTCAGTACTTTCCTTCATAAAATGTGGCAAGACTTCATGTGATGGGAGACACTTTTTCTCCCAGGTTTGGTGATTGAGTGAAAGATTCTGCCACGACTCGGATGCTGGGTCACTCCGTGAGCTGCTTCTGTCCTCGCGGGAGACAGAGCTACACTGCGACTGGGACAGTGGCACCAACCTCTTCCCCAGATGGTTATGAAGAAGTGTGTCTGCCATTGCCTCACTTTTCACATCAGAGGAGGAATGGTGTGTGTTTATAGGAATAGCTACCTGCTGTTTCGTGAAAGTGAGTACCTTAGATTTGAAAGCTT
>NW_003852396.1:68581401-68612335 GCF_000181295.1 Otolemur garnettii | reverse complement strand
CCTTAGCCGCTTAAGCCACAGGGGCCGAGCCGAAAGCTTATGTCTTTTAGGTAAATTCCTGAAAGTGGGTACACACTATTAGGTCTAATCTTCTGAAGCCAGCAGACCCCCAAAGACCACTCAGCATGGGGAAACAGAAAAATAAATATTTATATGTCATGTCGTATATCAAATCAGTACCCTGAAACCCATAAATGCATCATTGTACAGTTATGATTTCATAAAAAATGAAAAAGTAAAATAAAAATATTTATGTTTTTGTCCTGACCATGGAGAAAAGCAGTTTTGTTTTCTATGAGCCAAAAATCAGAGAAAGGCCTGGTATCCATTCGTATTTTTATAGCTTCCATTTCCATTATCAATTAAAAATCAGTAAACACTTATCCTGAATAGAAGGACAATTAGATCCAGTAATGAAATCATCAAGTACTACTGAGGTGGAACGTGGCAGTAATTAGTTTTTGATACATAAATACAATTTCCAAATGCAATTTGTCCCTGTGCCCAGGCTACTGACTCAATTTGCAGTGTTTGCTATTACAGGAGAATGTGCAGTAAGGTGTATTCCAATCCCTCAGGGCTGTATGTCTCCAAGGAGAATAAAAGGAGATGGCTAACATCTGAAATAACTAGTCGGACGTGGAGAGGTGGAGTTGTGCAGCCCTCTTGAGATCAGGGGTGGAGGGTGAGTATCTCACTGCCATGCGCATCACACTAGCAGGTGGTGTGCTGACGTTCCCTGTCCCTCCTTTCTCTCTGTCTTTCTTTCTCTTCTTTCTTTCCCTGACACTTCCCATTGGTTCATTTATCTATATGTTCACTCATCAATATTTACCAAGGGCCTGCTATTCTGCGTCACGTACTGGGATGTAACAGGAGAGTAGACACAGATTCTGTCCTCAAGGGACTGTAACATGAAAGAAATCCTTATCTAATTGTAATCATTGTAGTGCTATGAAAGGTACCATGAAAATGTAGAAAGAGGAGCTCTATCCCAGCCTGGGTAGTTCTAGAAAAACTTCCCCGAGGAACTGATGTTGTAGCTTTGATCAAAAACATGAATAGGACTGAGGAAGAAAATTTGAAGAAAATTGTCCATGTAGAGAGATATGCAGAGAAAACTTAGTATAATAGAGAAATAGGGCAAGTGCCAGCAAGGTAGGCACAATGGAGGTAGCAACCAGGGGGCAGGTGTATGAGATGAGGCTGTGCAGCCACGTATGACTAGATCATTCAGGGCTGTAGCTCTTGTTCAAGGTTTTAGATTTGACTTTAAAAGAGACAAGGAATTCTTTGAAGATTTTAAAATAGAGGAGAGATGTGATCTTATCTCCAGTTGCGAGGCTCCCCTAAGGTTTAATAATAACATACCTCTTAATTTGGAAGCTCTGTCTGATAACTCTTCAAGTTGGTTTCCAGCGTCTCTCAATGTTTTCAGAGATTCCGGCTGGGAGGGAACTGTAGTGGGTGGCAGGTCCTCCTTCAAGGACTTGTAATGATAGAATTTCACTGTTTCTGAGATACTGATGCCCCACCAATCACAGAAGTACATCAGGCAAAAGTTAAAGATTTGTCGTGTGGGTTCATGAGATGAGAAAAATACCAGCTTCCATGTAAATGAGGATATTTACAAAGTATTGGCAGAGAGCAAAACTAAATTCTCCTCACAAGTTCAGGTCCTTGCTTTATTTTTCCCTCAGCTCTTTGGGCCGGGGCTCGGGGGGTTGGTTAGGACTTCAGATTCTTTCCACAAAATGCCAGAATGAAATCTCTGTTGACCTAGTTTTCTAAATGAGTGGAGACTGCGCCTTCAGCTGCTCCAGTGTATTAATAGGTGAAGGTAGGTTGCTGTAACAGAAACCCAACAATGAAGTAGTTTAAACAACAAAAAAATCTGTTTCTTTCACGCATAATATTCTGATTTGAATAATTCAGGTGAGTGAGAAAGCTCTGCTTCTTATGGTTATGGCATTTGGAAACCCCAGTTCCTTGCGAGTTATTACCTCTCTCTCTCCTGGGCCATTGTTATCAGCTGCAATAGGTTTGTTGGTACGTGGGGATTCCAGCTGGCAAGAAGATGGACTAGAGCCTCCCAGAAGACATTCTCACCTACCTTAAGTGGTACATGTTACTTCTGCTCACATTCCACTGGAGGAAACTCCGTCCATGACATGAACTTAGTCACTCAGGTCACACCAAGTTGCAAAAGTGACTGGGAAACATAATCTACGAGGCTGGTTGTGGTTCTGTTACTATGGACGAAGGGAGAGTGAACTTTGATAGATAGCTAGGACTCTCCACTGCACCCAGTGTGGTACGTCAATTGAAAAATGTCCCCTAAACTTCCCATCTCCCATGTTCACACTCTTTAGAATGTAATGGTGAGGCTCCTTCCATCAAGAGATGGAATCTCTTTTCCTGCTCTTTGAATTAGGACTTCGTTCTTGCTTTGCTTTAGCCAATAAAATACAGTAGAAGAGGCAATGTGTCAGTGCAGGCCTAGGCCTTAGAAAGCTTGTGTGCCTCCCTGGGTCCTTGCCTCTATGATGTAATAAATCCGAGCTGGGCTGCTGGAATATGATAGACCAAGTGGTGGAGTGTCTATCTGTCCAGGTAAGGCCATTCTAAACCAGCTCCTGTAGTTGGTTGGCTCCCAAACATCTGAGAAATTCAAGGCGAGAGGTGCTTACCTGGTCCTTAGCTGACCACAGAAGCATATTGAGACCAAAGAAGTTACTCAGTTGACTTGTAGACTTAAGAGCAATAATTAATGCTTACTGTTTTAAGCCACTGGATTTTGGGCTGTTTGTTACTTTAGCATTAGAGAACTGATACAGCTTTAGGCAATTTTATTTATTTTTTTACTATCTCTGTGTTGCCTCTGGAATTGTTTCAAAAAAAAAAAAAAAGGAAGCGATACCAATACATGTACAAGAGGAGGTTAGACTGTTATCATTATTTTTGAGACAGGATCTTGCTCTGTTGCCCAGGCTAGAGTGCAGTGGCATCATCATAGCCCACCGAACCACAAATTTTTGAGCTCAAGTGATCTTCCTGCTTCATTCTCTCTGGTTGGGACTACAGGTGCATGCCACCATACCTGGATAATTTTCTATTTTTCGTGGAGATAGAATCCAGCTCTTGCTTAGGCTTGGCTTAAATTCCTAGCCTCAAGTAATCCTCTCACCCCAACCTTCCAAACTGCTAGGATCACAATTGTAAGCCTCTACACCTGGATTAAACCGTAATTTTTTAATTGAGGCAATGAGATAGTATGTCCTAGTGTTACCAAAATAGACCAACCAGTAAATAGTTCAAAGTAGAGGTCCTAGAAACCATTTAAATATCACCAGATTGAGGGCATAAAGGAATATCAAACATAATCAGGAGCATGTTCTCCAAGGGAGAGGCTATAGTAGATCACCTGAAGCTATCCTCAAATCTAGTTCAAGGGTCTTGTCTTGGATTAGACCACTGGGGAGCTTGCCACATTGGAAGGCACAGTGGTTTGGTGCCCACCTCAGTCTTACCCAGGATATATCCAAGAGGCTAGTTAGTGTTTTGGTGTTGTCATGTGGCAATTTGCTGTATTGTATGATTGGTGTCTATAAAGAGGCTGCCAAGAGATGTATACACATTTTAAGAAAGAAAAACACTGTATTAATATGCCAGTACTCAAGTCACATTTGACTTCTGCAATTACAAGAGCTACAATATACAATATATGCTAACAAATGTTACAATGGATTAAAATGGTAATCATCAATATATGCTGATAACATATGTAACATTAAACACACACACACACAGGGTGCCAAAAACCCGTGTACGCATTTCTGAGAAAGAATCAGAAACCACAACTGGAGTATCAAGAAGGAACGGTAGGAAGAAAGTGTAGGGTGTAGGAGGTGGTAAGGAAGACCAAACACCCTCTTCCAGGGAAAGTGACTAGTTTGCAGCAGGCCCCTACTGAAGAAGGGGAGATTTATTATTAATTTGGTTTGGAATGTGAAATATTCTACAGGACTGGATCAGAATGACTGAACTGAGACTGTGTTTGCGACTTAATATAACCCTAGGACTCCCCGGGGTAAGCAGAAATGTTTTGGACTTTATTTGAAATTTTATCCAGAGTATTCTGAAGGGATATCGAGAGGAACAACAAAATAAAGTTGCTGATTATATTCTCTGGGTCCTGCTTGTTTTATGAACTCATTACCTTAGCGGTTGCTGAATAGCCACTGTAAAAGCTGGGAGCTGTCACATACATTATCTCATTGAGTCATCTGGGCTGAGAAGGGTCTGTATGTTTCTCGTAGTGTTTGAAGCAGCATGATTATTTTTGACTTCACAGGGAGAAAATCAGGACTTAGAAGTGTAAAGTAACTTGACCAGATGACACCTCAAGGAAGAGTTGGGTAGGGGTACTGCGGGGAGGAGGTGGTTTCAGTACGCGCGTTTCGTCCAAGCATCTCCGTTTTCAGAATCCTGGAATCCTACAGACCGGTCCTTCACGATACATTACCTATCACTTTCCAGGGAACACCATCAGCGAAGAGAGAGACAGCAAATGTGCTGCACATCAGCTGGCTCCGAGAAATCATTTACAGCCACTGTTTTTGAAGTATGGGCATGTAGAGGGAGGAGTTGAGAGCCAAGTCCCATTCCTTAATGACCCAAATTAATCTCTTTGCAGCTGGTTGAGTGAATCAGACAGATGTGTGTCCTCACTCCCTGTGGGCAGTCGGAAAGGCTTCTGCAAGGCATTTTTTATAAACCTGTCTTAAAGTTCCTGTCACATTGTTTTAGAATAATTATCTTTCATGTTCCCCTCCTTACCTATGAGGTAAGCTCCTTGGTTCTGAGGATTTTTTACTTTACACATGTTTGTATTTGGTAGCACCTAATACATGGTGAATTCTAAATGAGCATGGACGAAGGTATTCGTTGACCTAAAACGTCTGCCTTCAAGGAGCTTACACCATGCAGCATATACCCTGAAAAAAGTTGTAGAATAGTACGAATGGCATAATTTCTGCTTAAAGGTACATATGTGTCAGCATATGGGCCCCCCAAATATTGTCAATATTTGAAGGATTTTCCACCACATGTTAACTCTGATAGACCTTTTTTTTTCTATGTAATGTATTTCTAAAGGGGTTTATCATAAACAGAAGCATTTTACTCATTTGCTAGTTAGTCTGAGAAAGTAATAAGGTATAAATAAAAAAAAGGGGACACCTGTCCTGTATGTAATACAAATTTGCATATCGTTAGTTTTAAAATGAGTTAGTATGCAGTAATCCTAACAGGCATTCAGAGGAATTCCAGACAATGGGCTGGGTGGTCAGAGAAACCTCTAGGAGAAAGGCTTTGAATCCTATTTATTATTTAGGGCTTTGAAATAGATTTCTAAAAGGCATCCAAGTCCTGGTCCTCTCATTTGATCTCAGGATCTTCTTGTTGCTTTTGGAAAAGCCAATGCCATCTGTTTTTGGAAGCTGGCATCCACACCCAGCTGCTAATTTGGAATCCTAAACCTCTTTAAAAATTAATGGCTTTATAAAAGGTCTGCAACTGCCTCTTAAGAGTTTAATATCATATTTATAAACTCTGTCTGTATTGAGTTCCAGCATATTGCAAATAATTTACAGTGTTGTCCTGCTCAGAGCATAACTAATGTGGATCCACAGCTGTGCAGATAACTTTTCCTATCAGCAGATGATAAACTATAAGTGGCCCCATTTGGACGTGGGGAAATAGTCCAGGCTTTAAAAGCTGCATTCGTGCAACTGGAAGGGAATTTCTATAGCAATGGCTTCCCTTACCTGGAAATCATCTCAGGAGTAATAAATACAGCCCAGATTCTTTTCTGCTAGGTGCTAAACCTAAGAAGAGTGGGCTGGTCATGATGTATATGGCCCTCTGGTTCACTCGCATGCACAGATTCCTGAACAGCTGCTAAATGAATAGTTTGGGAAGTGGGTCAGCTATCTCAGGGGCACTGAGGTCAAAGGGCAACATCTGGCACCTTGACCCGGCTCTGCTCTTTTCTGACAAACCAGGTATGAAGTTCTTACCTCGAAGGTCCTGGTTCCCATACAATATTGAAGCTATCTGCATATCAAGAATCCTAGTTATAATTGACTCTGTGGACAGCTTTTGGGGAAAAAATACAAAGGCATTTGTGCTAAATTTAAACTGGAAACTTAGCTAAAAATTTTACACACTGTTCTGTTTAGCCAAGTGACTAATTTGTGTCTTCACTATGTTTTTTATTCATTTTTTTCCCAGACACTAATTAATTATCACCTACATAGAATGTGCTAAGAATGGTTCTTAGTGCTAGGGATAAAACATTTCAAAAACATCTTTTCTTTATTATGTTCCCTCAGCCTAGAATTCCGTTCTGACTCATGCACCTGGTACTTTGGTATCATATTCAGGGCAAATATAAGTGCTTGCTTTTATTATAAAATTATGTCCTATAGGGTCCTAGTTTCTGCTCAGGAGCCATCATAGGAGGCAGGAGACAGGAGCTAGGTTTTGGGGGATGATTCTGGGCTGGCTTGTCCCAACCATTAATGAAGGTAGCTGCAGGTGCTCTTGTGACATTCCTTGAAAGATAAATCACCCCATGTTTGCTTATTGCTACATATACAATAATGTCTGATGGGGTTTTTAACTTACACTTCTATAATCTATAACCAAATACACTCTCATATTCAAACCTTGATGTGATTTTGCTTTAATAAACCTCTGACCAAGTTTGGTATGATTTCACACAGACTAAATCCTCACCACCTATATATAAGTGATGGGCTAAAATACTATGCCAAAGAATGGCAGAATTGCTCCCAGGCTGCAGATCTCAGTCTATAGTGTTCAGTATGCCCCTAAATAAAACTAACTTTAATTGAAAAATACTTGATACCTTTTTTCTTTAATTGTCACTTCTTTTGCATATTTGGAGTCTCTCATAGGGTAGAATATTCATTCTGTTCTCCTCTGGGCCTCTATGGGAAGAGAAGATGCCCCACACCTTCATGTGGGGCTTGGCTATATAATTCCCTTTGGCCAGTGCAATGTGGTAAAAAGTGTCAAGGCACTATTATGAGTCTTGATCTTAAAGAGGCATTGCTTGTCCTACTCTATGGGGAGCTTCTGAACTTATTCAAGAGAATATGCCCAGCTGATCTGTACTCCTCCAGCCTGATCCCCAGAATGAGGCATGTGAAAAACAGCCTGACACATGTTTATGGTAAACACTTATTTTTGTATGGTATTTTTGTGCTCATGATTTTTTATAATGTGGCAGCCCCTGATAGATGCAGACATCTAGTTCAGATCATTTGCAGTGAGGGTTTGTTCAGTTGTACTGAGGGTTTCTTCAGTTGTTCATCCATTCAAAAAATATGGAGTGTCTTACTATAGACCAGGCAGACCATCACTGGCTAGGTGGTCTTAAAAACCCATTGGCTTTGTTTATTTTCCTGATTTCTGCTCTTTACATTTGTTGTAAAGAAGTTTATAGTCATTTATGATACATAGACTCTAAGAAATAAAATCAGGACATACAATTCTCAAATAGTGCTAAAACACCATTTTGAGAAGCGACAAAGAACTGACAGCAAATTAATGTCAATTATGTGTAAAAAATAAACAGATCAGGCCAGGCTCACACCTGTAATCCTAGCACCCTGGGAGGCCAAGGCAGAAGGGTCCTTTGAGCTCAGGAGTTTGAGACTGGCTTGAGCAGTGGGAGTGAGACCCCCATCTTTACTAAAAATAGAAAAATTGGCTGGGCGTTGTGGTGGGCATGTGTAGTCCCAGCTACTTGGGAAACTGAGGCAGGAAGATTGCTTAAACTCAGGATTTGAGGTTGCTATGAACTTGACTGACTCCATGGCACTCTATCCTGGGTAACAGAGTGAGACTCTGTCTAAATAAATAAATTAATTAATAAGCAGACCACATGCAAATACACCCAACTCCTCTAAACTACCTTTTACAGAAGATCTGCTGAAATTTGAGGGGACCAGCTACAAAGACTTACAATTCCAGCTCTTGCTCTGGGAATTGTATGCCAAAGAAGCCCGACAGGCATCCCTTAGAGGCAGAGGAGGCTGATATGATCAAGCCAGGCTTTCATTTTCCCTGTGTGACTTAGCTCCTATCTTTTAGGCCTGTGGAAGGTGCCAGAGCTGATCTGAATGTATTTAGAATGAATCTTCTTAACGAGCTGTCAAGTTCAGTGGAATTGCCAGATCTAAGATTTAACAATATCCTGGTTTTTAGTACCTGAGCCTATAAAGATGATATACAGGCCA
This sequence comes from Otolemur garnettii, assembly GCF_000181295.1. Lineage (NCBI taxonomy): Eukaryota > Metazoa > Chordata > Mammalia > Primates > Galagidae > Otolemur > Otolemur garnettii. The sequence goes on along the minus strand of NW_003852396.1, from coordinate 68,604,005 downwards.
CAGAGGATGGAGAGTGGTCAAGGAGGGGTGAAAAGGTGGGAGGGGAGTCCAAGCCGCCATCATTATAGGTGGCGCAAGTTAACTCATCCATCCATCTGGGTCTGTTGGTTACACACCTGTCTTTGCAGCTGGAGACAAGGGGATGAAATGGGGGAGAAGAGAAGCAGCAAGGGGTGAAATTAGAAAGTAGGCAACGCTTGCTTGTGGAGGCCTTCAGGCCTCCCTTTTAACCAAACCCTTCCTCAAGTCTGTCTTCTCTTCCTCCCATACTTGTTTCATCCCCATCTTTTCTTTTCTCTAGAGGCATTGCTCTCTGTTGTCCCAGAGGTTACGGTGTTTTAGGACTTTGTGAAGTTTTATAGTTATGAAGAGCAGCAGCCCAGACCCTCGAGTTTGTAAGTAGGGAACTGAGGCCCAAAGATGGGCTGACTTAAATGCATTGACCAGCTGGCCAGTGGCAGACCCACAACTGGGTCTTTTGACTTCGGATGATGCTTTTTCCGTTACTCAAGGGTGAATTCATTCTTGTTAAAGCCTTAGATATTAACATCACCCAGGACTCTTGAAGAACCAGATATAATTGATACATAAAAGGAAGAAAGTCTGAACAGGATATTTCAGGTCCCAAATAGAGGGAAGCAGGGAAGACACTGCTGGACTGAGGATTCCTCCAGTATCCTTCAAATTAATCTCTGTTTGCTGTTTCTTACTCTACCTAAGGGGATTTTTTTTTTTTAAGGTGAGAAATCTGCCTGGTATAAAAGAGGGGCCATTCTTTCAGAAGCCCAGTACGTATTGACACTTTGAGGGTTCTAAGCCATTCTACAAGTTCCATATTGCGAAATTCTACCATAATAAATGTGATCAGATACTATTTTGTAATATTAAAGGAGATTTCCCCCTCCCATTCCTTATACACCCATCATTTAGATAAAGCATTTCATGCTTACTGCCCCAGGGAAGGGCTGCCACACTAGAATGCAGTGAAAATAAAGAATCTGTGTCTCAAAGAGACTGAATAATGAGTGAGGGCAAAACTAGCCACAACCTTGACAAAACCTCTGGAACTGGAAAGAGGAGAATTGAAGAGGAGAGAGACCTTAGGAAATGACATTTTCCTTGGGCTCTTGTCTACCATTTGTTTCCCTATGGGGACAAAAAAATCATCCTGTAGATAAGTTTGGGGCTTTGTCAAGGGTAAGGAACCCTGATGTTTTACTGGTTACCACTGTTGCAGACAAAGCACGCCAAATGAACGCTTACTGAACTCACACATCTGTGGGTTGGCTGTGATATTGACTGCTTTTAGCTTGGTGGCTCTGCTCATCTCAGCCAGGCTTGTTCATATGCCCGAGTGTTGGCTGAAGATCTGATGATCTAGCCTGGACTCATCTGAGAAGCTTGACTCTGCTCTATGCGTTTCTAGTCCTTCTCAGGCTAGCGATCTAGCACAGGAACATGGACATACTCAGCTCATGGCCATAGCAGAAGTGCAAGAGAGCGAGTGGACACATGCAAAGCTGCTCAAGGCCTGGTGCGCTATTCCTTTCATCTCATTTGATTAGCGAAGGCAAGACATGCAGCCAAATCGAAAGTCAAAGGACAGAGAAATATAATCTACACCTCTACTGGGAGGAAGTGCGAAGTCATAGGGCAAAAATGGGACTACGAGGGTGGGGGTGGGGGGTAGAATTGGGCCAATCATACAACTAAGCATACCCTCCTTTTCTGGATAGAACCCAAAGGGCAGGCCAGACATCAGCATGTCATGAGAGCAAATAGTTGTATAATTTGTCTAGAAGATAGCTGGGCTTTACCCAGCCTTGCAGTTTGCCTATATTCCGTGGGAATAGTCTCAAGGCACTGGCCATGGGATAAATGTTACACAAAGACACATACCTGAAGGGGCCATGAAATAATTGTAACCTAGCAACGATCCCCTAGATTAAGGGCTGAGGACCACATGGAATGATGGATGGTCCTAGAGAAAACTCCCATGACTGTATGACAATCAAAGACTTGTTGCCTTTTTTCCCCACAACTGTAGCACCACGAAAATCTTCTGGAACCTAGAAATAATCTCTAGGAGACAAAGAAAGAGAGAGGAAGAGAAAGAGACAGCTGGGTGGGTGAGGGAAACAGATTCAAACCAGCTAAGTTTTGTTTGTTTTTTTTAAACATTGACATATACTCCATATTTTTTAAGGCCCACTGAATAATTCATGTGCTTCAGCAACAAAGTAGTCTAAATAACATTTACATAAACCAGCACTGTCCAACAGAAATATAGTATGAGGCACAAGTGTAATTTTAAGTTTTCTAGCGGCCACATTAAAAAATGTAAAAAGAGGCAGGTGAAATTAATTTTGATAATACATTTTTACTTGATATGCTCAAAGTGTTATGAGATTTTTTTTTTTTTTGCCACTAATTGGCATGGGGGATTGAAATAGAAATTTAGTTTAAATCGCATTTCTAGCATACCTGAGGTTCTGGTTTGCAATTGATCCCAGCTAACCCTATGCATTCCCTACCACTTAATTTATCTACAAGTTCTATCTTCTGACTATGTCATTGCTTTCTATACCTCTCCACTCCTAACATCAGAACCAGTCGTTGGCTCTCTAGTCACTGAGCAATACTTCCTCCCCCCCAAAACTCCATGAAAATCACTGAATACAGAGAAGAAACGGTAGCCTAGAGAGTCAGAGGCCACATGATCAATTAAACCCACCCACTGAATGACTTGGTCCAGGACACTATGCTTGTGACCCGTGATTCAGATTCTTACTGAATGACTTTAAAAATTATTTCATATTCTGACCTTCTGTGTTATCCTCAAATATTAAATGCAGAAACTTTCAGACCCCACTGTGCAATTTTTCTTATTTGAGCCCTCCCCTAACCTCCTACACTTCCTTCAACCCCATCAAAGTGAAGAAAGTCAGGGTAGGTTGGGAAGCTGTGAATGAATATTTAAACAGAGCTTCCTTTTTCTTCCTGAAATATGCTCTCTGTGCTAACACCAACACAGTTTTGAGTGTTGCTAATATGTCCTAATAGAAGGATCAAAAAATGAAAAAAAAATTGCTTTGCACATGTTTCACTTTCAACTTTGTAAACAAACTATGCTGGAGTTTTACTCCTGGGATAACTATGGCTGGCTTTTCTCCAACTAAAAGAAAAAAATGTATTCATTGATCTGTTTATAGATGGCACGTCTTAATACTGGGGGATAGGTCTGTTGAATTAAATAGTTTTCTTGGCCACAACAAAACTCAGGGTGGGATCAATGTGCAAGTAAAAGGAAGATGTGAACAATCAAACAGATGCTGTACTCTTTGTTCATTGTTTAAGTCTTAAAAAGGCCTTGTGAAGAATTGTGCATTACCCTCGTATAACAATGTTTGCTAACCATTCTCAGAGTTCAGAAGTTTCTCTCCTAAAATAGATGGCTATAGAGAAATGCCACAGAGTCATTGTGGATTTGAGGCCAAATCACCACTGTAAATATTTTTCTCTCTTTTCTTTCTTTCTTTCTTTCTTTTTTGAGATACAGTCTCACTCTGTGGCCCTGGTTAGAGTGCTGTGGTGTCATAGCTCACAGCAACCTCAAACTCCTGGGTTCTAGAAATCCTTTTGCCTCAGCCTCCTGAGTAGCTAGGAGCATAGGCCACTGCTATAATGCCAGATTTTTTTTTGAAGACAGGGTCTCTCTCTTGCTCAGGCTGGTTTTGAAAACTCCTGAGCTCGGACAATCCACCTGCCTCAGCCTCCCAGAGTGCTAGGATTATAGATGTGAGCCCTCATAACCAGCCTAAAGCAAAATATTTCAATACAGCAAGTCATTTTTTGGTTTCCCTGTATGTATAAAAGTTATGCTTACAACTTTACAGTACTATAAATGTTTGATAGAATTATATCTAAAAGGACAATGTATGTACCTTAGTTAGAAAACACTTTGGTCCTCTTAAAAAGTGGGAAAAGGATCTGAATAGACTTTTTTTTTTTTGAGACAGAGCCTCAAGCTGTCCCCCTGGGTAGAGTGCTATGGCATCACAGCTCACAGCAACCTCCAACTCCTGGGCTCAAGCGAGTCTCCTGCCTCTGCCTCCCAAGTAGCTGAGACCACAGGCACCCACCACAATGCCTTTTTGGTTGCAGCCGTCATTGTTGTTTTGGGGGGCCCGGGCTGGATTCGAACCTGCCACCTTAGGTGTATGTGGCTGGCGCCTTAGCCACTTGAGCCACAGGCGCCGAGCCTGAATAGACTTTTCTCAAAAGAAAACGTACAAATGGCCAACAGGTGTATGAAGACATGAACATTACTGATCATCAGGGGAATCCAAATCAAAACCACAGTGAGATATCATCTCACCTAAGTTAGAATGGCTGTTACCAAAAAGGCAAAGATAACATGTGCTGGCAAGGAGGAAGAGAAAGGGAGGGTTAATTAGTTAACCATTATGGGAAACAATAGGGAGTTTTCTCAAAAAACTTAAAATAGAGCTACCATATTATAAAAAAGTTCTATTACTGGATATTTATCCAAAGGAAAAGAAATCAGTCTCTCAAAGAGATACCCGTACCTCGATGTTTATTGCAGCACTGTTCACAGTGAGCAAGTTGGGGAATCAACCTAAGTGTCCACCAACAGGTGAATGGATAAATAAAATGCGGCATGTATACATAATGAAGTACTATGTAGCCACAGAAAAATGAAATCCTACCTTTTCAGCAACGTAGGTGAAAGGGGAGGTCATTATGTTAAGTGAAACAGAAAGACAAATATCACATGTTCTCACTTGGGGGAACTAAAAGAGATCTAAAGAGATCCAAAGTGAACTAAAGACCTCATGAAGGTAGAGAGCTCAGCGGTGGTTATTGGAGTCTGGGAAGAAAGGGAGGTGCTAAAGAGAGACTGATTAATGGGTACAAATATACAGTTAGATATATGGAATAGGTGTTATTATATGCACAGTAGCTTGGCTATTGATAATGGCTATTGGCAATTGATAGCCAATTGATATTGGCTGTTGGTAATTTATTGTGCATTTCAGAATAGCCAGAACAGAAGATCTGAAATATTCTCAACACAATGAAATTATAAATGTTTGAAGTGACAGAGAGATTAAAATACCCTGATTTGATCATTGCACATTGTATGAAATATCAAAATATCACATATACCCAGTAAATATATCCAATTCTTACATATCAACAAAAAAAATTTTGTTGCTTAAGATAAAAAGGCTCACTTGAGCCTTCAGTACACTGTCATCTTTTCTCTGGTGGAGGGTCTTGGCTGCTGATGGCTGCTGACTGATCAGGGTCATGTTTGCCGAAGGTCGGGATGGCTGTGTCAATGTCTTCAAAAAAGACAAAGAAGTTTGCTGCGTCAGCTGATTCTTCTTTTCACAGAAGCTTTCTCTGTCGCATGCTATGCTGTTTGAGAGCATTTTACTCATGGTGGGACTTCTTTCAGAATTGGAGTCAATCCTCTCAAACCCTGCCAATGCTTTATCAACTAAATTTATGTAATATTCTATATCCTTCGTTGTTGTTTCGACAATGTCCATGGTATTTTCACCAGAGGTAGATATGATCTCAAGAAACCATTTTCATTGCTCATCCATAAGAAGCAAATCCTCATCCATTAAAGTGTGCTTCTGAGATTGCCACATTTTAGTCCCAGCTTCAGGCTCCACTTCTAATTCTAGTTCTCTTGGCATTTCCACCACATCTGCAGTGACTTCCTCTACTGAAGTCTTAATTTAGCGCATTTCTTAAGGCTTCTAGGATTTTTTGAATGGTAAATGAACATTGGCTTCAACTTAAAGTCACTGGCTGCTCTAACCCCTGACTCCCAAGAGTCAGCCTGTCTTCTGAAGCTTTGAAGCCCAGCATCGACTGCTCTCTAGCTATGGAAGTCCTAGATGGCATCTTCCAATAGAACACTGTTTTGTCTACACTAAAAATCTGTTTAGTGAAGCCACTCTCGTCAATAATCTTAGCTAGATCTTTTGGATGACTTGCTGCAGCTTTCACATCAGCACTTGCTGCTTTATCTTGCAGATAAGATGGAGCAACATCTTTTCTTAAATCTCACGAACCATCCTTTGATAGTTTCAAAATTTTCTTCTGCAGCTTCCTCATCTCTCTCAACCTTCATAGCATCAGAGAGAGTTAAGGCCTTGCTCTGGCTTAGGCTTTGGCTTCATGGAGTATTGGGCTGGGTTGGCCACCTATCCAGACCACTAAAGCTTTATTCACATCAGCAGTAAGGCTGTTCTGCTTTCTCTCTTTCCTTTTTTTTTTAAATTAAATCATAGCTGTGTACATTAATGCAATCATGGGTACAATGTGCTGGTTTTATATACAATTTGAAATGTTTTCATCAAACTGATTAACATAGCCTTCACAGCATTTTCTTAGTTATTGTGTTGAGATGTTTCTATTCTACACCTAGTAAACTTCACATGTAGTGAAGATGCACCGTAGGTGTGGTCCCACCAATTACCCTCCCTCCTCCCATCCTCCCCCCTCTCCCCTTCTTCTTCGGCTAGAATTGGGTTATAGATTTCATAAGAAAGCTATAAATTGGTTTCATAGTAAGACTGAGTACATTGGATACTGTTTTGCTTTATTATCATTCATGTGCTCACTGGAGTAGCACTTTTAACTTCATTAGAGAAGTTTTTCTTTGCATTCGCAATTTGGAAAACTGGTGCAAGAGGCCTTGCTTTTAGTGTATCTTGCCTTTGACATGCCCTCCTCACTAAGTTAATAGGTTCTAGCTTTTGATGTAAAGTGAGAGATGTGCAATTTTTCCTTTGACTTGAACATTTGGAGGCCACTGTTGACTTGGTAATTGGCCTAATTTTAATATTATTGTACCTTAGGAAGTGGCAGGTCGATGGAGCAATCAGAACATATACAACATTTATTGATTAAGTGGAGCTGTTTATGGCACCCCCAAAACAACTAAAATAGTCACATCAAAGATCACTGATTATAGATCACCATAACAGAAAAAATAATAATGAAAAAGCTTGAAATATATTGTGAGAATGACAGAAATATGACACAGAAACACAAAGTGAGCATGTTATTAGAAAAATGGCCCTGATAGACTTGCTTGACCTAGGATTCCACAGGCTTCGATTTGTAAAATAAACAATACCTGCAAATTACAATAAAGTGAGTGCAATGAAACAAGGTATATTTGTAGTAGGACTTTGTGGGGATCCATCCAGGACATGTGGACACCAGCAGGTAAGTTCTTACAGAGATATTCATTCATCATTCCTATTGGGTGGTCAGCAGGCAAGGGGCTGCTACAGATGGAACAATACTTCTCCTGCTTAGAAGCTGGCTTTGATAGTAGGACTCACGTACACACAATGAGAGGTTGTCTGTTGAGTAAAAGTGAGGCAGTTGCCTGACAAAGATTTTTGTCCAGCATGGTTCCCAGGCTCATGGACCACTTCCATTCACCTCTACAGTGTGTGCGTTGGGATGGTAGTGGGAATGGAGGGGAAGCTCATTGGAAAACAGTATTGGATCAAGGTACAGCAAATCACCCCAGATCCTGTGTGTTTCCACCTTTGCCTCCCTCCAAGGTCTCCCCCAACAGGAAAACCACACACATACTGTCTCTTCCAATTTCATGCAGAATTATGAACATCCCAGATCATTAGTACCTGGAAGGAATTAAAAAAAAAAAAAAAACAACCCTTGGACCTTTCCCCTCTCCCCTAAAGGAAAATGTTTATTTCTTCCTAGAGAGGATGAAGGAGTTAGGGAGGGAGTGGGTTGTCCTTCTCTTGCATGGGCTGTGCTACCTCTACCAGAGTATTTAGGTTTGGCCCTAACTAATGAATAGGCAATGGGGGCAAAAGAAAGAAAGGTCATTTCAATTTAACACTAAGACTTGGGGTATACAAGACACAGTATGCATTGGGCAGGAAGAAATCAATCTCTCCCCATATCAATGCTCAACGCAGAACTAAGACAGGGGTTGGATTTGGGAGGGGTAAGGGCTGTTGACTAAAATGAGTGAAGCAGAGATGGAGTCCAGTTCATTTGAGCTCAGCCTAAAAGCACTTTCCTTCCTTTGAGGGAAGCAAAGATCAAGGGATAGACAGTTGCTGGACTCTCCACTCGTTTCCTGGAAGCTAAGGGACGTGAGGGGAAGCATGTTGATGCAAGTACAGATGCAGCCGAAGACGGGGCTCTGAAAGTGCTGCCCGGTGGGGACAAATGTGTCTTTCTTCTAGAACATACTTCGTCTGCATGAGGAAGTCAGGAATTTCAGAAGCTAGTTCCACCTTTTCTTCCAGCTTGATCCAGACTTAGGCATGGGATTGATTGATTGACCAATTGATTTAATAAGCAATAATTAATTAGTTCAGGGAGGAATTTCAGAAGTCAGCCTGAGACCCAACGTCTCCCAGTTGGGTTCTTATCAGAGTCGATCTCAGGGGTGATAGATTAACTCACTTATTCACCTGTGAGTTGGCATGTGTGTGCTTGCCAAATACTAGGTCAGTGTTTCCAAATAGGGGGTTTGTATTTCTCTATCTCTCTCAATATATAGCAAGGCTGAATATTACTTATTAGCAGGGTAGCAACTGCATTGGAAAATGGTATCACCATATCAAACCCATAATTTTTGATGGACATTTCTTAGAATGCAGCTAACATAGATAACTAAGAAAGGTAAATTTAAGGAAAAAATAATCAACATGAGACTGAACTATGTCAGAAATTCATAAAATAGTTTATAAATGACTGATATTCAGGAAACATTTCTGTGTGCTATGGGGATACATAGAATTACTTTTCTCTGAAGGTGCTTATAGTTTATATAAAGAGAAAAGACCATGGTCCTACAGATACAAGGCTATTATCATTTTACAGATCAAAGTTTTCTACATTCAGAAGGGCAGGGATGGATAAAGTGAAGATGTCATGGGAGGACTTAATGGACGGTATGGAATGTGGCTGGATTTGAAGGACACAGGGATTTGGAAAGAGACTGGAATAGGAAAAGAGATGTGAAGAATTCTGGAGAAGAACACTAAGGTGCACTATCTGCTCCTCAACCCGTGGCAGACACAGCTAAGTCAGTGTTGTAGTCATTTTTTGGATTTTAAAAAATCATTTATTTATTTTCCACTGCATCCATTTTTACTTCCTTAAAAAAATGCCTTCTTTCTTTGGGGGGTGCATTAAGCTGTCTGTTTGCTACTTGTGTTATTTTGGGCAGAATTTTCCATCAAAGTGACTGTGACTCAGCTAAGTCGTGGGCATGTGATCCCAGTTGCCCCATTGAACCCTCTTTGGTGAATTTGAAGCTTTAGGAAAAGGCGTAACAGCCAGGTGTAGCTCATTGATCCGTGGGGCATGGCCCTGCCAGAGCTGTTCATCAGCTCCTGTCCTTCTGGGTCCCTGACTCCTGCCCTGACTCCTGGCCCTTCTGAGCCTGGTACTTAGTTTGTTCCCTTGATTCTGTGAGCCACCTCTTATACTCACAGAAAATCCCCCTTTTGCCCCACTTAGCCAGGGATCAGCTGGGCCATGTGACATGGAAAGTCTGGCAAAGATGTGTTGCTTCAGCTGCTGGACACCTGTTTCCTTCCTTTGGCCCCACTAACACTGGACCCTGAATACTGTCCCTTGCATTATCACTACTGGGCTGTGGTGGAAGGCATTCTAGACTTCCTTCTTTTCTGTTCCACTTACCCCAGCTTCCAAAGGAGGATCTGATTGGCTGAGCCTAGTTTCCAAATTTGGAGGACAGACTTACTCTCTCTCATATAGAGGTGGATTCCTCAAATACAGAAAAGGAGTTCAGAAGTTGGTGGGGGAAAATCCAGTTTAAGAGACATAAGGCAGTGGTTAAGGTCCATAGTCAAGTAACCTGCATTTAAATCTTGGCTATTCTGTGTGACTTCTTAGCTGTGCGACTGTAGGTCTTTTAACCTTTCTAGGCGGCAGCATCTTTGTTCATACACTGGTGAGAATTACAGCACCTCTCCTCTCCTTTAGGATTGGTAGGAAGATTACCTAAAATGATCCATGTATAAGTGGCTGAGAACAGTTATGGCCCGCAGTACATGCTTAATAATGATAGCTATAATTATGACATAAACTTCTGCTATGCCTGGACACAGAATCAAATCTTTCTCAACACAGTGCTCGAGGTAGACACCTCCGATCCATGAGATTTGGCATACCTGGTGAAACCTACTTGCCAGCCCTGGTACGTGGTTGGGATTAGGAAGTACTGGGAAATAGGCACAAATCCACAGTGGCTCCATCAGAGGTTGAATAACTTCAGCAAAGGGTTAGACAGTAAATATTTGCATTTGATATAGTCTCTGTTGCAGCTACTCAACTCTACGATTGTTGTGTAAAAGCAGCCATGAATGCCTATGAGTATTACTGCATGCCAAAAAACTTTACTCGTAAAAAAGAAAGCAGGCCACAGCTTATGAAATGCTTGTCTGTATTATTGATGATGATGGATAATGAGGATAAATGGAGTTTCCAGCACTCTGCATTCTATGTATATAATTTTTACAATAATCCTGTCACATGGATAGTCTTACCCCCAAATTATAAATGACAAACCAAGACTTAGCCAAAATTCTCTTCCTAAGCTATTTAGCTAGTTAAGTGATAGATAAAGGAATAGAATCTTGGTTTGTTTGACTTAAACATTTATACTTTTTCACCGTGATATTAGAGGAAGAGGGCCAAGCAGGAGTGGAATAGGTGATGACGTGAGGGACTTTGAGGTTTGTGTGTTATTTAACCTGATTTATCTGGGGAAGGATAATAGACAAGGATTTGGGACAAAAGGCTCTCTGTTCAGGGATTAGAGGGTATGAACTTGGCTCCTGGAGCCACTCTGTCATATCTCTTAGGAACCCAACTGTAGTTTTAGATAATTTATTGGCCTATAAGGAAGGACAAGGTGAGGGTAACCCCTACCAGTGAGATTGTGCCAGTCAGTAGAGGTCAAATTTCAAATACCTGACTGCCAGCTTTGGACACCTGGCTAAATTTGAACTTTATTCTGTACATCAGTGTTGCTCAAACTTTAGTGTCTGCCAGAAGCACCTAGAAGTCTTATAAATACATGGGCTGTAGCTCCCTACTCTTAAGACCTCCTGTTTAGTAGGTCTGGTCTGGAAAACCACACTTTGAAAACAACTGGACACAATATGGGGCTACAGAAGTCAGTGAACGTGGAAGATGAATCTGCCAGTGGTATGTGGCATGGATTGTTTCCCAGCTGAACTAATATGAAATGGTTACCTACCCATAAGAGAGAAACTACCTACTACCTACTCATTTCCACCTTAAATGGAAGGACCTCTGCCGTCCTTAAATATTAATAGTAGCTAGACTGCTACACTATGTAGCAGTCTCTAGTATCACACTGAGAGCTGAAGTATGACAATAATCCTGTCAAATGGATAATATTACCCCCAAATTGAAGAATGCTTCATTCAATCTCGGCATAACAGCTGCTCCGAAAATTGTTTGGTTTGAGTCTATCTCTTAAATGGTTTCCTACTGCATATAAAACCAAAACTCCTGTATGTAACTTTGTACTTGATACCAATCTTACCAATTGTCCTATATCCTATGAATTCCGTCTTTATTTGTGTGGGTGCCTGCCATTAAATTGTGGACAGGTGCCACAATTACATCTGTGGTCTCCACAGGACTTGGTACAGTGCTTGACACATAGTAAGTGCTCAGTAAGTTTCTTAAATGGACTGAGTTCCTGGGGCTGACAAAAACACCACGGGGCTGGAGGGTCTCCTTGTTTTGTGGATATGATTCTTCTCTTTGTCTTGCTGCTTCTCTCAGATTTTGAGCTGGAAACGTTAGCCTGCATTTTCTGTAAGAAATATTAGGAATGTGTAGATTAATAAAACTAATAGTGTTGATGATGGTGATAATGATAATGATAGCAGATATTTATTGAATGTTTCCTGTAGGAACATATGTCCTCTCTAATTTCAAATCTCCACTATGACTCTATGCCATAGAGTTCAATACACTTTTTCCACAGGTGAGAAATGGGTTAAGGTCACTCAACTCCCCGTGCCATACAGGATTTGGAACACTTGAGTCTGACATCAAAGACGTTGGGCATGTTTCCTTTTTGTGCAACACTGTCCAGTGAATTTTTTTCTTAAACATGACTAACAAAGCCATCCAAATGCTAATCTGTACACTGCTTATCTAATTACAGATCAGGATTGACTGTATCAGAATGACACTTTGAAATGGGAGAATTACTTTCCCTCCACAGTTGGGAGGACAAGGCAGCCACTGAACCTTCCAGTTATATTTTTTCATCCCATTACATTCTCTCTGTCTCTCTCAAAGCAAGCCAGCCTGAGCTCTTTTGAAAGATCTTTGAATTGGGGATTTTATATTAAATTCACATCTTGCAGTTTTAAGGTAAGGCAGTGAGATGAGGAGAGAGTGAGGGAGGACAAGAGAAGTTTAGTAAGAAAAAGTTCAGGTTACCATCTGTGTAATTGTAAGACAAGAAACAATAGTAATTTGGAACTCCGTCCTTCAGATGGCAGTGACTTTGCACTTGCCTTTCTTTGTTATCTCAAGAAAGGGATAATAGAGGTGGTGACCTCTCAGCAGGGCTCCGCAGGACATCCCTTGTGTACTAACCATTTCAACTCATCTCAGGCCTTTTATTCCAGCCACTCTGTGCCAATCCAGTCTGTGCAGGCTCAGAGCGGCTTCAGGCGGGGGTGATCTGAACATTCCCATCTCCTTTTTTACCATGGACCTACCTGACATCATGAAGCTGAGCACCTATGGGCATAGCCACACCTCTCACATGCAAAGAAAACGATGTCCCGTGGTGCCGCCCTCGACCAATGGGAGATGGAAACTGATAAGTAAGATGCTCCATCTTTATTTCCCTAGTGGCTGGTTCTGAGAGTCACTAAGTAGGCATCCAGGAAGGTTCTGGAGACTGATGTAACCAGTAGCCTGCAGTGGTGGCTAACACAGCAACTCCTGGTGTTGGCTCTCCTTTCCTATTTCACTTCTGTTCCTTCTTCCTGCTCCCAGGAATAAGGTTTCTAAATAAACTGTGTGTACATAATAAATCTTTGCTTCAGGCTCTTTTTTTTAAGGGGCAGCTCCGGCAAGGAAAGATTCTAAGAGTAATAACGATGAAGTAATAATGATGAACTCAAATCTGCATAGCATTTTACAATGTACTGAGCTTTCCCACGCAATATTCTTTTATCTGTACAACTACCTGGTACAGTACGTAGTGCGTGGATTATTGTTGTTTTCCTGTCCTAGATGAGACAGGTTAAGATTTCAAACTGTGAAGCAGTTTGCTCAAGGTTATCGGGAAGTTACTGGTAGAGCGCTTAGTTCAGCAGACTTTCTACTCTGACTACATCCAGAGTTTTGGAATTGTGCAAACCAGAACAGTATTCTAGAATTTTGCCTTTCTTAGAGTTCAGTTGTCAGTGCATTGACATACATGGTATGTGTAGATTAGCTTAATCATACAAGTGACTATATATGTCCCTTTACTTGTAGCTCTTTATATCCTAAAACTTTTCTTAAGCAAGCTTCAGTTCTTTCACTTCTGCAGGGTTTGATGTGAGGCCAGATTCCTTCTTCATAACTAGCTCCCTCCCTGGGAAACAGCAGGAGGAAAGTATGATAATAAAAATAGCTCATGTTTATTGACAGTCAATAGATGCTCTAAGGGCTTTCTCTGTTTATCTCTTCTTATTTTTATTTTTATTTTTTAGAGACAGGGTCTTTCTTGCTCTGTTACCGAGGCTGGAATGCAGTGGCCCAGTCATAGCTCACTGTAACCTCAAACTCCTGGGCTCAAGTAATCCTCCTACCTTAACCCCCTGAGTATCCCTTGCCACTGTGCCCAGGTGATTTTTTTTGTTATTTGTAGAGGTGGGATCTCACTATGTTGCCCAGGTTAGTATTGGACTCCTGGCCTTAAGTGACTCTTTATCTTGACCTCCTGAATTGTTGAAGTTATAGATGTGAGCCACTGCACCTGGCCTCCATGATTTTCTTGAATAATCCTCACATGGATCCTCTGAGGCAGGTACCATTTATTATCTCCATTTTTAAGAAACTGAGGCAGAAGGAAATTAGGTAAGCTACCCCGGGTCACCCAGAGAGTAAGCAGTGTAGTCCGCGTGTAAACATAGGCAGTCTGAGTCCAGAGTTTACTCTCTTAAACATAATGTTATACTTCCTGGGTTAAGAAGATTATTTAGTATTGCTCATTTTGTCATTTTAAATGAAATGCTAACTCTGCTGTCCAGTTTCCTTGAGTCTAGGGGAGGGTGGTCAGGGACAGTTTCTTCTCCCAAAACTTACTCCATCAACTCTGTTTTACAAAATACAAGTCATGACTATACAGAAGTTACCTCTTTGCCTATAACACTAACATTTAACAAGGAACCAAAGAGAAGGGTTATGTCACCTTGCTCCAATACATGGTTTCTCACAGGCGTAAGTTTCTGGATTTATGAAAAAAATGTGGGCATCATGTTAAGAAATTAGTTCATCTACTTTGAATCCTCAGATGTATTAGAAGCTATTTCTAAAAGGCTTATCATGCTTATATTTCAAAATTAAGCACCCAATTTATAATGAATTAAATTTCAAAATTAAGTGTAATATTAATTGATAAAGATTGTGAAATAGAACAGCTCCATATACATTCTAAATATTAAATAACAGTGATTCTCAAGCAGGGGTGAATAAGAGGTGGATCAGAATCACATAGTGTATATCTACTCAAACGGATAAAGAAACAGTGATATATATGTATAAAACATATACATATATATATGGGATATAATATAATGGGATATATAATGCTCATTTTGTCATTTTTATAATAATGATATAACGGGATATTATTCAGTCTTAAAAAGGAGATAGACCATTCGATGTAACATGGGTGGCCATAGAGGACATTATGCTAAATGAAATGAGCATACACAGAAACCGGTGTGCTAGAAAGAAATACACTGCACGAGCTCACTTATGTGTGGACTGTAGGGGGGAAAGGGCAAATATATAAAGATAGAGAATACAACAGGGGTCAGGGCTGGGGTAGGAAGTGGGGACATGTAGGACAAGGGATACATAATAGCAATATGTAGCGTGAACAAGTTGAAAGATCTAATACAGTCTGAGGACTATGGTTGATGATAGTGCACTGTTTCAGGATTTTGGCTCAATGAATAGATTCATAGATTAGATCTGCTCTTGCCACCAAGAAGACAATGGGTAAGACGATAGATATGCTGATTTATTTCACTGTAGTAACCAATTTACCATAGATGTGTGTCCTATAACAGAATGTTGTGTACCCTAAGTATACACATGCAATTTATTTTAACAAAAGGAATCATATGCTGGCAGATTGCTCTTCACGGCAGTTATAACCAATTTGTGCCTTTTTTAGCTGTGTAAAGGGTGTTCCATTTCCCTGTATCCTCCATATTGTTGGTGTTACCCAGACTTTATCACTCTGCAAATCTGATAAATATGAAGTGTATTTCACTGCTTTTTTAACATCAAATTTTTTAAATTAAGGAGGTTGTTTATGAAGTACGCTTTGGGCTTGATAGCTTTACCAATAAGTCCATTTCTGTTCCCGCATCTTGTCTGCCATCTAGGCTAAGCCATGAGCTTTGTGTCATATGAGAGAAGAGAGCAACGTCCACAAAGTAAGGACAAAGGGAGGTAATTCCTACCCAACAGCAAGAGAAACAGAAGCTCTTAGAGATTAGAGGAGAGAGAGCAGAGGAAACAGAGTTTGACACTTCACTAATCCCCAATTGCCAATAGGTTGCGGTCACCTGAGATGAGACTGCAAACTAATGTTTTCTCTGCACATCTGATTTTCTCTGTGATAAATATGGTGACTCATACTCTCATTACCAACATCTTAGCAGAGTCCCATCTACTAAGCCTTTGATAGAGTGTCAGGTGCCGTGATATGCCAACTGAGCCCTTCATCTGCAGGCCTTCCATCCAAACTGTCCGATGGGAGGTGGAACAGTGGGGTTTTTCCTCTTTTACATATAAGGAAACTGAGATTAGGAAGGCAAAGGGAGCTCCCCAAAGCCAAATCAGTAGAAAATGGTGGGGCTGCTATTTTAGTCCAGACGTGACTAACTCCAGACTGGCGCATCTGACCACTGAAGGATCTGGACTCCAGTTGGAGTACCTCTTGGTAGTGGTCTCACAGGACGGTAGTGGACACTGGGAAGATTGCACACATTTGAACTTTGTTCCCGTGAGAACAGCTGATGGAAACTCCACATTTTAGCAAATGCTTCTTTCATGATTACCTGGGATGACACCAGTCGCTCTAGACAGAGGCAGGCAATGGGTTCGGGAAGACATCTGGGATGTGGTAAATTCAATCATCAGGTAAGAGTTAAAGGATAGTAGGGCATAGTCATTACAAAAATGGGCTCTGGAGCCAGTTATACAAGAGTTGTGAGTCCTGATCTCTGTGATTTTTCATGGCCTTAGGCAAACAACTCATCCGCTCTGAGCTCTTTTATAATCTCCAAAAAACGGATAATTCAAAATAAGAAGTTAACTGATCAAAGTATTCTATAATAGACATACTTCTATCCGACAATGTGAATGCTACTTTCTTTGCATTATTACTATTATTATCGCTTAATATTTCATTGCAGCAACTGTCTGATTTCTTTTCTGAATGTATTTATCTTCATTCATTCTTTATAAGGTTTTTGTTCTCAGTCCTTACGTTAAATATTGTTATTGTCATTAAATTTAGCCTTTTTAATTCTGTGAAGGCAAAAGTGGAAACCTAATATACACATATATAAGTAAGAAAAATAAATTTAAAAAAGTGGATAATCTGTATGTTATACAGATTTTTGAATTAAATGAGATGCTACACACACACACAGCCTTTGTATCAAGTATACAGTAAGCGCTACATAATAGGAGCTATTGGATGGGGACAGAGACGCCGGGAAGTCTGGCAGTATGCAACAAGCAGGGAGTAAGTAGCATTTAAGCAAATTGCTGCTGACTTTTGCAATGTGAAACCACAGTAAGGAGAGTTTGACAAGTAACCAGTGGACATAGAACTGTGGACTTTAAAAGAAGATCTATCACACTGACGGTATTTGATCTCAAGCACACTTTCACATCCCCACACCTAGGCACTTGAGTTCTGTGGCCATGCTTTAGAATGAAGGCAGTTTCTTCCATTACTTTGCTGAGAGAGTATCTCCAAGGAAACCTGCTCCGTAGGTCTTTCATGTTGGATTCAGAAAAACTTGCAAGTGACATTAGCATTTTGTTGGCTATTTTGAAGGCCTGCTCTTTGTAGCTATGTATTCTCAAGTCTCATAGGAGACACTTTCAGAAAGTAATGAGCAGAAGGAAACCAGGACTCTAGTTGGGTAAAGTCTTATAACTCTCTTGTGGGTGGAGAAGGATATGATTTCTGAATGGGGAAAGAGACATGATGCTTTGTAACATGAGCGGTTCTTCATTTGAGATGACGGCACTCTCGACCCGCAACCCCTGGACACATGGATCGATGCATTTCCTGAATGCTGTGTTGGGCTAGTACGGAGCCTCCCCATGCTAACACTCTCAGTGTGGACCCTGGGAAGATGGGAGATGGCTGCTTTCTGGGAAAACACCCTTCATCTTTTTTTCTCATTTTTCCTAGGATCTAACCATAGATCTAAGCTAACCAACAGAATCCCTGTATGTGTGTATGTGTGTGTGTGTTTCCATAAAATGGCAATTTTCTCCTTTCAGGCCCCCATGATTCAACTCTTGAGCATGCGAGGGAACAGTAGCAGAAAGAACACCAAAAGCAGAGCACAGGTAGAGGAGAATGCTGTCAGGAGATGACTATTTTTATTCTGCCTGCCTGAGCAGAGAGCTCTTATGATACGTTAATGCTGAGTGAGCAGGTGAGACCTGGTGCTCAGATGAGACATGAACTGTGAGGCTGCCACACACCCAGAGGTCAAATGCTCATTGTCCTTGTGCCTCGGAGAGCCTGAGATTGACTACACAGCTCCCTCCTGGTTTCCCTCTTTCCATCAAACTGCTTTTGTATAAGAGCCATTAGCCCTAAGCTCTCAGTTTCCTGAAAGAGCCAGAAACAGAGTAGGCTGGGAGGTTGCGGATATTCTTGGAAATGGAAGCTTTTGTCAGCCTATTGCCACTGAAGAGTGAGGATCAGAGAGAGGGGAGCAGAGCTCTCAACATTATCATGGGGGAGGAAGAGGGAGATGGTGTCCTTTTAATTTTTTTAGGACTAAAGGAGTGAATGTTACCTCTTTCTTTAGTGATGCAGTTTTTCTTTCTTCTTGTTAATCTTAGAGAACAGAAATGGACAACTCAGAGCTTCTGTCTGAACTGACTTGTGTTCTGAAAATTATACCTCATCCAACATCCTTTTGAGTATTTGCTATATTCAAATCTTTCCCCCTAAATCCTTTTTCCCCTCCCCTCTCCCCCAAAGGAGACTTCTAAAGCAAAGGGAATTTCTCTGTTTCCTCCCAGCCTTCTAACTGGTGCCCACTTTGCAGATATTGGCTGGTCAAGATTTTGCCCAAGTTCCTGTTACTGAACTTTAAGCCTAGAATTCTCTGTGGGTCCAGAGTAAGTTACTTTTTAAAGGAACGGAGACACTGTGCTGTAATTTGTGTGGCGGGTGGCTTATAAAAGGTTGCAAAGGCTTATGATGGTTCTTTTATAATTGTAACTTAAACGACTCAAATAAATTGTTTTAACAAATGGCTTTGTGAAGTGCTACTGCTATTAAACTGAATTTTCTTCTCTTGGGAGGAGGATCCACAGAAGAAGATTTAAGTAAAGATGAAAACAGTTATGTCTTTTTAGACCAATTCCCAAAGGCAATCTGGGTCGTCAGATATTTCCCATAAATTGTTGCCATTAAATCTAAGAAAGGGGCTCGGCGCCTGTGGCTCAACTGGCTAAGGCGCCAGCCACGTACACCTAAGGTGGCGGGTTCGAATCCCCAGCCCGGACCCGCCAAACAACAATGATGGCTGCAACCAAAAAATAGCCGGGCGTTGTGGCGGGCGCCTGTGGTCCCAGCTACTTGGGAGGCGGAGGCAAGAGACTCGCTTGAGCCCAGGAGTTGGAGGTTGCTGTGAGCTGTAATGCCACGGCACTCTGCCCAGGGGGACAGCTTGAGGCTCTGTCTCAAAAAAAAAAAAAAATCTAAGAAAGGAAAACATTAGGGTCTATGAGAGACTTAGAAGCCTCAGTCAAGTTTGTCTTTGGTCAAGTTCTACAAGTCTATGAAGCATTATTGAACTGAGAGAAGTCACTTTGCTGAGGATTATATCATTTGGCCTTTATCTTTTAGTAAAACACACTAGTTGTTCATTGTAGCCATTTAGCAAATATAGGGAAACTATAGAAATGTAGCCTCATGGAGGCAGAGGGTGCCTCAGTCCAGAGTAAAGGGGGCTCCTTATCAAGACCACTGAAGATAAAAGGCGCAAGGAGCACAGAGATGCCCAGACAGGGTAAAGTCACCAAGACCATACCTGGGGAGATGCAGCCGACACAGGATCAGCAGTTAGCTTATGGAAGCTGGTTTGTCTGCCCTGCAGAGAGGAAACTTGTTTTCTCATCTTCCTTTTTTTTTTGGCCGGGGCTGGATTTGAACCTGCCACCTCCAGCCTATGGAGCCAGTGCCGTACTCCTTTGAGCCACAGGCGCCTCTCTTCCCTTCTTCCTAAGTGTATGATCGGCCTTCCTTGACAACTCATTACTCTATGTTCCTGATTACCCAGCCATTGGCTTTTACCCAATCTTCCTGGGGGCTTGGGATCTTTTTTTGGCACCTTTGTATTTTGCATATATGGTTTGTGTTAGAGATCAATAAAAGGTTTCTGAGGAGTCAGAAAGTTGCTGCATTGCCTCAATCTGCCACTTGGCATGTGAGTCAATGTACGCCTCTCTGGGCTACTCAGACTTTTATGCACTAAGCTGGTTTAAAGTCTCATCATTTCCCCAGA
Organism: Otolemur garnettii; assembly: GCF_000181295.1. Lineage (NCBI taxonomy): Eukaryota > Metazoa > Chordata > Mammalia > Primates > Galagidae > Otolemur > Otolemur garnettii. Next base: position 68,583,879 of record NW_003852396.1, on the reverse strand, counting down.
GTTGGCTCTCCTGTTGACACCCAACTTAGGCCAGGGTCCCCAGGGAATTCTGACAAGGGAATATAGAAATTTAGCCTCTTAGAAGATTATTACATGCTGAAGTGAAGGGAAGCACTACATGGAGGCCCATGAGATGATGCTAGGTCTTAGTATTACTCATCCCACTTTCAGAATTTCTTTGTTCTAATTTGAATAGTCTTTAATCCATAAATCTTCCTCCCAGACCTAGAATCATGCATGTCGCATGTTGAAGTTTATTTTTTGAATATCTCTTCTTGGGATGGTATAATAGCTAGGTTGTGCTGTGTAACAAATTACACCCAAACCATAGTGGCTTAAAAAACAACTATTTATTTACCTTAAAATTCTGTTGGTTGGAAATTTGGGCTGGGTACATGTAATTGTCTCTTCTAGTCTATATTGAAGTCATTCATCTTCAACCAACTGCCAGGCAGTTAGGATGGCCCTGAGGGGAGATAACTTATCTCTGTTGCATATAGACTATACCCCAATAGTAGGTTATCCCAGGCTTGTTCACATGATCACTGGGAAAGACTTAGAAAGAGCTTGGAAGCCACAAGGTTTTTTTGTTTGTTTGTTTTTGCTGCAAGGTTTTTAAGGCCTAGACTCAGAAATTCACACTCAGTCCCTACTGTCAAATTCTGTTGATCAAATCAAGCTCCCAAACCAGTTATGACTGGAGGGGATGAAGAAATAAATTCCACCTCTTTGTGGGGGGATCTACAAAGTCACATTTCAAGGGATGTGGATATCAGGAGAGGAATGATTAAGACCCTTATATTTTTCAAACAGTACTCCCTAGGTGATGTCTGTATGTGTGGGTTTTAAATGTTTTAATTTAAAAATTTTTTTTTACCTGGAGAAGACTTATGCTCACTTGGGATAGCTTTTTAAGCCAACCGATGCTTAGGGTCTGTGGATCTGAGGAAAAGAACAGGCTGCATCTTTTAGGAGTTTTCTAATACAGGTCCAGGGTTTCGCAATCTCCATGGCACTGAATGAAGTGCCTTCTTTGTTTCCAGTTACCAATGTAATGTCCAGAACAAGCACTTTATGAGACCATAGTCCCATGGACATTCTCTTTACTCCTTTTATAGCACTAAGATCATCTCTGCTGCTAGATTTTCTGTTATCCCAAAACTAATATTGTGAACTGTTGCCAAAGAGTAGCACACCCAAATCTCTATTCTCTGTATGTTGTGATTTACCTACGATGATTCTAAATCACTTCCTCTATTGGTATTCTCATATTCAGATTTTATCCAAGGTTTGAAACTATTAGGGAGCTTTGATGTGTAATGACTTGGATTTCACTTCCTTTTTTCAATCTGCCAGCTTGAGGAGCTGCTTGGGAGAATACGTGGGAAATATGTCTAGCCTATGGTTCTAATTCAGGATTTCATAAAGAAAAAAATATACTAAAAGTCTCTTTACCTGAACATCACATGAATCTGAGTTCAATGCAAATGTCAAGACAAATCTTAGAGATTTTTTTTGATTACTTACTCTTTTTGGACTGTCCCCATCTGCTTTCCTTCCTTACATGAATAATTGAGAGTTGACTGCATAATACATGCATGGCGGTTTATTTATGGTTTTTGATAGAGCCCCTTGCATGCTTCATTGTGCTTTATGAAACTCTAATCTATTCAGATTATAAATCTTCTCATCTCCTTTTTGGAGGCAGCTTCCTGTAGGACCCAAAATGTAGTAAATATTAAAATGGTAATGCTTTAAAACTATACTATGGGGCTTAAGAGTTAATCTTTTAATAATAAGGGTCTCCTATGAAACTGTCACTGCCTAGGCACTTTAAATACATGAATACATAAATAAATCATTCTCACTTCAAGGTGAGTTTGGTGATCTTTGTTTTATATGCAGAAACTAAGGCTCTTTGCAGTTAATTAACTGAGAAAAGCACAGATTCACTATGTTGCTAAACCAGAATGGAAACCAAGGTCAGCCTGACCCCGCAGCCAGTTCTTTTTCTACTACATAGGATTCTTAATATGACAATGGCCTTTGACTGCTGAGTCACTGCCATCATCATTTTTTAGGGATGTACTTACTTCTTCCTGGAAGAAGCAGGGGAATTGATCTCTTCACCTCCCCATGTTTATGAAGTCATCTTTTAAAAACTCACAAAGGATTGGAATGGTAGACATTGCACAAGCCTAGGGGAAAGGTGCTGATGTAGTGGGGGACATGAAGTAGGTGGAGAGAGACAGCTTTTCTGTCAATCTTGTAAAGGCTGCAATTTGCAAATTACATATCTTACATCTGAATTCAAAAGTGTTAAGAATACTCATTATTCTACATTTGCCCAGTATCAGTGTCTTTTGAAACCTTCAGACATGGTTCGGCGCCTATAGCTCAACTGGCTAAGGCGCCAGCCACGTACACCTAAGGTGGCGGGTTCGAATCCCCAGCCCAACCCGCCAAACAACAATGACG
>NW_003852396.1:68545816-68581247 GCF_000181295.1 Otolemur garnettii | reverse complement strand
AAAAAAAAAAAAAAAAAAAAGAAAGAAACCTTCAGACATGGAATGGCAGGGATACTGCCAAGCTCTTTTCTCTTGATCCAGAATTGAGTCCTGAAGGTCTAGAGCGTCCTGGGTGATTTTCACAAGGAAGGCATCAAGTCAGACTCTCCACCTTCTGCTTCCTAGCAGGTCTTCTTCTTAATACAGTAAGTTGAAGTCAGTTACATCACAGCTGCTCCTGTACATCAGATTATCAGCATTGTTCAGTAAGTCCAGCCTCCCTCTGCATGCTTATGCTTCTAGACTGCGTTTACTCCAGGCCATATTACTTAGCTCCATTAGTTTGGTTCTAGTTGGAAAACCAGTTTTACTTTGAAGCTATTTAGTTCCAGAACGGTATTCCCCATGAGTGTTCCAGAATAGCATTCTTCAAGTCTGGGAAACTCATGGAAATTAACAATGTCCTCTAGCTTATGAAATGTTCAGAGAAGTGTCATGTGAAACATATCTGCTTAACTATTTAATTATGGTGAGAAATCAAGAGTTCCATTTTGGACCTTTATGTTTGAGTGATATATTTGTGAATGGAGATGCCCATGGAGCCAGTGCATCCATGAATCTGGCACTCAGGGTACAGAAAAAGAGATAAATGTTAGGAAACTTTCACTACATAGATACTTTCTAGAGCACTGGGACGCTCCCTACTATAAACAGAAGGGAGAAGAGGGCCCATCTGGGAGCCTGGAAAATTCTAGTAACTAAAGGCCTCAAGGTATAATAAAATCCCATTAAATAGCATGGAAAGCTTTAAAAAACACACATAAAGAGGAAATATTAATTATAACTTAAAAACTTAAAAGTTGACCTAAATAATATTAATTTACATGAAACTATGCAAAATACTTGGTGCAATTAAATTAATTTGGACCCAATCATTTCAAAACAGTGGCAGCTTTGCTGAAAATAATGCCTTAGATTAAAGGATTTTCTACTTCTAAGGGACCACCTTTCTCAATGGACTTCTGGGCAGACTTCTTTTATTTATGGGTCTTGTGGCTTGTGCTCTCTGTGGAACCTCCAGAATATTAGGCCTGGGTATGTGGCTTTGGCTTGAGAAGCTAAAGGGAAGACACAAGAAAGTAAAGGAAATAAAGGCAATTGTAATAAATGCAAAATGAAAGGAGCAAGGGGACATAAATGGAGAGGGAGTAGTGGGGCAATGTAATGATGAATGCGTCTATCACTGGAAGAAGTAATGTGAAAATACATTGACTGGGATCCACATTTGAAGGGATACAATTAAATTCTAATGGGTATTGTGAAGTCCTATCTTTCCTCTGACTTATGCGAACTATGATTTTTAAAAAGTTTCCTACATAATGTTGGAAAAATCTCATCAAATGATGTGAATAGGGCTTTTAGTTTTTTCCTTCTGTCCTCATTTTTCCTCACATCACTTCTCCCAGGTTTCCAGACACTTATCTTGACTGATCTTCTCCATTAAAGTAAAAAGAGTCCTCATGCCAATTTACACTGAATATAGTCATCCTTCCCTATCCAAAATTTTGCTATTTTGAAGTGTTAGTTACTCATGGTCAACCATGGTCTGAAGAACTTAAATGGAAAATTACACGAATAAATCATTCGTAAGTTTTAAATTATGTGCTGTTCAGAATGGTGTGATGAAATCTGACCCAGTCCTGCTCTGTTCCACCTGGGATTGGATCATCCCTTTGTCTAATGTATCCATGTTGCCATTAGTCAACTAGAAGCTGGCTTGGTTAACAGATCAACCACCACCAAGTGTTTGGTTATTGGATCAGCTGACATGCAGTGCTTGTGTTCAAGTGACCATTATTTGACTTCATAATGACCCCAAAGTGCAAGAGTAGTGATGCTGGCATACTGTTACTATTGTTCTATTTTATTCTTATGATTGCTAATGTCTTACTGTGCCTAATTTTATAAATTAAACTTTATCATAGGCACATATGGATAGAAAAAGAAAAATATATGTAGGATTTGATACTATGAGTGGCTTCAGGCATCTCTGAGGGTTTGGAAACATATCCTCTAGGAATAAGGGAAGGATTACTGTATCATTCATTCATTTACCATTGAATAATGTTTAATGTATTTGTTTAACAAAGACTTATTGAGCACTTACTGTGTCCTGGGTACTCGTCTAGCTCTGAGGCTACAGGTGTGGACAAAATACTGTATATAAAAATATTGGCCTTCACGAATTTACATTCAAGTTGGAAAGGCAGTGAAGGAGTTAGAAAATAGATAAATACAAAAATAAGGGACATATGTATCAGAGGGTGGGTAAGTGCTATGGAAAACAATAAAGCAGGAAAGGAGAAGGATAGTGGCAGTAGAGAGGCTGTCACTGATATTTGAGCAAAGATGAGAAGAAAGCAAAGCAGAGACCTGTGCAGATATCTGGGAAGAATGTACCTATTTGCTAGAGTATTAGAGAGAAAGAAATGTTCAACTCAGGGAAAGAAAATGTTAATAATGGCATTTCAGATGACAACTAGGGAGATACTATTTGTGTGCCTGTATATCATGTCATGCAAGTTGCTGCCAACACAGCCAGCATGGAAGTCCGATGCAGGGAAAGGGTTTTGAGTGATGACTTACAAAGATGAAGGGTTTGCCAACTTCCAGATGTCAGCCAATGATTGGGTCTGTTGTAAAAGGTCAAAGGCTCCCAAGAACATGATAGTATGCCAGAAGCCATCTGAACATAATCAAGGGGACAGGAGAGAGAGAGAAAGATACGAGTGAAAGAGTGAGCACCAACAGAGGTTAATTTTTTTTAACCATCATTTTTCAAAATCATTAACTTTGCTTGCATCATCAATGCTTCTTTAAGACTTTGAGTCTGTGTTAGATTTAGGCTTTATTTGGTTCTCCACAGTTCTGATAATGATCCTAGGGCACCAAGAACCAATCTTGATGAAACATGTTAGACATATGGCTAAGTAGGTTTACCTAGATTGACCTAGAAGGTGAGAGGAAATCAGGAGTGGTTTCTCATGTTTTTTGATGTGATATTCTTACTTTTGGATCTCAAGTATTTTCCTCATGTACTCTAAGTAATTGATGTCTCTGACGCCAAGGTGAGATGTGTAGGGCTGCCAAATTTCTTTGTGCTATGTAATGCTTGTGTCTCTCATATTCTACCTGCCAGCACTCATGGTCTAAATGACCTCAGGTTTTCTAGAGTGCCATGACATTTGCTTGGATGACTGTTTCTTCCTCTCATCTCTGAAACAACTAGATGTCCCAGCCAGGGTCAGACCGTGTCTTACACAAGGGCACCGAAATAAGGTGGGAGCTAAACTTTTCTATGTCACTTGTTAACCAAGCCATTTACCTTGTCATGGAGCTATAGCCTTCTGGAGAAGGAGACATCCTTTTCTAATTTACCCAATAACAACCTGTGCTTAGCAAGCTTTGTTCCTGTGTAGCTACAATCCTGAAAAGGGCCTCTTTTCTAATGTATCCTATGGAAACCCGGGCCTAACAGTGACCTGATAATGATATAGCTCCAACAAAACATCTTTCCATCTATCTTTCTACATGTACAAGCAGACACAGCCATCAAATTTGGCTACACGCACACGTATATCTCTTGTCCATAGTTAAGAAAAACTAATTTTGTTCCTCAAATTCTGTTTCATCAAAGTTGAGGGCTGTTCTTATATTGAGAACAAGTCAAGGTTATTGTTCACCAAGCCCCTTCAGAACGAATGACTATCACTAAGTAAAATCAAGTCTGGCTTATCTCATATTCCCCTTTTAATGTTTGACCGATTCTTAGGATTATAGTGATAAAGAGGGGCTTGGCAGGCCACCTTACATCTAGAAGGTGCTTCCCCTAGGTCGTCATCACAGGGTTGTTACTCTGAGCAGGGTCATAAAACATGGTTTCAAGTTGAGAACCAGTGGTTGACTATGAAATTGAGCTCCAAGTGGTAGACATGAGGCAGATTTGTGACAGAACCAGCTAGACTTGCTCCCACAGAAGTGGAGTAGGCTGCCCCTCCACGTTTGTATAAGCCAAGAATTGTGTCGCTTCATTGTTTTGGGGTTAAAAACTTGGGAGTTAGATTACTAAGGTTCAAATATAAATTCTACTTATTTGCTTTATGAACTTAACCAATTCCTTTAACTGCGCTGTGATTCAGTTTTCTTATCATTATCTTCATCATCATGATCATCATCATCATCGTCATTATCTAATTCTGGTTCCCATTCCTTGGAGGCTTTTCCCTTCCGCTGGGTCCTGTGCTCCTTTTGTCTGCAGTTTTTCCCCTTCTCATATATTACTGAGGCTGCCAAGTTGTTCCCAAGCACCAGATTGGGCTTTCCTCAGTGTCTGGGTTCCTCCTGAGTAGACATCCTGGATATCACCTGGATACAGTCTGTTTCAATTCAGTTGGATCCAAAGTTAACAGACTGTGCTCCCTACAGGAGGAGAGAGTTGGGAGTTTAATGTGTTCAGAAAAAGAAACCCATAGATTGCAAAAAAGAAAATATTGCCCCTAGCAATCTTAGTGAACTTACATAGTTGGGGGGTTAAAGAAGACCTAGAAGCATTGTATATGCATAATAAAAATGATAGCTATTATTTTTTGAACATATACTATGCACCAGGCATAGGCTTGATTTTTCAAAAAAATACAAATTTTTTAGCATCCTGCTAGGTAGATATTTTGATAAGAAAAGGTGAGGAAATTCACAGTAATGACAGATTTATAAGGGACAGTGCTAGCTCATGCTTTATCTAACACTATTTTCTCCCATGTATTGGTTTGATCATTTTTCCCGACCTCTGGATGCCCTATACATGTGTATGAAGCATAACTCAGTTTTAGTTGGTAAAGGAAGTCGTTTTCAGTTAGCAAACTTAATTATTTTCTTACCATGAAAGTAATACATTTTCAATATAAAACTTTTTGACACAAAAGATAAGTAAGTTGCCCAAGGTCATGTTGATCTGATAAGTGGCAGAGTCAAAGCTCAGCCTTCCCCAGAATGTTTTTTGTATGAAACTGTTTCCCTGTGTTGGCCTCCTTTGGCTGACTCACCCACAGGGTCAAATTCATTATTATTTAACACACTGGCACATTTCAGTTCAGGGCATTTGTTTGTTCTGCACAGTTCCATCTGTCTTTAACATAGGTTAATGGTATGAAACTCCTTTTGGCCAAATAGACAGCTAACGTGGAGATAGTAACATCCTCCTGATTAAAAATGTAACTGAAAAAGCTAGGGTTGCAAATGAAATTAATGTCCATATATGCTAAACTGACTCCTTTTAAAGAATGTCTAGTGATCTATAAAGTCACGTCTAGCTTGATGGTAATGATGTCATATATGAATGTTGGTAAATTGTATATTGTTTGGCGGGGGGGGGGGAGGCGTCCTAAGTCATCTCCCCTTTTACTCATAGTTTTCCAAACTCTATTCCTGTTGCTAAGGTTTGTTTGTTTTTTAAGAATTACACTTTAAAACAATGCTGGACACATACATCATCATGTTTAGTTTCCTTGGTAGATATTGGTTTACGTCTTTTCCTCTCTCTAGTAATAATTAAATGCAGTGCAATTAAAGTGACAGAAAATATGAATCAGAGCCTTATACCCTTTATTCCAGTGGTTCTCAGCCTTCCTAATGCAGCTTTAAGACAGATCCTTGTGTTGTGGTGACCCCCAAACCTAAAATTATTGTCATCGCTACTTCATAACTGTAATTTTGCTACTGTTATGAATCATAATATAAATATCAGATATGCAGGATGGCCTTAGGCGACCCCTATGAAAGGGTCGTTCAACCCCCAAAGGGGTCATGGCCCACAGGTTGAGAACCGCTGCTTTATACTATTAAAGGTTATAGACTAGCTGATAACTGGTGACTTTTCCATTTCTCAGTTTCTTTAAAACCCTCCATCAATCACAACAGTAGGAGAAATTTCAGTTCCAGACATGTTTAAAAAGTTTTTTGAGGGGAGTAAAATTGGGTATGTTTCAGGAAATGTTGCTAACCCACTTGCTGTTAGTTTCAGAGAGTGGAGTTTTGTGATCTTCATCAATTGATGACTGTGGAATAATGATGTTCGTGACAAACTGAAATCAGAAGGAAACCTGATTTTTAGGGAAGGCAGCAAAATTACGTGATCTTGGGGATTAGAGCCTATTTCTCATGCCTGAAGTAGAATGACGTGGAATAAAGTTCCTTGCCATAAACATTTTTAGTGAAATTTAAGAAATCTTCTATTACAGTTTGATTGTGGCTTATAAGAATAATACTGCATTCATTTTCTCTAATCTATAAGTCTGAATGAACTGTAAACAGAAGTAATGACCATCTAATTACTCCTCATCGTTGAGCTCCTTGGAGGGGGCATGGTATAGTGGGAAACAGGGAGGTAGAAGAGGCAGAAAGACCTGCTTTGATTCTTGGTACCCCCCGCCCCTTACTGATGTATAACCTTAGCCATGTTATTTAATTTCTCTGAGCCCACATTTTCTCATCTATAAATTGGAACTAATGAAATGTTCCTCAGAGGTTTATTATAAAGATTAAATTTTAATGTACGTGTAATGCCTACTGCTCAGTAAATCTAGGTTCACACTCTCATATTCAGTCTTGAAATCTAAAAGTTGTGAAAATTGCTTTCTTCAAATGCTCTTTCTGGCAAAACCTGAACTGTCTGATTTTAATTTCTTTTGGCAGAAAAATTTTACCTGATCATGTGAAGCTATTTATAGTTTTTGTCCCACTCAATAGGAATATTAGTAGGTCTTAGTGTATAAATGTAACTGATTATTCGTGCTGTTTCAGACTCTTTGAAAGGTAAAACATAATGTATAATTTAATATATTTCTAAAATCTAAAAATATTCATGATTTCTCAAACATATGAGGCCCTAAGGATTTATGATAAGAGATTTCAGGCTTATATTTCTTTCCTGCTTTTATAATGAATGAATGTTAAGATAATTTTCTTTTGGTATTGCTGTATTCTAGTTAATATCACAGGTGGTCATTTTGAGAAAAAAATCTTTAGGTTGTTTTCTTATCATTTTTTAAAAGAGCAATTTTCACATTGTCTGAACTATGATTTATGATCACAACCAGGAAGTATTGTAGAGCTCTTAACAGAGACCTTTAAGACCTAGAACCTAGCAGATATTATGATGAGATAAAAATATCTCAAACTCTGATTTGATTTGACTGAGTTAAAAGAAGCCCTTTACCATTAGCCATAGTAGTTGCTTAATAAATATCTGTTGAAATGAGTTAACATCCCAAGAAATACGCATGAAACTTAATATTACATGACAGTAGATGAAGAAATGAAATTAGTAGATTCTCAGCTTCTATGAAGATCCTCCTATTGAACATCTTTTCTTTCTTTTTTGCAGTTTTTGGCTGGGGCTGGGTTTGAACCTGCCACCTCTGGCATATGGGGCTGGTGCCCTTTGAGCCACAGGCACTGCCATGAACATCTTTTCAAGAGAGTACAATTATTTCTGTTAAGCTTCAATATGTCTGACTTAACTTTGGTTCATTTTCTGAAAAAGTTGCATTTGCTATTTGAAAAGAGAAATCAGGTTACTTTCTTGATATTTAGCTACCAATTCACACATAAGCATTATTATTCTTACACTTAGCATTGCATTTTTGCCTTTATTGCTAGAAATTGTGGAGGCCTAGGAAACAAGCAGATAACATTTACTATAGAACCAAAAGTGAGAGCCAGGCGCTGTCCATGGTACTAAAGCAGTCTGGTTGGGTTGCCCAGAATGTAACTGTAACAGAATCAAATGATCAATTGCCTGAAGTGCCTTTAGCTCATTTAAAACGAATTCCAGGTTTAATTGAGCCTTTATCTAAATAGATTATCCTGTATTGAGAGACTATTTTTATAGTTTTATAGTTTAAAACCTGCAAGACTATAAGTCTGAATGAACTGTAAACAGAAGTAATGTACCAGCAGTACTCCACATGCATGGTGAATAGACCAGTGTGATTCACAAGCTACTAAAGAGAAATTATTTCGGAGGCTACATAGTCACTGGGTAAAAACTAAAGTAATTTATTTAATTATCCTTTAGAGGGCTCTCTACATTATTTTTATGAGTGCAATTGAAACATTGAAAAGCCAAAGGAAAAATAGGAAGTTAACTTCCATGAAAGTTGGCTGTTAATTTTCCCTTCATGTGGAAATATGTTTTATTGTGTTTGGAACAATGTAATTTCAGAAGCGGTGTAAGTGTCTTAATTCACAAAGGGAAGTGAATGAAAATGGGATCAGAGCAAACAATCTGAAGATTTGAAGATATGAAGGTTTTGGCATGTTTGGGGGCTTGATCGTGGTGATCACGCTGCTCTTGGGGCAATTCTCTTCTAAAGTTGAGGGATAAGTATGGTGAAAGGCACTAGGGTGGGTCTTATTTAGACTGGGAAGTAATAGCAGTGTGTTTAGTTACCTTTCTTTCCCCTCTGTGGAGCACTCTCACCTTCCTCAATTCTCTTCCTTCCCCTTTGTCAAGGCAGCCCTCCCAGGAATGTTTGAATTTGAAACTTTTCCTTGACTTACAGAATGAAAGGCCTTTTTGCATAATATGATTATAGGCACCACAGAATTACAGGTTTTCCAAGCAAGAGGATTATCTTGGTGCCCATGAAATCACCCAATGGACTGAACTAAGGGCATGTCAGTTGTGTCACAAAATTTTCTGAGCTCATCTTTTGTGGAAAAATCTAGCAAGGACTGAAATTGTCCACTTATGCTTTTTGCCTTCCACAATCCATTTTGTTTTACAATGAGTCAGAGGGACATTTTAAAAATATGAATTATATCATATTTTATCTTCCACTTAAAATGGTTTAATGGATTTCCTTTATTCTCAGGAAAAATATCCAGGGTTGTAACAGGGCTCTGTAATAATGTGGCTTCTGTGTACTTCTCTCAACTTTTCAAAAACTAAAGCAAGGCCAGACACAATGGCATTTTTGTTTTGTTTTGTTTTGTCTTTTTTTTTTTTTTTTTAGGTTTTGAAAATGGCAGCATGATAGGAACTAGGCTTTATTTACTGGTTTACTTCCTAGGATTTAGCACCGTGCCTTGATTAATAAATATTTCTTCTTGGTAAAACTATTCCCATTTTTGGTATTACCCTTCATTCTGCAAATACATATGTGCTATGCCCCGTGTCAAGTGCTAAACAACAATTACAGTATATAATAAGCAAGCGTTGGGACGTAAGAGGGGCCTCCAAGGGTAGGTTACGATTGCACATCTGGAGATCCAGATATGCAGAAGTGCTAGAGGTACCGCTGTAGAAAGAACGCTGCCTTTTTGCTGCCTTTGGACTAGACAGAAGACTTAATCTCAAGGGAGGCATAACTGCTTTTAAAATAGAAGTAAAACACAGTGCTTCCTTCCAAGAGGAAGAAATTAATGTCAGTCACTAATTACGTTTGAAGGGTGAAATGTGAATAGACCCATATGTCTTTGCTACCACGAGGTCCATAAGGGCAGAGGCCTGAGGCTCCATTGTCTGATTTCCTGCCCCTTAACCATTTCATCTGGGCATAATAGGCATGAGATCATGGGCTGTTCCTAAAGCCTATTCTAGGTCTGAAGGCATTAGATGCCTTGCTGTGTCGTTTTATAAACAAAGTGCTCAAGTGTTCAAAACTTCTTTGGCAAATCGTGGCAAAATTGCCATGTCCTTTAGAGTGATTTGAGTGTAGCAGAGAGGAGGGGTATTAAAAAGAATCTAACTTAGAATTGATCCCCTTCTATGAGGGGATTTTTGTTGGAAAACAATTTAATGTTTCTTTTGGATTTGTAAGAGATTTGTATCTGTTGTATGGCTTGTTCCAAATTAGCTTTTAGGGAACATTTTAATTTCCTCTTTTTGTATTAATAGTGTGTATATACAAGAGATAAATATTTTTAGAAGTGGTATGCACATATATATGCTATTTTATTTGCTCCTTTATTTTTTCCTAAAAAAAGGAAAATTTGAATATGACTTTCTGAATATCGGGCTCTTTTCTGCTAATAATACCACTAAATTGCTACCAATTTGTTCACTCACATAAGGTACTATGTTAGCCGGACTTAGAACTTCATAATGGCAACTTAGAAGTATTGTAATTTTAAAATTTTAAGAAAGAATAGTGAGACCTTAAGGCATGATTGTTTTTTTTTTCTAAGTTAGCTTCCGGAAAAGAATAACTTGCATCAGAGTAACCTTATGATAAATCATATCTTCTGTCTAATCCTCACACTTGCATGCAGCAGTATCTCCCCAAAGAGGTCGTCGTTGCAGTGAGTTTTACAGATGAGAAGCCCAATTCCTCATCTGTATTAAGGGCTCTCATTGCCTGTACATTTTAGTAAACTCAGATAATTTCCCAGCATCTGAGTCTTTGAGGTTGTTCTCTCAGTTAAATCATCTTTGGTTCAAATATTGTATTATTTCCACTTGACACACCAACAGACATCAGTCACAGAAATTATAGGTATTAAAGGACTCAGCTCCCCTGTCTTGTTCCTTGTTTTTGTCGGTTAAGATCTATGCTGTTATCTGGTTGTTACATCTCTGGAGTTAAGTGCAAACTTCAGGATGACAATATTCTCTTTGGATCATGTACACTCATTTTCCAGAAAGTTAGTCTGGAAAGTTGCCTTGTGTTAAAAAGAACTTCCAAACAGATACATTTATTTGGGAAAGTCTGCTCATGCAGAATATTACCACTTCTGGAAATCCAAAATGCATATGAACTGGTTAACATCTCTGAGAAGTGCTTCAGCAAAAAATTGTTTATTTCTTTCTTTAACCTAAAATTTTGTGAACTTTGTTGCCCCCCTCCTTTTTTTTCTAAAACAGGGTCTCACTCTGTTGCAGGATAGAGTGCAGTGGTGTCATCATAGCTCGCTGTGGCATCCAACTCCTAGACTTATTCGTCCTCCTGCCTTACCCTCCCGAATAGCTGGGGCTGCAGGTGTGCATTACAACACCAAGCTAATTTTTGTCTTTGTTTTAGAGAGTGGGTCTCACCATTGTCAGGCTGGTCTTATATTCCTGGGCTTAAATGACCCTCCTGCCTCAGTCTCCCAAAAGTGCCAGGATTACAGGCATGAGCCACTATACTAGTCTAGAGTTTGTTGACTTTTGAACCCCTTTCAGGAATACCAGTTAGCATAGCAATATGGGAAGCTGCTCTTTTAGGTCAAAGTATTGAATATAGCCTCTTGTAACTCTGAAAAAAGTTTGAGATTTAATTATGGAAGTGAGGATGTGTGTCAGCTCACATCTGCCATCCTGTGGATAATTACCACTGTGGTTGGTTTGGCCGATCTCATAGCTTAGGTAGATAATTCTGTCCTTTCTTAGTGCTTTAAGTGTACTTTTCTGTCCCACTAGTAATCTGGTAATTACTGAGATTTTGCATCTTTCTTTTTGCCTTCCGCAATCCATTCTGTTTCTTTACAGTGAGTCAGAAGGATCTTTTAAGCACACAAATTATGTCATATTCTCTCTCCCATTTAAAATGAGTTTAACGGATTTCCATTATACTCAGGAAAAATACCCGGAGGAGAACAACTTTATCAGGCAGAAGAAAAATTTTCTTTGGAAAAGAATAGAAAAGTAGTTCTCTTTTCCTACCAGAATCCAAACATTGTATCCGCCTCATTTGGGGGAAACGTGGAACTTTGATTCTGAAGTTTGTTAGGAATGTGAAAGTTGTGACCTCCTTGCCCAATAAAGTTCACTTTTTTGAAGAATAGTATAAACCCTGGGTAGGATGATCCAGTGAAAGTCACGCAGTGGGTCTGGTTATAGAATTGAAGATCTTTAGCATGTGAACTCTAGAGAAACTCTTAAAACTGGTCTGGATATATTCTTCTGGTTATGAAACTTGGTTTAACAATAGGCTGTATGTATGTCTGAATCACTTAGTGACTCCATATGATAGACTACTCTATTCCAGACATTTTCATCTTTGTCTTCAATGTACATTCCTGGGGAACCCCTATTGCTGTCCTGTCTTTACAATATACCTTTATATAACACTATTCTCCCCCCGCCCCGGCCAGTGCTTTCTCCTCAGGCCTGATGACCAACCAAGGGCTGTTTCTAAAGTTTAATGAAGAATGCAATGTCACAATTAGCTTTTGATTAGAGTCTCCACTTTGCAAGTTCAGAATACTCCCTGTGGCATTAGTAAAATGAAAATAATTTTTTTCTTACATAACTTTAATGCAGACGAAAATCTGGTGCCACACTCTTCCTGGTCTTAGGTGCTGTTTGACCTCCACCAGAAGGAAAAGGTCAGCCCCTACCTCGTGCTGCTCAAAATACTTCTTTGAGACGTGGTTGACACCTGTGCCAGCAAAGCCACTGTAGAAGTTAAACAAACTGGTTTGGGCTTCTTGGAGGAGGTAATTTGCAATGTCAGATATGAGGGAGAATGGCTTTTCCGCAGGAAGGAGTTTAGGTGGCATAAGGAAGATAAATAGCTCTGAATGAAAGGGTGAATAAAACCCTCGACAGTTTGAAATTCCTTTGGAGGAACCTGGGAGTTCAGCATTTTCTTTCTTCTCCTTTTATCTCTCGTCTGTCTCATATTTCAGTTTTATGGCCCCTCTTTTGCTGCCCATGGTGCTGAATTACGATGAGCCCCAGACTTAGCTTAACCTTAGCTATTTCCCGACCCACACTTTCTTCTAAGGTAGAGAGTGACTCAGATTACTTCTTTCTCTGCAGTCACGACTATTATTAAATCTTTTACAATAGTCATATCTAATTTCTTATTTCACTTCCCTCTCACCAATGCACTGGGCCATATGTCTGGCCGGGAGGACACACACACCATCTTTAGCTGAAATAACATCAAAGACTGGAGCTGAGACTTGATAAGTAGACTCACTTCATTAGAGATGTGTGCTGGGACAGTTCACAGTATCTGTGGATGGCCTTCTTTGCAGAAGGTTTCTAATTCTGGCTCTATAATTTACTAGCTGAATTGCCTAAAGGCAATTACTTAACCTTACTTTCATTTGCTCATCTGTCAATTGTGGAAACAGCAATTCCTATTATCATAGAGTTATTCGGAGTATAATGTGAGATCACATAAGTTTAGCACAGAGCTTGGCATAAAGGAAAATGTTAGTTTCCTTTTCTTTTTAAACATTTCAGATTAAATAATTAGGTTACATTGTTTGCACTTCTAAGGTAAATTCAAAGAATTAGGTTACATTGTTTGCACGTCTAAGGTAAATACAAATTGTAGGTGAGCCCTTCACTCATGGGGTGCGCTGTCTTCCCTTACATTGTGCACCTTAGGTGAGAGCTTACCAATCCCCCACCTTCTTTCCATTACTCTCCGCTCTCCTCCCCCCACTTGAATATAACTGTGCTTTTCTTTCATGTGGGCATGTAGTTGTTTATCTGTTGGTTTCATATTCTATTGAGCACATTGGATACTTGCTTTTCCATTCTTGTGACACTTTACTAAGAAGAATATTCTTCAACTCCATCCAGGTAAATACAAAAGATGTAAAGTCTCCATCTTTTTAATGGCTGAATAGTATTCCTTGGTATCCATATACCACAGTTTATAATCCATTCATGTGTTGATGGCACCTGGGTTGATTCCATGTTTTGATGATTATGAGTTGAGCTGTAATAAACATTCTAATGCAAATGTCCTTACGGTAGAATGATGTTTTTTTCCTTTCTAGATATATACCTAGTATTAGGATTGCAGGATCAAATGGAATGTCAGCTTTTGATTCTTTTGAAGACTCTCCATACTTCTCTCCATAGAGGCTGTATTAATTAGCAGTCCTGCCAGCAGTGTATTAGTTTCCTTCTCTCCATGTCCACACCAGGCAGCATCTACAGCTTTGGGACTTTGTGATATGGGCTATTCTTACTAGGCGATATGTAAGGGTAGTTTTGATTTGCATTTCTCTGATGATTAGGGAAAATGAGCACTTTTTTCTTGTGTTTTTTGGTCATTTGTCTTCTTCAGAGAAGTTTCTCTTCAAGTCTCTTACTTATAAATGGAATTGTTTGCTTTTATTCATGTTGATTAGTTTGAATTTTCTGTAGATTCTAATTATCAGCTGTCAGATTCTTAGCAGGCAACATTCTCCCATTCTGAATGTTGTCTGTTTGCTTTGGTTATTGTGCCCTTAGCTGTGCAGAATCTTTTTAGCTTAATCATCTCTCATTTATTTACTTTTGCTGTTGCTGCAATTGCCTAGGGGGTCTTCTTCATAAATTCTTTTCCCAGGCTGGTAGCATCAAGAGTTTTCCCCACACTTTTTCTTCTAGAATTTGTAGTGTCTTTTGTCTTAAATTTATTTATTTATTTATTTATTTAAAATATTTTTATTTATTTTTTTGAATTTTTTTTTGGCTGGAGCTGGGTTTGAACCCGCCACCTCTGGCATATGGGGCCGGCACCCTACTCCTTTGAGCCACAAGTGCTGCCCATTTTGTCTTAAATTTAAATATTTCATCCAGCAAGAGCCAATTTTTATAAGTGGTGAGAGGTGTAGGTCTAGTTTCAATCTTCCACATGTGGCTAACCAGTTCTCCCAGCACTGTTTACCTCACTGTATGTGTTTGTTCAGTTTATCAAAAATCAAATGATGATGCGTGGGTGGGTTCATCTCTAGGTTCTCTATTCTATTCCATAGATCTATATCTCTATTTTTGTGGAAGTACCATGTTGTTTTGATCACTGTAGACTTGTGATATAATCTGAAGTCTGGTAGCAGCATGCCTCCAGATTTGTTTTTATTTCTTAAAATTGACTTGCATTGACTATTTCTTGCATTGACTATTCAGGTTTTTTTTGTTGTTGTTCTATATGAAACAAAGTACTATTTTTTCAAGTTCTTTGAAGTATGATATTTGGTGCTTTGATGGGAATTGCATTGAATCTGTAGATTGCTTGGGTAGTATGGACATTTTAACAATGTTGATGTTTTCCCAGCCATGAGCATGCTATGTTCTTCCATTTGTTAATGTCTCCTGCTATTTCTTTTCTTAGGGTTTATAATTTTCTTTTCTTTTCTTTTCTTTTTTTTTTTTGAGATGGAGCCTCAAGCTGTCCCCCTGGGTAGAGTGCCATGGCATCACGCTCACAGCAACCTCCAACTCCTGGGCTCAAGTGATTCTCTTGCCTTCGCCTCCCAAGTAGCTGGGACCACAGGCGCCCGCCACAATGCCTGGCCATTTTTGGTTGCAGCCATCATTGTTGTTTGGCGGGCCTGGGCTGGGGATTCAAACCCACCACCTCAGGTGTACGTGGCTGGCACCTTAGCTGCTTGAGCCACAGGTGCCGAGCCTATACCTATTTTCTTAAGTGTTCTTATCAGAAAAGGATGCTGAATTTTTTCTGGTGGCTTTTTCTGCATCTATTGAGAGGATGATATGATCTTTGGTTTTGCTTCTATTCATGTGTTGAATTACATTTATGGCCTGACATATGTTGAACCAACCATGCATACCTGGGAAAAAGCTCACCTGACCATGATGTATAATATTTTTAATGTGTCATTACATTCCATTTGCTAGGATCTTATGAAAATTTTTGTGTCAATATTTATTAATGACATTGGTCTGTAGTTTTCCTTTTTTGTTAGGGTCTTTCTTGGTTTTGATATCAGCTTGATATTTGCTTCATAGAATGTGTTAGGGAGGGTTCCTTCCTTCTCTATGTTTGCAATAGGCTCTGCGGTATAGGTACAAGTTCCTTTTTGACAGTTTGGTAGAATTCTTGTGTAAAATTATTTTATTTTCCTTTTCTTCTTTGAATAGCAGTGGATTCAAACTGGCCCAGAGGTAAGCTGGTGACCTTTGATGACAAAGTTGTGCACTTTTTTTTTTATTAGTTTTCTTGACATTGTTTCAAGTGGCAGATGCTCTAAGATCTGACATTGGGGCTTTCTGAAGAAAGCGTAGCATAGTGGAGGAAACTTTTTATTTGAGTAAAAGCTCCAGATCATCTGCATTGAGAGAAAAGGTAGAAAATATCTGGTCATTCAAACAATGAGAGCAGGTGCAAACTAAATGACATCTCTTAAAATTCATATGTTTAACAATGTAAGTCCATTTGAGACTGTCATTGTATTTCAGTCCTTGATGATGGTATTGGTGGTGATGACTCTAAGAAATAGCCTTTCCAGGGACTGAGAGAGCTGAGATCTGGCTTGAACCTTGAACTGTGCTTGCTTATTCAGAACTAGATCGATTTGTGTCTCCACTAAATAAATCAGTTTATCAATGTGCTAAAGTAGTTGTAATATGAGTTCTGGGCAGGTAAATAAGTCAAGGTCTGCGTTTCACAGACTTAGACAAAGATATGTGTATGTGAGTGTGTTGGGAGGAATGTGAGGATATGCTCTGCCTATGCTTCAGACACGTAGAAGTATTTAGCACTCACAGGAATTATGCTATGGTTAAGGGCCTCAGTGTGGGAGACAGACAGACCTGTGTTCAAATCCCAGATCTATCACTTCTTTTGTTAAATAACAGCTAATAAAAACCCACTTAATAGAAAAACTCAACTGAGATTAGATTGAAAGGTAACAATATTTATTTTCTCATGCATCAAGAAATGCTGTGGTAAGATAGGCTGCAAACCTTGTACACAAACCTCTGGCCCCAACTGTCTGTGATTTCTTTGGTATTCTTTTCCCCTTCCTGGGCAAACTAGTTTGCTTAATATCAGGTTGGTGGAAAGATTGCAGCAACAGTTCTAGGTACCACATCCACGTTTGAAAGTCTCCAGAAAAAGAAGAGTGACTAGTTTCTGTATCTCTTATAGAAGAGTGATGAAACCTTTCCCAGCATCTCCATAGCAAGGTTCTCACTTTTCATTGACCAGAATGGGCTTACCTGCTCATTTCCAAACCAATCATGTAGTTTGCTAGTACTAGTTGTGATTGCTAGTACTAAGATAGAGTAAAAGGATCTACTCTGGGACCTTGGATTGAAGTTCACATTTAATGCTTTGAGGCAGTGTGGATGCCTGAGAAAAACTGGTGCTCTGTTAGGAAGGAAGAGGGATAGGAAACCAACAGTAAGTACATGCTGCAACTCGCTAGCTCCTTTGACTTCTAATTTTCCATCTGTATTATATACATATGTTACTTATCCAGAAATGGCTAAATGAAATAAGGAAGGTAAAGCACTCTGCACAAAACCTGTCACAGAGTAAATATTTAATAAAATAACAAAATGCTTGGCAATTGAGATACCATATTTTTTTGCTTGCAAGACTGATTCAAAGCTCTTACTACCTTATATGCTATATTCTTGAGAGCTTTTCTGACCTTGTCCTGATTGGCTAAAGAAACCAGAATAATCATGAGGTTCTAGATAAAGTCTTTTAATATGTCTGCTTTGGGGAGTTGAGTTGGGTGATAATGGCACTGAAGAGGGCCTTTAGTCCATTTCTTATACAGATAGATAGAGTTTCTGTAAGAAGAGGGAAAATGCCTCAAGATAATCAGTGTGCCATTGTGGCCGTGAGGACCTGTGTGTGCCTGCACATGTGTTGTCTATGAATATGTTCAACTTTTGTCTCGCTTCCAAACCGCTTGGCTAAGCACTTCAGTGATTTTCAAAATACTAATAAGGAATGAGGATTATGATGAGAAAGCAAGAATGGACAAGGGCAATGACAGCAGGGCTGTCACCCTGTACAACTTTAGGGTTGTCCCTCTGTGTCTGGGTAGTGCAGCTCTGTCTGATGGCCCTGGATGTTAGTGGGTTTTAGGACACAGTATGAACTTTATACAGATAATAGCATGAGAGAACAGGGCACCTGGTTTATACTCTTCTATTTATTTATTTATTTATTTATTGAGACAGGGTTTTGCTCTGTTGCCTGGCCTATAATGCAGTGGCATCATCATAGCTCACTGCCATCTCAAACTCTTAGGCTCAAGCAATCCTCCTACCTGAGCCTCCTAAGTAGCTGGGACAATAGGTACTATGCCTGGCTAATTATTCTATATTTATATAGAAGCCTGATCTCACTCTTGCTCAGGCTGGTCTCAAACTCCTTGCTTCAAGCAGTCCTCCTGCCTCAGCCTCCCAAAGCACTGGGGTTATAGGCATGAGCTATTAAAGTGGAAATAATTATAATGCTGTCCTCATGGGATTATTTGAAAATGTAAATGGATTAGTAGATGTAGAGACTTAGAGTAAAGCACTCAATAAGAGTTAGCTGTGATCATCATCATCCTCAGGCCACCTCCTTGTCAGATCTTGGTATTTCTGGGTATTTGGTGTAATTTGTATTTTAATGCTAGTATGACCTTTTCTATTCAACTGTATGTTTTTTCCAATGGCATTTCCATATATGTTTAATGTTTATGTCTTTGCAGCAACTATTGGCTAGATGAAACAAATAATTTCTGTACTTATATTACAGTAATTATTTAACATGACAGCACTTTTCTGATGATTTGTCAGCCTTCTCTATTAGAAGGAAAACCCCATCAGTGCAGTGTATAAGTCAGAAAGGCCACTAACTGGGAATAACCAATAGTCAAGCAATAGTAACTTAACTTATAATGACATGTATCATTTAGTAAAAAGTTCTGAGGTAATACTGTATTCAGTGGCTCAAAGATAGTATTATAATAGAAATGTAAGATTTTTCCGTCACCCTGTGGGTCTATTCAATCTCCCTTGTGTTTGTAAATTCCTAGTCACAAGATGGATGCCACAATTCCAGGCACTAGTGTCCCTAGGATCCCAAGTAGGAATGAAGGGAATATTTGGAAAAAGGATCTCTTTGTACAAGTAAGGAAAATTTGTTCCATAAGCCTAGTAGATGTATTACGCATTATGACCAGAACAGGGCCGAATAGCCATTCCTAGCTGCAAAGGAGGCTGAAAAAGAGTGCCTTGTTTTGGGAAGGGGAATTGTCATGACTGATTCAGAACAATTATTTCTTAGAGCTGGGCACATTGAAACCTGAATAAGATACTATATATATAGTATCTTTTATTTATATATATATAAAATCTGGAAAGATTGTGGGACAGAAGACAATGGTTAAAGAAAGGGAAACTAATAGGGTCAGGTATAGACAGGGATGGTGCCGGACTCCTTAAAAAAAAAAAAATCTGAGCCTGATACAAGAAAATTCCATAGATATTACTAAAGAAAAAGTGAAACTCTTTGACAGGTAAACTGAGGTGCAGAGAGAAGAAAGTATATGATTTTGCCAAGTCCACACAACTAGTTAGGAGAATAAATGGAATTAAAACTCATCTATGCTAACCCCTGGCTTGGAGTTCTTTCTATTAGCAAAGCTACATTCTGCTTTTCATCTTATTTCTTATGTAAAAGTTAATGCAACCTTTCTCTTTCTATTTGTTGGGTGTTTGATAGGATGGTTCAGGCGTAGGTAAGAATTAGCACATTTAGTTTGTTTTTCTGTAAGTTCCATTCAACCAGCCCCCTCTTTTTTTAGTAAAGCATCACAAGAATGGAGAAGCAAGAATCCAACGTACTCAATTTTGATATGAGGACAATTGATGATCTTGTACATGGTGGGGGGGGGTAGGGGAATTGGGGAGTGGAGAGAAGGAAAGAGGGAGGGAGGTGGGGGGTCATGGTGTTTGGCACACCTCTTGGGGGAGGAACGCATTTATAAGAGGGACTTTGCCTGACAAATGCAATTAGTATAACCTGTATCTTTGTACCCTCAATAAATCCCCAACAACAACAAAAAATTTTAATTGTGGTGAAATACATGTAACACAAAATTTACCATCTTAACATTTTTAAGTGGTATTAGGATATTTTAAGTTCAGTGGTGTTAGGATATTCACATTGTTGTGTGACTAATCTCCAGCACCTTTTCAACTTGCAAAACTGTAATGCTATGCCCATTAAACACCTCCTCGCTTTTTGCTTCCCCCCAAACCACTATTCAACTTTCTGTTTCTATGAGTTTGACAACTCTAGACACCTTATATTAGTAGAACCATACAATAAAGCTTCATTTTAAGTTTTTGCCCTGAGCCTGGCTTAGACCATGACTATGACTAAGATAATTTTGCTGATCACATCATGTTGAGTTTAGAGGTTTGCGGGGCCTTCCTTCATGTTATATTAGAAGCCACAGGAGATCAAAACCATAGGTGAAACCGAATACAATTATCAAGTGGCCCATAATAACCATGGCTTAGATGTGCTATTAACATTTCCTTAAATCTGTGGCTGGCTACATTTGCAACAGGAACAGGAAAAGCAGGATATTCAGAGACCCCAACTAGATGGTTGGTGGTCTTCCTGTTTGAATAATCCATAATTATGAGTAAGATTACTGGGATATAACCTTTGCAGCTCAAAGCCACATTGGTCTGTGTTGTTTCATCTACTTATAGGGATTGTTAAATATGAAGTAGAAATGTTTCAGAACTTAAAGAACCGTCTAGAGACCCACTGCACATTAGACGTAGTGCTAGCCTTTCAAATATAATTTAAATATCATTCTTCTCATTTTGCCATGAGGAAACAGGCTTATAAGTTGTGACTTGCAGGGTCATAGAACTGTAACGTGGCAGGGCTGGCAAGGGTGAACTTCAAAACTTGTGCTTTCTCCACTGCCCCCAAACTCCTGTCCAGTGCTTGGACACTACCATAGTTAATGAGCACCCACTGTGTACGAAGAAGCTCTTAGTAGTTAGACAAGCACACAGTATATGTCTGAATACTATTTTACTTCTAAGTTGTTCAGGAATTAACATTTTAATATTTTGCATATAAAAGTGCTTTGTGTGATTTACAGACTGAATAGTTTTACATAACTATCTGTTATCATTATCCTTATGTCAAAAATTTAGGTTAACTTTCTTGGAATTTCAGTGTATGCCTTTAAAAATCTTTGTATGGTCTTTTGAAACTTTTTCGTATTAACATAAAGAAGTGAAACATACATTACGGGTTGTTTAAAGATTCCAGCAGCTATTATGCATCATAATGTGTACTGAAGTTAATTCTAGAGCGTATCTATAGTTCATTTAATTTTATGCCATGGCACCTTGTTTATAGCATAGAATATTTATGAGTTAGAATATCTTTAAATATTCTTGTCTTATGTAGTTGTTTTTTTCTTTCCCAATAAAATTTTAAAATGGCATTTAATGTTTTAAGAAACCCTGTACTTGAGGCACAAAGCTGTTTTATTATTTTGCTACTCCTTCCCCCCCTCCCTCCCTCCCATCCCCTCTCTTCCTTCCTTCCTTCTTCCCTCCCTCCCTACCTCCCATCCCCTCCCTTCCTTCCTTCCTTCCTCCCTTCCTTCCTTCCTTCCTTCTTCCCTCCCTCCCTCTCTCCCTTCCTCCCTCCCTTCCTTCCTTCCTTCCTTCCACAGTTGGTATCTTACTGACCTGGTTTATAGTAACGCTTCATTCTTCTGATTTTATGATTTTAGCTTGTAGAGGTTTGTAGTTAGAATAAGCAAAGTACTATATTAAATTTGAATGTGTTAAATATAGATCTTTATCTAATACTGTAATAGCTATTATCCTAGGACTAATAATTCATCCTATGATGTTGTTACTATGGTAGAAGGGTCTTCACATATTGGCAAAGTTCTGTTAGGAGATAATTTCCCATAGACCTCTTGAATTTCTGAAGATGTCATGAGTAAGGCATTGGCTGCCTTTGTCCTAGATTATATTTTCGAGGGGTGCTTATATTGCAATCCTGTGAGATAAATATAGTGTCTCCCTCTGGAGAAAAGGCAGATTGGCTTATAGCCTTGGAAGACAGAGATAGCATCCAGAGTATGGGCCAAGCAGTTTTACCACCTGTTATAAAATATTTAGGTTCCATAAGCTCATTGTAATTCTCCTGTAATATAGTCCTCTTTGTATTATTCTGTGGGAACTGGTTAGAGAACTGACACAAATGCTGACACTCTGGCTGCTGCTATTGCCATGAGTAATAAAGTCTTTGGTTTCTGATCTAGAAATCTCACATGCTCTGTCAGCACACATGAAATTAGGGGAGGAGAGGGGGAGGTTGGGTGGGGGGAGGGTGGGATCACGCCTATGATCCCATGTGAATCTTTCTAAATGTAGAATATAAATGTTTTAACACAATAACTAAGAAAATGCCATGAAGGCTACTGCCATCCAGACGGATGAAAGTATTTCAAATTGTATATAGAAACAACACACTGTACCCCATGATAGTATTTTTTTTTTTTTTTTTTTTGAGACAGAGCCTCAAGCTATCCCCCTGGGTAAAGTGCCGTGGCTTCATGCTCACAGCAACCTCCAACTCCTGGACTCTAGCGAGTCTCCTGCCTCAGCCTCTCAAGTAGCTGGGACCACAGGTGCCCGCCACAACGCCTGGCTATTTTTTGGTTGCAGCCGTCATTGTTGTTTGGCGGGTCCGGGCTGGATTCGAACCCGCCACCTTAGGTGTATGTGGCTGGCGCCTTAGCCACTTGAGCCACAGGCGCTGAGCCCCCCATGATAGTATTAATGTACACAGCTATGATTTAATAAAAAATTAAAAAAAATTATGGCAATCTATTGTCTTAGCTTACAAGTAGGTAAAATTTTAGACCTTCATAGCTACTAATAATTCTCCAACTAAACTGTCTTGGGCCCTCTGCCTAGATTAGCAATTTTAACATAAGCTAACTCTGCAGGATTATTTTTAATTTTCAAGAGGACTTAAATTTCATAAAATTTCAGAGATTAATATAGTAAAAAGCCATAAGTAAAGGATAAAATTTCATCATACTCACATCATCTTTAAAAACTAAAATGATTTAGGGCAGCGCCTGTGGCTCAGTGGGTAGGGCGCCGGCCCCATACACCGAGGGTGGCAGGTTTGAACCTGACCCTGACCAAACTGCAACAACAACAACAAAAATAGCCGGGCGTTGTGGCAGGTGCCTGTAGTCCCCAGCTACTCAGGAGGCTGAGACAGAGAATCGCCTAAGCTCAGGAGTTGGAGGTTGCTGTGAGCTGTGACGCCACGGCACTCTACTGAGGGGATAAAGTGAGACTCTGTCTCTTAAAAATAAATAAATAAATAAAATAAAATGATTTAAACATTACAAATAAAACTGAATTTTACTTTGTCCTTTTCTTACAATATGTCTTCTCCTTCCCTTCCAGGAGGCAATCATTATCTGTTGATTTTGGTGTGTGTCCTTGCAATCCATGACTTAATACTTTCAACAAGATATATGTACAGTAGTATATAGTTGCAGTTAGTATTTAAAAAATATATAATTTGTTTCATAGTGTTACGATTTTTCAACTACTTTTCTCACGTGACATCATTTTAGATGTATCCTATTGATAAATCATGATCTGGTTTATTCATTTTCTTTTGCTTCATTATATAAATTTAAACACATTTCATCCACCTAAATACTAATAAGTAGACATTTGGGTCATTTCCAGTATTTTGATATTGCAAACAATGCTGTAATGAACATCTTTGTGCCTTGGCACAAAGTGAACAGGTTTTTCTAGACTAACTAATAGAATGTGGCAGAATTGACACGGGGCCAGTCTGGGTCTAAGAAAGCAAGGTGGGTTCCACTTTTGCTCTTTGGAGGAAGCCAGCTCCTACGTAAGAGCTCCAACTGCTCTGAGACTGCCATGCTGTGAGGAAGTACAAGGTAGCCATGTGGAGAGTCTACGAGGAGAGAGGGACATCTTTCCAGCCTCCCTGCTGGTCTAGCCTTCCTGGGTAAAGTGCTAGACATATGAGTAAAGAAACCACCTTGGACATTCCAGCCTAGCAAATGTCACATGGGGCATAGACAAGCTGTCCCCACTAGGCCCTGCCAAAACTGCAGAATCAAAAGCAGAGGAATGATAATTGTTTTATGCCACTGAGTTTAGATAATTGAAACACCCATTTTTCTTGTATTTTCTTCTTTATGTGTTAATTAGAACGTATAGCAAGAACTAATGTTTTAGTGAGGAATTTCAACTCATCCGTATATAGCCCCAAGTGGGTATCCTTTTTTGATTAACTCTTACCAGTTTGGTTATATGGACAGCTTCTTTTCCACTGAGACCTTATCTCAGCATCTCCATTACTTTTCAGCTATACTCCATCCCTGGATAGATTCATTGCATTTTCTGAGATTCATCCCTGTGCATTTTGGATTCTAAGTCTCCTATTTTATTTTAAAATCCTCTAGCTCTCCCTTGTAAATAGGTGAGACTTGCAGCGCTGGGCGTTTGGCGTGGTGTGTGTTCCCAAGACGTTGTCTCACCGTGGGATGCTGGGGCAGGCAGGAGTGAAGTGTGAGGCAGATTCTTTCTTGCTCCACTCCTTCTAAGGTGTTGAGGCTCAGTTCTTTCCTGGTTGGCTCTAAATGACATTTGAGTTTGATGTCTGTGGGGTCCGTAGGGCAGGTAATGGCTCCAAGGCATTGGGTGTTCCTTTCGTGATACCCTCCACTGACCCTCGGTTGGTGGTTTCCCAGAGCACTTCTTTGATGTTCGTGTCTCCTTGCCTCACGATGTGACTATCACCAGCAAGACCACAGCCCAAAATCTGAGTCTCTTGGAAAACTAAACTCAATATGCAAATAGGGGGAGTCCTGGCTTTCTTTCTACACTACTGTCTCCCACCGTGTCCTCTCCCCGAGTCCTTTCTTCTCCCACTCAGATAGTGATAAACACATCTTCAAGTTCAATGGCTAAGTAAATATCCTTTTAGGAGTTAAAATGTCAATAAGATCTTCTTACAGGCATCTTTACATTTTACTAATCATTGTCCTGAATTCTTGCTCTCTAGGTTTTGAGAGACAGAGTAGGAAAAGAGAAATAGCCTCTATTTAGAAACAAAAGACAAGCTGTCACAGGTTTAGGGGTGATGATAGGCCTGTTATATTGGAAATGCATCTCTTACCAAGCTCTGAAGGGAATGACTAGCCGGGATGGCTGGAAGTTTCTGATCTTGTGTATGTGGTTCTTGAACCTGTTTTTCTTAGCAAGGCCTTGATTTTCCCACAGAATTCTTTCATATAATTAAATCTTTGTCTCTTATGCTTGTTGCAAAGATCTCTTTACAATCTGCTGGTTGGTTTTTAATTTTGTTTTTTGTGGCTTTGGTCTTGCAGAGGTTTTAATTTAGTCAAGTTTATGTGTTATCTAAGAAACCTTTCTCTATTCTAAAGTTGCAAAGACATACTCCTATATTTTTTCCCTAATACTTATAAAATTTTACTTCCTACATTTTGGTCTCTCATTTATTCTGGAACTTATAAAATTGTGTGTTATATGACAAACGGATATAATGCATTTTATATGGATAACCAATTGTTCCAGCACAATTTATTCAATAGTCTATTCTTTCCCAAGGAATTAGAAATATTAATTTTGTCTTATATCAGATTTCCATATGTGCACAGCTCTGTTCAGGGCATATTTATTCTTTTATGGCATATTTATTCTGTTCTGTTGGTTTATTTGTTTTCTACAAAGCAAAACTATAGTGTCTTAATGAATATGGCTTTATATATTTTTAATATCTAGTGAAACAAGTCCCTGGTTCTTATTCTTTTTTTCCCCAAAGTTATCTTGACTATCCTTGTTCCTTTACTTTTGTATATAAATTTTAGAATTTCCATATCTGTTTTATAGAAATATATGGTGGGATTTTGATTAGCATTGCTTTTAGTTTATAGATTAATTTGGGTATGAATTCACTCTTAAGTTTAAAAATATGAATTAAGTAGTTACCCAGAAGTCTAAATGCATAAAGGTTTCCATTTTGTGTATAATTAATTTATCTTTCTTACTTTTCAACATTTTATATAAAGATGGAAGTTGTCATGGTAACACAATGCTTCTCTCGATAAATATTTGTGGAATCAATAAATGGACCATCTATAGATATTGCGCCAGGCATTCTGTGACTTAGTATGTTTTGGGAGTTCAACTCCATCAGCTATAAATTTTCCAAATTACAAAAATGTTCTTCATGATTTAGTGTGAGATTCTAGTATCACAACAAGAATGCCCAATCTGGAATTTTTAAAGCTGCACTGAATCAACACGTTGCATTTTGTGCAGTCCTTTCCTAGTGATTATTGTATCATTTCTGCTTATTTGTTGAGTGTGGTGGAGTAAATTATGCCTCTAGATTTTAAATAGTTGGAATTTGTATTTTTTACAAAAATTCTTCCCTTCAGAAAATTGGAACTAGTGAATTATTTTATTTTGTTCTTTATTAATATTTTGTACTTACTCTGCAGAACAGGCGTCCTCAAACTACAGCCCACAGGCCACATGCGGCCCACCTAGGACATTTATCTGACCTGCTGGGTGTTTTTGTTCCGGCTGCCTGTCCTGCTTAGCAGCCAACTCGTCCTGGGGCCCGCAGTCCGGCCCTTCAACGGTCTGAGGGACAGGGAACTGGCCCCCTGTTTAAAAAGTTTGAGGACCCCCTGACATAGAATATGCCTCTCGTATTTGTTCATATCTATTCCAATCTCATTTAAAAAGTGTCACATATTTTGACTTCTGTGTTATTTATTCATCTATTTCTTTATCAAATGTGATGGATTGGGCAAAGTGGCTCATGTCTGTAATTCCAGCAATTCAGGAGGCTGAGGTAGGAGGATTGCTTAAGCCAAAAAATTGAGGACCAGTCTGGACAACATTGCTACAAAAAATATATAAAATTTAACTGGGCATGATAGTGTACACCTGTTGTTTTAACTCCCTAGGAGGCTGAGGCAAGAGGACCACTTGAGGCTGGGAGTTGGATGTTGCAGTGAGCTATGACTGTGCTTCTGCACTCCAGACTGGGTGACAGAGTCTATATATACATTATGGACCCTGAACTACAGTACTGGTTGTTTTGGAGTCATAGAGAAGAATAAGTAGATACATAATAAGCATAAGTTGGCTTTCTAAATTTTCCTCTGAGGAATTCCTTTTCATTCTTTTGCATATTCATTTTTTTCTGGAACAGTGTCTTTTCTTACGTTTTATTTTTCCTGCAAGTTTTCCACAGACGCCACTGATGTCACTTTCCTCACATCCTCAGGCATGATGACTCTCTCCTCCCATGCGTTCACAGAGCACTTTGTGCATACATTTTATATCAGTTTCCCAGGCCTGCCCTTACAATGAACGCAGAGCCACAAGAATTTATTGTCTCCTGGTTCTAGAGGTCCCAGGTCAGGACATTGTGGGGCATGGTGGTTATAGGGAAGAATCCATTCCTCTCTCCTAGCTCCTGGTCCTTCCTTGAGCTGTGGCTACGTAACTGCAACCTTTCTGTGGCATCCTCCCTGTGTGTGTGTGTGTGTGTGTGTGTCTTCACATTCTGTTTGTTAGGACAACAGTCAGTTGGATTAGAGCACTTCCTGACTGCAGTAGTACCTTATCTTAATTTAATTACATCTGCAATGACCCTACTGCCAAATAAGGTCGCATTCGGGAGCACTGGGGATTGGAATTTCAGCATATAAATTTTTGGAGGACACAATCCAACCCGTAAGGCAGCTGTTAGAGCACCTGTTACATCTTATAATTATTTTAATTAATTTGTTTACATATCTCAATCCCTTGAGCCCTCTGTAGAGTATACATTCCTTCAGGAATTCTTCCCTATTCATTAAAATAAATTCCACTCCTTTGCACTTTGCCTGATTCAGAAAAAGGCAAAATGATGTTTGACTGTTTTAAGTGATAGACTTTGATAGTCCAGGGTCTGTGATCTTCATACTTCCTTTATTGTAGTGACATCTAATATCAACCCCAAATTCTAGTTATTTGCTTTCAGATATGATTATTTTTTATTATTTCTGACAGGTAGTTAATATGGCTTTCATTCAATTTACTAGGACGAGGTGACAGAGAAATAAAAGCAGGCTTTTCTTTGTTGATCATGTCATTTGGCCATCTGAGTAAGGGCATCATCTTTAAAAATTCCTCAGGATATTTTCATTTAATTTAGAGATGGAAGAGGACATATTTAACCTCAACAGCTTCTGCATCTTGTTACCTTCTTTAATTTGAATCTAGAAGTGATTGAACACGGCAGTCATTAGATACATGACTACACAATCTAATTTTGTGAATTCGTGTTGAAGTCTGATGCCTGAGAATAAGTTCCCTGCGAACTTTGGATATGAGACTGTAGCCTATGTTTCTGTTTCCTTTATGGTTCTCCAGCCCCTGGACTCTTTTCCTACATCTGTGGACTCTTCTCTGTCCTCATTTTGCGACTTGTTAGGAGACTGAGCTGCCTCCTACTCTGGAAGCTGAAAATGTCTGGTCCTTCTTTCCTGGACTCCCTTTTAGTTTAGGACCCTCGAGGAATTCTGGCTGAAGCACTGCAGGGAAGTCAGAAACTGCAGGGAGGATGGTGGCAGCCAGCACTGGGTGTGAGCTGGGGTTGCAGTGCTGTGTCTGGTGCAGCGCCCCGGGTGTCTTCTCTGGACCACTTGTATGGCAGGTTTTGCGTGTTGCT
The DNA here is from genome assembly GCF_000181295.1 of Otolemur garnettii. Taxonomy (NCBI): domain Eukaryota; kingdom Metazoa; phylum Chordata; class Mammalia; order Primates; family Galagidae; genus Otolemur; species Otolemur garnettii. Next base: position 68,552,712 of record NW_003852396.1, on the reverse strand, counting down.
CCAGGCTGCAGGACTGCTACACGGCGGTCACGTTGCAGGGCACAGCATACATGGCTGGACTTATTAGATCTGCTATTTCACTTATTCTGTTGAGTCTGAGATAGGACCCAACCCTTAAATAAATTATTTTTGCTGCTTAAATGAGCTGGTGATAGTAACTCCTTCACCTTGACAAGCAGAGTTTAATTGATCCACCTGTCATGAGACTTTAGAAGTGTGGACCAACTTGCTCAGAGCTACGTACATCACAAAGACTTCTCATAGCCCAGCCTCTATGGTGGCTTTGAGTTTTAGTCTTTTTGTCATGTTTTAAAGTCTCATCCATTTAATCAACAAGTATTTCTTAGGTGCCTATGTATTAGTTTCCTGTGTCTGCTGTAAGAGATTATCACCATTTAGTAACTTAAAATAGCACAAATGTATTTGTTCATAGTTCTGCAGATCGGAAGTCCAGAATCAGTTTAACTGGGGTAACATCAGGTGCCAACAAAGCTGATTTCCTCTTGGAGGCTCACCAGAGGAATCGAATTCCTTACCTTTTCCAAGAGGCTGGATTCCTTGGCTTGTAACTTCTTTGTTCCATCATTGCAGCTTCTTGCTTGGGATGTCACAGTGTCTTCTCTTCTGTACTCAAACCTCCTTCGACTACCTTCCTGTAATCTGTGATTACATTTAGGGTCCACTCAGATAATCCAGGATAATCTTCCCATCTCCAGATCCTTAACTTAATCACATCATCAAACTCCGTTTTGTTGTATAAGGTAGCATTCATAAATTCCAGGGATTAGAACCTGGATTTCTTTAAGGTCTATTATTTAGCCTTTTACATTCTATGTGCTATGCCTTGGGAATATACATAAGGCAGAAAAGATGACTATTTCCTCTACCCTGATGGAGCTAAAGGGATACACATATTTAAATAAAATTACAGAAATACGTACAAATACATGCTCAGCCTAGCGGAATAGACATCTTTAAATAAAACTGCACAAAGGATTCTGCAAGTTCACTCATACTAAGTCCTCAAAGGAGAAATATAAGATGGCGAGACAATATAACAGACTGACCTGGCAGGGAGGTCAGAGAAAATTTTCAAAAAAAAATCAATAATAACATCAGATAACACTTACCATGTGCAGTCACTGGCTCAGTGTGTTACATGCATTCATTAATTTAATCCTCACATCTCTCCTGTGAGGTAAGTACTTTCACTATCTTGACATGGAAAACTTGAGACACGGATACTACAAAGACCCTGCTCAAGGGTCTCTGGCTACTAACTGGCAAAGGAAGAGACATTTAAAGTAGTTCTTAAGCCGTTGATTTTGATTATTTTGGCTCTCTACCCTTACTGTACTGTGTCCTGATTTTTTTTTTTTTATTGAATCATAGCTGTATACATTAATGCATTTATGGGGTACAATGTGCTGGTTTTTTTTTTTTTTGAGACAGAGCCTCAAGCTATCCCCCTGGGTAGAGTGCCATGGCATCACGCTCACAGCAACCTCCAACTCCTGGGCTCAAGCGAGTCTCCTGCCTCCGCCTCCCAAGTAGCTGGGACCACAGGCGCCCGCCACAACGCCTGGCTATTTTTTGGTTGCAGCCGTCGTTGTTTGGCGGGCCCGGGCTGGGGATTCGAACCCGCCACCTTAGGTGTATGTGGCTGGCGCCTTCGCCGGTTGAGCTATAGGCACTGAGCCAATGTGCTGGTTTTATGTATAATTTGAAATACTTACATCGAACCGGATGGCTCCTTCAATTTGCCCAAATACTCAGCCCTCGCCTAGTCATCTTAGGACTGAGACGCCTCCAGTGAACAAGAAACATGAGACAAAACAAAATAAATAGCGGAGGACAGTTTATCTTCTGGAAGAGCCTGCCCCACCCCACCCCCCATTTCCTTCCATCTGAATTCCCTGGCTTTTGTTCTTTTCCAGCTGTGTTTTTCACTAGTTGTTTTTTTAAGTCTTTGATTGTGTCACCTACATCTTCCCCTTCCAATGAATTCATTTTCTGGTTCAGTTTCTCCTGGTTTCTGTTGCTTACAACCAAAACAGTTCAAGAGTAGGGAGGAGTTAGCCATGTGAGGATAAGCAATTCCAAGGCAAAGGAAGAAGAGTGTGCCAGAGGTGATAAGCAGCTTCTATTTTTGAGGAGCTTCCAGAAATCCACATGGCTGGAGCTCTGGGTGAGGGGGAGGGTGGCATGAGACGAAGTTTGGAAGATTGGTCGGGGGCCAGATATATGAGCACATTCCATGCAAAGATTTGGGGCTTTTCCCTGAAAACAATATTTTGTCGTTAGTATTGTTTTGCTTTGTGTGTGAGTTTTTTAAACAAGGCCCTTGAGACTAACACATTTTGCCAGCTGCACTGGGTGAGGGTTTCAAGCAGAAAGCAACTTTATCGCTTCTCACCACTTTTCTGTTAAACTTGATTCAAATAGTCCTTTTCCCCCTGGATTCCAAACAAGATCATGGCTATCCGGTATCACTCTTTGGTCCCCCTTGGATATGAATGAATTGTCTTTTATTTATTTTTTTAGGTTATAAATGTCTAGTTCACTATATTGCTGAAAACCTTACATTTTTATCCAATTATAAAATACTTTCCTTCCCTCAGCCCAGGCCTGAGGCAGGCTTTGAACCTACGTTAGGGGAAGAGTTCGGTCACCTGCTTCTTCACATTGCTCTGTACCTTTTTCTCTTGCCCTGTAAATGGCTCCCCCAGGGTGGGAGGCAGGGGAGGGGTGGGCTGTCCCCTTCTGGGGGGTTTCTCTCATGTGCTTGCAGTTTCTCTGTAGCCAGCCGTGCTTCTCTGGCTCAGCACTGCTGATCCCTCCCCTGCCCTCAGACCATAACTTCTACCCATTCATGTTAAGTCTCTTTTTTGCTAGTCTCATCTTCCACCTCAAGTGTTCTCTTTGGATGAAACCCTTTATAATGAAGTTCAGTGTTAGAGTAGGCTTTGGGCAACGTGTGAGAGGAAGCAGGCTGCCTTTCCACTGAACTTCAGGAGTGCAGCTATATCCAAAACAGCCTCACTCTTCACTCTCCCATTAGACTGACCAGATTCTCGTTTGTGGTATTTTTCAGGCATGCCTCTGTTTACCATCTGTGTGTTCTTTCATGTTGCAAGCTCTTCAAATATTTCTTCTAAAGCTCCTCTGCACTTGGAGATGCCCCAGAATCCACTCAAGGTTTCCTAAATACTCCTCAATTGGCTCATAGCTCCTAGCTGGCTAAGATGTACGAGGATTGTTTTTTTCCCCGTTACCTTTTGTGCACCTTCATAGTGTGGGTGTAACTGGTATCTATTGTCCTTAGCCCTGGAGCTTTAGTTCAGAAAAAGTGCCATTTTAATATTGTCTTGCAAAGTGATAGGATCAGATGTCTATTATTTGCATAATTTTAATGAATATAGTCTCTAATTGTATTACCTCCTCAGCCCTCATAGAAAACAAACAAAATGCTTGTCCTTATATAGAAAATTAGAATATTATTAGAATATTTTATAAATCTGACCAGGTTTGAGTTCTTTTGCTTTAGACAATATTACATCAGTCAAACAATTCCTTCTTGAGTACTATACAGAAAATGGGGGCCCCTTAAACTTTTTTTTTAAAGAAACTCAACCAGATGTCAAACACTTGAATATGGAGCAACCACTTAAGATTCAGGGGAAAACTGGATGTACTTTATAAAGCACTCAGCAAAGGGAAAAGCCTCCTGACCATTTTCAAAATAATCCAAGCAAAGAGCAATTAGGGAGATATTTTCCTTCTTTCCTTTTGCTCCTAGTTCCCCAGGATATAATGTGATGTCCCGTGTATATTGGGAGGGAAATGGACAGCACTTAGCTTGTTTCTTACTTTGATGTATGATTGTCAGGGTTCAAATAATGCATCTGCAAAATAAAATTGCTTTCTGGTGCACCTGAAGCTGGAATTAAAAAAGAACAAACCAACAAACCCTTTCTTTCTTTCTCCTTCCTTTTCTTTTTCCATTTACTCAGCATTCTGTGACTCTGCTGTTAAGCATCTGAATAGAGGACAGAATTGTTGACAGAGGCCCCAGTGAGATGAGTGTTACCAAGACAAAGTAGTTAACATGGCAAAGAAGTATTTCCAGCATTTATTTAGTATGTATTTATTAAGCACCTATTGGGCACAGCAAAATATAAACCCTGGTGACTGCTTCTTAGAGGCTTTTAATCTGATTGTGAGGACAGTACATGTATGAACGATCTATTCAATCAAAAGTTTGTAATATTGAAAGGAAAGTCAGTCTGTCCTGTGAGCCTGTAAAAGGCAAAGCTAGGGTAGAAGTTACAGAGAGGTAGGTCTGGGCTAAGTGTAAACTTCTAACAAAACATGTGTTGGAAGTGCCTAACAGAGGGGTGAATTTCTTGTCATGTAAGGTGTTTCAGCTAATTTGGATGAGCATTTAGGAGGAGTTTTTGTAGGGAGTATCATTGCATCTGATTAGTAGTTGTCCTTAGGTCTATTCAGACCTTCAGTAGATTGGCTAATGGCCACCTATGCTAGGGAGGGCAATCTATTTTACTGAGTCTCATGTGATTCAAATGCTAATATTGTCCAGAAATGCCCTCACAGGCATACCCAGAAATAATGTTTAATCTGGGCACCTTGAAGCTCAATTTGACATAAAATTAACCATCACAGTTACATAGGAGTTTAAGAAAAGGTGTTTTAAAGAGTGATTCTTTACTGGTTGGAAATTTGGAAAAATTGACTCGTGTTGTCAAGCTTGAGCAATGGGCCAATGATTTGTCCAGTTTACCCAAATAAAAGTTTTTTGAGTGGTGTTGTTTGTAGGCATTAGGAGTGCAGAGATGAAAAAAGACAAATATTCCTTCTCTTGAATAGCTTGTTGTTAAGCAAGGAATTTTAAAAAGCCCAACCTAAAATGTTTCTTGACAAAGTCTCACATTTAATTTCCCCGAAGTTTTATGATCCCTTTAATAATAGCTCTATTTATTGAATACCTTCTAAGTGCTAATATAATGCTGGTCTCTTTCCAGTTCTCATGACAATCATTCAGCGTAGATATTTTATTATTGCTGTTTTTTAGGAAAGGAAATTGAAGCTCAGAAAAGACAGGCATATTACCCAACTATTAGTAAGTGGCCAATTGGAAATTCAAACAATGGCTAAATTAATTGAGTGGGTAACATGTGCTAGCCACATCACTAGATGCTAGGTACATAATATCTTAGAGTCTTCACAACCACTGGAAAAGAGAGGTACTACTGTTTTCTCCATTTTATGACCAAGAAAACAGAGAAGCCTGGGAAAATTAAATAAATTGCTCAAGGTCACATAGTTAGTGCTGGGTAAGGATCTAGGCTCAGCTTGCTTGGCTCCAAAGCTGATATTCAACTATGCTACCCTTCCTCTTGCCTTGTGTTGTGTAATCCACAGCTTCACTATGACTCTGATTTTCATGTTTGATGGGTTCTCCTGAACTTCTCTCTCCCTTTACCTAAAAACAGAACCAATGACAAGACCATTTCAAGCATCTTCTTGAAAAGAGTAAACTTGGCTGAAGGAGAAATTTTCATTAGAATTCTGACGCTGTGTTGGGTATGGTGGTTCACTCCTGTAATCCTAGCACTCCGGGAGGCTGAGGCAGGTGGATCACTTGAACTCAAGTGTTTGAGGCCAGTCTAAATAAGAGTGAGACCCTATCTCTACTTAAACTAGAAAAACTTACCCAGGCATTGTGCTGGATGCCTGTAGTCCTAGCTATTTGGGAGACTGAGACAAGAGGATTGCTTGACCCCAAGGGTTTGAGGTTTCTGTGAGCTATGATGCCATAGCACTCTATCCAGGGTGACAGAGTGGGACTATCTCAAAAAAAAAAAAAAAAAAAAAAAAAGAATTCCAAGGCTCAGCATTTAGGCCTGGGAGGTAAAAATGCCATGCAAATTAAACAATTCCTAAAATTCACACTTAAAACATAGAGTTGCCTTTCTAAAAGAATCCCTGGAATAAATGGTATTCTTGTTGCCTTGGAGCTTGGTTGGCTCAGCTTCTTCTAAAAAATTCACCCTATGCTAGAAAAGTGATGGAAAAGTAAAGACTTCTTATCCATTATCTTTTTAGATCCTTAAAACCACACTTTGGAGATATTGGGGGAAGGGGATTTGATTTGAGATTTTAGTGAATCAGATTCCTCCTTCTGGCAAATCCTGGATTGCCTGAGATATGATTCCACTTAGAGGTTTTTTGTTTGGCTTGGATCTCAGGTCTTGGATGTGTACTCAAAAGTCCTTCCTCTCACTTCCCTGATATCCTGCTGAAGCTGGATGTTGGGATCAGTATTTGGGAAGGTTGGTATCTACTGCCAGCTGAGTAGAGAAATGGGACTTACTGCTTCACACCAGGTGAGTGCAGGGGGTTGAGGAAAGGAAAGTCCTCAATATAACAGACCTGTAGAGTGTTCACCTCCTCCAAATAAAGGTATGTGGATGACTAAATGTCTACCTCTTGCCTTTTCATCTTGTAGATGATGAATCATTTGCAAGGAGAAGCCAATAGAACTGTAGAAGACAACAGTTTCTACCCATTATAGTCAAGAGGTGTTTTATTGACTGACAAAATCTTAGGGAAAGAGAACATATGGCTTTCACTACACTCTCTGACCTTCCTCTTTTAGTCCATTGCGTATTTTCAATTTGGCAGGTGGAGAAGTATAATTTGAAGCTCAGAGAAGTTAAAGTTTTGAAAGTTTGGCTCGGCGCCTATAGCTCAACCGGCTAAGGCGCCAGCCACGTACACCTAAGGTGGCGGGTTTGAATCCCCAGCCTGGACCCGCCAAACAACAATGACGGCTGCAACCAAAAAATAGCCGGGCGTTGTGGCGGGCGCCTGTG
>NW_003852396.1:68454381-68545700 GCF_000181295.1 Otolemur garnettii | reverse complement strand
AAAAAAAAAAAAAAGTTTTGAAAGTTCCACTTGAATGAAGAAACCTGAGCCTGGACTTTAGAGAGTGAAAGGGAGTTTAGAGCTTAGCCCCTTGGTGTTGTAAATGGCCCAAGTACCTCACAGAGACAGAATGTGACTTGGTCAAAGATGAACTGCCAGAACTAGAAACTCAGCTCTTTTGACACCTTCTAATGCTCTTTTTAGTGCCTCACAGAATTCTCCTTCCTAACCCTGAGATATCATGCTATTTGCTTATGAGTATAGTTTTCTGGATTCCAGTCCTATTTCTGAGCCCATTTCCTCAATTATAAAAGGAGAACCATAGAAGTAGCATCTGCTTCTCAGCAGTCTTGTGAAAACTAGATGAGGGTGGATCTGTGCAAATGCTTTGTGACTGTACCACACTGTGGGAGGCAGACAGACTGAATTCCTCATGGACCTTCCAACTCAGAGTAAGGTGCCCAGGCAGAGGAATTTCTATGTGAGTCTCCCTGCATGGAGAAATCAGCAGTGCAGGCAGCTGAGGCCATCAACTAGTAGCTTAGGCTAGAGAAGCTGAGATGTCTGTCAGAGGAGATGAGCCTTGCTCTCCCCACTCTTTCTCCTGCTTGCACCATTATCTGGCCACTCCAGATGTTCCATTACCCTATGTCCTTGACTTACCCTTTACTCAACCTCGCTGTGGGCTATGATCTCTCCTCTCTCATTCTTAACCTTGACTGCTGACTGCTGACTGCTGTGCATTCTTGCACTTATACTCTGTTGTGTACCCAATAAAAAGATTTCATGAAACAGGATAGGTGCTGCATTGTTCTCATGCTGCCACCAGGCACACAAAGCAGTGCATGCCCTTTTAGGCTTCTAGGTTTTATGCACTACGTTTGGTGTAAGTTTTGTGCTTTCCTCAGTGCCATCTCCCTTGCTGGCCACTGTCCCAGGGTTGGGGTTCACTAGACACAAAAATTATGTTTGAGGTGGTCACTCTTATTGCTGTCCTCTCCGATGGGCCCTATTTTTCACCTTTTTTTTTTTGTGAACACATGCAAATTGTACATACATATTTATGGGATACAGAGAGATATTTTGATACATGTATACAACATGTAAGGATCAAATCAGGATAATTAGCATAACCATCACCTCAAATATTTATCATTTCTTTCTGTTGGGAACATTCAAAATTCACTCTTCCAGCTTTTAGAAAGTATAACTAAATAAATAATTTTTTTCTGATCGAATTCATATAAATTTATTTTTTTGTTTTGATTTTATAGATGTTCTTTCTTAGGTTGAGGAATTAAATAAATTATTGTTAACCATAGTTACCTGCCATGTTGCAGAATACTAGAATTTACTCTTCCTGGTCAAGCCACAACTTTGTATCCATTAACCAACTTCTCCCTATCCTTCCCCCCTCATAGCCTTCCCACGCCCTAATGTTCCCAGCCTCTAATAACCACACTTCTATACTCTACTTTTATGAGCTCATTTTTTAGTTCCTATTTATGAGTGAGAACATGTGATATTTATCTTTCTGTACCTGACTTATTTTATTTAACATAATATCCTCCAGGCTTATCCGTGTTGCCATGACTGACAGGATTTCATTCCTGCTGCTGACTTTCCATTGAGTATATGGACTATATTTTTGTGTTCATTGTTGATGTTAGGTTGATTCCATATCTTGACTATTGTGAATAGTGCTAAAATAAATGTGAGATATCTCTTCAATATACTGATTGCCTTTCTTTTGGATAAAAATCCAGTAGCAGGATTGCCAGAGAGCATGGTAGTTCTATTTGTAGTTTTTTGACAGACTTTTATACTGTTTTGCATGATGGCTATACTAATTTAAATTCCCACCATTGGGCTGTATTTGGCACACGGGAGGCGGAGGAGGAAGTCTAGCCACTAAAGAAACAGTCCTTTACTGCAGGGGATTTCATCTCTGGTTGTACATTAAAACCACCTGGAGAATTAAAAAAAAGCCAAAACAAAAACAAACAACCCCCCACCCCAAACCTGGGCATTAACCCCAGATTGATTAAAGCAGCATCTCTGGAAAAGGGGCTTTGTCACTGACAATATTTTTAAAACTCCCCACGTATCCTCATGAGTAGGAAGGTTGGGAGCCACAGCCTTGCTGACATCATGCTGTTGTTTATTTCACAGCAGTGGTACTCTCTTAGAATGCAGAAATGATTAGAGATTGTGTTTCCGGATGATTTTTTGTCTATTAAGACTGAAAGCTTAAATCCAAGCCTCAGCAGGGCCCTGTGTGAGCCTTGTCACCATATTAATGACAGTTCTTTACGTGAGGATGGATTTTGCAGAGGAGAAAACTGAGGTTAAGTTAGTTTATTTGTCCATCAGCTAGCAGATGGCAGAGACAGACTTAGAGTCCAACCCCTGTGCTCTAAGATGATATATCGCAAACACCTGGCCAGGAGGGATATTCCAGGACCCTGATCTTTCTTTCTTTTTTTCATTAAACTTTTTTAAAAATTAAATAATAGCTATGTACATTAATGCAATCATGGGGTACAGTGTGGTGTTTTCATATACAATTTGAAATATTTTCATCAAACTGGTTAACATAGCCTTTGTGTCATTTTCTTAGTTAGTGTGTTAAGATGTTTATATTCTACTCTTAGAAAGATTCACTTGTATCCTTAGGACCCTGATCTTTCAAGGCACTGAGTCTACTTTGTACTCACAATTTTATCGTGTTTTTCTCTAGAAAAGGGCATCTGAAATGGTATCAAGGTCAAACCTGTGTTTGCCCATTAGCTGAACTGTGGTGGGTGCTTAGAAGAAATCAGCTATCATCTCTTCTAACCTTGTGAGGTTTCCAGAGTGGAAGGGGAAGAAAGACAAGGAAACGGGCGAAGTGAGACATGGATCACTCATCTCTGGTGGGGACACGTTAACTCCCTTCCTGGCCAACCGCTCTTCCTAACACCGGTTGTGACTGCCATTCGAGGGGCTCTGCTGAAGTGTGGGTTTAAGTTCCATTTCTGAGCAGTGCCTTGTGGCTGCCTGAAGGCTTTGCTGAGCTGTGCTGACTTCCTGGAGTGTAATTTATAGCTAACCAGTGAGTGGAGCTAAAGCTTCATGAGACAGCGGCTTGTCCGGCAGCTCTGCTTGGGATTTCCTGCCTGAAGGTCTCCCCTTGTGGACTGTCGGGCTCCTTCCTCACCTCCCATAAACAGTCCTGCTGAGGAGCTTATCACAGCCTGGTGGAGCAGAGGGTCACACTTCCAGACAGCCTCTCTGCACTACAGGTTTCCTCCTGCTCCCCCACCTTGTTCTTTTTTCACAGTCGGCCCCTGGCATTCTCAGGGATAAATCCCTGCAGTGTTACCTGGGTCTTTATTACACTTTCTAGCCCAGAGAGAAACGCGGCTGCTGAGATTCTTTCTGTTATTCTTTGGTGCAAAGAATGAGCGTACACAGGCGTTTTAACTCCTTAAGACGAACTGCTTGTTTAAACCAAGGGTCACAAACTTGGAATTCCTATAGGAGCCGGGCAGGAAACATACTGAGGGAGGTGAACTGGGGGAAAGCAACAGGGTCCAAAGGAGACTGTGACAAACTGGGGAGCACAGGTGCTTTCTCAAAAGGAGACAGCTGCCACTCAGCTGAAGCTATTGTAACCTAGTGGGAATTCAGCTTGAGGGTTTGCCTGACCCTCAGATACTTCCAGAGAAAGCATAGAACTGGATTTTCAGTGAAATTTCTCAAGTTTTACAGCACTTTTTGAGTCACACAGAATGCCCCTGATTGCTTGCTTCATGTATGGGCTGTCTGAGAAGCCTGGTTTAGCCTGTGAGAAGTCCTCGTTCTGGCTGATTTTCTTGCCCTTTTTGCTGCCATTGTGCCCTCTTTGATTCCCATCGTAGCGGCTGTTAATCAGGAGACCTCGTTCAGAGGAAGAGGCTCCTTAGAAAACATTTGAACTTTCTCAGGGAAACATAACACAACATTTGCTTGTTATTTTGTTATGTCAGTTTATTGATTTTTTCAGTTACTTGACACATATTGAGGGACGATTTTATATACTCATCATACTCCACAAGTGCTAGAGTGAACATGGTACAGCTCTCAAGGAGCTCCGAGTCCCACAGGAGAGGTGAGAGATAAGAGCTCAGAGTCCCAAAGGAGAAGTGATAGACCACATGCGCTTGTAATAAGTTGTGTGGTGAGGGCTTTAGCAGCTTCCTAACAGACAGTTAAGAATGTGGACTGCAGAATTCTTAGCTTTCCCAAAGGAACCAGAGGAGAGTCCTGGAGGCTGCAGTGAGGAGAGGAGGTGGGTTCAGGGGAGGAGGGGGACAATAGATTTGCAAAGCTGAGTGAATGGACAAGGCAGGGAATGGGATGGGAGGGCCTTCCAGAGAAGGGCAGAGGGGTGAGTTTGAGCTTTCTGGTATGACAGTGCACGGCATGTTTGGGGCATGTCAGGTAATCTGGGGTGGCTGCAGAAGATGCTGAGAGTAGAGAGGTCTGGAGCCAGGCTAGGAATGGGTCCATGCACCATCTTAAAATCCCCATTTTGTAAATCTAGGAAATTCCTGAAATTGTACAAACAGGGGATCCTCGTGGTCACATCTGTTTTAGAAAGATCATTCTGGTTCCAGTGGATAAGCATAGTTTGGGAAGGCGAGTGGGGAAGATCATGGGGGGGGGCATAGGATGGGTGGTGAGTAGAGAAAGGGAAAGGATGACAAGTTAGGACAGTGGTTCTCAATCCTGGCCGTGGTGTATGCCTAATACTAAGCCCACCCCAGACAAAGTAAATCAGAATTTTGGGGTTTGTTGTCCCAGTCTTAAAAGCTTCCTGAGTGGTGGAGAATTGCTGAGCTAGAAAACCATTGTCTGATGAGGGAAATGACTTTGGGAATTGTTCCCCATCAATTGTTGTTGGGGAATCCTGTATCTTAGGCTGAGGAGACTGTAACCCTTACCCAGTCCCACACGTGGCTCAACTCAACAGCACATTTTACAATGATGTTAATTCATTCTTTGAGTGAAGAGACCTCATCACCTAAACTCCTCCCCAAAGGCCCCACCTCCCAGTGCTATTGCACTGGAGACTAAGCTTCCAACATAGAATTTTGGAGGATACATTCAGACTATAGAAATCAGGCAAGGAAACTTTGATAAATATTGGAGATGCTGTGGAAAAGGGGAACGCTCATATGCTGTTGGTGGGAGTGTAACTTGGTGCAACCACTGTGGAAAACAGTATGGAGGTTCCTCAAAAAACTGAAAATAGAACCACCACATGACCCAGCAATCCCACCACTGGGTATATATCCAAAAGAAAGGGCATCAGCATAGTGAAAAGATATCTGCACTTCCATGTTTATTGTAGCCAAGCTACAGTATTCACAATAGCCAAGATTCTGAGTCAACCTAAGTGACCACTGATGCCTGCATGCATAAAGAAAATGTACATATACACAATGGAATACGGTTAGTGGGTGAAAAAATAGTTAGACATTCAGAATGAATAATATTTGATAGTACAACAAAGTGAGTATAATCAACAATAAGTTATGATACACTTTAAAATAACTACAAGAGTAGAATTGGACTGTTCTAAACACAAAGAAATAATGAATGCTTGAGGTGATGGATACCCCACTTACCCTGATTTGTTTATCACCCATTGTATGGCTGTATCACAATATCACGTGTACCCCATGAATATATGCTATTGTGTACTCATAATAATTAAAATAAAGAATAATAATATCTGCCTTTGAAAGAATACTTAGCACAGTGCCTGGTACACTGTGCTGTAAATGATTAATAAATTACTTTCTTGATAATTAAGAGAACAACTCTCTGTATCATAAGGTTTCTTTTCTATTCCACTATGAAGACTGAAATAATAGACAGTCAGTTGCAGGAAGCAGGTATTGTCCAAAAGGATTCTTACGGGAGCTTTGTTATGAGCAGACATTAAATGGAAAGAATGGATCAGATTTAAAATCTCTTCTGTAGCTAACCTGTTTATGTTTATTTTTTAATATCACATGCTACTAGAATTTTGGAGGATACATCCAGACTGTAGAAATCAGGCAAGGCAACTTTGATGAATATTGGTGATGCCAAGAAAGGAGAATCTTCATATGCTGTATCACTACACTGTGCTGTCGTCTCCTCAGGCACAATTGTTTCTGTATTCTTAAAAAAATTGACTTTTTATTTGAAGTAGTTTAAGACTCATAAGAAGTTACGAAAATAGTACAGAGTTTTTGTGTATTGTTTACATAGCTTCCCTAATGATAATACTTTATGTAACCACAGTTCTGTTCTTTTCTTTAAATAGAACAGTATTCATACTGCTGTTGTTTCTTAGTCTTCTCACTTAACATAATACTAGATACACTTTCATTTACCATAAATCCATGGTAAACATGTATTTTAAAGTCTTGATATTTCCTACTATAATGAAGCAATTTCCTTATTTTTGGACTGGAAATGGTGTTCCATTTTATCAGTTTGTTCACTGCTTTCTTATTATCGTACTGATGGTGAGCATCCTTGTGTTTAACCATATTCAGGTTTATTCCGTTGGAATAGATTACAGAAGGTGAAATTGCTGGGTCAGAGGATCTGAATGGGTGATAGTCTTTGGTACACATACTTACTGGCAGTTGCTGAAGGAGAGCTGCTTGAAATGAACTGGAGAAGCAGGTGCTCTAGAAGTTGAGAGTGGGACCCCAGGGAGGGCCTTGAACTGAAAAGGCTCCGACTGCCACAGCAAGTGACTGCAGCTGAAGCTCAGCTGGAACCTGAGCAGCAGGTCCCTGCTGAGACTCAGTCACATGATGCACCCCCTCTGCTCCTGGCTCAGAATTTCAAGGCCCCTGGGGCTCTGCTGCTCTTGATGAGGCTTCCTGCTCAGTGCCACTGCTGAGATGTGCTTCTAATCTACTGTGCCCAAGCTCTGGGCTCTTTTTTCTTCTCTGTTTCAAGCCATTTCACTGAAATCTGAGTAAATGATTGATCGCTTTAAAGCAAAGAACAAATGGGCTCGCTGGGCAATCAGACCTTCTTCCAGCCAGCATACATTTGTGCACCCAGTGGTGGATACGATGTCATCCGCATACCATGGTAGATAGTTTCTGTGCTGCGACAGGCAGAGCAATCCCAGTGGCTTATCAGAGCTGTAGTTAAAGGTTGAACAGGAATACTCTGGGGTTATAGACTGGGCGGATGGCCCTTTACCTAAGGCTAAGACTTCCCATGCAGCAGGGTGGTGGCTTTAGGCATTGATATGGGGGAAAGAGGATGTGAACTGAATTATGGCTAATCCCCTCAGCACAGGTTAGGAACTGGCACCCACTTCTGTTCCATACTGAAAATGATAACAATCTCTTGTCCATGAATAGTGATCAACTGCGATAGTTACCACCAGCACCACCACATTTGTTACACATCCGCTCTGTGCCAGGCACAGTGATTGGTGTTTTACACACATAATGAATTTCATGGTACGTCAATGTTTCTCTCTGTTTTTCCCCCATTTACTTGGTCTTTTCTTTAAAAAACCATGGCTGTTTGTACATTTTGTTTTTTAAATTTTAAAATATTAAGGGGACGCAAATGTTTTGGTTACATGGATACCTTATATAATGTTTAAGTCAGGACTTTAAGTGTGCCCATCTCCAGAATAGGGTTCTCTGTACCCAAAAGGTAAATTTTGCTCCTCCCCTCCATCCTCTCCTCTTCTTGGTTTCCAAAGTTCTTTATAACTATTTGTGCCCATATCTGTACATCGTTTACCTCCCAATCATTAGTGAGTACATGTGGCATTTATTTATACATTCCTAAGGTACTTCACTTAGCATAATGGTCTCCAGTTCTATCCAAGTTTTTGCAAATGACATGATTGCATTTCTTTTTATGGCTGCTCCATGGTATATATGCACTACTTTTTCTTTATCCACTCAACAACTGATGGACACTTAGGTGAATTCCACATCTTTGCAATTGTGAATTGTGGTGTCATAAATATTCAAGCACAGGTGTCTTTTTTATAAAATAATTTTGTATTTAGTAGATACCCCGTAGTGAGATTACTGGATTGAATGGTAAGTCTGTGTTTATTTCTTTGAGGAATATTCATACTATTTCTCATAGAGGTTGTATTAGAATAGTTTACAGTTCCACCAATAATGTATATGCATTCCTTTCTCTCTACGTCCATGCCAGCATTTATTAATATAATTTTTTGACTTTTTAATAATGGCCATTTTGACAGGGGTAAGGTGGTATCTCATTGTGGTTTTAATTTGCATTTCCCTGATTATTACTTATGTTGAACAGTTCTTTAAAATTTTTGCCATTTGTCTATCTTCTTTTGAAAAATTCTGTTCATGCCTTTGGCCCACATTTAAAAAAATGGGATAGTTTATTTTTTTCTTGCTGATTTGTTTGCATTCCTTGTATATTCTGGGTATTAGCTTTTATCAGATATAGAGTTTTTGAATATTTTATCCTATTCCATAGGTACGTTTTTTTTCTCTGTTGATTATTTCCTTTGCTGTGAAGAAACTTTTTAATTGTCTCACATATTTATATTTGTTATTGCTGTATTTGTCTTTAGGTCTTGTCATAAATTCTTTGCCTAAGCTGATGTTTAGAAGAGTTTTTTCCTACCTTTTCCTCCAGAACTTTTATAGTTTCATGCTTTACATTTAAGTTTTCTGTGCATCTAGAATTAGTTTCTGTATATGATGAGAGATAGGGATCCTGTTTCATTCTTCTGCATGTGGCTATCCAGTTTTCCCAGCCGCATTTATTGAATAGGACTTCCTGTCAACATTGTGTATGTTATTGTCTGCTTTGTCAAAGG
Source organism: Otolemur garnettii (assembly GCF_000181295.1). Lineage (NCBI taxonomy): Eukaryota > Metazoa > Chordata > Mammalia > Primates > Galagidae > Otolemur > Otolemur garnettii. The sequence continues at coordinate 68,536,828 of NW_003852396.1, read as the reverse complement.
TTAGTTGGTGGAAGGTAGATGGTTTTATTTCTGGGTTCTCAATTTTGTTCCATGTGTCTATGTCTCTACTTTTGTATCAGTACCATGCTGTTTTGGTAATAATAGCCTTATGATATAATTTAAAGTCAGGTAATGTGCTACCTCCAGATTCATTCTTTTTGATTAAGATGGCTCTTTTTTGATGCCAAGTCAAGCTTAGAATTATATTTTCTAGATCTGTGAAATATGATGTTGGTATTGTGATGAGGATTGCATTGAATCTGTAAATCACCCTGGGCAGTATGGACATTTTAATAATGTCAAGTCTACCAATGCATGAGCATGAGATGTTTTTTCATTTGTTTGTGTCATCTATGATTTTTTTCATCAGTGTTTTATAGTTTTCCTTGTGGAAATCTTTCCCCTCCTTAATAATGTATATTCATAGGTATTTTATTTTCTTTTTAACTCTTATAAATTGTATTAAGTCCTTGATTGGATTCTCAACTTTACTGTTATTACTGTATAGAAATGCTACTTATTGGTATACATTTGATTTTGTAACCTGAGACTGCTGATTTTACTTATCAATTTTAGGATTCTTTTAGGTTTTCTAGATAAAAGATCATACCATCAGCAAACAGGGCTAGTTAGACCTCCTTTTTCCTAATTTGGATGCCCTTATTTCTTTCTCTTGCTTGATTGCTCAGGCTAGACATTCGAGTACCCTGTTGACTAAAAATGATGACAGTGTGCACCCTTGTCTTGTTTTAGTTCTTAAGGGGAATGTTTTCAACATTTCCCCATTTAGTGTAATGGTGACTGAGGGTTTATCATGTATGGCTTTTATAATTTTGAGGTAGAGTCACTCTGTGCCTAGTTTTCTTTGAGGCTTTTTATCCTGAAGTGATCCCCCCCCCCCCCAGTGCTTTTACTGCATCTATTGAGGTGATCATATGGTCTTTGTTTTTGCTTCTCTTGCATCCTTGGAATGAAACCCACTCAATCACAGTGTGTTTTCTGTTTGATGTGCTATTGCTTTTGGTTTGATAGTGTTTTGTTGAGGATTTTTGCATTTATGTTCACAATATATTGGTATGTAGTTTTCTTTGTTGTGGTGGTGGTGTTCTTTCCTGTCTCTTGTATCAAAGTGATATTGACTTCATAAACTGCGTTAGGAAAGATTCTCTCCTTGTTGTTATGAAATAATTTCTAATGGATAGGTAGGACTTCTTTGTAGCTCTGGTGAAATTTGTCTGTGAATTAATCTGGTCTGGGCTTTTTTGTTGGAGGATTTTTTATTACTGGTTCAATCTCACTGCTTGTTATTGGTCTGTTTGAGATTTCTGTTGTTTTCTGATTCAGGCTCAGGAAGTTGTATGTTTCCAGGAATTTATTCACTTTCTCTACATTTTTTAGTTTGTGTACATAGAGGTCTTTATAGTATTCACGTATGGTATTTTGTATTTCTGTGGTATCTGTGGTTGTAATTTCTGCTTTCCTGCTTCTCATTGAGTTCATGTGAGTCCTCTTTCTTCTATTTTTGGTTAATCTGGCTAATGGTCTGTCAATTTTGTTTGTCTTTTTAAAGAATAAACTTTTTGTTTTGTTGATCTTTTGTATTTTTTTATTCCATTTCATTTATTTCTTCTCTGAGCTTTATTTCTTTGGCTTTGGGTTTTGTTTGCTCTTCATTTTCTAGTTCCTTGAGATGTGACATTCAGTTGTTAATATGGGATTTTTTAAAAAAAATTTATTGATGTAGAAATTTAAGGATATGAACTTCCCCCTTAGGTTTGCTTTTGCTGTATCCCACAGATTTTGAAAGCTTTTGTCCCCTGTGTAATTCAGTTTGAGGAAGCTTTTGATTTCATGTGAATTTCATCATTGATCCAAAGATTGTTCAAAACAAGTTCTTTAGTTTCCATTTAACTTTGTGTAGATTTGAATGTTTCTCTTAGAACTGATTTCTAGTTTTATTACAGGAAAACAAGGCCCAGTGGAGAGAAAGAGCATCCAAACCCCACGTTTATAAGAGGAAGGGCTTTAATTCAGCCAGCGGAACTTATGGTATAGAAGAATTCAAAATGGCTGTACTCCCCGACTGGCTCAGTCTTTCCCTTTTTATTTCCAGTCTAAAAGTTCCAACCCACAGGCACCTTTCTCACTGGTCAGTTTGAATCAAGTGAAAGATGCTGTTCCAGTCCCTGCAGAACTACAGGATTTCACAGAAGTAGAAATTTCCAGGTTCTAGGCAGTCAAGTTTACAAATTCCTGAGCTGAGTCACCATGGAGAGGACCCTGAAGGTGTATCCTTGTGCTCTCCTTGAGAAGGCTTGTTCTCCTAGATCTCATCCTTCTCAGGTATCCTCTCTCAGTTTCATTCCACTGTGGTCTGAGAATATACATGGTATGATTTTAATTTTGTTCACATTTGCTGAGATTTGTTTTGTGACCTAAGATATGATCAATCTTAGAAAATGTCTTATGTGCTGTTGAGAATAATGTATATTCAGTAGTTTTGGGGTAGAATGTTCTGTAAATGACTGTTAGATTTATTAGTTCTGGAGTCCCATTTAATTCTACTGTTTATTTATTGATTTTTAGCTTTAATGATCTGTCCAGCTCTGTCAGTGCAGTGTTGAAGTCTCTGACAATTATGATACTACCATTTATTTCTTTGCTTAGATTTAGTAGAATTTGCTTTGTGAATCTGGGAGCCCCTGCGTTAGGTCTATACATATTTAGGATAGCTATGTTTTCTTGTTGAATTACTCTCTTTATCATTATGTCGTGACCATCTTTGTCTTTTTTACCACTGTTGATGTAAAGTCTATTTTAACTGATAGGAGAATGACTATACCAGCTCAGTTTTGGTTTCCATTTGCATGGAATATTTTTTACACACTTTTAGCTTGAGTCTGTAAAGGTAAGAATATGATTTTCACAAAAATCATATTCTTAAAGTGTGTTTTATCATCCATTCAGTCTATGTCTTTTAAGTGGGACGTTAAGATCACTCACAGTCAGTGTTAGTATTGATATATGGGATACTGTTATGTTTATCATGCTCTTGTGTGTTTGCATTACACTAAGCAAACATATCTCTTGTTAACACTTGTATTAAATTAATTAATTATTCAACTAATTTATTGACTTGGCAGAAGTTTATTGAACACCTATTCTGTGTCAGGCACTGGAGAGGACACAGGAATAATACATTAGACAGGAGAAGGTCACAGTCTGGCAAAGGAGACTCAGAAGTGAATTAACAATTGTGGGACAGTGTGATTATTGTTATGATTGATGTATGCACAGGAGGGATTGAGAGTTTGTAGGAGACTCATCTAAATACACTGCAGGTGGTGCTTGGGAGAGCATCTTGGACATGATGACCTCTGATATGACCGAAGTCAATAAGGAGAATTAGGGGGTGGACAGGCAGACAGAGAGGAGCTGTTTAAGGTGAGAGAGTAGTATGGGCACAGACTTGGAACTGGGAAAGAGCAAAATGCATTTCAAAAACTATTAACTGATTTTGTGGGGGATGAGTGTGGGGGAAATGTAGGCAATGCTTTGTTATGATTGGATTTTCCTTTCTATTTTTCTTGCCAGTTTTTGAGTTCCAGGGTAATGCTTTATCCATCCTTATATCCAGAATCTGGAGCACCAAGGGCTCTGGTGAATTTTTATTTAATGTGTGAGAATTGGCTAGTATCAAGTCACTGACACATATATTGGTCTGAACTCTCAGAACTACTTGGTCTTAGGGTCCAACCCTTTATGCCATCAAGATAGGTTAGACATGGAATCCTCTATCCAAGAAATAGCTAGAAGCTTCTTTGCACACAAGAAGAAAGGGAGCACTAAATATTTAAAGCTTTAAAGTTAAACATTATTATAAAAGTAATTTAATATAAATGGCTTTCAGCAAATTCTTATCCATATTTTATGACTGAAAATAAACATTAGAAATCAGATATCTGATTTTTTAAGTTTGTGAGCAATTAATTTTAATGATTATGTATTCTCAATTTCCTTTTATTTTTCTCCTTAGCAGACCTCAGGTCCATCAGGGAAAGTGAAGGGCTAGACATCAGATGTCACTGTGGACAGAAAGAGACACAGACACCCAAGCTGAGGTCTCCAAATGACAAGTTAATAGGCATTTGGAAATTGGTAAGTGGTACATAAACAATGATGCTGTAAATCTCTCAAGTAAAGCATTGACTTGATAACATGATGCCTTCATTTCCCCCACTGAATAGTTCCACTGAGTTAGGTGTTCCTTCCTCTGCAGTTCCCTAGTACTGTCATTATATTCCCTTATAGCAATAATAATTGTGATGACCCTCATTTATTGAGTACTTACTATGCACCAGATGTCACAATGAAACGATTATATTCTATTATGCTAACCATGGAAACTTGATTTTATTTTCCATTTTCAGATAAAGAAACTAACTCAAATGGAAGAAGTTGCTTAAGTTCATATAAAATTTTGTTGTTTTTGTCTCTTTGGATTGTGAGTTGTCTATTGACAAGGATCTCATCAAGTTCTCTTTGATAAACCCAGTTGCACAGTGAAGGGGATTAAGGTCCTCAGTGGGTGCTCAGTAAATGTTTGTTGAATGAATAAATGAAGACAAGAACCAGTGCTATAAAATTATTATTAGTACAGTACTTGCCAGGTCATGAAGATCTTTTAAAGAAAGATCCCTTCTGGGATTAAAAGAAAGTTTTTTTCTTTAATGCAAAGATCTTCAATTGTACATATGCTCTAGGAGCTTTGCTAGGTTTAAAGAGCAAAAGTGAGCCCTGTATTTTTTTCTCCTGAAGTCTTCAGATTGCACAGTAATCTAAGGATAGGGGTGGGGACAAGAGGCTGAATTTTTCCTTAATTTTTGATTTTAAGCTCTTAACTAGGTGCATTTTTCTTTTCATGCTGACAAGAGGCATCTTTTGATGTATTACGAAATATACATATACATCTTAGTAAAGCATCACAAGAATGGAAAAACAAATATCCACAGCTTTGGCTGTGATGGTGGCAAGGGCTGTAGACTGCATTGTTCTCTAGTACTTACACTATATGCTATGGGAAATCACTCTTATTCTTGGTGCATTTAGCATTTGTATCCTTTTTTTTACCTCTTGAATAAATTGATGTATAACACATACAAAGTTATACAAATACAGCGAATTCTCCTAAATGAGTCTCAGAGGTCACACAGATGATTTGCCCTTTTCAGCTTTCCACTATGAGTAGGAGAGCTCAGGAAGGCCCAAAGTGGCACTTGTGGTGGACTAAATGGTAGAATACAACCAAAATTCTCAAATAATGTGTCATATTCCAGTGGGAGGCCTACCATGTAGCTCAATGGACATTGACTACTTATTTGGGGCCAAGTTCTATGCTAGGTGCTGAGGACCATTGGCCAAGATTTGAACGCGCCCATGGTGAGATGACTGTGGCAGATAGAGAACAAAACAAGGAGACGGGGGATACAATGCTTCTGAGAACTAATGACTCTTAGTAGAGAAAATATTGGGGAGAAGAAGGCTAGGGTGGACAAAAAAATGTTTATGGGAGGGATCTGGGTTCTGAGAACTTAAATAACACACCCACAGTCACACAGGTAGTAACAGGCAGGACTGTATTGAAACCTTGTTTTCTCTAAGAGCTGGTGTTGCAGCTGCTTAGTGACAAGAGCATAGGCTGTGAAATGATAAGACCCGGGTGTGAACTCTGATCTGTCTTCTTGACTATGTGAACTTAGGAATATTATGTCGCTTCTCTTGAGTTTTCTCAGCCTTTCTTGATGCTGCTACGTCAGAGGGTAGTTATGAGGATGACATGACATAACCTGGACAAGCTGATGATGACCTTGCCTTCCATTCCTGGTAGAATGCAGGAGGTTCCAAAGGCAAGCTGTGATAGATAAAACAGTTGGGGTAGGGCCTGTGGTTCTCAGACTTGGATGCCCATTCATCACTTGAGACTTAAAAGCATAATAATCTCTGAACTCTATGCCTGGAGATTCTTAGCTCTGCAACTTTTATTTTTAAGCTACTGATCAAATGTCTAGTAATGGGATTTAGGGATCAAACGGAAGGTCTAATTTGAGTTCTTTGAGGAAAAAAAAAAAGATGTGGAAACAACCTATAGGCCCATCAGCCCAGGAATGGATTAACAATCTGTGTTATATGTGTATCATAGAATATTATTAAGCCATAAAAATGATGGAGACTTTACATCTTTTATATTAACCTGGATGGAGTCCAGGTTAGAATGGAGAATATTAACATGTTCTTCTTAGTAAAGTATCACAAGAATGGAAAAGCAAATATCCAAATGTACTCAATACTAATATGAAGCCTGTAGATGATCTAATACACACCCACATAAGAGAAAAACTCAATTCAATTCAAGTTGAGTGGAAGGGAAAGAAGGGAGGGAGGAGAAGGGAGGAGGGGAGGGAATGGTGTGGTCCCACTTAATGGGTACAGGGTAAGGGTGTATGGAGCATCTTTTGGGTGCAGGACACCACAACAAAAGGGGCTCTACTTAACAGATGGAAATATTATAACCTAGTTGTTTGTTTGTACTCTCATATTAACCTGAAATTTAAAAACAAAATAGCTACTGGTGACTGTAACTGTACAACTAGAGTGGGAATCACTGGCTTGGGCAATCCTAGGAGGAAAGTGGCTTTGGTGATAAAGGATTGTCCATCCCTTCCTATGTTTCTCAATGTTAACTGGGATCCCAGTCCATGGGTCACCAGTGAGTGTCTGGCAGTGGCTAACTGTACAGTAATATTGATCATTCCAGAATGTTGACAGTAGAGTCAGAGTACTAACTAACCTAGCAGTCATGGACTCTGCCCTGAAGGGACACAATCAAAGTGACATTGCTTAGGTCAGGCCCAAGGTTGATGTGTGGTGTTCAGGGGTTACAGGCTATAAAGAAGCAGCGAGGCAGTGGCACTTGAAAGGCTGTCAGTACACGTATGTAAACCTGGCCTCTTCACAGCCCCCCAGCCAGGGTTAATTTCTCCAGAATAGCGGTTCCCAGGCATGACATCACAACATCCTTGTGCATCCTGATAAATATGATACATGCTTTGTTACTATAACGAAGCACACAAACTTGTAAATGATTTGTTAAAAAAATTTAATAAAAGTAGATATTAGAATGACATAAGGTTATCTCTATTTTCTGTCTTTGCCTTTGCAGCCAGCCAAGGACAAAGCAGGAATCATCATCTCTTGCTTGGATAGTTGCAGTGGCCCCTTCCTGCCCTCTCAACATCTGTTCTTGCCCTTTCCTTCATTCTCCATCCAGCAGCCAGAGTAATTTTCTTAACGTGTAAATCAGATCATGTCATTTTCCTGCTTAAATCTGTTGATGCTTTCCTATTGTACTCAAAATAAAATATAGACCCCTCCCCATACTCCCTGCACTAAACACTTGTATCCCTCCATCAACCTCTCTTTCTCTCTCCCTAGTCCACCACCCTGGAGCTCTTTGAAGTGTTGAACTCTTTCCCACCTCGGGGAGTTTTCATGTTCTGTTTTCTCTGCCCTGAATTCCTTTCTCTTCCCAGGATGGGTTCTAAATATTACCTAGTGAGAGAGGACTTTCCTGACCACCGGGGCTGAATTGGCTTCCCCCAGGTGCTGGTCTTGTGTCAGTTTTATCATATCACCCTACCCGTTTTCAGCACAGCAATAATCACCCTCATTAATGACTAAATCTCCCTTTATATTTGTAGATCAATGTACAGCAGCTATTTTTTCACTTGTATAAAGGAACCACTATAAGGCAGAAGCCTTGTCTGACTTATTTACCATTTTATTTCCAGCACAGTACCTGACATGTAGTAAACATTTGATAAATATTTGTTGAAAGAAAGAATAAATAGTTCAATAATTCTGTCACTCTTACTTGCACATTTTGAAATACTTTCCGGAGAGGGAAAGAAAGGCTGGAATGGCAACTGGCTTGCTGTTAAGTCACACATAAACTGTGTGAGCCTGTGGGAGCCATCACTCATTCAGACAACAAAGGCATAGTGAATGTTTGCATTGCTCAGGCACTGTTCTAGGCACTGAAGGTACAGTTTTACATAAGGCATCAAGTTCTCCTGCTCTTATGAAGCTTATAGAAAATATTAGCAAACAAACGAACAAGACTATTCCAGCAGGCAATGAGTTCTGTGAAGAACTTAGTTATAACAGAATGATGTGGTCAAGAATGGTGGTGGCTACTGCAGAGGGTGGTCAAGGAAGGCTTCACTGAGGCATTTACACAGCATCCTCGGGAGTATTCCTCCTGTAAGGGTCTTGTGTGTATGAAAGAAAAAAATAAAACTTTCAAAGTCATTGCTCCAAGAGATACTACTCAGGTCTTAATTAGAATCCACTTGAGCCAGATGCTGTTTTGTTCTCTAATAATGATTAGCGCTGTCTTGGGTAATTAACAGATTTGGAGGGGGAAATAACTTAATTATCTATCTGACCTTGATTTTTTTTTTATAGGTGTTGAGTCAAAAAGAATGTAAGAGGCCAGGATCTACTAATAGTTGGGAAGTGGAGACAGATGTAGACCAAGCTCCGTCTGGGTACCAAAGGTGCTCTGGGGAAATGGAGAATGGATTTCCTGTGTGGAAGTAGGATTCTAGTGACTGGGCTTGCTGGTTCTTTCACACTAGATGTCCTGGCCAGATGGTTGTTCCCATGCTTTTGGTGATGTGAACTGGCCTCAAATAACCACAGGCTACCACTGACCTTGCTTGGTAGCCTTATGACCAGCACTTTTCTCAAGACTGGAATTGAAAGATCACTGTCACTGTCACCAACTCCTTCCCCTCCCTGGCTCAGGTGGGCTTGGTCATAACCCAAAGCTGAGAGGTCCCCTCCTAAAAGAAAATGACAGACTCTTTATTCCCCTCATTACTTGCGCATCCTAATTGTCTCTCCCAAAGCCACAGATGGGCAGGCTCTAAAAAGTTGTGATGAGAGAGATTGGATGTTTTTTCAAAGTTAGGCAAAGTAGTGTGTGTCTAAGTTTTTTTCTCCATCTCCACATCCTCTGTGTCTTCCTCCCCTCCTTTTCCTTCCATTCAAGTCTGCTTTGGATTAGAGTTTCAGATGAACTTTCAATTCTCTTCTAGCAGTTTTTTAATTATCCTGAAGAAACACTGAGAGGAGGTGGGTTCAGAGGCTCCAGGCGGCTTTGGTCACATCTCCAGATCACGTAGGTATAATGTCTATGGCAACTGACCCATATTGGGTAGGAGCAAATAAGCACAGAATCAAAGGTTAATTGCTGTTTCATTTCTGCTTTTTTTCCTCTTGCAATTCCAGCATTGTGGATGGAGGTTATAATTGAGATTAAATTATCAGCAGATTGAACATCTTTATAATTTGAGTAGTTCAAAAATTACTCTGCCTTCCTTGAAAAGGGAAAGCAGTAGACAGCTTCCACTGGTCTTATGGCTCCTTTCCCCACCTCTGGGGAAAATAAAGACAGCTCAGATGATCCAGCCAAATTGCCTGGATTTTTGCAACACCAAGAAACAGCATGCACCTCCATTTTTCACTTGAATTTGACGTTAATAATGTCACTTGTAGTACTGACCATATAAAGAATTTGCTGTGTGCCAGGTACACTGCTAAGGAATGGTACCGACCTTATTTAAACTATGAAGCAATGCCGTGAGGTAGAGATTCTTAACCCCATTTTACAGATGAGAAAACAGCATCGGAGATGTTAAATCATTTCCCAAGATTGAAAAATCTATTAAGTTACAGAAGTAGGGTTTGAGTGTAACTCATCTGGCTCTAAAGCTCTTAACTATTAGCCAGATCCCAAGATTGCCCTTGAGGCTCTGAGGTGGTTAGGGACCTAGAGATTGGGACAGAAGGTAACTTGGCTTTCCTAGTTAGTGGCTTCAAATCAAATATACTCAGGGGTTTGGCTGACCCTGTTCTCTTCCCACTGTTCCTGAAATAATTGTAGAAGTAGACTATCATGGTACACATTAATGCTCATGTAAGTTTCTTTTTTCTTAGAATGAAAAAAAATCAATATGAGGTCACTCAGTCCCCTCAAATCAGTGCTATTATGTTCCATTTTTGCCTTTGCTCAAGTCATTTCCCTTCTTGGACTTCTTCCCTTTTTATGTCTACCATTTATGTTTCTCATCCTTTAGAGTCCAGTTGAAGACACAACACCCTTTATCAAGTGTATTTTCTTTGATAACTATGGCTCGCATAATCATGAAATCCTACAACCATTCACTTTATGTATTGTACAATTTAGATTCTAACTCAGATTTCTTGGATTTGAATTCCAACTCTACTATCAAAAATTTTAATGTTATTCTCTGTGCTCAATTTCCTCACCTGTAAACTATGGAACATACTAGAAACTAGGTTCTTGTGGGTATTAAATGAGTTTCCATAGGTAAAGTACTTGGAGGGATGTAAGGTTGATACTAAGTGCTTGCTGTTATTTCCTGTCTTGCTTATTTATTGTTTTGCTTTGTATTGTTCAGGATGAAACTTTTATTTAAAACAAATTTAACTCAAAATATTTAAGTCATTACAAGGGAATCTACTGGCCTTTTAACTGGGAAGTCCAATGATGCCCCTAACGGTGGCATCCCACTTGATTCGGGGACTCATTGGTATCATTCAACGATACTTTTTCTCTGTGCTTGTTCTCAGGTAGCTGCTCTTTTTGCGGTGCCCCCTGAAGCACCAGGTTTCTGTTTTTCTCACTTGGTGGCTACAGAAGTTAGGTAGCGTTTCTTTCCTGTAGCTTCAGTAAAAATTCTGGGGCTGGCTTTAAAGTGGAGCAACTCAGATCGCTAAAGCAGTGGTTGTAGTCAGGGGGATTAGGTAACCGCACTGGCCAGACTCTGGAATAGAGGGTAGAGTGAGTTAGTTCTATTCAAATCATGTGGTTTAAGGGTTCCCTAAAGCAGAATCACAGCATATGTGTACCTCAGTGTCTGCAATTGCACGGCTATGGTAAACTGTTTTGGGGAGAATAGCGATAAACTCTCCTCTTTTGTACTTAACATTGGGCAGAAGGAAAAAAAAAAAGCTAAAAAAACCCCAAAAATAAAATTCCTGGCTGGTGGACTTTTGTGATATCTACTCTCAGGACTAGGAAGTGAGCTGTCTGAGTCACAGCCTCAGACCCAATCAAAGCTGCCTTGGGAAGTTAGCACTTGGGGGAAGGAAGGGGTGAGGCTGAGAGAAAATGGGAGAGGTGTTCACCAGCACTTGTAATGTTTTATTTCTTAACAGAAGGATATGAAATATGTATGGACAGATGTTTCTTTTATATTGGTTAAATCTGGGAGATAGGAACTTGGGTGTGTTAGTAGTTTTTATTTGTCTCTGTGTTTGATATATTTTATTAAAAATCAACTCGACAAAAACAGCAACAACAAAAGAAAGAAAGAAAAAAGAAAGTAGCTCCTGGCCCAGGCATTTTTTTTCCTTCCAGGTCTCTTAAATGCTAAAAGAGAGAAGCTCAGCTATCGCAGATTCCCTGGTCCTTTTCTGTGTAATGTCGTTTAGGAAGGTTAGCACTTTCTGCTCTGAACACAAAGTTCAGAGTCATCTTAAAAGAAAGTTCTACAGTTGCTGGATATGGACAGGAGAAAGAGCTCTACCTAAAAACTGTTACGTGAACTAGCAATGTCAATATTTATGATAATCATAATGATCATGGTAGTAACACTTATCTCTTATGAGAGCTATTTCTCAGCTACTGCACTGAGCACTTAATATATGTTGTCTCATGAAATTCTCCCAACACCCCTCTGCAGTGGGTAGGTTAATTTTGCCTACCTAATAGACAAGGATAAGACTGATAAGTGACACATGCTAGGTCATAGAACTATAATTTGTGGAATTTGGTCTCAAACCCAGGTCTGTTTGATTCCCAAGGCCAGTCTTGACTTCACCTTAGGCTTTCCTTCCCAGGAGAAGGTCTTGGTACCAAGAGGCTTTGACAGCTTATTATTTCCCACCCCAAGGAGTATCATTAAGAGGATAGCTTCTGAAATCCAAATTCCAGCTGGACTATGCATATGACTTTGGGGAAATCTCTCAAACCATTGAGCTTCAGGGGGACATGAGTGAAAGGGAGGAACAGAGCACACACTTCACAGATTTTCCTGAGGATTAAATCAGGATGCTGCATGTAAAATGCTTAGTACAGTGGTTGGCAAATAGACAGGCTTGATAAATGTGAACATTTTTTCCCTGTCCGATGAGACACCACTGATGGACCTGCAGGACGTTATGCTAAGTGAAATAAGCCAGACACAGAAAGGCAAATACTCCCCAATAGGATGTGTACAGGAATCTAAACTAGCACAACTCACAGAAGCAGAGACTAGAATGGTGGTTACCAAGGCTGCTTATATGAAATGCTTTTATCAGAAATAATAATAATTAGGTGGGAGGAAACTTTGGGCAGCAATAGATATGTTTATAGCAGGGATTGTGATGATGGTTTCATGGGTGTATAATCTTATCTCCAATCTCATCAAGTTGTATATATTAAATATGTGCAGGCTTAGTACTTCAATCATACCTAAATTAAACACTTTAAAGGAAAGGGTGGCCTCACAAGTCCATTCCATTTTAGTCTTTCATCACAGTAGCATCTGTCAGCACTTTAAAAATTAATTTTTATCACTTCATTAAACACAGATACATGATTCTACAAGGCTTTTAATAAAAACAATCTTTTCTTGATCTTTCTCTACCCTTGAAATCTACTTCTAAGAGACAACCACTTTGATTGTATTATCTAGGTATTTTCTGGGACTTCTTATTTTTAAGTTAAACTTCTTGTTTAGGATAATTGTAGATTTACATGCAGTGTAAATCTGTGTACCCTCTACCCAGTTATCCCCAAGGATGTTATCTTCCAAAACCATATAGGGCATTAGTATAACTGGAACATTGACCTTTATACAGTCAGGATACAAAATATTTCATCACAGTAAGAATCCCTTGGGTTGCCCTTTTATAGCCACATTCACTTTTCTCCTGCCTCAACCCCCTCCTTAACTTCTGGGAGCCACCAATCTGTTCTTCATTTCTATACATTTGTAATTTTAAGCAGCTTATATAAATGGAATCATATAGTATGTCACCATTGTAGATTGCGTTTTTCTCAACAAGTATAATTCCTTAAAGATTGATACAATGCCCTTTGTTGTATGTATCGATACAGGCAGTCCCTGAGTTACAGATATCTGAGTGACATACAATGACTTGCACTTACAAACATGGGCTATTACAGGTAATAGGTAAATATACCTGCTCCAACTTAATACAAATTCAACTTAAGAACAAACCTACAGAACCTATTTCACTCCTAACCTGGGGACTGTCTACAGTTCCTTTCCTTTCTTCCATAGCTTGGTTGACATATAATTGACAAATAAAATTGTATACATTTAAGGCACACAATGTGATATTGCTGTATTGTGAATGATTACCCCAATCAAGCTAATTAATGTATCTATCACTTTAACATATTCATTATTATAGTTCTGTCTTTTTTATTGCCGAGTAGTATTCCATGATATGGACATATGACTCTTATATTAACACTCAGTTTTGTGTTCACACAGTCCCTACATTGAGTTTTAGGGCCAATGCCGCTTTCTTTTACTCTCTTATTCTTCTCTGTCAATACATGTTAGTCATCGTCTTCAAACTGACGTCCCTCATTTTAACAGCCTGCGTTAGTTGACAGTGAATGCATTTCTTATTCCACAAGTCCATCTAAGCTTCCTTTTATGTAATTTTTAATATGTTCACAAGAAAACACCTGCTTTAGGTTTATTTAGGGGTAGTACCTATAAGGACATCACCTTCATTTTTAAGGTCAGACTTTTGTTGGGTTTACTGAAGAAAAAGGAGGAGAGAAAAAATTTAAATTAAAAAAATGATGCCTCCCACCATTTTTCATGTTACCTCTTGCCCTTTTATCTTGTTATTTGTTATTCCAGCAACAATTTGAATTATGTTCTAAGAAGATCAAGAAGAAAATCCATAAATTCTTGCTGGGGTCGGGGGTCCAAGTTCTCTGAACCCAGTTGAAATGTTTGATTACTCAGCTAAGCTAGAAAGTTCAATTGAGGCACGGTGGTAACTGAAAAGTGAAAATAAATGGAAACCGGAAATAAAACTGGAGCGGCCCAGGCAGTGTGAATGGAGAGCAAAAGCAACTTGCACAGGTCTCAGGGTAACAAAGAGAAATTTTATTTAGGAAGAACAAAGAGAAAGTTTAGAGCACTTTCAAAGAAAGTTGGAAATGGGTCCTTCTTATGAAAGAGCAGAGGTAAGAGAGACCAGATGCAAAAGCCTGCAGGGGTGTAAATACGCTCTCTGTTTGAAATTAGTTGCAAGTCTTTCACTGGCCTCTCATGCCTCCAGGTTATTGCCCTTTTCTATTGGTCATTGATCCTCTCTTTCTATTTGGTCATTGGTTACCCATATTCTATGGGCCCTCCAGACTTCCCAGTTCAGAAGTTTTCTTGGTGTTTTGTTTACATAGAGCAGTTGAAGAATCACAAGTGATCAAGTTTAGTGAAAACACAAGGAAAAGTCTTGATGGGTTTAAAGTTATGACAACCATCAAAAGCTACATCTGGGGAGGGGAATAGGGCAAGAGGGAGCACGACATTTGGGGCTACTCTGTCTAGAGAGGCCTCCAGCTGCTCTCTCAAGGATGTTATTAGTGGCACCAGAAAATGACTTTCCTCCATAATTGCTCCTCTCATTCAGTTTTAGTAGCAAAACATCTAATAAATTGTCTCTCTCTCTGTGTGTGTGTGTCTGTCTGTCTGTCTGTCTTCAGAGTGTAAGTTAAGAAGGAAGTGGTTTCAGCATACAGATAGTTTTTCTAAATTAGTTTATTTCTTTCCTTTTCCTTTTGTGTTGTTACTGCCTATTTCTTGGAACCCCCTTCTTAACTCCACATATAGTTCTTCTCAAGGACAATACTAGTAGGATGAATTAATAAAAAAAACCCCAAAAAACCCTTTTCTTCAAGGTTGCAAACACTTTAAGAGAAAGGACTACTCATTCTAATCATTCCCATTTTTAATTGTCACCAGCACGGCGTCTTTTGCATAATAAGGGCTCAAAAAATACTTTTTTGTGTTTGAAGTATTGTTGGTTCATGAAGGTGCGAATTAAAATGACTCAACTTTTTGAATTTGGCTGTTTCTGGGCTTCTAAGAAGGGCATTTTCCAGATTAGCCCTTCTCTCTCTCTTTTGTATATTTCTGACATTTCTCCAAAAGGCTTGATTTGCCCAATACTGTCCGTGTCTATAGAAGAGTGGAATGGAAATCAGAAAGCCTATTTTGAATTTTGGATCCATCATTTACTAACTGCCAGATATTAAGCAAGTCAATTAATCTTAGTAAAATGAAAATGGTAATGAATTCTCATGCCGCTGGGGCAACCTGGCGATTATTGTGTCCAGAATTTTTCAGATACAAACTAAAATATTTCTGTTTTTCACTGTGAGAGGTACATGGGTAAGGGGGCAGGTAAAAGAGAGAAAACTCTTTCTAAATATATATATGTATATATACATACACACACACACACACACATATATATATATATATATAGAGAGAGAGATATGCACATTCCAAAAAATGTGGATACTGACCTTATTCTTCATTGCATGGATTTTAGGGCCTTTATTATGAGGTTTTTGATTTCTTTCACTTTAATTATCTTTAAAAGGCAAAGGTTTGCCATACATTTCCCCCTCTCATAAGGTAGAATCTCTTTATGTAATTTGTTGCAATTAAAAATTCTTTTGGCTTTTCCTGCAGAGCTCTGGGGATATTGCTTTTTCTTGGAGATCTCAGTGGAGCGAATTAATCTACATTCAAGCAAAATTAGAGATTCAATTACATGATAACCTTTAAAAGGATAATTATGTTTTTAATGCCTTTAGCTTTATTGTCAGAGCTGATTTTTGAACAGTCCTTCCCAGTCTGGCCTCTAACTGTATGCCTGAGGTCAGTGGGGATTCCTTCTTTGTGATTTGTGGCCTTTGTAATTTTTTTAAATTTCAGATTAACATAAGAGTCCATATGATTAAGTCACATTGTTTGCATGTGTTAGGAAAAGTCCAAGTTGTATCTGAGTCCTTCACCCATGAGGTGTGCCATATATCCCTACGTTGTACCCATTGGTAGGTGCTTACTGAGTACCCTCCCATTCTTCCCCCTCCCCTCTTCTTGAATTTAATTGTGTTTTTCTCTCTTTTGGGCCTATAGTTGCTCATCTACTAGTTTCAGATTAGTATTGAATACATGGGACGCTTCTTTTTGCATTCTTGTGATACTTTACTAATGTTCTTTAACTCCATCCAGGTAAATACAAAAGATGTAAAGTCTCCATCTTTTTTGTGGCAGAATAATATTCCATGATATGCATATATCATAGTTTATTAATCCATTCATGGGTTGATGAGCAATTGGGTTGTTTCCACATCTTTGTGATTGTGAATTGAACTGCTAAAACATTCTAGTGCAAATGTTTTTATGGTAAGATTTTTTTTTTTCTTTTGGGTAGATACCTAGTAATGGAATTGCAGTATCAAATAGAAGGTCTACTTTTAGCTCTTTGAGGATTTTCCATGCTTCTTTCCAAAGAAGCTGTATTAGTTTGGAATTCCACCAACAGTGTATGAGTGTTTTTCTCTGTACCTGTGCCAGCATCTGCAGCTTTGGGGCTTTGTGATGTGGGCTATTCTCACTGGGGTTTTCATAATTTGTAAAGCATAGTTACTCCTGCCACCCCCAGGAAGTCACTCAGATGCCTACAACATTGTTCATGAACCTGGATACTTCAAGATAATGGACTGAGCAAGAAAAAGTACAAGGGATTGTGACTGAGAAGAGCTGTTGCTGAAATGTCAAACCAAGAAAGGGGCACACTAGTCAACATCATTGCTTGGAAATCAAATTAAGGGGAAATCGACTAATATTTCTGTGAAACTTATCATGGGCTACACACTGAGAAAAGTGTCTTAAACATATTTCATTTACTCTCTACAATTGGTACAGTTTCATAACTAAAGAAATGGAAGTTCAGAAATGCTGGTTATGTATCATGTACAAAATTGCACTCCTCAGAGGAAGATTTGAACTCTGATCTCTGACTCTAAAGCGGATGCTCTTTTCATTAGGACTTGCTGCCTTGTGGTGGAGGAAACAAGTTCACTAGGATGTGGAACTGAATGAAGAAGGAGGTCCTGGAAAGATGGCTGCTTGAACCCAACTCTATTTTCCATTCAGTATTAATTGAATCCAAAATATCTTCCTTTTGTGAGACAATTAGTTGGGGCCTGAAGGTTGCTAAGTGGAAATGAGGCCATGGGCTCTGTGGGATTCCTCTAGGAGAGAATTGGCACAGGGCGTTCTGTGCTGTGGGTGAGATGAAAGTCTAGATGCCAATGATGGACAGCCTTGAGGCAGGGATTGTAAAATGGGGATTCTGGGAAGAGGTTGGCCCAAATGGATTTGTGAACTCTGAGAAAAAAATGTGATGGTCTTCTGTGTGTGTGTGTGCCAGGTCTCCATGACAATTGAGGTGCCAAGAAGTAGCCAAATACATGGGTTTAGTCATCCATGGAAGAAGGAAGAAGGATGCTCCCCAAAGAGGGCCACTTTTGTCTTCTTTTTATTTGTGCACTGCTGCATACTTAGGGTATTCCAACACCACCACACTAGTCTCAATTACTAAGAAAAATAACAATATATCTAAACCAGAAATAGCAAGGTTCAGCAGAGCACACTGAACACACCCACAAATAGAACTTTCGTAAAAGACAAATGACAATGTGGACAGAAAATAAGAAGTGCACTTAATGAGATTTAAATGCAGCTTAAAGGACCTTCTGGGGCTAAAACACACTTCCTACATCCATAAATAAATAAATAAATAAAAGATTACCACTATTAAGACAGAAAAGCTTTAATGAAACACAGCCATATTAATTCATTTACACATTGCCCTATGATGGTAGAATTGAGCAGTTGCCATAGACTGTGTGTCCTTCAAAGCATAAAGTATCTATCCCTTTACGGAAAACAACTTTCAACTCCTGACCTATAAGAAGTAGGTAATTTTTTTTTTTAATCGAAATACAACTTATTACCTGTAACTTAGACCAGTCACCATAGAACAAAGTGGAAAGGTTATTTTAAAAAGTCTACCTTTGAAGAAGCCATCAGAATAGTGGGTTTTGTTGTTGAGTTTCACTTAAAATTTAAAGAACAGGTACTTTTTATATTTAAACTATTCCAGGCTGTTGAAGAAAATAAAGTTCTTTACTTCCCTTTATGAGTATAATAGAACGTTAATACTAAAACCTGATAAAACCAGCATGGAAAAGCAAACTGTATACCAGCATTATATAAATATGAATGTAAAATTCTAAATAAAATATTAGCAAATAAAATAGTGAGACATCTATAACAATATCTCCTATTATCACAGAGAATGTGCCTCCAGAAATCATAAGGTTATTTAATAGCAGAAAATTTACCAACAAATTAATAAGAAGTAATATCCTTCCATTAATAGATTTAAAAAGAATTTGGTAAGGAGCCACTAAAAAATTTCCATTAACAGGGCGGTGCCTGTGGCTCAAAGGAGTAGGGTGCTGGCCCTGTATACCAGAGGTGGTGGGTTCAAACCCACCCCTGGCAAAAATCTGCAAAAAAAAAAAAAAAAAAAATTCCATAAACAGCCCTTGAAAAAAGTATGCTTTTTGATTCATCATCTTCACTGGAACTGCCATCAAGATGCAGATTTTTGTAAAAACCCTTAAGGGGACAACCCTTAGGCTGAAGGTTGAACCCTGCAATAGAAAATGTAAAGGCCAAGATCCAGGATAAGAAAGGAATTCCTCCTTGTCAGTAAAGACTCATTTTTGCTGGCAAGCACCTGGAGGAAGATGATATATTTTATCGGACAACATTCAAAAGGAGTCCACTCCTCATCTTATGTTAAGACATCGTGGTGGTGCTAAGGAAAGGAAGAAGTTTTATGCCACCCCCAAGAATAAGCATAAGAGAAAGGTTAAGCTGGCTGTCCTGAAATATGATAAGGTGGATGAGAATGGCAAAGTTACTTGCCTTCATCAAAAATGTGGTGCTGGAGTTTTTATGGCTAGCCACCTTGATAGATATTATTGTGGCAAATGTTGTCTAACTTACTGCTTTAATAAACCAGAATACAAGTAATTATATGTGAATTAATAAAATATATTAACTTAAAAAAATAAAATTAAAGAAAAAAGAACTTAGTGTGGTTCAGCCACTTCTAGCGCCTTCCGGCTCCACGTCTTTTGCAGAGCTTCCAACGGTGCCATCTTGGCACGTGGCATCGGGATGGTTCTCAACCTTGGTTGTCCATAGCAACTGCTAGGAGGAGGGCTCCGGGAAGATTTTGCCTTTTCCAGGGTAAAGTACAGTAAATAGGCGATTTCTAATTATGATGACTTTATACTTTGGATCTGGATTTGCTGCACCTTTCTTTATAATAAGACACCAACTACTTAAGAAATAAAGATGTTTTAATTCATCCATTTGATAGATATGAAGAGCATTTTAAAAGGTGCAGTCTCTTTGAAAAATGGATCAAACTCTTGAACTCGATAGCATACTAGATATATTTGTAAGTAAATTTAAGATGTGAAAAAGTAATTTCTATTAAAATCAAATCATGGATAGATAGTACAGTCCATAATTGTTTTTGTTCAATATTGTCTTGGAATGTTGAATAATTTAAATGTCATTAGTGAATGCAATAGAAAGAATATTAAATAACCTATAAAATATTGAAAAAATAATGAGATAATATAATCATTTCCTGACTATATAATGTGTATCTATGTAAACCAAGAGACTATTAGAAAACTATTACACTCGGTGAGAGAATTTGGTAAGTAGTGGAATGAATACACAAATGTAAGTGATTATTCCCTATTTTATCAATAACCATTTCACAAAGAAAAGAAAGAAAAAGATCCATTCAAAAAGTCCAAAAACTATAAAATTCTTAAAAATATAAAAATTAAAAAAATCAAAATTCCATAAGAAATGTAGGTGGTTCCACATATGTAGTCAGTAATATGTAAGCTTTTTGACTTATAGCACATATAAATAGCTATAGTAAATAGCATAAACAAAGTCAATGGACAAGTGACAACTTTCAAGAAAATTTTAATTCTGAAGAAAGACATAGCATTAATATTGTAATACATCTAGAGTGCTTAAAAATGGATAAGAATGAGTCACCCCCACCAAAAACCAAAAAATAAGAGAGAAGTTAAAAAGAGCATGAATACGTGCATTGACACAGAATAAAAGTCCAAATGTCCAAGAAATACATGGGAAGAAAGTCAAATCCAATAAGTTCTGAAGTGTAAATTAAAATAGCAATGAGATATTCAGAGAAGAAAAAGTTCAAAAGACTGATACCATTTATTGCTAGTTGGGATGTAGGAAATATGGTGCTGGAAATGGAGATTGTTACGGCCCTTTTGAAGAACCATGTGACAGCATCTATTAAGTTACAAATACACAAAATTTTTGAGCCCATATTCCACACTTGGAAATCTGTCTTATATACTTATATAATCTCTATTATATAAGTATGAATGTACAGGGTGCAGGTTGTTATTTATGACAACTGTTTAAATGGCAAAAAATGGGACAATTTAGTCTCATTATTTAGGGACTGGACATATAAATTGTTGTAGTTTCCCAGAGTACACTGTTACATAGCTTTTTAGAAGTATCAATGAGAGCTGTACTGTGCCTCTTAATGTGAAAGAATGTCCGTGAAGTATGGATAAAATAAGATGTATGTGTGACAGGGAGTGTGTGTATTTGTATTTGATTATGTAAGTATGGAGAAAACTATCAGATAAATGCTAGGTTATTAGCCTGGCATTATCTGGGTGGGAGTAGAAAAGAAGAATAGAGATAATGATGAAGAAAAAAAGGAAAGAGCAATAGAACTAAAAAAATGCCTAGAGCATACATGAATCTATCTCACTTATATACATTTTTAAACACATGTGTATATGTTAAAAGATCCCTCTTCCTCATTGGAGGGATCACACTTTAAAACTCACTATTCAGTCTTTTGGAACATCCTTTTTCCCTATATGCAAAATGAAATGATAAGAGGCTTAAGGTCTGCTGGGGTTTGATGAACTTTATAGATTCAATCCTTTCTCTTTGTAGATGAGGAAACAGTGGTTCAGAGAAGTTAGACCAATGCTTGTTGACAGAGCCAGCTGGAAACCAGGTACTTTGGGTTCCTGTGCAGTGTCTGCAGCATCTTATCCATTTAATGTTGTGTCATAGCCTTATTATGGGGGTGGGGATATGAAGGGAGAGGGCACCTATTAAACACTTAGAAATGCAAAGGTTGTTACTCTCATTTATGCAGAGGGTGGTCTTTGAAGAAGTCTAATCAGTTGCATCATCCTTTTATGGCTATGTCCCAAACCAATTGATAAATAACAGATAAAACAGATACAGGATGGAAATCCTTCGTTACTGACAAAGATAGTTGGAAGGACGAAGCTTCTATGTATTGCTGAGGGATTTCCAAGTGGTAAATCCAAGAATTAGAATGGGAAATGAAGATTTTCTCCCTAATGCTTTTAATGTCAAGCACTGTGCTTGCACGCTTAATCTCATAGTCCTAAGAACTAGATCGTAATATTATGTGTGAACTATAATAAAATTTTGAGTCCCAACAACTGACTGAATGGACTCCATTCTTGACCAAGAGCACTGCCCACCCCTTTCCCCCCAAAATCTTAAATTTGAGTTGCTAGCCATGAAGAAAAGGGAGGTCAGACACACCTAGTTATGCCGTGTCCTTTGAGAGTTATTTTTTGTAAGAATAAGACACAAAATCTTTAACAAGCTTAAGGCCATGGAAAGCAAGGCTAAACCACACCTGTAGGTCATCAATTTATTTAACAGATGACTTGAATCTGGGGATATGTCCAGTGGCTTATCTCTGATTAACAGTCTTCCTTATCTTAAAACATTCCAAGCCACTAAGCTTTATTTCTTTAACCAATTGCAAATCAGAGAATCTTTGAACCTTCCTATCACCTATAATCCCTTGTTTTGAGATGTCCTGCCTTTTCAGAATGGACCAATGTAAACATTTCACATATTGATTTATGGCTTTACATGTAGTTCCCATCTCCCTAAAATGTATAAAACCAAATTGTAACCCAACCCTGGCTAGACCACTTGCTCAAGGGTTCTTGGATGTGGCCCTCTAGACCATGGTCACACATATTCAGCACAGAATAACCCTCTTTACAGAGTTTGGATCCTTTTTCATTGACAACACGTTGAGTATCCTTCATCAGACAATCTGAAATCTGAAATATTCTAAAATCCAAAACTTTTTGAGTGCCTAAGGAATGCTTAAGGGAAATGATTACTGTTTTGAATTTTGAATTTTTGGATTAGGAATATTTCCCCAGTAAGTATAATGTAAATATTTCCAAATTTGAAAAAAAAAATCCAAAATCCAAAATACTTCTGGTCCCAAACATTTCGGGTAAGGGGTACTCTATGTGTATGAACATTTTACAAATGAGGAACCTGAGTCTGAGGAGTGCGAGGCAATTTATCTTCAGTGGGACTTGTACTAGAACCAAAAGGTGGTACTCTGAGCAACTGTCTATACTTGAATTATGCTGGTGTTTCCTTTCGTGAGCATTTACTATGTGCCAGACATGGTTTGTGAGTCTCTATTAGTCATATGTAATCAAGGGTTTATCACTGGGAATAGGCTTTATATTTTTATGGGAGCTGGAGAGGCAGCCCATGGAAGGTTGTCATCTCCATTGCTGGTGGTGGCCTGAAGTCACTGTCCATCAGCAGGGTGGACAGTTGGAAAGAAGCATGGAGGGGGAGGACAAACTGCCATCCTATCTGTTTATTACCTTGGAGATGTGTGTGACCTGCAGAAGGGCTGACAGGTGCTCTGCCCAGGGACTTGAAGCTGAAAACTGAGCCCCATCAGATTAACAAGGGTGTCAGGAGATCTGCGACCCCATGGGTGAGCTGCAGTGAGCCTAACACCCTATACCGACCTCCAGAGCACAACTGCTGCTGCTTCACTTGCTCATTCCAGAGTTCACTCAAATTTCTTTGTGATTAACCCTAGTCTGGAACTGTTCAGTGCAGGAAATTCTGGGAAATGTAGCTCCAGTTTGGCTAAATTGACCACACAAAACACCACATGTGGAAATTATTGTTATTTTTACCCCCCACTTCACTGAGGCATAATTGGCGAAAAAAGGTATAAATTTAAGGTGCGTAATGTGATATTTTGATGTGTACATGTATGTGCATGGTGGAATAATTACCATAATCAAGCTAATTAACATATCTATCATCTCATATGGTTACCATTGTTTTAGTGTGATAAGAACACATAAGATTTACTTCTGTAGCAAATTTCAAGTATACGTTACATTCCCATTATCTGTAGTCACCATCCTGTACATTCAATCTCTAGAACATATTCACCCTGCCTAACTAAAAACTTTGTACCCTTTGGTCAGCATCTCCCCATCCCCTAGCAACCACCATTCTACTGTCTGCTTTTGGAGATTTTTTTACACACATTATTTCATTTATCAAACCAAACCAAACTTCTAAGGCAGGAGCTCCATTTAACAGATGGGGAAGCCAGGGTCAAACCAAACTTCTAAGGCAGGAGCTCCATTTAACAGATGGGGAAGCCAGGGTTTGAGAGATTACATGAGTTGTCTAAGGTATGAACTTACCTAAGGGACAAGCTCAGTAAGGAGTTTTGAATTCAGAGCTGTGTGATTTCAAATCTGTACTTTTAGTCCCAGCATGAGGCCATGCACTGATTTTTCTCTAAGTGTCCCTCTGTGCTATTTGTATGGGCACCGCTATCATTGACATAAAGCAAGAAGGGTCACACAAGACTATTCCAGGCATACTTGGACCCTCAGATGCTTTTCTCACCATTCCTCATTTTTTAGGCTTGAGCTTTTTAGCCGGGGTGCTGGGATTGGGTTATAGGTCTGCTGAAATAACAACACACCCCTCCCTCATACAAACCTTGGGGTGGGCTTGGGCCAGCTGGAGCCCAGGGAAGATATCTCCAGCTCTCTAATCCACTTATTCTGTGTATGCTGTGCCTTGAAGGCTGGGGAGCAATACTGTAGTCCCCTGGAAGGTGACTCACCTCACAGAGGTGGACTTTGCTGACCTCTGGGAAATGAACCTAAGAGAGGAATGGGATGAACTGATGTGCATCCTGATAGCATGAGAGATGCTGATGAGAGATAGTGGCAGGAAAAAGCCTCCACATGATGCTGTCAGGCTCTTGGGTAGCAGCCAGGTGTCTTGGTTTTGATTTTTGTTTTATAAACATTTCCCCTGCTTGTCAGTTCTACAAATGAAGCCAAACATATCTCCATGGCAGCTGAGGTATAAGAGCCCCAGTTAATATGTCAGAGTTGAGGAGAAAGCTCCACTCCAAAACAGGCATAAAAGGGAGAAAAGAAAGAGGTTTGCTCTCATCACAGAGTCTGGACAATACCCGGGGGTGGGGGGGATTCACACAACAGAATGTTAAGTGAAAATGTCCTTTTCCTCCTGGAGCTTCAGCTGAAGCCCAGAAGCTGAGGCATGGGTAGATAAATGCTTACATCCTCTATAGAGAAAGTTATCAATCACCTCTGTGCAAGACTTGCTAAGTAAAAGGTGGGCACCAATGCTCATCCCTTTTAACAAGTGCATTTAAGAAAAGCTAAGAAATTCATTAAGACAAAACAAAATAAAAATTCTCTCTTAGGTTGAGTTCTTCCACAATCAGATCCCCTGTTCAGACATTTCCAAGTAATTTATTAAGGGGGTACTCCCATGAGAAACCAGCAAGGGAGTGGGAGGATGGACAGAGAAGAGGCAGACTTAAACAAGGGCTATTTCAGGGGAAATCTCTGGGGCCCCAGTGCGTAAATGACACCTCTGGGTTTGTTTTTCTGGTTTCTGTTTTCCTGCCTTTGCCTTACAGGCAAGGGAGCTGAGCTTATGTACTTTGTGCAGGGCCTCTGCTTAGCTCTCAGTGCCCAAGGACGATCCTTTGAAGGTCACAGGTGCCAGCACCAGCAGCAAAGCATTGCAGAAGCTGGAGAACAAGGTGATAAAAGGCATCTCAAAGGGGACTTTGGCACAGTGGCAGCTAGCAGCAGTGTCTTCTAAGAGGAAATTTGTGGAGTAGAATGCATTTTCTCTCCCCATCTCAGCACATCAGGCCAAAAGAGAGGATCCTGAGAGAATCCGTCAAGGAGATTGCGCCTCCCTGTATATGGAGAGCCTTCCCTCTCTCACATCTCTTGTTCTAGTTTAGCGTGATGCTTGCTGAGCTGCAAGAGTTCTTATACCAAGCTCATGTTGTCATTGGGCCAGGGTGGTTTGTGGTAAGAGTTCTGGGGAGGGCTTAACTTGTGCCTCCTAGACTTAGTGGGCAGCAAGGCTAGAGAAGCTGGAAAAAGTGGCAGCTTATAAGGGCACACAGTAAAGAGCCAGGTTGGAAGTGGGAGCATTGTGCGTACTGGAGGCTGCCTGGTATGGTGGTCAAGGGTATAGATCCTGGAACTAGTTTGCCCAAGTTTGAGTCTGGGCTCTACAGTTTACTAGCTGTGCAATCTTGGGCAAGTCTCTTACCTTCTCTGTATTTCATTTTCCCCATGAGTTAAAATGGGGATATACTATTACCTTCCTCATGAGATTATTGTGACTATTAAGCACAGACCTGCCATATTGTAAATGCTTAATCTACTACTGTCTCTCTCTCTCTCTCAACACTTCTACATATAATACATACAATGTAATATATGTTGTATATCTTAGATACCAGTAAGCAATTGCTCAAAGTCATATTATAATATAACCAGGAATTTGGCATCAGAAACTATGGTCTTAGCCACGATGTCATACCGATTTTGTATATGTATTGAACTCTAAAGGATAAACTAGTGAGCTTTGGTGTCAGCCATCCTGAATCTAACTCTCAACTCTGCTATTACCATTAAAATCATATCTTCTTCATTGAATTGTTAGAATTAGATAACACAGTACATAGTAGAGTGCCTGGCATAGAATAAGTCCCTAAAAAAATATTGTTGTGCTATTTGCCTAGGCCTGATTCTAGCTCTGTATTTTTGTCCATCTTCAGGAGCTGCAGGCTTGGGTTGGGGAGAAGAGGGAGGCAGAAAAACCAGAGTAAGAAGGATATCTCTCTGTGACAGAGTCTCGGACAAAGAAAAGAGAGAGAGAAAAATGAATTAGCAGTGATGAAAATGTCACTGACTATGCATTAGTGCCTTGGGACTATAAGTATTAGTCATTTGACTTTCTTTTGTGTTTTATTTATTTTCTATTCAGCGTCATCAAGCTCTGAGTTAGGTTTTAAAATTGAATGAATCATCCCGTTTATCCTTGAGAACTGCATCAGGGACAGAAAGCATTATCCTCATTTCACCACTGAGAAACTGATAAACAGAGAGACTAAGTAATTGGTGCAAGGTCACAAAGCCCGAAATAGTATTCGTGGTCAGGATGCTGGCCTTCAGACATTGCTGCATCCCTTGGTTATGTCAGTTAATGAACAACAAAGGGAGTCTTGTGAACTTGGAAGACATGGGTGAAAAAACTATAGGATTGATCACCTACCATGTGCCAGGTATTATGAAAAGCATTTAATATTAGTATTTCTTCACCTCACATCTACCCTATAAACCAATTTAGGAATCATTTTGGGACTATAGTCTCAATTGACAGATGCATGAATATCCAGAGAGATTTGGATTGGTCTTCCTGACTCCAGAATATGTGTTGTTATCATTGTGCCAGGCTGCTCTTGGATATTTGGTTCCTGTTTCTATTTCACAAGGAGCCTAAAACCCAGTAGGGCTCTTCTTGGGCAACTTTATTCCCAACTGCCATCCCCACCTCCTCAGCCAGGTACAGGACTCTATTCTGAGTCTATTATGTAGCAATAGGATGCTTCATTTTGGTTTATTTTCTGCCCTCCCCCTTCTCCCCTTAAAACTTGAGAACTCAGTGATGTTTTCCAGGGATGACAAACCCTGTGAAACTACAGAAGTCCTTAGATAGTGGTTGTTTACTACATAATGCAATTTATGTTTGCAGATAATTATTGACTCCTTGATCAAGCCAATGCCTTGTTATATAAATTTCTTTATCTCTGGAACATGGCAAGCCGTTCTAATGCTCTGTTCTAGAATATAGCTCAGTTCAAAGCAACAAAATTCCAGTAATAATAATAATGATGATGATGATAATTAAACAACTACCATATAGAAAACACAGTGGTTCATACATATCTCATTTCCTCTTCAGAAAAAAAAAAAAGGCAATAGTTATGTTTATTTTCCTAATTTTACAGATGAAGAAGCTGGGAGTTAGGGGTATTAACTTTGTTGTCTAGAGGCACACATCTATTAAGAGAAAAAATTGGGATGTGCACATAGGCATGGTTGATATCAAAGCCTTTCCTTTTTTTTTTTTGCAGTTTTTGGCTTGGGCTGGGTTTGAACCCACTACCTCCAGCATATGGGGCCAGCACCTTACTCCTTTGAGCCACAGGTGCTGCCCCAAAGCCTTTCCTTTTAATAATTTGTTTTATCATATCAGTTAACATTTGTTAGGTAGAAAATAACCAATTTAGAGACTTAAAAGATAACTACTTTGTTCAGCTCATAAATTTCCATGCCAGCTGGGAGGATCTGGGTCATAGCAACTAATCCCTATTATTCCTTGTTTTGTGTCTGTGGTCTGAGGTTGCTGGGAACTAGATGATCTAGAATGGCCTCAGTTACATGTGTTACATGTATAAACATTGACTGGGCATTGCTGTGAGTGCCCTGGTTCTCCACTATCTGTCTCTCATCCTCCAGCAGCTATGCTGGGCTTGTTCATATGATAGTCTCAGGGCTCTAAGCACAGCAAGAGAACAAGCCCCAACACACCATCACTTTTTAAGTCTCTGACTGCCTCCTTTCTCTCTCCCAGTTGGCCAATGTCCTGCTGGCCAAAGCAAGTCATGTGCCAAACCCAGATTTAGGGGTGGAGAATTACACTCCACCTCTCAATGGGAGGGGAGGCATTTGAGCCAGTTTTCCAGCCACCATCCTTATTCTCTGCTAGGTCTGTCAATCTGGTGAGGGAAAGAGATAGGCAGACAGATAAATGACAGGATATTGCCACTTATAAATAAAGAGGCTGCCTAATTCACTGGCCTCCAGAATGCTCTGGGCAGCATGGAGCTTGGGAGTTCCCTCAAGTGCATGAGAGTTCCTTCAGAAAGGAACTGGTGTCAGCCATGGAAGTGCCTGAGTACTGGG
The DNA here is from genome assembly GCF_000181295.1 of Otolemur garnettii. Lineage (NCBI taxonomy): Eukaryota > Metazoa > Chordata > Mammalia > Primates > Galagidae > Otolemur > Otolemur garnettii. The sequence goes on along the minus strand of NW_003852396.1, from coordinate 68,508,309 downwards.
CAGGTTCAGTGGTGAGACACTTTCATAACTGCGGTAACCTAGCCCTTGAAATCAGTAAAATGCAGATAATAATAGTAACATTTCATAAGGTTATCATGAAAATTAAATAGATCAATGTGTATAAAGTGTTTATATCTGTGCCACACACATATGTAGTAAAGCTAAATAGATGTAATTTTCATTATTAATATTATCAAAACTTCTATTAGTATTATTTTCAGCAATGTTTCCAATACCTAGTAGCATACCAGAACCATCTATAAAGTTTATTAAAAATACATCCTTGTGTCATATTCCTGAATATATTGATTACAAGATGCCCAGAAATCCTTATACTTTATCAAGGATAGTTTTAAAGCAGCCAGTGCCCATCACAGCATATGAGAATCACTGATTACCCTATAAAGCTTGGCACCATTTCCTTTAGTACTCAATATAAGGGGGGATACAGAGATCATTTGGAAACAGTCTCTTCAGAAAAATGAATTGTAAAAACGTCTTTTTCTGACCCTGAAGACTCTGCAGACAAAATAACTCACTTCTTCTCCAAAAGAAAATTCAGGACACTGTCCTTGCCCTCAAGATGTTTAGTATCCTTCCTAGAAGGATACTGTAATTGAGGAAGTGATTTTTATAATTATTGATAATGATAGTTTACATTATTGAGCACTTGCTGTGTGTTAAAACTATAGTGAGAAATTTTCCTGGATTAGCACTTTTAATCTTTGCAATAATATGGTGAAATAGGTGTTATGAGAAAACTGCTGCTTAATGAGGTAAATATTCTTGTCAAGATTGCCCAGCTAATTGATCATTAATATGGCTACTAAGTTGTTATTTCAAGACTCAAACCCATGCTCTCAGCCTCCCCAGTCTGTGATCTTAATAACCAATCTAAACTGCCTTTTTGGCAGAGAGTTCTAGTTGTTTTTTATTATCTACTCTACATTAATTTCCCTATTAACAGAACCATAAGATTTAGCTGAGTACATTGCCACTCTAAAGAAAGATAATATTACCCAGGCTTTCAGGTAAATGTGTCTGCAACTAAATTGTGGTGAATGGAATACAAGTAGAAGTGACATATATAAATTATAGGTTGTGCCCTTGAAGGAAAGGGGCATTCCCCCCACTTTCCCTTGAACTCTTTTATTGGAGCAAGGCCATTATAGTGTGCTATCTTGAAACTTAAAGATGATGGTAATATAGTAGGAGATGCGGTTCCTCTAATTGATAGATACTATAGATTGCTTATGTAAGCATAGGTTATTAAATGAGAAAGAAATAAATTTCAGATTAATTTTTGGGTCTCAAAGTCAAATTGTCCCTTTCTGGCTGAGGGAATTTATCACCACTAGATCACCCATACAAGAAATGCTCAAAGAAATTCTAAACATGAAAACAAAGCTTAATATTCATGACCATAAAGACAAATGAAAGTATAAAACTCATAGGTTTTTTTAAAACAATTATACAAAAGAGAAAGAAAAAAATCAAATAGCAATGTGTCAGATCTCTACCAAATCCATAAAGACAAACAGAAAAAAAAAAACACAGAGAAAGAAAGAAACAAAGAATACACAAAACAAATAGACAAGAATCAACATTATAGAAATAAAACCTCACATATAAATATTAAATGCTCCACTTAAAAGCTAGAGATTGGAAGAATAAATTAAAAAATGCAAAGCAACCATATGCTGCTTACAAGAAACCCACATTACCCATAAAGACACATAGGCTGAAGGTAAAAACTTTCCACATAAATAGAAACCAAAAGTAAGCAGGAGTAGCTATTCTTATATCAGACAAAACAATTTAAATCAACAACAATAAAAAAAGACAAAAAAGATTATTACAAAATCATAAAGGGATTAATTCAGTGAGAAGGTATAACAGTCCTAAATATATATGCCCTCAATACTGGAGCATCAAGACACAAAACAAGTACTACTAGACTCAAGAAAAGAGATAGATAACAATACAAAATAGTGGAGGATTTCAATACCCTTTTAATAGCAGTAGACAGATCATTGAGGCAGAGAATCAACAAAAACACCAGACATAAATTAGACTTTAGACCAAATGGACTTAACAAAAATTTATAGAACATTCTACTCAATAACCATAGAATATAATTCTTCTTTTTAGTGCATGGAACATTCTTTAAAATAGATCATATGTTAGGATACAAAATAAGTCTTAATAAATTAAAAAATTAAAGTTATATCAGGTATTTTCTCAGCCCACAGTGAAATAATTAGAAATAAATTCTAAAAGCAACTCTTGAAATTATACAGATACAGGGAAATTAAAAACATATTCTTGAAGGATCTTTGGGTCAATGGTGAAGTTAAGATAGAAATTATTATAAAAAAATGTATGAAACTAATAAAAATGGAGACACAACATGCCCCAAACTATAAGATACAGTAAAAGAAGTACTAAGAGGGAAGATTATAGTGTTAAATACTTATATCAAAAATTGAAAGATTTTTAAATTAACAATTTCACATCACACTTTAAGGACATAGGAAAACAGGAACAAAATAAACCCAAAGTTAACAGAAGTAAATAAATAACAAAGATCAGATCAGAACTAAATGAAATAGAGGTAAAAAAGTACAAAGAATCAATGAAATGAAAAGTTGGTTCTTTGAAAAGATAAACAAAATTGATAAACCACTATCTAGACTAACCAAGAAAAGAAGAGAGAAAGTCCAAATAAACACAATCAGAAATGAATAACAATTACGACAGATACTATAGAAGTACAAAAGATCATCAGAGACTATTATGCAAAACTATACTAGAAAAACTAGAAGAAATGTATGAATTCCTGAAACATAGCCTCCCAAGGTTGAACCAGGAAGAAACAGAACTCCTAAATAGATTGATAGTGAATAGCAAAATTGAATCAGTAGTAAAAAATCTCCTAACAAAAATAAGCTCAGATCAGATGTATTTACAGCCAAATTCTACCAATTGTACAAAGAACGGATGCCAATCCCACTGAAACAGTTCTAAAAGCTTAAGAAGGAGGGAATCCTCTCTTAATCATTCTATAAAGCCAGTATCACCCTGGCACCAAATCCAGGAAAGGATGAAATAAGAAAACTATAGACCAATATCTCTGATAACATAGATGCAAACTCCTCCCACTCAATAAAATATCAACATTATAAGAAGTTGCAAACTCAATTACTAGCAAACTGAATCCAACAGCATATCAAAAGGATAATTTACCATGACCAAGTGGGTTTTATTCCGGTGTTGCAAGGATTGTACAACATATACAAGTTAATAAAAGTGATCTACTATATACACAGATTAAAAATAAAAATATGGTCATCTAAATAGATGCAGAAAAAACGCATTTGATAAAATACAGCATCTCTTGATGATTAAAGCCCTCAAAACCTTGGCATAGGAGGAAGATACTTCAAAATAATAAAAGCCATATAGGACAAATTCATAGCCAACATCATACTGAATGGGGAAAAGTTGAAAATATTCCCTCTATGACTGAAACAAGACAAGGGTGCCCACTCTCACCACTTCTAGTTAATGTAGAACTAGAAGTTCTAGTCAAAACATTCAGGCAAGAGAAAGAAATAAAGGGCATCTAAATTAGAAAAGAAGAAGTGAAATTATCTTTGCTGACAGTATGATCTTATACCCAGAAAACTCTAAGGACTTCTGTAAATGACTCTTAGCCTTGATAAATGTATTCAGCAAAGTTTCAGTTAATAAAGTCAATGTAAAAAAAAAAAATTGATAGTGTTTCTATGCACCAACAATAACCAAACTGATGAAAGAAATTGTAGATGACACAAACAAATGGAAAAACAGCCCATGCTCATGGATTGGAAGAATTTTTATTGTTAAAATTACCATACTGGCCAAAGCAATCTACAGATTAAAATGCAATCCCTGTTAAAATATCAACATTATTTCTTACAGAAATAGAAAAAAGTCCTATAATTCTTATATAATAAAAAAAAGAGCCCAAACAGCCAAAGAAATAATAAGCAAAATGAACAAACTGAAGCTATCACATTCTTTGACTTCAAATTATACTACAAAACTATAGTAACTAAAATAGCATGGTACTGGCAAAAAGTAGACACATAGATGAATGGAACAATATAGAGAACACAGAAATAAAGCCAAACGCGTATGACAAACTGGTCTTGGACAAAGCAGAGAAAAACATACACTGTGGAAAGGACATCTTATTCAATAAATAGTGCTGGTAAATTGAATAGCATATGCAGAAGAATGAAACTGGATCCCCATCTCTCACCATATACAAACATTAACTTAAGATGGATTAAAGACTTAAATATAAGACCTGCAACTATAAAAACACCAGAAAAGAACCTAGGAAAAACTTTTCTGGACATTGGCCTTGGTAAAGACTTCATGACTAACACTTCAAAAGTATAAGCAACAAAAATGATAATAGGACAAATGGGACTTAATTAAATTTCAAAGCTTCTGCACAGCAAAAGGAATAAAACAACGGAGTGAGCAGACTACCTGAACAATGGGGAAAAATACTTGCAAATTAATGCATCAGGAAGTGACTGATATCTGTAATTCACAAAAAACATCAGCCAACTAAAAAAATCCCCAAATAACAACCCCATTAAAAAGTGGGGCAAAGGACATAAACAGACGTTTTTCAAAAGAAGACATACAAATGGCCACAAAGCATATAACAAAGTGCTCTACAGCACTAATTATCAGGGAAAAGCAAATTAAACCCCAATGAAATATTATTTTATATCAGTTGGAATGGCAATTATTAAAAACTCAAAAAAAAATGGCAAGGATGTGAAGAAAAGGGAAAACTTATATATTGCTGGTGGGAATATAAATTAATGTAACCTTTATGGGAAACAATATGGATATTTCTGAAAGAACTAAATATAGAACTTCTATTTGATTCAGTAATGCTATTACTGGGTGCGTATCTTTAGGTGCCTAACTTATTTCACTTAATATAATGTCTCACTCATACACAGAAGCCAAAAAATTGATCTCATGGAAGTAGAAAGTAGAATAGTGCTTACTAGTGTTGGGGAATGGTGATGGAGAGAGGGGATAACCAAAGGTTGGTTAACAGGTACAAAGGAACAGCTAGATAGTAGAAATCAGTTCTACTGTTCCACAGCTCTATAAATAGTGACTATAATTAACAACAATTTATTGTATATTTTCATATAGCTATAAGAGTGGGCTTGGAATGTTCCAACATAAAGAAATGACAACTCTTTGAGGAGATGGATATGCTAATTACCTTCATTTGATCAGTACACATGGGATACATGTGTTGAAATATCATACTGTACCCCATAAACATGTGTGATTATTGTGTCATTTAAAATAATAAGAAAAGCAAAGAACAAAAACAAATTTTGGGTCGCAACAGCAATTGAATCTATATTACAACTAATTTTTTTTAAAAGGCTGTAGTCAGGAGTAGCCTTTGTGTAGTTTTGAAAGTTTTGGAGAGGGTCCTTTTAGTCTTTGTGAACTGACTTGATAGGTCCTAGGGGTTCTTACCTCCAGAATGCTTATGATGCCAGGCCCATTTGAGTCAGCAATAGGGCCCATGGGCCTTTTCCGGGGTCAATAAAATATCAACATTATAAGAAGTTGCAATTCCATTGTTTGAATCTACTAACCATGTTGCTGGGCCCACAGACCTCTAATGTCTCCCTTTTTTAGTCTGGCTCCAAGGTGAAAAAGAAGTTCTAATGGTGTCACATAATTTGTGTCACACAGGACACTTATATTGTCCTTTCTCTATAGGTACTATGTTAAGAGATGTCACAAAGATACTATTGAAATTTGGCAAAATGTCCTTTCAACATTGTATACATTCCATTGATTACATTTTTAGCTGAACCCCCATTTTGTACTAAATTTGTGCTGGTTTTGGTTCTTAAGATATAAGATACTGGGAGCTGCAATTCATTGTATTTGATTAAAAATATCAGTGGATTTACATTTAATCAGAAGATATAATATTAATGATGGCTAAATATAAAAAGTTCTTATTACTAGCATGCAATTCTTTGTGACATGTCCCAGTCACGTTGCCAGATGTTTATATCGATATATTATGTCATTTAATCCTCAATATAACTCCACAATATAGGTAATACTAATATCCTATTTTCCAGTTAAGAAAATGGTATCCTCTCTGATTGTGTTTGAAACAGCCCAACTGTCATAATACAGTTGCCCCTCAGTGTTTGTGGGGGATTGGTTCCAGGACCTCCATACATACCAAAATCCACAGGTACTCAAGTCTTTTGTAACATGGCATAGGATGTGCGCATAACTTAGGCGTATCCTTCTGTATACTTTAAATCCTCTCTAGATTACTTATAATACCTAACAGAATGCCTACTTATCACTTCATTTATATGGATTCAGTGTAGTACTCAGCACATGGCAAATTTAAGTTTTGCTTTTTGGAAATTTGTAAAATGTTTTAAAAATATTTTTAATCCATTGCTGGTTGAATCCATGAATGTGGGATCCACAGATATGGAGGGCAGACTGTACCGAGTTTCTATACAATTTACTGAAGGCAGAGGAATCTTGAATAACATCAGTGACAGTAGTTACTATATTTAAAGTACTTCCTATATAAGTATGTGTTAAGTACATTACACATTATTATTATTTAATCATTGCAACAAGCCTATGAAATAAATCTTCATGTCATTTATAGATGAAAGAAATTGGGGCTGAGAAAAGCCAAATAACTTGGCCATTGCTGTACAGCTTAAAAAAGAAAAGCCATGGACGGTGTTTAAATTCAGGTTTTCTGACTTCAAGTCTTGGCCTCATTGAACTATCTGTGCTGCTCTAAACTTATACCATGAAGATACTTCTGATCATCAGCATACAGTTTTTTATAACATGGGTCTCTTTTAGAGTTTTGTGATCCATTAATAGTTTTTTAAATGAAATTCAGTGGCACTTAAGAGGATTTTTATATATCCATTGTATCTTTTGATTGCCATAGTATAAAAGGTCATATTCAGCAAACATGGGGAAGTATTAGATATGACCTAATTTGCTTAATAAATCCATTTAGTTCTCAGAAGATGCAACACACACACACACAATCCAGCACGGAAGGGATAAGAATCCTCAAAAGGGATAAATTAAGAGAGTCATATGTGGAATTTTGCAAATGTGATAAATATTTATTAGAAATAATGAAACTTAGACAGATGTGCCCTTAGACTAATTGAACAAAAATCCTTGAAAAGCTCATTGGTAGACATAACCGGAACAGAACACTGAAGGAATAAAAATAATATACAAAAGGGACTAAACAAAATGTTTTAGATTCTAAATGCGTTGTATTCATTAAACACTTAGGAGCCATACGATCTAAATGTGAGGCTATCCTCAGATAAATTGATAAAAGTTCCTTGAATAATGCAGAAGAAAAAAAGAAACTTAAAAAGATATGAACTTTCTGCTAATGGGCTGAAACTATCTTATCAATTTTGAAATGTTTGTTTGATATTATGAATTTTAGGCCAATTTTGAGAAGGAACTGGCTTTAGCAAGTCAGTTTCCCTCTTGCTCCTCAATCTCTCAAATTTGTCCCTTTCTGGCATCCACGTTGCCACTACCTGTGTTAAAAATGCTGCTTATTCTTAGAGCACTGGGCTTCATGTGGCTTCTTCAGCCCTTATCTGTCTTCCTTGTGGTAACGAACAATTTTCTAACAAAATGCAAGATTGATAGGTATTACTTTTCTTAAATTGTTGAAGGAGTTTCCCCTTCAACAATTTTATTTCCCCAGGATAAAAGTCTGCCTTCTTTGTGCAGCATAAAAAGCCTTTTGTGATTTGACTGTCGCCTATGTGACAGTGGTGAGAATCAAAATGAAGTTGTTTGCGTTAAAAACAAAACTAAATAAAAATAAAAACACCTGACAAATTAAGCCTACCAAGGAAAGAGAGGGTTCTCAGGTTTGCATGCTTGATTAAAAAATTATCACAAAAGATCACAAAACCACAACTTTTTACAAAGGCTACTGAAAGCTTACACAAACTATACTTCTGCAAGGACATTGCCCAGTAACTGTCTGCCCAACTTTGGACTGGCTCACCCCGGTTATTGATCCTGTAGCCAAGGATAATTATTTCAAAACTTTTATGTAATCTTTTTATTTTTTCTTTAAATGGCACACTTATTTCTGTGCAATGCCCTATTCCTGAATAAGCGTCATTTCTTTTAGAGATCCTCTCTTTGCTTGTTATTTATGTTGATACCTATTTTCTATTCTCCTGGCCTGCTTTTCCCCCACATGCAACTTTAGTTCAACCATACAGACTGTTTTGGACATCTACTGTCATTATAAAGATATAGAGCCAGCTCTGTGAATCTGTGGATTCAGCCACAACTGTGGCTAGAAAATATTAGAAAAAAAACCAATGAAAAATTACAGTACAGCAAAAAGATAATAGAAATAAAAATCAATATATACAACTATTATTAGTTACACAACTATCAATACTTACACAACTATTTACATGGCAATTACATTGTATTAGGTATTATATAAGTACTTGAGAGAGGATTCAAACATACAAGACGATGTGCATTATATGTACATACCATACCATTTTATAGAAATGACGTGAGTGTCTGCAAATTTTGGTATCTGAGGGGGTCCTGGAACCAACCCCCCATGTGTACAGCTACAGAACTCTGTGTAGGAGAAACTGAGCCCTGATCTTTAACATAAGAATCTCTTCCCGCTTGAGAGACCTGGAGAGTCATGAGAAGGATATGTGAGTTGTAGGTGTGCAGGAGATCAGAAAACTGGCCTCCCAGGGAGAATGTACTTGTCAGGTGTAGCAATACCAGGCCTAATGGTTATGGTAAAGATTCTCTAGATTCTAAAGGTTTTTTTGATGCTGGAGGCAGAGGTTGTGCTCAGTGTTTACAGTTTTGTAAAAACAAAGGTGGAGACATTCTATCTGACCTTTTCCCTGTCCTCCCAATCATTGCTAATGTTGGGCAAGCAGCTTTTGTCTACTTCTTCCTGTTTTATGGCTCCTCCCAGAGTTTCTCAGTCCCCCAGACACAGACTTTGTATCAAGCATTCCTCAGGCCAAGACCCCCTCATCTGGTGACCCCAAACTTCTTCATTCTGAGCTTCACATATACTGGATCCTGAGTAAATTACAGCAATATATTGTGACTGCATCACTGGGCTTCAAGAATTAAAAAGAAAAAAAGGGAGCTAAAACCTACCAGTGAAAGCCTGACATAATTATTAACGTCACTTCTCTTTCATTCTCAGATGTGTTGCAGGTCGTTTCATTCATAGGCTGTAATATCAATAGCTGGTTTATCATCAGACAACAAGTATCAAGAACTTCCTATGTTCAGATCTAGGGGTTCCCACTGCCTTTCACCTTACCTTCTCTGCTCAGCCAATTCTAAATTTATAGGTTTATTATTTTTACCACTCTACTTTCTGGTACAAGATTTTATATTGGTTAGGAAACAAATCAGAATTTACACAAGCCTAGAAAATAATGAAGCTTTATGAACATGCACAACAGGAAATCCTAGACGTGTTTGGTTGATGCAGCAATTTAAGGCTATCTTTGAGGACCCACTTTTTTTCTTTTCTTTTCATTTTGCTCTTTATTGTGTCAGCTTCATCCTAAACAGGGCTTCTAACCTATTGGTAAAAAGGGCTGCAGCCACTCCAGGCTTTGCATCTGTCTGCATGCCAGGCCATTCCAGCATTCCAAGCAAGAATCCTGAAATTCACCTTCATAGACTTGCTTAGGTCACAGTCTCCCTCCCTAGTACAATCATTTTGGCCAGTATAATGAGATGTGCTCACTGGCTTGAGTAAATTAGAGTTTATTCTTAGAGCTAGGATGAAGTCAGCCTTTCCCTAAGAATGTGAGCTCTTTGGAGGCAGAATCAGGAAAAAGGAAGAAAGAACAGAGGCTGGATAGAGAGCTTGCAAGTTTGCAGTGTACGATATAAGCCTTGATATACCTAGCATCCAAACCTAGCCAAGTTATTAAAGCCTCAAACTTGAGTTATTATGGAGATTACACTAAAGAACTGCTAATTTGCAGCTGTTTAAGCAAAGATAAGAGTTTGTGAGCCAATGTGGTGAGTGAGTGAAAAGGGCATTTTTCCTGTACCTGAAGCCAAACAGATCTGAGTCTTGAACCTGGGTATGAACCTGCAAATTGGGTTTGAACTGTGGCCAAGATGATCACTCTTTGATCTCTATTTTTCCTCTCTTGCAACTTGGGGATAATTTCCCTATCTTACTCAGTTTTGTGAGAAATAAAATAAGATTAGGTATACAAAGTGTTGGGTCCGAGAGAGCCTCCCAAATTAACCCCAACCGACAAACTCGAGACTTGCTCTGATGTAAAGGGCATAAGATGAGATTTATTACAGACCCGGGAACCCCGGGGGTCCTGGGCCTGGACTCTCCTGGCATGCAAGCTAAGGACGAGCCCCGAACTCGGGGTGAAGGCAGTTTTTATGGGGTACAGAAAGCAAGAGGGGTAGGGTCGGATACGAGTACACTTTTCATTGGTGGTTGGTGATTTCATTAGTAAAGGAGGAAGTAAAGGAGGATTTGCATTGGTAGCTGATGATTTCACTAGTAAAGGTGAATTTGGATTGGTACAGGTGACTATTTGGTTGAGTAACTATGAAAGGAATGAGAAAGGTTGCAGGGTGGGCCCTGCGGGTATGGTTTAATGGAATGGGGAGGGTTACAGGGTGGGCCCTGCAGGCCAGGGCCCAGGAACAGTAACTTATGTGGAAACAACAAAATGGAGCTGATCTGGTCCTCACAAAAGTACCTAGCATAGTGTCTGGCACAGAGTAGAAAATCAATGTAAGTAACCCTTTTAGTTTCTAGTCACTAAATTGACTCTGAAATAATCAGCTTAATGATTTTTCCTTGGGTTATTTAGCCATTTGCCAAGCTGTCACAGCTCTGTTAGCCTCCTTATGTAGTTGGAGAAGGAACTTGGTCTCATACTCTCAGCTTCTCTTCTTTGAATAGTGGGAAAAATCTGATATTGAAATTTCCAACAAATATAAATGTATTTTTACATTGGTAATACATGAACATTGAGCTGCCCCCAAATCCTGCTGACCTGTATCATTTTCTTCTCACCCTGGGACACTTCAACCATTGCATTTGATCTTTTCCTGATGCCTCAGGACTCTATAGCTATTTATTCATTTCTCACCAAGACCAAAAGCTGTTTTGCTCCAGGGGAGCCCATTAGCTCATTTGCATTAACTTTCCAGACTTTAAGCCAAAGATCTCAATGTCATAAGGCCGCGGAGCATCAGCAAAATATTTGACTAATTTTTGGTTCCTGCTTTTAATGCCCGACCTTGATGACATTTATGATCATGGCTACTTTTACCCCCAGCCGAAAATGAACTGATTGGTTAGGTCAAACATGTAGGAAATATCAGCATAAACAATGCCTCAGTGAACCTCTCCAAGCAGTTAAGGTCATGAATAATTCATTAGCTTGTAGTGGCCCTCTTTGCTTCTGGTGGTCCCACTATGGGTTACAAGTGACTAAGCTCAGGGGAAGCCCGTTTCTTAGGATAATTAGTCTTCCTTCAGCTCCATTGAATTAGCCTCTTATTTTATTGTACCCTTGGGTTACGGTGGCTATTGAGTTATAAAATAAGCAAATTATTGCTGAAGGTCAACTGCAGACTATTGTGAAGCCCCTGATACTATAGGAATGGGGCTTAAATCATTAGAAAAGTTTAGTTTCTAATTTCATGATTAGGGAGATATTTATTATTTTTTAATCTTCAAAAATGAAAATAGATTTTTTTTCTGGTCATAAAGATAATACAGAGAATTTTAATGAAGAAAAGCAACAGTAAGCCTAAAACCCAATAACCAGGGACAATTGCTGGAAACATTTTGCTGTATGTGGTCCAGACCCCCTTTTCCTTTGGAAGTGTACTATAAATGCAATTTGACCATCATAGGGTGTATCTTTTATGCCCCTAAAGAACTGTTTCATCATTTTTATGACTGTGCAGCATTTTGTTGCATTTGTATGCCAGACTTGATCCAGCCCTCTGTTGATGATCACTCAGTTGTTTCCAAATCGCTCCTATTAGCAGTAACACTGCAGTGGATGACCTTAAACACTTCTGTGTACATAACAGCTTATTGCCTTAGGATACATTTCTAAAAGTGGAATAGCTAGGAAGATCAGAAGTCTTTGATTCTCAAATGATAGCACTGATTCTCAAATGTTATGACAATTTGCATGTTGACTGATACCTGAAAACAGGCCGGAGAGCCTATTAAAAGAAACCCATTGAGGAGATGGCCTTCCAAGTCCTATTCTAAAATCAGTCTTAGACAACCTACAGTAGTGAGGGCCTTGGCTGGTGAGATCCATGAGTGAACACAAGGAAGCCCTAAGGCTATTTTGGATGGTGAGTGTGGGAGATAAGTAGCTATGCCTAGAGGAAATCTTCAGGGGTTTAGCTCTTGACTCTTTCTCCCACTGCCTTAGGATAATTAAACATTAATTCTTCCAGTTCTAGGCTACTGCTAGAACCACCTTGCTAGATGAGGGGTTGATGAAAAACAGGTATAAATTAACCATTCTTGGACAGTCACTCCTGTATTTCCCCCAGACCCTCAGACTAGTATACTGTAAACTAGAGACATGCCTCCTCCCCATCCTCTTTCTTTCTGAATAAGGGTTAAAAAAAACCTTCCCAGGGGATTTGTCTGATGAAGTAGCAGCAAACAGGAGTGGTGGCTCTGGGACTCATCATTTCCCCATCCTTAATCCTTGTAGTAATGACAAAGGTAGGACCTGACCTTTGAATCTTTCTCAATCTACATGGCCAGACAAGCTGGCTGAGCTCATAAACCTAAATATCCACACACCAGAGATACTGGTAGAGACAGAAGATAGATCTTCTGGATAGAGGCAGAAGCAAGTAAAATATTAAATTTAAAAATATAGTTTTTATAAAAAAGAAAACTACTTTAGCTTTATGCAGTGGCAGTATCTTAGCCAATAAGGTTTGTCTGAAGTACGAGATTATTGCTAATCGAAAACTTTTCCTAATACCCTGTCATGATGACTCACAATAGAGTCTGCGTTTGTAATTTGTTTCCTTTTTTAATGTATTTCAGATTAATATGAGGGTACAAAAGATTAGGTTACAGTGTTTGTGTTTGTTAGGTAAAGTTCAAGTTGCAGTTGAGCACTTAACCCAGGGTGTGTGCTGTATACCTTTTTTTTCATTGTGTCCATTAGGTGAGAGCTTACCAAAGCTCCTGCTTCTTCCCCTCCTACCTTCCCCTTCTTCCTCCCTACTTGAATTTAATTGTAGTTTTCTCTCATGTGCAGGTGTACTTGTTTATCTATTGGTTTCATGTGAGCATTGTGCACCTTGGATATTTGCTTTTCCATTTTTGTGATTTTTTACTAAGAAGAAAGTTCTTCAACTCCATCCAGGTAAATACAAAAAATGTAAGGCCTCCATCTTTTTATGTTTGCATAGTATTCCATGGTATACGTATACCACAGTTTATTAATCCATTCTTAGGTTGATAGGCATTTAGGTTTTTTCCATACCTTGGTGATTATAAATTGAGCTGTGATAAACAATCTAATGCAAATGTCCTTAAGATAAATATATTTTTTTTACTTCTGGGTAGATATGCCTAGTAATGGGATTGTGGGATCAAATGGAAGGTCTGTCTTGAGTTCTTTGAGGATTCTCCATTTTTCAAGAGGCTGTATTCCCACCAGCAGTGTAAAAGTGTTCCCCTCTCTCCACATCCACAACAGAATCTGCAGCTTTGAGACTTTGTGATATGGGCTTTTCTCACCGAGCTTAGGTAATATGTCAGGGTGGTTTTGATTTGCATTTCTCTGATGGTTAGGGATGATGAGCATTTTTTTTTTTCATGTGTTTGTTGGCCATTTGTCAATCTTCTTCAGAGAGGGTTCTGTTCATGTCTCTTATTCAGTGATAAATGGGATTGTTTGCTCTCTTCTTGTTGATTAATTTGAATTTTCTATAGATTCCAGTTATCAGGCCTTTGTCAGATTCATAGCATGCAAATATCTTATCCCATTCTAAAGGTTGTATGTATGTTTTAATTATTGTACCTTTAGCTATGAAGAAGTTTTTTAGTTTGTTCATGTCATTTATTTTTGGTGTTGCCATAATTACCAAGAGGGTCTTCTTCATAAAATCTTTTCCCAGGCCAATGTTAAGAGTTTTTCCCATACTTTCTTCTAGAACTTTTTCATTTTGTGTCTTAAATTTAAATGTTTTATCAACAAGAGTCAATTTTTGTAAGTGGTGAGAGATGAGGGTCTGGTTTCAGTCTTCTACATGTGGCTAACCAGTTCTTAAATAGCACCATTTATTAAATAGGGATTCTTCCCCCCAGTTTATGCCTTTTTTGGGGGGGGTTTAATTGAAGATCAGACTGTGATATGTGGCTGGGTTCATCTGCATTGGCAATTTTTGACAGTCTTTACAGAGACTGACTGACTAAATAAGTAAATAAATAAATAAAGGAAAGCTATCACTTCCTTTCATAGCAGAACATGAATATGGATATATTCCATAGATTTTAAGGAGTGAGAAGAGGACAAACCCTGGTGCAGAAAATCCAAGAACCACTGAACCATTAATCTCTGACAGGCAATTTATACTTACCAAGTAGAGGTATTCTTAAGTGAGTCAAGTTCTCACTTACCTCTTGGATAAGTCTTGACTAAGTTAGGAGGTAAGTTGGTTTGGCTTATCTCTCCTTATGTTGAATTTAATATTAATATTATATAATCTCACCTTGATTAAATATGATTTTCACCTTGTAATTGTTTTAGGTATGTTTTTAGTTAACTCATTGGTAAATAGTATAACACCTATCTTATCTATAGCTTGTATTATACATTTATTCCAACCAGCCACCCCAACATCTATTTGATGGATGTCACAGTAGGTATCAGTACAGATGAAAATGAAACATGGCTTCTTCCCTTGAAGAAGTATAGTAGGA
Source organism: Otolemur garnettii (assembly GCF_000181295.1). NCBI lineage: Eukaryota > Metazoa > Chordata > Mammalia > Primates > Galagidae > Otolemur > Otolemur garnettii. Next base: position 68,493,182 of record NW_003852396.1, on the reverse strand, counting down.
GTTAAACATACACATGAATATGTCATGGTGATGCTGCAGTCAATGTTACACAGTTCACTATTGGCAAGGTTGTACTAAAACACGGAATATTTTGATTGTTAGACTGTTTTTTCTTTTTTTGTGATGCAAAGTGAATCATATACTGTATGTGTTTCATGAAAGATGTAATATGTAACTCAGAAGCAAAAGCTTAAACATGTTTATTAGTTATCCTACCAATTGCAGCTCTTCATGAAGACTCTTAAAAGCCTATGTTAGCAGTCTTTTGACATTATGCGCGTACAAAGGGAAAGAGTTATTCTGTTGTAGGCATTTCAAAACTAATGGAGAGAGTGATCTTTGATTTTTAGAACAGATTAAGTGCTCCAAAATGTACATGTGCATTAATAATAAATTGAGCCCAAGGTCAATGTAGCTATAAAGTCATAATAAAGTCTTCTCATATTTACAAGGTGGTAGCTGAATTTTTACTCTTCATAATCTGGGGGTGGGAGGGTTTACTTATGATTGAGAAAGATAGTGTCCTAGTTTGAGATTGGGGGAAAATTAGTGTTATTGGTCCCTGGTGTTTGTATATATTTATTTATTTATTTGGTAGAGACGGGGTCTTGGTATGTTGCTCAGCCTTATCTTGAATTCCTGACTCCCAAAGTGATAGAATTACAGGTGTGAGCCACTATGCCTGGCCTCTGCTGTTTTCTTATTGTTTCATTTATATTTGAATTTCTCAAAGTAATTAGCTTCATAGGATATTGCTAGACTTTTCTTCCAAGCTTTCTCAGCATATCCAAGAATATCTTCAAGATGAGACAGTCTTATCTCGATGCCATATTAAATTTAATCAACTTATAGTATAGTGCATGTATTTCATAACAAGTCAGGATATTTCTTTTTTTTTTCCAAACTTTTCACACATACTCTTGTTGGAGTTGTCTTTTATCCTTCTATTCCCCAAGATCTAGCTCTTTATTCTATCCCTCAGATGTCAATTTAAACTGACAACTCCCACCCCCAACTTATTCTCAGTCTTGATGCTCCTTTTATTTAACATATTATGGACACCTTACCTGCTATATATCAGGGATTAGTAACTGCAGGTGTTAATATACAATGAAAGGCAAAAGAAGAAGAGATTCTTGCCCTCTTGGAGCATACAATGAGGAGAGGGAAGAAGACCTCAAGGAAGTGATCTCACAAAATATAATCACAACTCAAACAGATACCAGATGCAGGAGGTGCTCCATGCTATGCTTTAGAGCAGGGGTCCTCAAACTTTTTAAACAAGGGGCCAGTTCACTGTCCCTCATACTGCTGGAGGGCTGGACTGCGGGCTCCGGGATGAGTCGGCAGCTAAGCAGGACAGGCAGCAGTGGCAAAAACACCTGGTGGGCCAGATAAATGTCCTAGGAGGACCGTATGTGGCCAGCGGGCTGTAGTTTGAGGATGCCTTCCTTAGAGTCTAACCTAGTCGGGTTGGATAGGCCGGACTTCCCTGAAGAAGTGAGATGGAATGCTGTTTTTTAACTTAGTGGCTCTTATGGGCTGAATTGTGTACCCCCCAAATTCATATGTTAATGTTCTAACTTGCAGAACCTCAGAATGTGAGTATATTTAAAGAGGTAATTAAGGTAAAATGAGGTCATAGGAGCAGGTTCCAATCCAGTCTGACTTCTGTTCTTATAAGAAGAGAAGATTAGGACACACAAAACACATAGACAGAAAGCCAACATGTAAAGGTACAGTGAGAAGATGACCATCTACAAACCCAGGAGAGACACCTCAGAAGAAAGCAAACCTGCCGACACCTTGATATTAGACTTCCAGCCTCCAGATTTGTTAGAAAGTAAATTTCTGTTTCAGCCACCCAGTCTCTGATATTTTGTTATGGCAGCCTTACAAAACCAATACAGTGGCCCTTAGAAGTTTTAAATTATTTTATTTATTTGTTGTTTGACTTGTTTGTCTGTTTCTCCCCACTGGCTTAGAGGAGGATTGAGTTTGTCTTTTTTACCATTGTATTTCAGTATCTAGCACAGTGCCAAACATAGTATCTGCTCAACACATATGTGTTGCATGTTGGCAAAAAACACTAAGTGGGCTCATCTCATATTATTGAGAATTCCTGATTGATATTGAACTTTGAATGCTCACTTCCTTTCTTGACCCAGATGGAAACTATATTCTGCCTATGAAACCTTGGGATATGTGCTTCTCTTTCCTTCTTTCTTTCTTTTTTTTGGCCTGGGCTGGGTTTGAACCCGGTACCTCCGGTATATGGGGCTGGCACCCTACTCCTTTGAGCCATAGGTGCCGCCCAAGCTTCTCTTTCTTATGTTTCTTGAATTTCCTCAAAATGAAAGGAAAGTATTCATTTCACATTTTTTCTTAGAGAAGAAATATCTGGATGAATCTCTTAGGGTGACTCTCTCTTTGCTTCTGAGTTACACATTATATTCCTTCTTTGGTTTTTGAAACATAATGCATTTTGAATTCAAATTCAAAATTCATGTTTCATATTTTTGGATTTCATATTTTTGGATTTATCTATCTTTCTGATAGATCCCAGTAGAAGTAGTATTTTTTTCACTTCTGTGAGCTCCATCCTCCCCACTAGTGCTGTGGTCTGCTTTACTTGTTCCACCCCTCAGGAGTCCACAGGCCACCTTAAAAGTCTGCAGGTGGGTTTTCTTATTTGGTGGATCCCTACAGTTTTCACCTAGAAAATGAAACTTTCCTTGCAGGATGTCATGTCTCCTCTCTCCCTTCTCCTTCTAGATATCTTGAGCTGGTTAAAATTTTGGTTCCTGAAATCTGCCACTTTCACACTCCTGAAATCTGTATAATCTCTATAGGCATAAGCTTCCTTCTCTTCAAAATGAAGGGATAGTTTTATAAATTAAAAGTATGGTATACCTTGTAAATGCTTAATAAATTTAGCAAATGACAGGGGTGATGACATTTTTGGTTTCTCTTTTTATTTTTCATTTTATTTTTTAAATCTATCTCTAGTGTTTAATCCATTCTTGAACAGCATTCCTAAAATCATTGACAAAAAATATTTCTTTACTATATCTCCCCTGCTCAAAAATATCTACCTTCCTTAGATAAATTCACACACTTGAGGCCAGTAATCTCTAAAGTGAGGGTGGACCCAGGATATACAGTGGATAATTCATTGCAATAGGGAAGAGTGTAGCCAGCCTTTATGCTCTTATTTTTACCTTACATAATTATATGTGCATTTAATGAAAAAGGAAAAGAAGTTAAACTTTGTTGATGTTTGACATCCAGTTGGTTTCTCTTTTTAAAAATTTTTTATCATGGAAAATTTCAGCCATTTCTATTCTAGATAAGAAGCAATATCATGAAGTTCCACATATCCATCACTCACATGGCCAGTCTTGCTTCTCATATACCCTTATATGATGACCTACTTACTGTTGACAGACATTTGTTTTCACCTCCTTCATCCTCCAATTAATCTGCAGCACTTACAGGGTAAATGTGGTAAAACTTGACTCATTAAGATAAATTGCAAGAAAGAGGTCAGAATCTAATTTAGTAAAGACATGTCATTAAACTGTTGGAAAGCTGAGATCTTTTAGAATCTATTTTGATGACTATAAGGATACTTAAAGGAATACCTTAATAATTTGTAAATACAAACTTATAACAAGCTTGTTTTTCTTAAATGAGGAGATTAAAAATTTTCCTTGAAATTTATGTTGTAAGGAAATATTATCACTCAGGTTGTCAGACGTTATAGAACCAAATAGTGGTTCATGCTGAAATTGCCTTTCATTCAACTAACAGTTACAAAAACAGTTATAATAATGTCTATTATCTATTTAGCATCTATGATGTACTGAGGCTTAATATAATCTAATTTCATTAAAATGTTTATAGACATGTCCTGTTGGCATTATCTTGATTTTTACAAATGAGGTAAAAGTCAAACTCATAGGATTTAGTAATTTAACCATGTTTATACAGCCAAGAAGAGGAAGAACTAGAATGGAATATGTACCAGTTCTTGCTAAGTTTAAAGCCCATATCCTCTCCTCTATGCCTTTCTTTGACCCAATAGTAGCGGCAAACTCACAGGTGGCTGACTATTATCAAATGTAGGAAGAGCTCTGGGAGAGAGAAGAACAAAGTGTTATGGGATCATAGAGGAAGGCAGAGAAGGGTACCACACCTGGATTGTGGGTAAAGGCTTCTCAGAGAGAAGGTGAATGGGCCTTGAAGGGTAATTAGAAAATACTAAAACAGTGTGTTCAGTGAATAATAGGCAAGTGTTTTTGTGAGGTCAGAAGTGTTATTGAAAAATGTGTATAGATTAGAGTGGATAGAAGCCTGGGCCCAGGCAGCTAACATGTTTCAAAACTCAGCTCTGTCACATAGGAGCTTGTTAAGTTCTTTAACTTCTATCAATTTCAGGTTATTTTTTTTCATATGTAAAATGAAAATATCTCATGGGTATTGCAAGGATTAGGTTAAAGGAGAGTTAAAGCATTTAGCATACTCCCTGGCACATTAATTATTATTTCTCACAATAGGAAAAAAAAAATACAGCCCTTTAAAATCAGTGATTGGGTAAATGATTTCTCTAAGAATAGGTCACAATCTTAAAACAGCCTGTTTCATCCCGGATCTTTAAAATATCCTTGGTTTTCCCATCAAGACTTTTGTTGGGGTTAGGGGAAGACTCAATAGGTATGTTATTTCTCTTTTTCTAGAATCCAGACCACTGCCTTTTTGCCATCTCAGATAAGATGCTTTTCATTCTCGACTTCTCTAGTCCTTTGACTCTTCCACCCAAGCCATTCTTGGCTGACTTGATGCTTGGTATTTCTTCTCTGCACATGTTTACTAGATATCTGGTTGTGCTTTCGTTTTTCCATTATAGCCTCCCTATTAGGAGTAGGGATCAGACAACCTCAAGTCAACGTGGTAAGGGGTATAGGAATTAGGTTTTCTCTGAGGACTTGCTCATTATGTAATTTCCTTTCTTGCCCATTCTTTTTCCCAACTTCTCTCCCTATAGCCTTTTCCACAGTCTGTAAGCAGGATCTAGTCAATTTTTAAAACCTGGTCTTTGACCTTGCATGTACTTTTTACTCTCTCTTCTTTCTTTTCTTTCACATATAAGATCCATGAAGGTGTGGTGTGCAATTGCTGGTTCCACGTAGAATTTGCTTCTTAATGATTTTTATTCCTTTCCTTCTGCTGGAACACCTCATCACTACCTCCTCCCTTTCCCACCTTCCTCAACAACTGTATATCATATATTAAAGATCCTGCCAACCCTGTCCTCTTTATGAATTATTTCCTAAACTTTCATAGATGGAATTGTGAAATATTCCCATGAGAACTTGAATCAGAGCGGTTCAGTTTGAATGCTAACTTAAATCAATTGTATGTGACTCAGTGTTAAAGTAATGAGAAGAACTCTGAGGTCATATCTAGGACCTGCTAGGACCACAGTACACATCTGGAATACTATGATCAATTAGAAAAAGTCTTTTCTGGAACCGGAGGCAGGAGAATACTATTTAAGCCACATGTGAACTATTTTTATTTTCCATAAGCAGGGTTTAGCTTTTAGCAACTCTTTAAACTTTTGCCAAAGGAATGGTTCCTTTCCTCCTCTGATTTTCTTGAGGTAGGTTAGTTACCCTTTATCTGACTTAAGTTTGCACAATCCCAAATGTGGATGCCATCTAGAGAAGTGGTTGTGAAACCATTTTTTTTTTTTTTTAACCACAGAAACCTTAAGCCAAATGAAATTTCATGCTGCAGCTGTATATGTAAAACACAAAACGAGTTCTCGTTTTGGTTAAAGGAGGTCGAAGACAGTACCACATCTTGCCGTGTTGGGCCCGTTGACCCTGCTGCCCCTTGGACTGTCTGTAAGCATAGCAATAGTTCTCAAAGTGTGATCTGTGGCCCCACCTGCATTATCATCAGCACCACTTGGGGACTTGTAGGAAATGCAAAATCTCCTCTGTACCCTAGATCTAGTGGGGACCAGGGGCCTGTATTTTAGTATACCATTAGGTGATACTCAGGCAGGGTCAAGTTTGAGAAGCACTGCAGGAGAGCTTCTTGGGGAGTTCTTGATGACACTGATGTACAAAGGAAGGCTTCTAGCTACCTACGAAGTGCTATTTTTTTTTTCTAACCTATTGTAAAAATATTCTCGGAACAGGAAGCGCCACATGCCTAACTGCCACAGAGCCTGCCCTGTAGAAGAATCCGCACAGATGAACCGCAAGGCGCAGGGCAGGCGCAGGCGCAGGCGCAGTGAGGAACACAGGGGGGCCTGTGGGAGGTGCTTCTTGGGCTGCGGCTGTGAAACCGAAACCGGAAGTGGAACTTCCTCAGTGTAATGGCACAGTCGTCAGGCGCTGGTGGAAGCTGCGGCTCCAGGGCGTTTACCTCAGTGATCACTCCACCAGCGGAGGGTAGAGGCTGTGCTCGTGTTCGGATAAATGGAAGCGTCTCTTGTGGTTGCTGTGGAATCCAATACTTTCCCTGATAGCATTTCTGGGTGGATATGAACTCTTTTTCCTCCATTGATGTAAAATACCACTGGCTCGGTGCCTATAGCTCAACCGTCTAAGGCGCCAGCCACGTACACCTAAGGTGGCGGGTTCGAATCCCCAGCCCAGACCCGCCAAACAACAATGACGGCTGCAACCAAAAAATAGCCGGGCGTTGTGGCGGGCGCCTGTGGTCCCAGCTACTTGGGAGGCGGAGGCAGAAGACTCGCTTGAGCCCAGGAGTTGGAGGTTGCTGTGAGCTGTAATGCCACGGCACTCTGCCCAGGGGAACAGCTTGAGGCTCTGTCTCAAAAAAACAAAAAAAAAAAATACCACTGGAGAAGCTCTGAGTGGCATGTTCAGAGCAGAAGATGAAGCGGCAAATCTCTGCATTGAGGTTCTCAAAAAGCCCCCTGCTTAGAGGCTTCCCAGAAGCAGATAACTTGAGAGACTTTCCAGAGATTTTACCTCAGATACCTTGCAAGTGTTTCCCAGGGAGGCCACCAGTTTTGCGGATCATAATAGTCTCTCATAAAGATGTAAAGTATGGAATGCAGGATGATAGGAAGGAGAAGTAAAAACGCTGCCAAGGTCAGGAAGAAGATAACATTTTGAGAAAGGTCCTTTGCTGGAGGGAGCAGTAATTGAGCCCTAGCGGGAGCCTCTTCAGAAAAAGCTGAGGCCCTAGTAAGGCGTCGTCAGTGGAAGCCACAGTGTAGAAAAACCCAGCTCCTCTAAATGAGTGCCAGAAAACTGTGAAAATGCTTTCTGCCTTGTATGGTAAGTGCAGGATAGTTTTCCGGTGGCCTTGGATCAACCCAGTTTTCCCACCCTTTCTTCCTTGCAGTTCTCAAGAATATTCTGGGAATACAATATCCTGGGATAGGAACTTCGGGAAACAGCCCAGGCCGCCTCTGCTTCCTAGGGAATGTATCATTTTGAGGGAGGGAGAAACTACCCATTTCAGCACTGGCTTTGTTTCCTTTCCCTCCCTCTCCTTGCCTCTCTTCCCTTCCCTTCCCCTCCCTCTCTTTCTCTCTCTTCTTTATCTCTTTCTCTTTATCTCCCCTTGCCCCTTTCACAGTCTCACTCTGTTGCCAAGGCCAGAGTGCTATGGCATCAGCCTAGCTCACAGTAACCTCAAACTCCTGGGTTCAAGTGATCTTCCTGCCTTAGCACCCCTAGTAGCTCAGACTACAGATGCCTGCCACAATGCTTGGCTAATTTTTCCACTTTCTTTTGCAGAGATGGGTCTTACTCTTACTCAGGTTGGTCTCCAACTCCTGAGCTCAAGCAATTCTCCCACCTCTCAGAATGCTAGAATTACAGATGTGAGCCACCACACCCACTTCTTTTTATCTTGGAACTAGGATATCCTTTAGAACTTTGCTCAGTGAGTCCTTTTGTCCCTTATGTACATAACTGGGGTGGGCTGGCTTTCTCCATCCCTCAGCTGTATTGCAAGTGGGGCATGCACAGTGGAAACTCCACCTTTCTCTAGTGGCTTTCTTGGTTCCTGGGGATCCTGCTCACAATGGATCCTAAGCTGCTTTTGTTCCTTGATGGCTATCACTGTTTCAAGTAATGTGTTGAGTGTGTATTTTGTCTCACTGATCTTGGCACAAGTTTGTTACCAATGTAGAGTGATCCTGCTCTGTAGAAAGCATATAGGAAGTTTGCTTGGGGTTATGATAAGCTTAAGCTGATGTCTAAATCATTCATTGGGGTGTTAAGGTCTTGGCCTAACCCTAATTGGAATCCTGGACACTTTGTTAATTAGAGGGTCTACCAAAATTGAAGGAGCGGGATAAAGTTTCAAAAAAAAAAAAGTGGAGGTAAATTTCTTTGAGCTCATGTTCCATCTTGGGTAGACTTCTGTGACAACCTTTTTTTATTTAAAAAAAAAAAAAAACTAAAGATACTACAAACAGGCTAATGTCTGCATTCAGAACTACTTCGTGATTCTATACTCTGATGTAAACACTGTCATTGGTGAGGCCTAATCAAATGTCAGTATAATGTCACCTATGATAAGCATTTTAGTTGGAGTCAGAGGTCATTCTTGTCTTAACTAAAGATAAGAAATTTCAGGAGGCATTGATGGGAGTGATAAAGCATATACATTTTCTAGCTAAAAAGAATGATAGGCTAGTACCTATATTCATTTATACCAACAGTGCCTTCTTTATCCTTATAGATGTCTTCACTTTTTAAGCCAGAGCTGACAGCTACTGTGGGTATCTGCTGAAGTAGTAGATCCAAGGAAGAAAGAAAGAAATTCAGTTGCTAAAAGAGTATGTTGAAGCCATATAAGGAATAAAAAAACCATACTTTTTTTAGCAGTCTGAGCTCAGCAAGCTGACTTTTTGGGGGAAGGTGTCAATGGCAAGTTCAGAGCCACCATATCATTTAGTGTGTCTTTTTCCTGGTACCCTGGTTCTCACTGCATTCTATGGATTGACCATGGACCACATAGAATTAGCTTAATCTTTTCTGGAGATATGTTAGCAGATGTATCATTAATTTAAGACTGAGCTCAGCCTAAAAATTGTGTGCATCAACATTAACCCCAAAGGTAGCCATAAACATAAGAAAGTCTGGTCTGAAGACTGTTTCTGCTATGACTAGAATCACTAGAAAACTTGTTCTGTCTGTACCAGTTCAGTGGGGAAAATAAATACAAGGATTGAGAACAGTACATACTGCATTACTTTAGCAAGTATACCTCTGTCTATTCAGGTGGCTATTTTTCCATTCATAATCTTCAGAATATAATGCCAAGAGACCAGCTGGAAAGTTCCTTTTTGGGAGAAATTCTAAAGTACATATATCTTTTGTTCCCCCCTGATGATATGGACTTATTTAACCTGGGAAAATGTGTACTTAATACAGAGGACCATCTTTTGCCCATCTGGACTTTAGCTTAAAAGGATTGGAAAAGAACCAAGGTAAGTAGCTGTGTCAAAACTTCCAATCATGGGACTTTTCTGGATTGGACATTGTGTATAATAAAACTTTTCTTTTATGATGGTCATGGATTGGAAGGACAGTTGGTTATGGATAAAATTAGTCATCCTTTGACTGTTCGCTACTGTGATCCAGATAAGTTCCAAATCTGGGCTGAAATATGGCTAGTGCAATGGGATAGCTGGGGTCCAGGACACCTTAGAAGGCCCCATGCCTATAGTGTTTTTAGGGCAGGTGATGGTTGGCTTTGAATCCAACCTCATACATTCCTTTATGTGGTATTCAGGCTGGCTTCAGGGCTTGTTTCAGTGTCTACCCCTGCTAAATTAGACCACTGCGAGGGGGAAGAAATAATAAAGTCAGCAAATTTTTGATTCGTGGGGGAAAAACACCAAATAAAAAAAAAACTACCAACAGCATAAAATCCTGCCAAACAGCCTGATTTGTGTTTTCAATTAGCTCCTTTGGGCGGAAGCTGCACTACTGTTGGAATAAGAGAGAGGCATACAGCTGGCTACAGAGTTGTGGGACCCTGGCAGTGGAAGCTAATGGGGAAGGCAGAGACAGACTAAATAAGCCCTGTGGAAGGACTTTGGTTCCTGTTGAGCTTGGTCAGCTTGTGACTTAAAAAGATATTAAGGAAAAAATAATTGGTTGCAATTTCAGTGACACTTGCCAGTATCATTGTCACTATTAATTGAGTTACCATACTGTGCCCAATAAAGTTTTAACAGAGCAAAGCATGGCAAATTTGCAGACCCAGCAGGTTGCTTATTGGGGCTACAGAGCCTGGCCTTTGAGATGAGCATGGAATGATGGGCTATCAACCTTACATTTACCCTCCAGCTGGGCTTTCTCAGCTGTTTGGAAGAACTAAGCCAGGTGGCTATAGACAATAAGTAAAAGGAACAACCTAAAATCTCATGTAAGTTAATAGTGAAAAAGATTTAATAATGATTTTTGGTTAGAGTTGTTGTCCTATCATAGTAGACAGGCATTGTGGGATAATAGATAAGAACTCAGATTCTGGAGTTGATAAGATTTCCTATGATAATTTGAATTGTTGTTCTACAAATGTTCTTTCCTCATTCAACTGTAGAGTAGTAAACTTCCCTTCACAATAAAGTTGGGCTTAGCTAGGAGATCTATTTTGGAATATAACAGATGTGACTAGAGCCGAGGCTTGAAATAGGCTAGGGTGGATCTGCCCCTGTGTTTGTTAGTTATATCTCACCACAGGAAGGACATGCCCTGGGTAGTGTGAGGTCCAGAGTAAAATATATGAACCTGGCCTAAAATATGTAGCCTGACTCAAAGCCATCAAGCTGAGAATAACCTAGATCAACTGAATCACAATTGACCTGGCCATTGCTGAGCATGAGAATAAATGCTGTTGTAAGTCACTGAGTATGGCTGTATAGACACTTCGGTGCAAATGTTCCATTTGCTGCTGTCTAGTTGCATAATTCTGGCAAAATATTACTCTCTTTAGGCCTTAACCGCTTTATATGAGAAATAGATATTATGATAACTATGACACAGATAAACATTAAATTAACTAATACTAATAGTTGGCTATTTTAAATCACACACAGATTTTATGAATACCCTGTATATGTAGTGTGTAAGTGTGTTTTGTTGCACCTCATACTCAGTAAACAATAATTATAGTTTAAGGCTTGCTATGGTTTGCATGTGTCCCCTCTAAAATTTGTGTAGAAGCTTATTTACCAATGTGATAATATTAAGAGGTAAGGTCATTAGGAGATGCTTAAGTCATGAGGGACAAGCCCTTATGAATGGAATTAATGGTCTTACAAAAAATTTGAGGGAGCTGTTCATCCCTTTTGCTCTTTCCACTTTTTATGGACACAGCAAGAAGGTGTAGGACTTCACAAGACATCATATCTGCTGGTTCCTTGATCTTGGACTTCCCAGTCTCCAGAACTATGAGAAATTTCTATTATTTATAAATTACTCAATGTAAGGTTTTTCTTTTATGCAATAGGAACAGTCTAAGAGCTATGAGCATAATAGTGAGAGCTACAATTTATTGAGCACTTAACTACTCTGTGCCTGGAGCTGATGCAGATATTTTTCTTGTATCATCTTGATTGATATTCACTACAACTCCAAGAGGTTGTTGTTAATATTATATGACATATCTATACTATATATAAGTTTCCATTTTACAAATGAGTGCCTAGAAAGATTAAGTAACATGCACAAAGTAACACAGATAATAAGTGACAGAGCTGGATTATTTTCCTAGTCTGCTTTATTTTGTGCTTTATGTTCTTTCCACTATGCTAGACTATTTCATCAATCTTTACGACTACAACTAATGTCAGTATAGTGTGCTGTGATTAATGAGATACTTTCACATTATTGCATATATTCCTTACAGTAAAAAAGGTAGATATATAGTAATATGCTCCACAAGAGATTATTTTTTATTTACAGTGGGTTCCAGGAACATCACCTTGGAATCACAGAAAGCAGATCTCCTTCATTTGGAGGGATAAATGTGGTCACTTTAATTTCCCCATAGAAGAGTAAATTTGTATAGGGTCATGGAGCCTATCTTTTCTTAGAATGGTGGAATTTGTACTTCTTAAGTCCCTGGGTGGTTACTCTTAGAAGAGTAACCCTCCCAGCCCCATATTCTGAAGTTAGAGGCTATAGTCAGACCATTTTAGTTTTGAGGGTATCAGTGGAAAAGTGGCCTGTGCATCTCATTTGGGAAGAAAGTGGATGAGTAATTCAGGATCTGAGAAGTAGAGGAAATAGAACTAAGAGTGATCCTGTACTCCAGGGGCCAGATGGTGCCCTGGAAAATGGCTGTCTATAGGAATTACAAGTGTGGGTCATTAGGTCTGTAAGTGCCAGAAGTCCAACTTTGGGGCATTGTTGGCTGAGCCTAGCCCTAACTCTAAAGATACCAGTCTCATCTCTCTCAAAGAATCACTGCAGCTGTGCTGAGATCTGGAGCAATGAAATATGACAGACATTAGAGTAAAGAATCAAACACAACAGAGAAATTATACCAAACTTGTTGACTGATTGGACTCCATTTTCTGTACCTCAAATAATAAAGACCCTTCATATGGGTCCATAACTCCCTAAGTTTTTTTTGATAATTCATGAGAATGAGGAACTTGAAGAGTTTGGATAATTTTTATTGCAAATAAAACTAATAAAAATGATAAGATTATATTTGCATGTTCAGTATGTATAGCTTTTTGTACCTGTTGTGTACAGTTGCAGGAACTAAAGATTGGAAACATGCTAGGGATTTATAGTTAAGAAGGGATGGCTCCAAAACTGAGATTCTGGTCATTGATTGTGTTGCCTATAGCAACTGCTTGATTCCTGCAGTTTGCCCTGGTGGAATAGTGCAGTAAATGGAGTTGTCACCCATAATATGAGAGGAACACTGGTTAAAGAAGCAGAAGCTTATGAATCATTAGTGGAATGTAGATTCTCAAGACTACCTTTTAGCTTTTAGCTATGAACTGCCATCATGGTGATTGGGAGTTGATAGGTTGGAGGGTAGTAGGAAGAAAAAAGAGCAATTGTGAGATATGCCAGAAAATTAGGCTTCCTTGAGACTCAGGGGCAGGATTCTGGATGGATTTCAATTCCCCAGGTAATAGGGGAATTGAGTCTTTGAACAATTTTAGCTAAAAAAGTATAATTAATATAAAAAAAAAGCTGAAAATACTCATGGGGAGGATCCAGCAGAATAATTCTGGCAACATGAAAAATCAGAGCAGATCAACTACCCCAAGAGACTAAAAGGGAGATACAACAGAGAATACCATCCATAGAGAATTTTTTTTTTTTTTTTTGGGCCGGGGCTTCAGGTTTTCCCCCTGGGTAGAGTGCCGTGGCATCACAGCTCACAGCAACCTCTAACTCCTGGGCTCAAGTGAGTCTCCTGCCTCAGCCTCCCAAGTAGCTGGGACCACAGGCGCCTGCCACAGTGCCTGGCTATTTTTTAGTTGCAGCCATCATTGTTGTTTGGTGAGCCCGGGCTGGATTCGAACCCTCCACCTTAGGTGTATGTGGCTGGTCCCTTAGCCACTTGACCCACAGGCGCTAAGCCTACCATCCATAGAGAAATTGTTGTAATGTTAGAAATAGCATTTAAAGTAGGGATGATAAAATGAATGGAAGGAAAGACCACCTGTTATTCAGCATAATGTTATTTAATTTTCATGACTTTATGTGGGTATGAAGATGTCTGTTGGTGTTGAGTTCAACTTTTATTCCATGATGGTTTGGGAAGATATAAGAAATAATTTCTATTCTTTTAAATTTGTTGAGGTTAGATTTGTACCCTAAGATATGATCAATTTTGGAAGATGATCCTTGGACTGATGAGGACAATGTGCACTCAGTTTTATTAAGATAAAATGTTCTGTATATGTCTGTTAAGCCCTTGTGTTCTAGGGTCATGTCTAAGTTCATTACTTCTTTGTTTATTTTCTACTTGAAATATCTATCAAGTACTGTCAGAGGGGTGTTGAAATCTCCACCTATGGAGCTGGAAGATACACTGTTCAAATCATTTAGAGTTCATTTTATGTATGTAAGTTGGGTGCATGACTATTAATGATTGAAATTTCTTCATGTTGTGTACTTCCCTTTACATGTATGTAGTGTCCATTCTTGTCTTTCCTTGTATTTGTTGTATCTGCAAATAAGATTGCAACTCTTGTTTTCTTCTGATTTCCACTTTCCTGGATTATAGTTTTCCATCCCTTCATCTTGAGTTTTGTTTTATCCTTAAAGGACAGTTGTGTCTTTGAGATAGTAGCTATCAGGTTTGAGCTTTTGTATCCAGCCAGTCTATGCCTCTTTAGAAAGGAAGTCAAGCCATTCACATTTATTAAATCAATAGGTATGGGGGACTTTTATCATCTTATTATGTGCAGGTCCAGTGCTTAGTTTTATCCCTTACACCATTATGGAAGCTAAGCTTTGTTCTTTAATTTCTAGATGTTTTTATTTGGGTAATGGACCATAGCACTGGTGTTTATGAAGAATGGGCTTGAACACTCTTTATAGAGCTTGTCTAGTTCCGGCAAATTTCCTGAACATTTGCATGTCAGTGAAATATTTGGTTTCTACATCACAAATGAAACTCAGTTTAGCATGATACAGGATCCTTGGCTGAAAACTATTTGGTTTAAGAAGGTTAAAGGTTATAACCACCCTCATCTGGCTTGCAAACTTTCAGCTGAAAGGTCTGCTGCCATCCTGGTATTTTTTCCGTGGTAGGTAAGGCTTTCCTTATACCTGGCTGCTTGCAGATTTTTTCTTTCAAATTGACTTTGGCAAAGTTATTTACAATGTGTCTAAGAGATGCTTTGGTTTGAATCATGCTACAGTTCTGAAACTATCTAGTATCTGAATTTCTAGTGTCTCCTGCAATGCTTGAGAAATTCTCCACCATAGAGAAGTAGAATATCAGTGCTTTTAGGACCATCCTCTTGTCTTTCAGGAATCCCTATAATTTGGATGTCTGATCTTTTGGAATGATTCTATAACTCTCTCAGGGAATATTATGGTTTTGTTCTCTTTTTTTCCTGCCTTTTTGAGTAACTGCATTAGTTCAAAACTACAATTTCTGAAATTCTTGCTTCTCCAACTTCTACTCTATTTGTGAGGTTCTCTACTGTGTTTTTGAGCTCCTTGAATGCCTCTTTCAATTCCTTAAGCTCTGCTATGTCTTTCCTCATTATGTCCAGATCCTTAGTGATTTTGTCTTTTAATTTACTAATTTGAGACAAGTTTTGAACTATTTTTTTGATTTCTATTTTCATCTTCTTGATTCCATTCATTTACTTCATAGAATGTTGGGAAAGCTTCCTTCTGTATGTTTTGGACTAGGTTATGCAATATAAGTACTAGTTCCTCTTTTGAAGGTTTGGTAGAATTCTGGTGTGAAACCATCTGGTTCAGGACTTTTCTTTGTCAGAAGATTTTGTTTGGCTGATGCAATTTCAGTACTTAATATAGGTCTATTCAAAATTTCCAATTCTTTCTGGTTGAGTTGAGAAAGGTGGTGGGTTTCCTGGTATTGGTCTATTTCCTCTACATTTTCCAATTTCTGGGCATAGAGTTTTTTGTTATAATCATTGAGGATCTTTTATATTTCTTTTTTATCTGTTACTTCCCTTTTTCATTTCTGATTAAAGTTATTAGACATCTTACTTTTCTGTTTCTGGTTAGTCTGACCAAGGATTTATTAATTTTATTAATCTTTCCGAAGAACCAACTTTTTGTTTCTCTGATTTCCCAAATTATTCTTGTGCTCTTGACTTCATTTAATTCTGCTCTGATTTTGGTTATTTCTTTCCTTCTGGTATGTTTGGGGTTTGACTTTTCTTCCTTTCCCAGTTGCTTGAGATAGCCCATTAGTTGTTGACTTGCTGTCTTTCTGTTTTCTGGAAGAAGCCATCAAATGCTATAAATTTGCCTGTTAGAACTGCCTTTGCAGTGTCCTACAGGTTTTGATAGCTTGTGGCTTCATTATTGTTTTGTTCAAGAAATTTAATGATTCCTTCTCATTCTCATCCTAGAAGAAAGTGTGGGGGAAACTCTAGATGCTATCAGCTTGGGAAAAGAATTTATGATGAAGATCCCATAGGCAATTGTAGCAACAGCAAAAATAAATTAGACATGGTTAAGCTAAAAAGCTTCTGCATAGCTAAGGTTAAGACAACTGAAGCAAACAGACAACAGTCAGAATTAGGAAGATGTTTCCAAGATATGAATCTGACAAAGGCTTGATAACTAGAATTGGCAGAGAACTTAAATTAATCAACAAGAAAAGAACAACCCCATTTATAAGTGGGGAAGAGATTTGAACAGAAACTTCTCTGAAGATGACAGATGAATGGCCAAAAATCACATGAAAAATTCTCATTGTCCCTAGTCATCAGAGAAATGCAAATAAAAGCCACTCTGAGATTCTACCTAACCCCAGTGAGAGTATACCATATCACAAAAACCTGAATCTGCAGATGCTGGCATAGATGTGGACTGAAGGGAACACATTTGTACTGTTGATGGAATTGTAAACTAATAGAACCTCTATGGAAAGAAGAATGGAGAATTCTCAAAGAACTAAAAGTCGACCTTCCATTTGATCTCACAATCCTATTACTAAGTATCCAGAGGAACAAAAATAATTTTTACCAAAGGGACATTTGCACCAGAACGTTTATTGCAGCTTAATTTACAATTGCCAAGATATGGAAGCTATCCAAATGCTGGTAAACCCATGAATGGATTAATAAACTGTGGTATATGTATATCATGGAGTACTATTCAACCATAAGAAAAGATAGGGATTTTACATTGTTTGTGTTTACCTGGATGGAGTTTAAACACATTGTTCTTAGTAAAGTACTTCAAGAATGGAAAAAAGTATCCAATGTACTCAATAGTAATATGAAACCAATACATAAAAAACTACACACTCACAGGAAAGTGAAAAACATAGGTATAGTCTAGCAAGGGGGAGCAAAAGAGGGGGAGAGGAGAGAGGAAGAGGGAGGATGATTAGCAGGATCTCATTTAATATGCACAATGTGAGGGTATTCAGTATACCCCCTGGGCTCAACTACAACCTAACTTTACCTTAGAAATGAAATTAGTCTGATAAAAAAAAAAAAAGATAGTGCATTGCCCTTGGAGTCAAAAAGCTTGAAGGATATGAAGCTAGAATTGCTTTTGGCATGATATGGAGGAAGCTCTTCAGTACTTAGAGAGGATGAGTCAGTACACATAGAGAGGTTGGATCTCTCAATTAAGCTAATTTTAGTCAGGTTGTGAGTTGCAACTGGATTAATCTTGGCTAGTCCTTGCAATTGAAGTAATCTTGGCTAATCCAGAATGATTTAACAGATTGGGCTCTGTTGAAAAGCATTGTGTTTGGATGATTAATTGCTTATCAATAGGAAAATAATAGAGTAGAAAGTTTCTAGGTATCAATGTCAAGTCGGAGTAAAATAAGGATTTTTGTTTGTTTGTTTGCTTGCTTTCACATTCCTTTGTGTGCATGTATGTGTTCTTATTTCTTCCTCTTCCTTTTTAACTTGTACCTTGTATTAATCTGGGTTTTCTAGAGAAACCACTAAGATAGATCTGTCTGTTTGTCTATCTATCTATGTATTAAGATTTTAAGAAATTGACTCACATGATTGTGGAGTTTGGCAAGTTTAAAATTTGTAGCATAGCCTGGTAGTTCAGAAATTCAGATAAGAGTTGATATTGCCCCTGGAAGTGAGAACAATGTAACTTAAAAATTTGTACCCTCATATTAATTTGAAATAAAAAAAAATTATAAAAAGAGATCAAACCACATACACGCACACACAAGAGTTGATATTTCAGCTCGGCACCTGTGGCTCAAGTGGCTAAGGGACCAGCCACATACACCTAAGGTGGCGGGTTCGAATCCAGCCCGGACCCGCCAAACAACAATGACGACTGCAACCAAAAAATAGCCAGGCGTTGTGGCAGGTGCCTGTGGTCCCAGCTACTTGGGAGGCTGAGGCAGGAGACTCACTTGAGCCCAGGAGTTGGAGGTTGCTGTGAGCTGTGAAGCCACGGTACTCTACCCAGGGGGATAGCTTGAGGCTCTGTCTCAAAAAAAAAAAAAAAAAAAAAAAAAGAGGATATTTCAATCTTGAGACTGAACTTTTTAGGGCAGAGCAGTAGGTGAGAAACTCAGGAAAGATTTCTTTGTTGCAGTCTTGAGGAAGAATTGCTTCTTCAAGAAACCTTCTCAGTCTTTGCTCATATGCCTGTAACTGAATTGACGAGGCCCACTTATATTATGAAGGGTCAACTCTTTTACTCAAGTCTACTAGTTGCAAATATTAATCCCATCTGTAAAATATCTTTACAGTAACATCTAGATTGGTGTTTGATCAAACAGTTGGGCACCATAGCTTAGCTAAACTCACACATCAAAGAATCTGATGATCTGAAAGTATCCTTGGATGTGCATTTGTGCCAGAGAAAAGAGAAAGACAAGCATTCTGTCTTATGCAGGTGATACAGTATTATTTTCAGGAAAAGTAGAATGAGTTTAATTAATGGCTGGCTGGCTATTTAAATACTTCCCTCTTCCAAAGGATTAAAATAAATTATCCTAAAACTCAAGTCATGACTTTTGAGAATGACCCCTGAACATGTAATTGTATAATAATCTTATAAATTAAGAACACTATTCAATAAGGTGTGTTTTGCAAATTGATGAGAATAAGGTCTAGGTGGTTGAAGGGATGGCTCAAAAAAGCTGATAAGAAGCTACATTGCTCAAAATTAAATATTTTATGGTTATGTTATTGAGAAAAAAGTTGATAGCCTAAGTCTAAATAACCGCTCTCTGGTTATTTTACTTAAAAAATTGTGCCCAGATTGTGCCCTATAATCTATGGTTCCCAAACTTCTCAAATTTTAAAATCCCCCTCTTTAACTCAAAAATATCTATCTATCCTTACATGATATTGGTTGTACTTTTAGCTTGTATTGATTGAAAATAACATGTGATGACAAAAACTTGCCATAAATTATGGAATATTTTTAAAGTAGTAAGATTTTATTAGTCATTAAATCTACATATAGTCCAAATGTTTTCTGAGTTTTTTTTTTTTTTTGCAGTTTTTGGTGGGGGCTGGGTTTGAACCCACCACCTCTGGCATATGGAGCTGGCACCCTACTACTTTGAGCCACAGGCACTGCCTGTTTTCTGAGAATTTTTTCCCCCTTGAGATCTAAGTAAAATTAGTTCAATTAGCGATTAGGTAAAATAAGTTCAAATGAAAATTCCTGTCCAAGTCCAAAGTTTCTCAAGATATATTTGAATATTAAGGGGCTGGATATGAAGGTGTGTTTGTAATTTCATGGTCATATCTGGTTTCAAACTTGTGCTGTCTTAGTTTATGGATTATTTTGTACCCTTCACTTTGCTCTTTCCTACCCAGTATTAAACCAGACAGGACTGTGAGCTCCATATAACTCACAAAAAACAATGCATAAGTTTAACAGACTTACTCCTTTTTTTTTTTTTTTTAGACAGAGCCTCAAGCTGTCCCCCTGGGTAGAGTGCCGTGGCATTATAGCTCACAGCAACTTCCAACTCCTGGGCTCAAGTGAGTCTCCTGCCTCCGCCTCCCGAGTAGCTGGGACCACAGGCGCCTGCCACAACACCCGGCTATTTTTTGGTTGCAGCCGTCATTGTTGTTTTGGTGGGCCGGGCTGGGGATTCGAACCCGCCACCTTAGGTGTACGTGGCTGGCGCCTTAGCCCGTTGAGCTATAGGCGCCGAGCCAACAGACTTACTCATTGATAAAACAGAACTTCAGACAGAACATTTGGTACTCTGTTTATAATAGGTTTTACTTTTCACCTTGTAGGTTGTTTTTTCCTCATAGCCCACTTTACCTCTCTTTGTCCTCATATTCTCTGTCCCTTCTTTTACCTCTCTATTTCTCTCAAGAACAGAAACAATTTCATGTCCTAGTTTTAAATCTTTTATTTATCTTGAGTCAATTTTTGTAAGTGGTGAAAGGTGAAGGTCCAGTTACAGTCTTTTGCATGTGGTTATCCAGTTTTACCAGCACCATTTATTAATAGGGAGTCTTTCCCCCACTGTATGATTTTGTTTGGTTTATTGAAGATCAGGTGGTGATAAGAGGCTGGTTTCATCTCTTGGTTTTCTATTTTCTTTTATATGTGTATGTCTCTATTTTTTGTGCCAGTACCATGCTGTTTTCATCACTGTGGACTTGTAATATAACAAGAAGACTGGTGGAGTACCTCAAAACACAACTGCCTCTCACTTTGCTTTTATTACTAAAAATTGCCCTGGCTGAATGGGTATTTTTCTTGCTCCCAATAAAAAGAAGAACTGTCTTTTCCACTTCTTCAAAGAATGATGTTGGTATTTTAACCATTGTTGACATTTTAATAGTGTTGATTTTTTTCCAGCGAAGAGCGTGATATATTCTTACATTTATTAATGTCTCCTACTGTTTCTTTTCTTAGGGTTTCATAATATTCTTTGTAGAGATCCTTCACATTCTTAGGTATATTCCCAGGTATTTCGTTTTTTTTTTTGAAGCTACTATGAAGGGTATTGTTTTCTTGATTCACCTCTCAACCTGACTGTTGGCATATATGAAGGCTTCTGATTTTTAGCTTTGACATTGCTATATTTCTAGATCACTTATAGGAGTCTTGTGGTTGAGTCTCTGAGGCTTTCTAATTATAAGATCATATTACCAACAAGTGAGAGTTTGACCTCCTCTGCCCCTGTTTGTATAACCTTAATATCCTTCTATTGCCTGATTGGATTGGCTAGAACTTCTAGAACTTTGTTGAATAGTAGTGGTGAATTTGGACAATTTTTTCTGGTTTTAGTTCTAAGTGGAAAAACTTTCAGTTTTACTCTATTCACTATGATGTTAGCTGTGGGTTTTTCATAGATCACTTCTATCTGTTTAAGAAATCACCCCTCTATGTCTATTTGCTTAAGAGTTCTTGTGAGAAAAGGATGCCAAATTTGTCAAATGCTTTTTCCTCATCTGTAGAGAACATCATATAGTCTTTGCTTTTGCTTCTATTTATGTGGCGAATTTATGGATTTGTGTATGTTAAATGACCTTGCATTCCTGGGATAAAGGCTACTGGATTGTCTTGTATAATTTTTTTTTACTGTATAGCTGTCATCTATTTACTAGGATTTTTTTAAGTATTTTTGTATTGATATTCATTAGTGAAACTGGTCTGTGGTTCTTTTTAGTTGGGTTCTTTCCTTATTTTGGTATCAGGGTGATGTATCCTTCATAGAATGTTTTGGGGAAGGTTCCTTCCTTCTCAGTGTTTTACAATAGGTTCTGTAGTACAGGGACAAGCTCATCTTTGAAGGTTTGATAGAATTCTGGTGTGAAGCTATCTGGTATGGGGCTTTTTTTGTGTGTGGGGTGAGCTTTTTAATTTTTATTTTTTCAATTTCAGTGCTTGATATTGTTCTGTTTAAGAGATCTATTTCTTCCTGGTTAAGTCTAGGAAGATGATATGATTCCAGGTATTGGTCCATTTCCTCCACATTATCAAATTTCTGGGCATAGAGTTTCCTGTAGTAGTCAGAAATAATTCTTGTATCTCTGTGGTATCTGTTGTTGTTTCATTTCTGATTGAGGTTATTAGATATTTTACTTTGTTGTTTTTAGTTATTCTGGCCAAAGGTTTATTGATTTTATCTTTTAAAAGAATGACATTTTTTGTTTCATTAATTTTCTGAAGGATTTGTTAAGTTTTCAATTTCATTTATTTCTGATTTAATTTTGGTTATTTCTTTTATTCGGGTTTGGATTGCTCTTTTTCCATTTCCTTGAGATGATTCATTAGGTTGTTGATGTGTGATCTTTCTGCTTTTCAGATACAGGCATCTGATGTAGTGGATTTCCCTCTTAGGACTACTTTTGCAGTGTCCCACAGGTTCTGACAGCTTGTGTCTTCATTATTGTTATGTTTGAACAATCTAATAATTTCCTTCTTTATCTTCTTCTTGACCCAACTGTCATTCAGCATAAGGTTGTTTATTTTCCATGTCTTTGTGTGGGGAGGAAGGTTTTTCTTGGAGTTGAGTTGTACCTTTATTCCTTTGTGGTCTGAAAATTTACAAGGTATAATTTCAGTTAGTTAAATTTTATTGATGTTTGATTTGTGTCCTTGGATATGATCAATTTTATAGTATGATCCATGGGCTATTGAGAAGAACATGTACTCATTTGCTTTGGGATGGTATGTTCTGTATGTTTATTAAGCACAATTGTTTTAGGGTCACATTTAAATACTTTGTTTCTTTGTTTAGTTTCTGTTTAGAAGATGTGTCCAGTTCTGTCAAAAGGGTATTAAAGTCCACAGCTATTATGGTTTTGTAGGATATCACGTTGTTCAGACCAATTAAAGTATGGGAAAAAACTGTTGATGAGGTTGGCCTGGGGAAAGATTTTATGATGAAGACTTCATTGGTAATTGCAACAATAATAAGAAAAAAAATAGTACTTGATTAAGCTCAAAAGCTTCTACACAGCTAAGTACACAACAATTAAAGGAAATAGACAACCTACTGAATGAGAAAGAATACTCACATGCTATGAATCTGACAAAAGGCTGATACCTACAATCTGCAGAGAACTCACTGAAATCAACAAAAAGCAAATAATCTCATTTGTCACTGCGTAAGAGACATGAACAGAACCTTCTCTGAAGAAGACAAATAGCTAATAAACATATGAAAAACTTCTCACCATCCCTAATCATTAGAGAGATGCAAATCAAAACCACCCTGAGATATCCCATAACCCCAGTGAGAATAGGACACATCACAAAGTCCCCAAATTGCAAATACTGGCATGGATGTGGAGAGAAGTGATACTGTTGGTATGATTGCAAACTAATACAGTCTCTTTGGAGAGAAGTATGGAAAATACTCAAAGATTTCAAAATAGACCTTCCATTTGATCCCACAATCCCAATAGTAGGCATCCATCCAGAAGAAGAAAATCATTTTATCATAAGGAATTTTGCACTGGATTGTTTATTGTAGTTCAAATTACAATTGCCAAGATGTGGAAACAACCCAAGTGCCCATCAACTCATGAATGGATTAATAAACTGTGTTATATGTATACCATAGAATACTATTTAGCCATAAAAAGATGAAGATTTTACATCTTCTGTATTAACCTGGATGGATTTGAAACACATTTTTCCTAGTAAAGTATCATAGGAATGGAAAAGCAAGTATCCAATGTACTCAACACTAATATGAAGCCAGTAGATGAACTAATACACACCCACATAAGAGAAAAACTCAATTTAATTACAGTTAGGGGCAGTGGAGGGAGGGAGGAAGGTGTGTTCTTACTGAATGAGCACAATGTAAGGGCACATAGAAGGGCACACCTTCTATGTGGAGGACACAACTACAATAGGAACCTTACCTAACAAATGCAAACATTATAACCTAGTCTATTATACCCTCATATTAATCTGAATTTTTTTTTTTAAAAAGAACAGAAATCAAATGCCTCTTCTTATTTCATGGTTTTCCTCCTTGTTCCCTTGGCTCATGTTTACACCTATGTTCCCAAGATTTCACCTTCACTCCTAATGACTTTACAAAGGGTTTTGCCAACAAAGTCAGTTCTCTTCCTATGAGAAATTAAATTCTCTTATCAGCTTTTAAGACAATTTATTCATATATCAAATGGCACATGCCTCTTTCCTTATTGAGAAGCTACTATGTGCCAGGAAGTCTTAAGTGGGAGTAGTTATTTCATACAGAGTATTATATGTAAAATGACATGTCATAGGAAAAGAGGAATTGAGCCATGTTGTTACTTTAGGGAAGAGTATTCCAGTAAGAGGAAATATTAAGTGCAAAGTCAGAAGTCTGCTTAGCTGTTTGAGAGAAGAAAAATATGGCTGTAGCAAAGTAAATGAGTAGGGGTGAGGAGTGTGTCTGTGACTATATGTAGTTAATATCAGGAGGAGCCTTATAGGTCATTGGAAGGAATTGTAGTCATATTCTGCTTGACATAGGAAGCAATTGGATGGTTTGGAACAGAGCAGTGAGCTGATGTGTCTCATGTTTCTAAAGGATTTCTCTGCTTACTGTCTAGAGAATAGATGCTAAAGGACAAAGGGAAGAACTAGGGAGTTAGACTGTGAGACATGTACAATGATCCAGGTGACTTGGTCCAGAGAGGTTGTGGTTGTGATAGTAGTAGTAGGTGTTGGTTGTATTCTAGATTTATAGCATTTTAAAAGTAACGCTGGTAGAATTTCCTGACTGGTCACTTGTGGTTACCTAAGAAAGAAGTGATAAAATAACTCACTTCTCTTTTGGGATAAGCATCTTGGAGGATGAGGTTGCCATAATGGGAAGAACTGTGAAGGAATATGCTTGGAGGATGATTGGAAGCTTAGTTAAGCATAGTTAGCTTATAGATATTGACATGTAAATGTCAATCAAGGAATGGAATATTGTAGGCTCAAATGGAGCAAGGAGGTCTTAGGTAAAGGTGAGAATTTGGGAGCCATCCAAAACTGATAGCTTCTGAAACCATGAGAATTAGTTAACAACACTGAGAGAACGGCCATACTTAGAGAAAAGTCTGAGTCCTAGAGTACTATGGTTTAAATGGGTAGGAAATGAGGAGAAGCCAGCAAAGTGGTGGCCACTTATCTCCATTACATACTCACTTCTGAAAAACAGTCACTTGTATACATGCAAGGTTCATGTGTTATTCCATGTACAAATGATTCTTGGTGTGTACATGGATTAAGAGTTTGTTTTTTTACTGTAATTGTAGATGTATAATAAATACTAGTTGAATGAATATGCAAATTAAGGAATTAATGATTTATTTCATCATCTTCCCCTATACCATCTGAGGCCCACACTTGGTCTTTTTAGCATAAGTTATTGGGTTGTTCATTGCCTCTTTGTGCCCAAGGCTGCCCTTTTAACTACTGGAGGAGAATCCTGGTCGTAAATGTGTGTGTATCCTTACATCTCTCTTCTGTGAACATGGGTGATCTGTTCAGGCAGAACTTTTCTTCATCAAGAACATATCTAGAACAAATGATATTTCCACTGTGGGCAGATGCTGAAGCAAATTTCTCAAACTGTAAGTAAAGAAGGAATTCTTTTGGTGGGTGGAGGAGGCAGATTCAGCTCTGATGCTGAGAGCCCTGTAACTAGCCCAAGAAAGGGCAAATATACAAAAGATCCTATTACCTCCTGATTTTCTAAGAAATGGCTTTCATTCTGTCAGTCCAACTGACAGTGAGAGGCAGTGATTCTGAACACATCATCAGTGCCTTTCCACTAGGAATGCACAGTTGTCCATGCTGCTTGCTTACT
Organism: Otolemur garnettii; assembly: GCF_000181295.1. Taxonomy (NCBI): domain Eukaryota; kingdom Metazoa; phylum Chordata; class Mammalia; order Primates; family Galagidae; genus Otolemur; species Otolemur garnettii. Next base: position 68,467,706 of record NW_003852396.1, on the reverse strand, counting down.
TTCTTCTGATTAATATCCTTTTGGTGTGGAAATTCATTTGGGTTCCAGTTGCATCATCTTACAGATTTCAATTTAGAAGCAAGAGGAAAATACATTAGGATTCTTATATAGAGTTTTAAATATCACTGAATAACCTCTCTCCTACTCTCTGCTTGGCCCTACTCTGAATCTCTTGGATGGCAAGACTTTTATTTCTCTTTGGGTATTGGAAGCTCATGGGAACCAAGGCCAGTGAGTTCTCACATTCAGTCCATGGTGAATCAGTAGAGGGAAGTCCTTCATTTTTTTCATCCCATATTTCTAACTCCTCTCATAGCAGAAGGAACATATGCTGGCATGTCCATTCTCTAGGAAGGACTTCAGAGGAATCTTTTTAAAATCTTCCTTACTTCTTTACTTAACCCTCTCCTTGGGAAGACAAATGGTGAACATGATTGTTCCAAATTACTAAGGGGGCCTCCAAGAGTTTTCAGAGCCAGAGTCTGTCCTATTGCTCTTTCTCGAGGATGTTGCCCTTAAGGGCTAATCTTTGTCTTTGTAGTTAACATGTGGTAAGTTGACCAGAGAACTTCTGCTTCCAGTTAGGACTCTAGTTTCTCTGTTATAGGCTCTCTGTATATAATGGGTCATTTCAGAGCACAGGTGGAAGTAGGAAGCCCTGTTATGATTTCTTAGCTTAGGTATACTAGTAATAAAGCAGACACTAATTTGATACTAATTTTTTTCCATGTGCTGGCCTCCATTGGTTAGACCTTGGAGAGGGGAGAGATTTGGTTTTCTGGAATCTTAAATTCTGGGCAATAGCCACAGTGGATTCAATCAGGAGTGGGAAACTCTCGGGGTGGAGGTATCTATGGCATTGCCAATGGCTTATGATATGTGTAGAATGACTTTTAAAAATGAAGGGCCACAATGGGGTTCCTTCTCTGGAAATTTGAAGTAGGACTGGGAGGGACTTACCAGTATCTTTTGTACTTAAAGCTTACATAATATTTGGGTTGGGATATCCATTATGGGAAAATATGCATGCTAAATACTGAGAAAATGGCACTCAGGGAAGTAAGGTTGGGAAAGAAATGAAAAATGACAAGACTTCAAGAGAGAAGCAGGTAATCCAGAAGCTGGGGGGAACGGTGGAGATAAAGAGTTGCTGCCTCAGGAGCTGCTTGCATTTTGCTATTGCTAAGGTGTATTTGCTTAACTTTCTGGTTACTCATGAGGCTGTTGTGTGTTGTATGTCTATGTGGTATATATATGTGTGTGTGATAAACACTGCAACAAGCCTCTTCAACCAGTATGAAATGTTAAACTTGCCCTCCTCTTTCTCCTCCCCTTCCCTGGTTAGCTCCCACCCTTCCACATTTATTGGTGTTTAATCTATGCTAGGCAATAGATCTGCAGGCAATTCTGGGTGCTTTAGGTACTAAGAACTCTTCTGGTTCTTACTAGTAATTATAATCCATTGGGGTCATGGGATAAATAAGAGACTTTTGGCAGATAAAATCTTAGGATATTGAATTGGTGTAATTTCTCAATCCTAGCTTGAATCAGAGAACAAGGCTTTCACAAGGTTATATAAGCTTTAAAATTACAATAACTTCTCACTCACTCATCACAACACCATACCCATCCATGTCCATATGTCAAGGGGTGGGTGGAAGCAACATTATTTCTATCTTGTGAGAACAACATCATCTCTGTTTTTGATATCTAAATAGGCTAAGACTCCCACAGCTTTTATCTCTATCCCACTAAGTCTTAGTGAGTCTTTTATCTCTATCTTTTATCTCTATCCCACTAAGTCTTAGTGAGTCTTAATCATCTATATTTTGGAGAGAGAAATTAATTTTTATAAGGTATATTGTATCTACATTCACCATATAGATAGTTAAAAAGTAAAGATTTGGAATGGGGGGTGACATGGCATAATGCTTTTATTTTGTAAATAAGGGAGGGAGTCTTAGGTAAGATGAAGAGAAGTATCCCAGGTTATATAGTGAGCAAGTTGCTGTTCTGGGTTCAGAACTCTGATTCTGTAAACAAGATAGTACTATACTTACATTGTCACTTTCTGTTTCTTTCTTCACTAATAAAACAAAGATCATGTCATTTCGTTTCTATGTTCAAAAAACTTTACTTTTCCATTATGTATAAAGTACATATAAGACCCTGAATGACTGCATGGAGCAGGGTTCCCCTCTGCAAACGAGAAACACTCATTTTGAACTGATGCTTGATTAAGAAATAAAATTTTTTTACATTAAATCTCTTAGATTTCAGGGTTGGTGTGATAAAGCAGCTAGTGTTACTTTTAATAAAAAGACAGACCGACAGGCTGGAGTCTTTTTGACTCACCATAGTGATAGATCCAAGAGGTAGTAACTTGTTTTAAGTATGATCAATGAGAGCACTTCTCTGAAACTGAATATGTGACAGTAACAGAGACATGACATCTTTATTCTGGGAGATCATGCATTATAAAGGTCATATATGCTGGAATTGTTGTGGCCGCTCTTATCTCCTTGTGAAGAGATTCTGCTTGACAGTAAAACTAACAGAGAGGAAAGCAGAGCTAAACGATGGAAAAAATGTGTGCTGATGACATTATTTGAGCACCTGGATTTGTCTGTATGTGAATTCCTAGGAATTGAAGCTATGCTAGTTAATTTCTTTTCTGTTTAAGCTAGTCTGATTAAGTTTCTGTCGTTTGGAACTGAAAGAGCTAAGCAAGAGTGGAATGAGACTGAAGTGCTTTATGAAGTCTTAGAATTCTTTGATTTTTATCCCAGAAACATTTGTATTTAATTAGCTGCAAGATAAATAGGTGGATAACTGCTCATGGGAAACCCTGCTTTGGTGACCAGTGGGTTGATTTCAATTTCTAAATCCTTCCAGGGCTTGCTTCAATAGTAACTTGATGTCATGACTTGATTGTTTGAGGAGAACAACATATTTTTATGTTTTCTTGAAATGATCTGAGCCGTATCACAACCTTTGCCATTTTCCTTTAAGCCTGCATTCCCTCTTAGTCAAGTCCTTGAAGCAGCAATAAATTCAACTAAGCATCAATAAACACATATTCCCTCGACTTATGTTTCTAGTTGCCAGAAAACATTTTTCTATGATCTGTTGACAGGCAGCAGGCATGATTCCAGCATGGAATATACTGTAGAGTTATTGATTTTTATCTGATAATAGTAATAGAAATGTATTAAACTCTGCCCCGGACTGTGACCTATGGCTTGCAAAGATTACCTTTCTTTAGCAGGCACTCTTAGGCTTATTGTAAATGTCCATGCTAATTAAAGTGTAACTCCTTTAGCTTATTTGAAGTTTAAAATTCTCTGTAATCTGACCTGAGCCTTTCTTTAGCTTACTCCTCACTTTATTTCTATCTCTGTCTTTTAGTCAGATTGAATTGCTTGTGTTTCCAGAACATACATACATCTTGCATTCCTATTTCTTTGCTTTTATTCGTGGTGTTTCTTTTGCCGGCAATGCCCTTTCTCTGGGCTTCCTCCATATGTCCATAATTACTCATCGTTCTAGGCCAAGTTGGAATACCACCTGCTCCACAAGGTCTTTTTTGATAATCTGAGTTGGAATGAATCCTTCCCTGATGAGAATTTGGCAGCACTTGGTATATGCTCTTTTATCAACTACCACACTCACCACAGTGTTGCCACCACTGTAACTCCACAACCCCACAACCAACCATCCCAATCCAATATTCTCAAGTAATGATGGCTGCCACCACCCTCCTCTTTCCTGGCCCTCAGTAACAAAGCTGATTTCAACTCTAGAGCCAGAATTCAACTCCAGGCTATTCAAATTTGCAGTCTTAGGCATTATGCTTTACTACTTTTTCCTGTGGCACATATAATTTGGTAATGGTGAATATGTTGTATTTCTCAAGATGGATTGTAAACTCCCAAAAGTCATGGTGTTCATTTAATTCATCCTCATAACCTTGTAAATGCCTACTGTAGGGTTATATATGTGTGTGTGTGTATATATATATATATTTTTTTTTTTTTTTTTGAGACATAGTCTTGCTGTGTTGCTAGGCTGGAGTGCAGTAGCATAATTACAGCTCATTGCAGCCTCAAACTCCTGGGCTTAAACCATTCTCGCATTTCAGCCTCCCAAGTATCTGGGACTATAGGTGTGGACTACCATGATTGGCTTGTTTTTTTAAATTTTAATTTTGTAGAAATGGGGTATTACTATGTTAACAGGCCAGGCTAGTCTTGAATTCTTGGCCTCAGGTGATCCTCCTGTCTTGGCTTCCCAATGTGCTGGATTACAGGCATGAGTCATGTTTATGAATACATATTTGGACAGATGAATAAATGCATAGAGGTGGGCATTTCAGCAATGATAAATTTTTCAAAAATTAAAAAATTATCATTGGTTTTAGAGTGCTAGAAGCAGATGAGTCTCTTTTTAAATTATATATGATATGAATATAATAATTAAATGAACTTTAACTGTGGCTGGAGAAGAAAACTTAGAAGTACAATGAATATAAAAGGAATAATAGTATTAGAATAATATTTGAAACAGAGAATCCATAACTTTAATATGTAGTTGATTGAGTTATTATGTGATAATTTGAATTAGTATATTAGAAGAACACAAGGTGGTACAATAGATTATCATAGGTATATATGTTGATGTCCTGGCTCAGGAAGAATTTTTTTTTCACTTTTCCCCCAAAGTTGCTGAACTAGCAGATCAGCATTCTCAACCTAATTTTCTGACATGACCACTACATTGATGACCATCATGCGAACAATTTCCAGTGAATAGACCATAATTCCACTTGCTCCCACTTGGTAAATATGTCAGAAAGGTAGTGTGGTAAGAGTGATAATATTTTAAGTGTTATAATCATGTTAAACTTTATGAAAAAAATCACTGGGAAATTTAGGCATATCAACCATTATTGGTAATTATTGATAAGAAATGATCTGTGACTTTCTGTTCAGAATGAATGGGGATATGTTGCATTTCAAAATATGCTTTAGGGGATGGTGAAATTAGTTGTTTGTCAGTCATGCTGGAAATCGTGATAAGTAGCTTTGAGGGGGTTGAGAAATTGGAAAGAGAAAAGTTCTCACTTAAAAAGAGAAATCTTTTCCTTACATATTGTATTAGAGTTTCTTTAGAGCTGGAAAAGCACCCAGGTATCCACTCACTTAATTGCCTCATTTTATAGGTGAGGTAGAGAAAGATCACATGATTTTATCCTCATGATCACATTATGCACAATGTAGCTAATATGTTCCTCCATCAGAACATGAAGATATCTTTGGTGAGCTTCTGTTGTAGGCATTTTAAAGCCTGATCAGGATCTGCTTTGTTTCGGGAAGATGCCTGGCAGAGTTGATGGTGTTGCCAAAAAGTTGGGTAAGATTTTAGGAGATCTTTTCCTTCAGAGGTAAAAACCTGATCAAAGAAGGGCAATTATACAAGTTGACAACCTAAACACAAGTGAAATGTTACTGTGGATCAAATCAGCATGTTATATACCCTCCATTTTGTCCTAATTTAGGTGTCAAGGTTTGGCTAGTAAGGTCTGAAAATTTGCTTCCCTCCTATGGGTAACATGAAATTGTAAGGGCAAGAGCTGAGCTTTAGCATTCTTGAGTTTCACGTTACTACCTAGTATAGTTATTTACAAAGAGAGCTAACAATTGTTAAAGTCCTGCCATAAGATAAGCCCTTTGTTGGGCCATGATTTCATGTATTTCTCTCAACCCAATGAAGGAAGTACTACTTTTACCCACACTATGAAGATGAAGAAGTTGAAGCTCTATAGCAATTTTCCACATTCCCACATCTAGCAAGGACATTGGATGAGAATCAGGGGCTGTGTGAGAAGAAAAAGAAGGAGAAAAGAGGAAGGAACCTGGCTTCTCTGGAAGTGCTGGAAGATCGCAGGTATCTGTAAGAAGATGCTACTGGTGTGGAGAAGAGATCTGAAAGTCAGATGAACCTGGATTAGAATTATTTACTGCCTCTGTGACCTTTCTGAGAACATATGTCAAATACTTATTCTAGTGCTTGGCACACATTAAATAATGAATAAATGCTAGGAAGTAATAATTGTAATTATTATAATACTAACTGGAAGAACTAAGATGTGATTAGGGAACTATTGGTTCCCCTAATAACTTACCATGCTTCTATTCTCTGTGAATATAGTTATAGCTAAAACCTTGATAGTAAGTAGTAGAACTTCTAGGTTTTAGAATTCAATTTCTCCTACTGCTATTTGTCTCTGTTTATTTTTGTGATAGGTGAATTTTTTTTTTCTAAAAACTTTATTGTTGGGGATTCTTTGAGGGTACAAGATGTGTCACACACTGAGACCCGACCCCCCTCCCTCTGCTCTTCCTTTCCTTCCTCCCCCTTCCTTCTTCTCTCTCTGCTCTCCCCTTTCCCCACCCCCACCATGTCATTAATTGTTCTCAACTCAAGACTGAATACATAGGATTCATGCTTCTTCATTCTTGTGATGCTTTGCTAAGAATAAAGTGTTCCATTTCCATCCGAGTTAATACAAATGCTGTAAAGTCTCCATTTTTAATGGCTAAATAGTATTCCATGGTATACATGTACCACAGCTTGTTAATACATTTCTGGGTTGAGGGGGCATTTAGGTTGTTTCCACATTTTGGCAACTGTAAACTGAGCTGTGATAAACAGTCTAGTGCAAGTGTCCTTATGGTAAAAGGTTTTTTTTTTTCCTTCTGGATAGATGCCCAATAATGGGATTGCAGGATCAAACGGGAGGTCTAGTTTGAGCTCTTTGAGGTTTCTCCATACTTCCTTTCAAAAAGATTGTATTAGTTTACAGTCCCACCAGCAGTGTAAAAGTGTTCCTTTCTCTCTACATCTGCGCCAGCATGTGCAGTTTTGAGATTTTGGGGTTAGATGATATCTCAGGGTGGTTTTGATTTGCATTTCTCTAATAATTAAGGATGATGAGCATTTTTTCATTTATTTACTACCCATTCATCTGTCTTCTTGAGAGAAGGTTCTGTTCATCTCTCTTCCCCATTGATATATGGGATTATTGGCTTTTTTTCATGTGGATTAATTTAAGTTCTCTATAGATCCTAGTTATTAAGCTTTTGTCTGATTCAAAATATGCAAATAACCTTTCCCATTGTGTAGGTTGTCTATTTGCTTTGGTTGTGGTCTCCTTAGCTGTACAGAAGCTTTTCGTTTTAATTAAGTCCCATTTGTTTATATTGGTTGTTATTGCAATTGCCATGGAAATCTTCTTCCTAAAGTCTTTCCCCAGGCTGATATTTTCCAGTGTTTTTCCCATGCTTTTTTTGAGGATTTTTATCATTTATGCCTTAAATTTAAGTCTTTTATCCATCTTGAATCAATTTTTGTGAGTGGAGAGAGGTGCGGGTCCAGTTTCAGTTTTTTGCATGTGGATATCCAGTTTTCTCAGCATCATTTATTGAATAGGGAGTCTTTCCCCTAGTGTATGTTCTTGTTTGGTTTATTGATGATTAGGTGTTTGTAAGTTTCATTTCCTGGTTTTCTATTTGATTCCAAGTGTCTACGTCTCTGTTTTTGTGCCAGTGCCATGCTCTGTTGACCACTATGGCCTTGTAGTAAAATCTGGTATGCTTTATTTTTGTTACTAAGAACTGCCTTAGATATATGGTTTTCTTTCTGGTTCCATACAAAATGCAGAATCCTTTTTTCCAAGTCTTGAGTGTATGATGTTGGTACTTTAATAGGGATGGCATTGAATTGGTAGATTGCTTTAGGAAGTATAGATATTTTAACAATGTTGATTCTTCCCAATCATGACTGTGGTATGTTCTTCCATACCAGAGGTCCTTCGCTTCTTTTGTTAGGTATATTTCTAGGTATTTCATTTTCTTTGAAACTATTGTGAAGGGAGTTGTGTCCTTACTTAGCTTCTCATCTTGGCTGTTATTGGTGTATACAAAGGCAGCTGAGTTGTGGACATTGATTTTATATCTTGAAACATTACTGTATTTTTGATGACTTCCAGGAATCTTGTGGTTGAGTCTTTGGGGTTCTTTAAGTATAACATCATGTCATCAATAGAAAGGGAGAGTTTGACCTCCCCTGCTCCGATTTGGATGCCCTTTATTTCCTTATCTTGCCTAATTGTATTGGCTAGAACTTCCAGCACTATATTGAATAGTAATGGCGACAGAGGACAACCTTGTCTGCTTCCGGTTCTAAGTGGAAAAACTTCCAGTTTAACTCCATTCAATAAGATATTAACTGTGGGTTTGTCATAAATAGCTTCAATCAGTTTAAGAAATGTGCCACCTATGCCTATACTCTTAAGTGTTCTAATTAGAAAAGGATGCTGGATTTTATTAAATCCTTTTTCTGCATCTGTTGAGAGAATCGTATGGTTTTTGTTTTTGCTTCTGTTTATATAGTGAATAATGCTTACTGACTTGTGTATCTTAAACCAGCCTTGCATCCCTAGGATGAAACCTACTTGATCATGATGTATGACTTTTTTGATGATAAGCTGTAATCTATTGGCTAGAATTTTGTTGAGAATTTTTGCATCTATCTTCATTAGTGAAATTGGTCTGAAGTTCTCCTTTTTAGTTGGGTCTTTTCCTGGTTTTGGTATCAGGGTGAAGTTTGCTTCGTAGAATGTGTTGGGGAAGATTCCTTCCTTCTCAATTTTTTTGGAATAATTTCTGCAGTATAGGAATAAGCTCTTCTTTGAAGATTAGTAGAATTATGATGTGAGGCTACCTGGACCAGGGCATTTTTGGGGGGGAGATTTTTAATTGTTTCTTTGAAATTGGACTGTTCAGGAGATCTGTTTCTTCCAGGCTAAGTCTAGGGAAATGGTGTGATTCCAAATATTGATCCATTTCCTTCACATTGTTACATTTCTGGGCATAAGTTTTTGGTAATATTCAGAGATAATCTCCTAAATATCTGTGGCATCAGTTGTTATTTCCCCTTTATCATTTCTGATTGGGGTTATTAGAGATTTTAATTTTTTCTTTCTAATTAGTCTGGCCAAAGGTTTATCAATTTTATTTATTTTTTTAAAAAACCAACTCCTTGTTTCATTGATTTTCTGAATGATTATTTTGTTTTCAATTTCATTAATCTCTGATTTAATTTTGGATATTTCTTTTCTTCTGCTGGGTTTAGGTTAGATTGTGCTTCTTTTTTCAATTTCATAAGATTGTGAGTTTGTTGATGCATTCTCTTTCTGTTTTTCAAATGTAGGCTTTTAAAGCAATAAATTTTCCTATCAGGACTGCTTTTGCTATATCCCACAGGTTTTGGTAGCTTGTGGCTTCATTGTTGTTATGCTCAAGGAAATTATTGATTTCCTTTCTTATTTCATCCTGCACCCATCTGTCATTCAGCATAAGGTTGTTTAATTTACATACCTTTGTGTCGGGTTGAACATTTTTGTTGGAGTTGAATTCCACCTTTAGTGCCTTGTGGTCTGAAAAGATGCAAGGTAAAATTTCAATTCTTTTGATTCTGTTGAGGTTTGTTTTGTGTTCTAGGATATGATAAATTTTGGATAATGTTCCATGGGGCAATGAGAAGAATGTATATTCTATATTAGGAAAGGAAACACATAAAAGAAAACACTCATGAGGAAGAATTAGCCGAAAAATCCTGGCAACATGAAATGCCAGTCCAGAGCAACCCCCTAAGGGACTGAGAGGTAGCTACTGGATTCCACCTACAAAGAAATGCTAGAATTGACAGAAGGGGAGTTTAAAATACAGATGATGAAAACATTGAAGGAAATTTCTGAGAAAGTGGAAAATAACCAAAAGGAAATCCAAAAACAGAATCAAATAAGAGATGAATGGTATGAAGAATACAGAAAGGATATAGCAGAGCTGAAGGAATTGAAGCAGTCAGTTAGGGAACTTAAAGATGCAATAGAAAGTATCAACAACAGATTATGCAGAAGAAAGAATCTCAGAGGTAAAAGACAAAGCTCTTGAGATAACTCAGATAGTTAAAGAGGCAGAAGAGAGAGAAAGCAGAACGTTCACTGACAGAATTATGGGACTTTATGAAACATTCAAACATATGAGTTATAGGTATCCCAGAAGGGGAAGAAGAATGCCTGGAGGAATGGAAGTCATACTAGAGAATATTATAAATAAAAATTTCCCAAATGTTACCAAAGATTCTGACACACTCCTTTCAGAGGGATGTTGGACCTCAGGTTGCCTCAACCCTAATAGAGCTTCTCCAAGACACATTGTAATAAATCTGTCCAAAATCAAGGCAAAAGAAAAAATTTTGCAAGCTGCCAAGAGTAAGTGCCAACTGACCTATAGGGGCAAATCCATCAGAGTGACCGCAGACTTCTCTAATCAAACTTTTCAAGCCAGAAGACAATGGTAATCCACTTTTAATCTACTTAAACAGAACAACTTTCAGCCCAGAATTATGTATCCTTCTAAACTAAGCTTTAAAATTGATGGAGAAATCAAATCTTTTACTGATATGCAAACATTGAGGATATTTGCCACAACAAGACCAGTTCTACAGGAAATACTTTAACCTATTCTACACACTGATCATCACAGGGACTATCATCAAAGTAAGCACCCAGAAATTAAAGGACAGAACCTAGCTTCCACAATGATGCAAAAGATAAAACTAAGGAATGGACTCTCATAAGATGAATAGAATGTTACCACACTCATCAGTTATTTTAATAAATGTTAATGGCTTGAACTCCCCACTGAAGAGGCACAGATTGGCTGACGGGATTAAAAAAAAAACAAGCCATTTATTTGCTGTTTGCAGGAAACACACTTAGTCCCAAAACCAAATTAAAGTTCAGAGTTAAGGGTTGGAAGGCAATTTTTCAGGCAAAGGGAATCCAGAAGAAAAGAGGGGTTGCAGTCTTACTTTCAGATACATGTGGATTTAAAGCAACTAAAGTCAAAAAAGACAAAGATGGTCACTTTATATTGGTCAAGGGAAGAGTACAACAAGAAGACATTTCAATTCTAAATATTTATGCACCCACCTTAAATGCTCCCAAATTCTTGAAACAGACCTTAGTCTGAGCAATATGATATTCTATAACACCATAATAACAGGGACTTTAACACTCTTCTCACAGAGCTGGACAGATCCTCTAAACAGAAATTAAACAAAGATAGAAGAGACTTAAATGAGACCCTAGAAGAATTGTGCTTCATAGACGTGAGGGGTGAATCTTAATGAGTCCTATAAAGGCTGCTTTTAGAGACTAGATCTTTGGCTGTCATTCAGGGACTTGAAAGAGGCGTCCTTGCTCACCTTTCTGTGTCACCTAATTATAGAGACATGTTAATGAGTGAGTTTGGAGGATCCATGAAATACTTTGCTCACTTGTCAAGTTGCTTTTCACTTCTCTATTGAGAAGTTTGCAACTCCATGGTTATTTATCTGTACGAGTAGTAAAACATTGGTACTCTTCCATATAATCTTTTGGGCTTTTAACCCATGAGAACTTTAGTTTTCTCCTCTGTAAATGGAAATAAAAATAAGTACTTATTTCATATAATTAACACGAAGATTCAGTGAAAAATTACTTGCAAAGTACTTATATGATGCCTGGCAGAAGATATGTCCTCTATAATTAGAAGCTATTGTTATATGGATCAAAAGAGACCACTGTGTAACCATTAAAATTCAGTACCAGTAACTTCCTTAAAATGAACAAAATCATATCTACAAGGTATATATTGGGCCTTCAGTCAATTTCTAGGTTAGTTGTTTAACCTGCCTTCTGCCCCTTGTATGACCTTTGGAGTGTTTTTATGGATAGTATGACCCACTGTCTTGGTTTACCTGAGGCTAAGAGGTTTCCTGAGATGTGGGACTTTCACTGCTAACAGAGATAAAGACCTTAGCTGATCACTCTATAATAGGTTCTGTTTTTCAGCTTTGCTGGATCTTGGACTTGGTCATCTTGTACCTTGGTTCTATTCTGTTTGTTTGCAGTGGTGTGTGTGTGCATGCATGTGTGTGTAGTGGGGAGAATGATTTTTCAAAATGCTGGCATTTGGACAGTCGTCTTGTTTTTATGCCTGTGACTCTGCTAACATAGTCTGTATCTGGTAACTCTAAACCTCAAGACTCTTTGGGGTTTGTGAAAAATCAGCTCTTAATAGCACCTTTCCTTCCGCAGGCTGTGATTTCTTCCTGTCTCTCTTTCTCTCCTCTGCCTTACTCTTTCTGCTTCTAGAAATTTATTGCAGTATTATATTAATTTCCATTCTTTTCTTATTTTCTTTATTTTTTTTTATTACTTTACTATCATTTTGAGTGTCATGAGAGGGATAGTAGTTAAATGTATGTGGTCTATGTGTGGTCAATCTTCCACCTTCAGTTGGAAGTCCTAAGGTTCTTTGGATTGATTTTGAAAACTACAAGGAAGATAAACTCTAGATTAATGCTTTTAGGTAGAAAGCATTTTAACTTATATTAACTGTAATCTGGAAAATAATAAAACTACATAACTTTGTTTAAAGAGTGAAAAAAATGAACTCGTAAGTTGGTTCAGGAAGAAGGTGAGTGAGGGGCGGAGGGTTGGTAAATATAATTGTGTAAAATGATACTCATAGTGCTGTTTGGTATCTACCTACTAGATGAAATTAAGTCTCCATTGTACTGTCCAGCAGGAGTTTCAAGCCAGTGTCTGAAAACCAAGCCTGTTTCTTAATTTGGACTGAGTGTGTTGGTTGTTTATATCAGGCATATAGCAATTGATGGTTCCCTTGTAGAATATTGATTATATTTTAATGAGTATGAATGAACAGACTCTGGCTCCTTGGGACAATGAATAAAATGTAATTTAGTTCAGTGTTGTTCTATTGTGTCTCTGCTAATTTTCTAGTCTCACAGCTTGCTGAGACATTTTGGGAAGTGGATTTCCTAAAATTCAGTGTAATTCTTTCTACTGGATTTCTTCTTTGCCTTTCCCCCCAACCCAGAAAAACCTGTGTTACGGTTTGAGTTGGGGAAAAAGGAGGAGCCTGTTTTCCCAGAATGAGAATTTTGATGTTTGACCTTTTATTAGCTTTTAGGAACTCCACATTGGCGAGCATAGACTTTCCAGTAAGTACAATTAGGAATTTTTACAGCATGAGAGTACATTTATTTTGGAGGTAGATAATAGTTGGGTGAATGTTTGTATGTAAGAATGATTTAAAGTTGGTAAGACATTTAATAAGGATTTACTTTGCCTCCACACTATTGAGATCAGCCTGAGGATTTTTGCTTGTTATTTTCTTTTTTTTTTTTTT
>NW_003852396.1:68320318-68454215 GCF_000181295.1 Otolemur garnettii | reverse complement strand
GTCATTGTTGTTTGGCGGGTCCGGGCTGGGGATTCGAACCCGCCACCTTAGGTGTACGTGGCTGGCGCCTTAGCCGGTTGAGCTATAGGCGCCAAGCCTGCTTGTTATTTTCAAATAGGTTATTGGTCAAGGCAAATGGTGGAGTGTACTTGGTAGAGAGAATTAAGAATTTTAATGGAGGCTGATTCTTCAGTGGGTTAGCTTTTGATGAAGATTTTAAATGTAAATTGTAGTTTTAAAGGACTCACAGATACCAAGAAGTGTTCTACACTTATTTCTTCTCATTCTTAAACTTCAGACTCATATATTCCTCTATTTACTTGGCATCAGCAATTGGGATGCCAAACGGATGCAACAGATTTAACATGTTCCAAATTGAACTTCTAATTCATTTTTTACTAGGGTGACCAACTGTCCCATTTTGGCTAAGGTTGGAGAGTTTTGGAGGCCACAGGACTTGTATTGCTAAACCCAGAAGCATCTTGTGTAAAACAAGGTAGTTGTTGGTCCCCATAACACACAGACACACAGACACACAGACTCATTATCTAGTGATACCACATTCAGCTTTCCCATCTCTATCCTTGTGAACATTTCCTTAGGACAAAAACCTCAGAGTCATCCTTAACTTTTCCCTTTCCCTTTTACCCCACCCCACTTCTAATCGTTCACTAAATCTTTTTGGTTTTACCTTCATAACCTAAAATCTAGTCTGTTTACTCTATTTAAAATTGTAAACAGCAAACCGTCTCCACCCACTCCTTTCCCCAGCTTCTTTACCTGGCTCTTCTTCCCTCTTTGGATAGGTATTTACTACATGGTTCACCTATTTATTATTGATTGTTTCTTTCCTCAGGGATTTTTTTTTTTTGAGTCTATTTTCTTCTCTGATGTGCCTCAGGTGTCTAGAACACTGTCTGCACATATCAGGTGCCCAATGAATATTTATTGAATGAATAAATAATTCACCCATAAGCCAGAACTGAGGTTACTTTCTCCTCTACTATGTATTGAGCCTTTATTAGTTTTCAGCCATTGTTCTGGATGGTATATAAATTTTAATCCTCCATCTCTCAGAGGTTTATCTTTCCTCAGTGATTAATTGATAGAGGGAGGAAGCAGGGAAGCCAGGCTTTAAACTAAGTTTGTGTGACTTGAGGAGAATGTTCAACCACTGTCATTGCTGCTGAACACCTGAGCCATCCTATTCTGACTACACAATTTCAGGATTCTATTTTAATAAATCACAGTATCTTATGTTGTTGCTCAAAGCAACATGTTCTAATTTGACAGGAAATGGTATCATTTACAAGATCTGTTTTTGTGGGGAACTGTGTTGGATGGGAACCAATTAAAACACCATACAGCAAACAATGCTTACTCGGAATAAGTTTCCAACTTACTAAATAGCACTGCTAATGAAAAAAATCACATATAACAATTTTCACAATAGTTTAAAATCCATTGAGCACAACAAGACAAGCATTTAGCTATCTGTAGGGACAGCTTGAGCAGTGTGGTGGAAAGGGAAACCACTTAAAAATATGACCATTTAAAAAATTTAGTTTGTCTCTCCTTCTCTTTTCCCATCAAGTAATTAAAGATCCTGACTTGTTTGAAAATGGCTCAGATTTAATTTCATTTTGTTAAGCACCTCAATTTTTCAGCTCAGGAATAAAAGGCTATTAGCAATTTGCATTATCCATTATAACCTCCTTTGTAATGTGAAATTTATATGGGAAATGCTAATTGGACATTCTTCATTGTAAAGATAATGATTTCTGTACTTTTGCTGGTGATAATTAAGATGAAAGATGAAAATGATATGAGGCAGAAGTCGGAAATTTTTTTTTTTTCATTTTCCTCTGGATGAAGACTAGGGAAGGCACTCTGTTCCTGGCTTCAGTCAAGTGACGGTGGAGGGCAGAGCCAGGGGTCAGAGCAGGGTATGTAGGCTGGAACTACCTTCATGTCCTGGAACTCATCATTTACTTGGTGATGGACCCAGTTCCAGGTGAGGGCGTGGGAAAGGGTATGTTTCTCAGAGACAGATGTATCTGAAAAGAACTTTTCCATTCCAGTCTGTTGCTTTATGGGTAAGAAATGCCCCTCATCAATCCTTGTTCCTTCATCTGTGATGAGAATGGATGGCTGAAATTGACTGCATTATTAAGAGGAATAGGCTTGAGTCCAGGAGGCTTTTCTACTGAGTAGTGCTGCTTCTCTCAGCTTGGTAATACAGTCAAGACAAACATTTTGGAATTGATGAGCAGGGTGTGGCTGGGGTGAAAAGGAATATTGTTTTATTTGCCCATCACATTGCTAAAGTGGTTTTAGGTTAAGCAGAAGTCATTGACTTTTCTATATTTAAAGAATGGAAAGGAGTTTAGTTTACTGTAACTTGAGGAAAATGACACGAGCATCCTTTTAAGCAGAGTTTTATTCTTATGTTTTGCAACTAAGTTGGCAACTATTTATTGGCCAGATATTATAGCCTAATCATTGACTTTTGGTTCTGGATAATTATCCTCACCTAAGAGTCTGATTTGTCAAAGTTCATTTTAAAGCGATGTAGACGAGTGTTGGCTTTATGCCTACTGGTATCACTTTGACCTTCTGTATGCCAGAAAAAAATAATCAAGAAGAGACTTTGTACTTTTACTTGTTATAATATAAACATTTATAGTCTTGTCTTATGCTTCATGCCTTTACTCTATAGTTTGTTCTGAGATTATTTGTGTATTCATTCATTCATCTTTCAACAGAAATTTATTGACTATCTGTTATTTATTTCAGGCATTGGGCTATGAAATTGGTTTATGCTTAAAATTTGATGAGAAAAAGAACTCTTTGAACCCCCAAATATTTCCCTGACCTACTACAGTCATTTTAAGATGATACTATTTTGATATAATCTTTGATATCATCTAATAATATATAGAATTATTATTTTTTAAAAAATGGTATAGATGAGCAGTGCCTGTTGCTCAGCGAGTAGGGCTCCAGCCCCACATACTGAGGATGGCAGGTTCGAACCTGGCCCCAGCCAAAATGCAACAAAAAATAGCCGGGCATTGTGGCTGGTGCCTGTAGTCCTAGCTATTTGGGAGGCTGACGCAAGAGAATCGCCTAAGCCCAGGAGTTGGAGGTTGCTGTGAGCTGCGATGTCACAGCACTCTACCAAGGGTGATAAAGTGAGATTCTGTCTCTAAAAAAAAAAAAAAAAAAAAAGTACAGACTACTAGCATATAAATACGTTTGCCACAGATTTAGAAAAGTCATGTCTGAAAAAGGGGGTTTAGGAAGCTTGTGATGGTTAGATTCTATAAATTTTCTGCATTGGATAAAATGCTGCTTATGAGACAGTACAGTGGACGAGACCAGGGGTTTATTTGGCCCTGGATTCAGCCCTAACATCAGCACCAAGAAGTCAAAGGAGAGGCATCATGGACCATTCGTCATGCTGTTTGCTTCCAAGTAGACTTTCTTAAAGGTCCTACTCATTATTTGTTGCATCAGGTGCAGTGCTAAGTGCTCTACCCACATCAGTAGCCTCCTAATTACTCTGTCTTCCTTCTTGCCCTGATGTTCCTCTC
Organism: Otolemur garnettii; assembly: GCF_000181295.1. Taxonomy (NCBI): domain Eukaryota; kingdom Metazoa; phylum Chordata; class Mammalia; order Primates; family Galagidae; genus Otolemur; species Otolemur garnettii. Next base: position 68,450,619 of record NW_003852396.1, on the reverse strand, counting down.
CACATAGCAGCCAGAGACATCTTCCTAAGAATAAATCAGATCATGCTGTCCCCAACCCTTGTCACACTTAGAAGAAAATCCAAGGCCTTGGGTCACTTTCTGAATCCATGCCCCACCATACTCGCCCCTCCTGTTCACAGTGCCCCAGCAACACCAGCCTTGAATGGGCTTGAAGGTGTTCCTATTTTAGGGTCTTTGCATATGTTGTTTTCTTTTCTTTTTTTTTGAGACAGAGCCTCAAGCTGTCGCCCTGGGCAGAGTGCTGTGGCATCACAGCTCACAGCAACCTCAACTCCTGCCTCCGCCTCCCTAGTAGCTGGGACTACAGGTGCCCATCACAACGCCTGGCTATTTTTTGGTTGCAGCCGTCCTTGTTGTTTGGCGGGCCTGGGCTAGATTTGACCCCGCCAGCTCAGGTGTATGTGGCTGGCGCCTTAGCCACTTGAGCCACAGGCACCGAGCCTTGATGTTTTCTTTTCCTGGCACATTATTTATCCAGATCTCTACAGGGCTTATTTCTTTACTTCATTCATGTCTGTGCTCAAATGTCACCTCTGGAAAGAATCCTTCCTGGCAACTGTGTCCAATAGAATATACTATCACAATTCTAATACCCACCCTGCTTAATCTTGCTGTTTGACACTTATTATTCCTTGACATTCTATGACATCTTTATTAGTTTATGTGTTTATTGTCTCTGTACTCTATTAGGAAGTAAGCTCCAAAGGGATAAAACTTGTTTCCTCTCCTGTATTCCCAACACCTCCTACTTGCCTAATAGTGGGCGCTCATTGTTATTGTAGGTATTATTCCTGCCCACGGTATGGAGTGAGGACGTGAGGCTGGGTAAAGTTAAATGATTTGCCGCCATGTGGTGAATTCTTGGTTCAAACCCCAGCCTGCCTGCAAAGCTGAAACTTTCTTTCTCTCTCTCTCTGTCCTCTCTCTCTCTTTCTTTGTCTCTCTCTCTCTTTTTCTTTCTTTCTTGTGTGTGCTAGGCCATTTCTTACAATGCCTTGTAAGGGCCAGGCCTGGATTTTAGAATTTCTTGTGTTGGTAGGTGCACATGACTTGTTCAGTGGATTAATAGCAATAGTATACATGTGTATGCTACATATATACAGCATACATACAGTAGCATATTGGATAGTTACTATATGTAAGATAACCTGTTAGGCACTTAATATGCATTATTACATTTAATTAGAGTACCTAGGCAATGGTACTATTATTGTCTGTTATTTGCAGATAATAAAACTGAGGCATAGAAGGGCTGAGTAAGCTAAGAAAATCTCAAGTCAGTCATCTGGATGGAGCCAGAATGCCGTCTGACCTGAAGCCCCATACTCCTACCCATTAAGTTCAGTGTTCCTCAACTTTTCTTTTATTTTCACACTCTTAAGACACCTTTTCAGATATTTTCTTTCCTAATCACCTACCTCCCCAGGAAATTTTAATTTTATTATAGACATACAATATACAGTATCTGTTTATGTAACAAATGTCTGTCTGTATATTACATATGCAACAAATAAAATATTTTTGCCTTCCTCTAAGAAAAAAATGTTACCTCTGTAGTCTGTGCTGACACGCCCAGCAGAGGCCTGAGTGTGGAGTTTTCAGGTTAGTTTTATTCACTGCATTGGTATTGTTTTTTTCTGTCTCTTCTTAATACATTGTAAATTCTTCAGAGGGCCGGGAGCATGTGTGGTTCAGTCTGATATTCACGGAGATGAGCAGAGTAGACTCATATAGTAATTATCCAATAGTGTTGTTCCCGCTGCCTCAGCAACCTGCCTGGGTTGCTGGCATTGTCTAAGCCGCAGGAGCAGAGCTGCCTTTCTCGCGAGTGCACTGTTCTTTGACTCTGGATCTCAGCATCAGCTCCTTGCTTCTTCCTAGATCATCTGGGGCCAGCAGTAACGTAAGAGCTCAGATACTAGAGTCTGCACAGGTTTCTTGGCAACAGATGAGGTCAGCAGTTCTTGGAACCCAGTAGGCTTTTAAGTATCCTGGAGCACCTGAAGGATGCATTCACAGAAGGTTCCTGTCATGAGGAAATGAATGAAATCATACCGGCCTCTCTCCATGGTGTCCCACATTTGTGCTGAGAGGAGGGAAAAGGTTCAGGGTTGGAATGAAGAAATAAATTTCCCCTTTCCTCTTTGGCCGCTTTACCTCTGTCAAACCCAATAATTTTCTTTTTTAGCAGGTCATTTGCAGTTTTTCCCTGAAGCAGAAGCAGAAGCAGAAGCAGAAGCAGTTCCAGCTTCTCCTGGTGTGGTTCCAGTACTAATTGGACGTGTTCTTTCTGGTTGTGCTGATGCCGTCTCTTTGCTTTTCCTGTTCCATTTCCCACTCTTTCCCGTCTACTTTCTGCCTGTGCGGGTGGACCTGCGTGGACCATGTCAAAGGTCTTCCTTGCCTTCTGGCTTCTAGTTGGGTTCGGACAATGGGGATCCCTACCCGGAATTGAGAAGAGTGGGGGAGACAGGTTGGGTGTTTATTTTCTTTGTTCACTCCCTCTGTGCTAAGTTGCTATCGGCTGACGGCATCCCTTGACTGAGTTGCAGCTATCCATGTGCTTCTCTGTTTTGGCAGCCCTCTCCATATGATTCTCTGTTCTTGGCTTGTGGTAACCATCTCATTCTTGTTCCTTAAGCGGGGTGATGGTTGTGATTAATCGTGTGTTTTCCTTACTGTGTTTTTTGATACTTTGATATCTTAGAGCTTTGTGGACCCAGGGAGGGGGAGGAACTGCCTCTCCCAGAGTCAACTAACTCCTAGCGATAGTAAAGAACTTGCCTACCAGCATGCTTTAGTATGTAAAGCAGCAATACGGAGTCCCTCTCCCCATCTACCTCCTTTTATTGGGCTCTTGTAGTCAGGGTCAAAATCCCTCTGCCCTAAATGACAGAGCAAGGTATCAGACAACTAGGGAATCACTCCTGTGGTTTAGAACCCACCAAATTTATTCAAACTAGCCAACCCCAAACCTGCTTAGCCTGCTTACTCTTCCCTGCTCATTCTTTTTTTGAGGAAACCATAATAAAAGTTCTTTTCCCTTGTTTTCCTCCCATTCCCTGTGGCTCAGGGCTGACTCTGGTCCTTCCTCATGTGGCCTCAGGCCCTGTGCGAGCTGTGCCCTTCCCTTGGAAACTGTGAGTAATAAACTACCTTTAAAAGGCAATTGCCTCTTGGTCTGTTGGCTTCACCATACCTGAATAAAAACAAAATCCCTGGCACATTTTAAAACAGGTATGCCTTTTAAATTTCCTAATACGCTATTCTCCCCTTTATAAATATTCCTTTTAGTAAACTCTCCTTTAATTATCTTAATTTGAAATGCCATCTCTTTTCTGTTGTGACCCTGACTGATGTATTTTTCCTGGGTTCTGGACTCTGCAAATCAGTGAAAGACAGACAAAGTGGGCCAAGTCTGTATAGCTTGGGGCTATTTCTTAATGTATTTGAACTCAACTCCCTATTCTTTTATTAATTCTGGAAAATACTTAGTGCCTAGAGCAATATCTCTTACCTATTAGGTGCTCAATAAATACTCGAATTAATGCCTTCTCCCTTGTCTGCTCTGTGCCACACTTGCCTGAATATATTACCTATACAGACTATAGTGCCTATCGTTTATAATATTTTAGTGCTTGGAAGAGTTTTAGAGGTAATTTAACTCTCTTCTTATTTTCCTAGTGTACAGATGAATAAATTTAAAGACACAAGAGGAAAATAGCCTCAGATTGGAAGGAGATCCAAGGCAGGAATTCCAATTTCCTGTTCAGAATTATGTCTACTGTTCAGTGATAGTAATTATAACAATACTCCCCACAGTTAGTGCAGATAGACTTATGTGAGGCCCCATGTTAAACAATTGTCATATCAGCTCATTTAATCCTCATTCAGCCTTTAAAAATACCTACTGGTATTAGCCTTGTCTTACATATGAAGGTAACAAAGCATAGAAAGCTAAGTAACTTATTTAAATTCATAGCTAGCAAATGGTATACCAGGGTTCAAGTTAGGTAATCTGGTCCCAGAGCCTGTGTTATTAATCTTTATTATCTATAAATTTATGTTAATTATCCTTTTTATTTGGCCTGCTTTTCTTAAGGAGGCATATGCAAGGGCTAAGCACTAATGTCCTTTTTTTATGCATAGGACACTTAACATATTACATGGTAGACACCAGGTACTCAATCATTACTAACCAATTGGTTGCACAAAGTCCTCTGATCTTCTCAGTTGAACTTGTGCGTCCAGTCAGCAGTCAACTCTGATTCAGTGGCTTTTTTTTTTTTTTTTTTGGTTACCCGCCAGCCCCAAGTAACCTTAGCTATCTAAGTAGAAGGAGGCTTCCTGGAGAAGAGGGAAATGCAGCCAGCTGATCTGAGCATACACTTTCCCCTGGGCTGCAGTCTGCCTGGAAGTCAAATGTAAGCGTGTCTAGAATAGGTTGTTTCTTCTTGCCAGGGATGGAGACTGGCACTTTTACTTGCCTTGTATTACAAAATTTGTAGCAATAAGGCAATTTAATTAGCACAGCAGTTTGAGGTTTTAATAGTTACTGTATTTAAGCAATTTCCCTAGCCCTCCTACTGTTTTATGAGGCTATAATTTGGCTCCCAAATGGAGAAACAATAAGGCCAAATAAAGCAAAAAGATGGCAGTGTTATGCTAGAGGTTAAGTTCCTGTACATCCCAGGGCAAGGTACTATTGCGGTAAGGCGACCATTTCTGCTGGCTTCCTCCAAGGACACTCTAATTGTTCACTGTGTTTCATTGGGTCATTTTGCTGAGAATTACACTGTGTGGCAGTTGTGTCTCAACCTCGGAGAGAATAAGGAATGTTTTAGGACTTGAATTCACTCTGTCCATTTAAGCAAAGAAGGAATTTATGTCAGCAAAGATGCAAATGTGGGAACTGTATGCTAGCATTCATGGAGAGTACAGTGCCCAGTTGTCCTGGAACAGAGAATGTGGATGTCATGTGATGTCCATGCAGGGAAGAGTAGAGATTGTTTTTCTGGTGTAGAGAATGTGGGAACAATGTATTGTCTATGGATGAAGGAGTGGATTTCAGTTTTTGTGCTTTAGAAGATGTAAAATCACAAAGTATCTCAGGGTGGGCAAAGGACTTGAAGAGGAATTTCACTAAAGAAGATAGGTGCATGGCCTACTGATATATGAAAAAATACTCTCCATCCTTAATCATCAGAGAAATGCAAATCAAAACTACTCTGAGATATCGCCTATCTCCAGTAAGATTAGCCCATATCACAAAATCCCAAAACCAGAGATGCTGGCGTGGATGTGGAGAAAAGGGAACACTTCTGCACTGCTGGTGGGAATGCAAACTAATATGTTCCTTTTGGAAAGACGTCTGGAGAACACTTAGAGAACTAAAAATTGACCTGCCATTTGATCCTGCAATTCTTTTATTGGGCATCTACCCAGATGACTGAAAATCACATTACAACAAAGATATTTGTATCAGAATGTTTATTGCTGCCCAATTCATAATTGCCAGGTCATGGAAGAAGCCCAAGTGCCCATCGATCCACTAATGGATGAATAAACTGTGGTATATGTACACCATGGAATATTATGTAGCCATAAAGAAAGATGGAGACTTTACCTCCTTCATGTTTACGTGAATGGAGCTGGAGAATGTTCTTCTGAGCAAAGTATCACAAGAATGGAAGAAAAAATATCTAATGTACACAGCCCTACTATGAAACTAATTTATAGCTTTCATATGAAAGATATAACCTAATTATAGCCTAAGAATATGGGGGGGAGGGGTGGATGAGTGGCAGGAGGGTGATTGGAGGAATCACCTCTGGTTTGTCTTACAAGGGTACAAGTGAATCTTTCTAAAAGTAGAGTATAAATGTCTTAATACAATAACTAAGAAAGTTGACATAAAGTCTATGTTAACCAGTTTGATGAAAATCTTTCAAATTGTATATGAAAACACCACACTGTACCCCATGATTGCATTAACGTACACAGCTATCATTTAATAATAATAAAAAAATAAAATCACAAAGTATCTGTTTGGAAAGGGGTGGGAACCAGTTTTTCCGGAGCAGAATATATGGAGATGTCTATGTGGGAAATAGGTGCAGTTTTTCTAGGGCAGACAATATCTTCTTTAATGGACGACAACTAAGTCTTAGCCTAAATCCATGGCGACTCCTGATCACTTTATTGTCTCTATAGTTTCTGTCCCCAGGGTCAGAAGAGAGGGATACATAGTGGGTATATAGATTTTTGGGGCAGTGGAACTACTCTGTGTGATACTGTAATGGCGGATACATGACATTATACATTAGGTAAAACCCATGGAACTATATAACACAAAGAGTAAACCCTAGTATAAACTATAAACTTCATTTAATAATAGTGTATCAATAATGTATCATCATTTATAACAAATATACCAAACTAATCCAAGATGACAATAATATGGGGAACTGTTAGTTTGGGGGGGTGAAAGGAGAGGGAATATATGAGAACTGTGTATTTTCTGTTCATTTTTTTTATAAACTCAAAACTGCTTTAAGAAATACAGTCTTTAATTAAAAGAAAATGAAAAGACTTGGCCTGAGGGTTTTATCAGGTAGAGACAGGTGAGGCAGGAATTATGAAATTGAAGTTTTATGGTGTCTTTTAGTAAACATGATAGTTAGACTGGATGCAATGTTCAAGGTTAAGACTGGCATCAGGATGAGCAGCATAATAATAGTAACTATTATTTTTGAGCTCTTTCCAAACATTAGGCACTCTGCTGTGTGTTTGGGTAATCTCATGTAATCATCTCAATAATGTTTGAAGTAGGTACAATTATTTAGCCCATCATTGATGGAACTGAGGGTGATTAATTACTTCACTGAAACATTTACTGAGCATGTGCTGGGCACTCCAGATTTAACAGTGGTTAATACAGACAAGTAACTTACAAAATGTTACATGGCAAAGAAGTCATGGGGTCTAGAGTCCAGCTCATTTCTGACTGATTTTAATGCCTATGTTGTCAATCAGAAGTGTTATTTATTAGCTGTATAATTTCAGGACAGAAATGTAACCTTATTGTTTTTCAATTTCCTTATGTATAAACTAGGGATAATAATACCCAGTTTATAATAGTGAAGTGAGGATAAAACGAAGAGTTAAAGTATGTGCTAACTCTTAGGTGATCAAGGAATTCTGGTTCCTTCTCTGCTCTGTGGCTTTGAGGTCCTGAATGCCTTTGCTTTAACATTTTTAGATGCTATTTGAGTTGACAGAGTTTAGCTTCCAACACTTTTCTGAGGTTCCTCTTTATCCTAATTTTCCAACTAAGATACCCAATGGCCCTAAACTTCAGTCCCTTGAACATACAGAAAGAATCTTTTCTCTTTTGACAATTTGTCAGAGACAAAGTGTTGTCTGAGACTTCTTAGATGGCCTTCAATGTTCCCTGCCTCCTGGTACTCATTCCCTTCTATCATCCCCTTCTCTAGAGTGTGTTCTGGATGTGGTGACTTGTTTCAACTAATAGACTATGGCACAAGATGATGAGATGTCATATGGTTACAAAAGATTGCAACTTTCATCTTGCTAACATACACTCTGTTGCTTTCTTCTCTTGCATACGTCAATCAAGCAAGCTGCCATGTTGGAGAAACCTACATGGCAAGGTACTGAAAGTGGCCTCCAGCCAACAGTCCTCAAAAAAAATGAATCCAGCTAATTTCCATGTGAATAACTTTAGAAGCTGCTGCTCTTTCTCTAGTTGGACCTTAAGATCACCACAACTCAGCTGGCATCTTCATTTTAGCCAACAAAAGACTCTGAAGTGAAGGATTAGTTGTGCTGTGTCCAGATTCTTGCCTCTTGTGAACTGTAAAATAATAAATGTATTGTCTTAGCCACTAAGTTTTAGGAGGTTAATTTGTTATTCAGCAATAAATAAATAATACATATACTTTTATAATAGGGGACACGACACAGTCATGTGTTAAAGGACTTGATTTCTAATAAAAGTGTTTGTTATTTTTGTTAGCACATGCTTTCAAAGAACCCATACAACTTTACCATGAAGCTCAATCAAATTTCCATATTCCAAAATTGGCGTTTTCCATTTTCTGGTCCACTGACTATTCTTTGAGCCAGAAGTGATTAGCCTTTTTCAGGCTATTAATTTAACTATAGGGTATACAAGTCAGTCTTATAATTTCAGTTCACCAATACACGTGAAAAATCAATATCCTCAAAGGTGTTGATGGTCATGAGACCATAACCTTTCCTTCCCCCTATAGACAAGCCACTTGGAAACCACAGCATAATCACTCATTTGACAAACATTTATTAGACACTGAACAAGATAGAGGATAGATAGGTTGTATCGCATCTCTCTTGGAGATTATAGTCTAGGTTGCTTCGATGTATTTGACATCCAAGTGGAAGGAATTGATATGATTTTACTAATAGTCCTACAAGTCTGCTAAATTGAGGGAATATTCTGCAGTGGGAGTTGCTGTACATAGTGCTCAGAATATTCAAAGCCATTGGCAAGGACTTTATCTCATCTGCGTTGTACTTAATGAAGCTCAATATTGTTTCACCTTTTGTATTTCCCTTCTTTTGTGAAAACTTTTATATTTCTTTAGATAAACAATTACTATTGATGACACAGCTTAAATTTACTTATATGAGAAATATTTATTAAAATGTGCTAGTGTCCAACACTGGGTGGTAAAGGGGATTCAGCAAACTACAAGGCATGGAATATCTTGTGGAATTTACATTATAGTGGGTCAAGTAAATTTTAATGTGGTAATATTGCCCAGTAGTGCCCAGAGACTTCTTGGGTATAGGTAGAAAAGAGATTGATAGTACACTAAAACAGGATTATTTGAGAAAAATTTAAGTGAAGGGACTACATACAAAAGTATAACAAGTTTTAGATTGGTGGTTTTCAAATGGGGGTGATTTTGTCCTCTAGGAAACATTTGGAAATGTCTGAAGACATTTTTGATTTTCGCAGCTGGGGGTGGGGTACTACTGCCATCCGGTAGGTAGAGTTTGGGGATGTGGTGATACATCCTATGATGAATAGCCTTCCATAACAGTTATCCACCCAAAATGTTAATATGCTGGTTTAGTTAGAGAATTATTCCTTTTACTTTGCATTTCAGCTTTAAGGTCATCCTGCCTATACTTCCTGTAAGACTGAATTAGGTATTTTTGTTACGTGCTTACTTACAGATAATACTTATCACAATTACCTGTTTTTATTTATCTCTTTGAGGATGGATCACCCATGAATATTTGACCACTGTATCTTCAGTGAATGGAAATGTATGTATTCAATAAGTATTTGTTGAATGCACAGATGAAGGTGCATTGGAACATATTTTAAAACTGGAGAGAACTCTACTGGTGATTTACCTTCCTTTCTTCTCAATACGTGTGGTGTGTCACTTTTTTTTTATCTATTATTATTTACGCCTGCCTGCCTATTAGTGCCTCCCTTCCTCTCTGGAGGAATGCTCCATTGTGTTGATAGGAGGTTGTTGCTGAGATTGTCTCTCACTGTTCTTTCCCTCTTTGGAAGCAAAAGACATCAGATCCTTCTTTTAAGCTTGCTCTGGGACAGCTAGGGTCAGGCGTGTATGCAGGGACATTGAGCACTGAATGAAGGACCTACAGAGAAGGGAGATATAGAGCCCAGATCAGCGTGGTGCAGGTGTTTCCCATGTACAGCTTGCTCCTTTTGTCTAACTCTTGCTGGGGGAATTCTGCTCTCAAACTCTGCAGCATTCCTGGCTCCTAACTGGTTTTTAGGCCTGGACTTTAGAACCTTCCATAGATTTATTTTGTGAATTCCTGAAACCCTTCCAATAATTCATTTTCTTAAGTGCTTAAAAATTAGTTTCTGTTATTTGCAATAAGAACCTTCCTAATACATGAGAAAACCTTGAGGATATACAAAGTATGAGAAATACATTAAATATGTGTGCATGTGTGTGTGTGTATGCAATTTCCATTTGATGTACAGATCACATACTGAGTTAATTTCTCCTCACATATTTAGGAAAGGATTTATTACTAATGTTGAATAGAAAGGGCAAGTAGAGATGTCTTCTGTGTTTCTAGACATTGTATAGGGATCCATAGTTGTATGTTGATAAATCTAGCTCAGTAAGGCATTATCTCCATTACATTGTTGGAAAAGCTGAGAGTCAAATAAGGCAAATATTTAATCCAAGTTCTCACAGACAATAGGTGTTAGAACTATGGGTTTCAAATGAGAAAACCTGTTCATTCTCTTCCCCTTGTGTGATTCCAGGTGAATAGTCAGTCCTGAGTCCAGCAAGTCTTGTCCAGGACTGGGAGTGCTTTGCCTCTTGCGTATTTAGTGTGAGCTTATGGAGGAACAGACTTTGTTACCTCCTTTCTCTTGTTCTCTGGGGTAGCTATTTTAAAATTTTCTTTCTGTGATAGACAGTTTTGCTGTGTAGCTTTTCACTATTTGTGCTGTATAGTAATTCCCATATAAGTAAGAGATCATTTAGGATAAAAGGGGCATTTAAGCTTCATTTATCAAAGTCAGTCCATGGTGATGTTTGTATTTCCTGGTTTAAACCTTCCTCTCACAGAACAGAGTGTGGGCGTGTATCTGGAAAAGCAGGGTACTTTGATGCCGGTGTTTTGACACTTCATAACTGTCAGCCTTTGTGCAGTTTTTCTCCCTGAGAAAAATATTTCCGACCTTTGTCAGTAATGTTTGATGAAAGCTAATGGTACTTCTTTCCATTTCTATGCAAAGAATAAATTGGAGTGTTTATTTTCTTGGCAATATTACATAATACCTACTTCATTACCCTAAAAAATAAACCTCCAACGGTTTGGCCTTTGGTAGCCTTTGTGGGGCATCTGTTGCTATCAGTAATGTAATCACATGATGTTATGTGTATTTTAAAGCAAGAATTTACATAGTTTTTTTCTGTGCCAAGACCTATTTGCTGTGTGTGTGTGGATGGGCACACACATGTGTATTTACAATTGTTGATTCCATTAATCTTCTTAACAGCCTTATGAATTAGGTACTCTTATCACCCCCATTTTACACAGGAGGAAACTGAGACATGAAGAATTGACATATTGCGTACCAGGTCACAGATCTCGTAAATGGCAGAGCGATGACTCACACTCCTGAGCCACACTGTCCTAGGTTGCCTGTCTGATACACCAAGAAATGAAGACAACAGATACTTCCTATAGCAGAGGAATCTCTTGTTGTTATGCCAAAACCATCCAACCAGCTCATTCACTTCATCTTGATTAGGAGTCTCAGTTCATGCTTAGCTGCTCATGGTTGGTGCTTTTGAAGGGAACTGAAGTAGAAGGATGATTTGAATGAGTAATCTCAAACACTTTAGGCTTCTGAAATGCAGAACTTGCTATTCTAGTAAAGTTAAATAACAAGCCCCATAGATGTCAATAGTGATGGAAAATTGGACATGACCTAAATCAGTTCATGGGAAAATTGGTTACTAAAAAATATTTTTCTGATTTTACTGTTGATTTGGCATGGTTATAAGGTGAGCAAAAAAAATAGAACCATGGTATGGAGAGCAAAGTAGGAATGGAAAGAAAAGAATGACGCTTGTCAAAATGCAGCCAGAATGGCTGATGATAAAATGGTTGACTCAAAAAGGTGACATGTAAAATGTCTTGAGTCTAAGAGGGATGTGATGAATTGATGGAGAGATATGGGGGGACTGGAGTAGAAGTTGTGGATGTAAGGAGAGACTGGCAAGAGAGAGATGGGGGTGCAGAGGTGGCATAAGGGAGTGTCCAGGAAATCATTTGACTTAGGGGAATCAAGTCTTTTGACTTATGGGAAATAGGGACCTAAAATGATATAATTAAATAAGGATTTTAAGGCATCTCTTCAGGACTGATATGGAGAATTGACAACTAGATGCAGAAAACTAGTTGCTTTTTTCCACTTGGGTTTATTCTCTGACTACACTCAGCTTGGTGGGCACTTGAGGATACACTGGATAAAGATGGTTGATTCTCATCAGCTCTGCCTTCTCTATTCCAGAGTGCTCTAGGTAATTTTCTTTGGAGGAATTTGGTATCTGAACAATGGTCAATTTTTATTGATGTGATAATTGTCTGCCATTTTGAAGCAAGATTTATTGATCTTTGGGACTCACAGATGTGGTAAGTCAGATTTGTCTGAAACCCCCCAAATGCCAGAAGTATGCCAGGGAAATAATGATGGGTCATTTATTCTGCTGAGAGTCTTTGTAAAGAGAATCAATAGCCTCATTGGAAAGAAAAATTACATCATTTCTATGAAGCCCCTTTCCCAGTGAGTAGTGCTGTTTGAGTGTTTCAGCTGCCATTTATAGAATGCATCCTTAGGACAAGCCCTGACCATGGGCTGATAGACAGGTGCTCATTTCTTTTAAGAAAGGTTATATTTACCCATTTAGGGTAAAGGATTTTGAGGCAAATTTAATTTGCCTACCAGCAAACAGTTAGTAAATGCTAAGGAATTTGAACATGATGTTATCAGAAATTAAAGATATTATACACTATTCTGTGTCTATGTGTGTGAGGGTGTCTCTGTGTGTAAATTGTTTTACTTATCTTTGTCTTAGTATACTTACAAATACTTAGATTTGATATAAAGGTCCTGCCCATCTGTCATAGTTGTGAACATTTGAATGAAATCATGCATATATGAGGCATTTTATTAACGTTAGCATAATACAGAAATGATACTGCTACTACTACTACTACTGATTTTTAAGTATTAAATAGTGAGTTTTTGAAAGCGTAGGCATCATTATTTTACATTTCTATAGCCGTGTATATATCTTTGCCCTGAGAAAGGCTTACAATTGCATGTATAAGTAACTTCATTATTTTAGAGGAAAATATGGCACAAAGAGTCTGTTGGGTTTTTAGGGACATTTTGATTGTTTTGTAGTAATCTTTCCATCAGCTGAGACTATTAGTAACCTAAGACGACTCTGAAAAGGTTAATCATAAAATATAGTGTTTCTGTTCTCATATCTCTAAGTCAGATCAATATACACTTGCTCTTGGATAATTCTGAGGGCTGGTTAATTTAGTGACACTAATGGTTTCTATGACAATCTTGAAATTGAGGTTCCCAGACTCCCTGCTGAGGAAGGCAAAGACCTGGGAAATCGTTTACCACTCCAGGTGAGACCTGTAAAATTATTGGCCATGTAATTAGGGAATTTGCATATTAATTTTCAAACTGGGGGAGCATTATGGGCTGCAGAAATGATGTCTAACCTGGAGGAAGGGGCCAGAAGCAGAAAGAAGCTGTGTACCTGTTTCCTTTGCTGGTGGAATCTCTTAGAAGTTGCCCTGAGGTCATTCTGAAAAAGGACAGTTTTATCCTTCATGCTTTGACCTCTTCGCCTGACATTTAAGCAGGACACACACACACACACCAGTTTGGTGGAATAGTCTTTATTAATAATATTGATAATGGCTACCATCATTTAGAACAATAACTGGGATCATTTAGAAAGGTCTGTGTTAACCCTTGGCCTTGCTCTCAGCATGGACGGCTGATCTTTAGATTTTTGATCTGGTTCTTGCTGACAGATGAAACAGTGAGAGGAAGATTGAAGACAGGAAGTAATCCTTATGCTAGCTCTTATTGTGCAAGCCGCATGTTGTTTCTGTAGACTTTTCAATTGGGGAAGTTTTGTAAGTAATTTTATTTGATAGTCCTTTAAACAGATCACCCTAGTTTAGCAAAGTAATATATTGGATGAGGGCTAAAATATTCTAACATTTTTGAGTGCTCCTGAGGTTGCAGACCTTTGGGGCTATCTATCCCAGAACCATTATTAGCAGGGAAGTAGGCATTAATTTTCATTTGCACAGATAGCAGAAATGGGGGCAAAAAGAGGAAAAGTGACTTGCCCAAGGTCATATAGCTGGTAAATCAAGTTTGAAACATAGTTCCATCTCTGGTTTGTTCCACAGACACTGTTGGGAGCTTGGAATTCTAGGAGATAGTTTGCTACTTTGAGAACCCATCTCAAGTAGTTCATAATTGCCTTTGTTTAATCTCCACCTCCTATCACAGAGGAGCAGGGGTGCTCAAACTTTTTAAACAGGGGGCCAGGTCCCTCAGACTATTGGAGGGCTGGACAGCAGGCTCGGGGAAGAGTCCACTGCTAAGCAGGACAGGCAGCTGGTGGCAAAAACACCTGGCAGGCCAGATAAATGTCCTAGGCCGGCTGCATGTGGCCCGCGGGCCGTAGTTTGAGGATGCCTGAGCTAGAGCATTTAAACACTATAGGCAACTCTCCTCAGGCATAAGCTGTTTATTTGGAGAATTAATTTATATTCTTCTAAAGGAGTATTGATTTGACTTAGGTGATTAAAGTGCCTTGATAAAGAACCTGCTGAATCTATTCACCTGTGTTCCACTGATTATGGAAAGGAATATATCAATCTTTTCTCATCAAATGACTTCCTTTGCCTCAACCACTCTTCTGCTGCTCTCTGGTCTTCAATTAGGCTAAGAGGCAGAATTCTTTGTTCTCTGGGGAGGTATGGAAAGGAGGAACCCTAGTGTATCATACTCTGGAAAGCAAAAAGAAGAAATGACTGAAACTTTCAACCAGTTGTAGAAGCTTGGAAGACAGAGCAATTCCAGACAGTTCCTTCTTCTCATTTCTCTCTTATTCAGTCATTTTTTGATTCTAGAATGTTTTTCAAATCAGCTTTCATCCCTTCCTGGCCTCTGGTGCTGCCCTCAGGGCCCGATTGTTTACCTAAACTATTGCCATAGTTCCTATTACCTCCTCCCATCCCTCCAGTCTCCTCCACGTAGCCATTTGGTGACTTCTATTTTTTCCTTTTATTTCAGATTAACATAAAGGTACATATGGTCAGGTTATATTATTTGCATTTGTTAGGAGAAGTCTGAGTTGTGTTTAAGTCCTTCACCTAAGAAGTGTGCCATGTACCTCTACACTGTACCTCTGAGGTGGGAGCTTACCAGACCGCTCCCTTCTTCTCCCCTCACCCCCCTTCTCCATGACTCCTTCTTGAATTTAATTGTGTTTTTCTTTCATGTGAGCCTGAAGTTAGCTGTTCATCTACTAGTTTCATTACTTAGTGTTGAGTACATAGGGTGCTTGCTTTTTCATTCTTGATATACTTTACTATGGAGAATGTGCATCTTCTTAAAATCAAGTTCTGGTGATGTCAGTGATTTCTCTTGCTCTCCGACTTGAAATCCACCAGTCTTCTGATCACCATTCACAAATTCTGAACTTGTTAGGGTGGCCCATTGGCTTTTTGTAGTCTGAACTTAGCTCATAGGACTGATTTTATCTTCAGTCTCTCCCATATATACCAGGCTCTAGTTGACTTGTACGGCCTGTCATTTATGGAAGAGGATGTTTACTTCCATACTTCTACATTTTTGCTTATATTGTTCCTCTGGAAACTCAAATTCCAGCTCATTACTCAGATATAAACCTTTTGCGGATTGTCAAAACTCAAGAAGTATTAGATTCCATTATTTGTGGCTCCCCCTCCATAGTATTTTGGATGTTTCCTTAGTAGTGTTAGCACCTTTTTGGAACTTTCCCCTCTGAAATGTAAGTTCCTGGAGGACAGAAATCATGACTTATTCATCTTAGAATTTTTAAAACCTACCCAAGAGTCTGATGTATATTAAATAGTTCAATAATAGAGTGGATTTGTTTTTTAGTAAAATTTACCTTTATTTTTTCCCCTTTGGGGTGGAGTATACTTTTTTTTTACCCCATTGACTTTGACCTCAGGAACCTGATTCCCCTAGCCACTGGAATGTGAACAGACAGGATGTAAACAAAGGCTCTACATGTGCCTGATGGTTTTTCTTGCCTCCTTGTGTCTCGTGACTCACTGGTCCAAGGCAACTGGGGACATACATGGAGCAGATTTGAACCAAAATCTGACCTGACTTCAGCCAATTTGATGATCTATGAGCAAGAAGTAAATGCTTTTTGTTTTAAGTCATTGGGTTTCCAGGTCACATGTTATTCAGTATTATTATAGGAACAGCTGACTAATACAGATATTTATCTGTAAACTAACACATGCATGAGTAATAGAGAGTTAAATAGGATGAGTTAAAGGGATGAGAGAGGAAAAGCTTAGAAACAAAGAGTAGAACCTTTAATGCATTTATTTCCTGTGAAAACATGACATTAGGACCTGATGAAAATCATCATCTGTGGGAAGTTAGGATGGGATTATACAAAGTTACGGTGGCATCGTAAACTTTAGTGAAAAACGTTGCATTTTAGTTCTTCAACCTTGGAACGGAGGTCGAAGTTTATACATTTTAAAACTCTAAGATAGAAATTAAGTATCTTGCTTGAATATTCATCATGAAAAATATAATCAGAAGGCAAATCTTCTGGGAAGAAAGTCACATAATGAATTTCAAATCCTAATAGAAATTATTACTGGATTGTAAACTATTTTGGATTAACCATGCCACTGTTCCCCTTCATTAGTGTGGATAATTAAAAGTTAACTGTGTATCATTTTCTTGATATTTATGAATACTGCTGTATCATGATGGTGTAATTAGGATGGTCTTATGACTAGTTATTTTCTTGAGTTAAAGCACTCAGTTAATGAGTTAAGCATTATAGGATTAAGACCTAACTGGGCTCATGAACTTTGTCTTCATAATCTCGAATGCATGCCAGGAGGAGCTAATGAGAATGTATGAATGAGAAAACACAACATTTATTTTGATGTCTCCAGAAATCATGTCACATTCAACACATAGTGGGGACTAAGTGTTTATATGAAGGAGAAATTCAAATGATATAGCATAAGACAAATGAAAGATGGGAAACTGGATTAGCACTTGTACATGAGACAGCTCCTGAGTTTGTGTGCCTTTGTTTCTGGCTGCAAATCTGGCAGAAGTTAGGTTTGATCAGCCACCCTTGGAAAATTCATGATGTGATGAGGTGACTCATGAATCCAAAACTATCCTACACTGTTTTTCTGGCCTCAAGGGACCTGGGGTTCTTGAACCCTGCAGGGTGAATTCATAAATTTTTGAACTCAGGGTTAGAAATTAAGTTGTTGCTTGACTGTTAATCTTTCAAATGAGAAAAATGTCACAAGTTGTTGGTTTGATTTGGATTAATAGGGTCATGTTTGTATTTTGAGTAGAGAAAATTATATGCTTGAAGGTGTAAATTTGTTTTTCTCTTGGATCTCGTTGGGGTACGGTGACACTTGGGGAATGTGCTGGTGAATCTTTTGACCTCTTCGTCTTCTATTCTCAATGTGGGGCGACCGCCTCTCCTCTAGAATTGGTTTGCTGTTAGTTTAGGGCACAGAACATTGTTTCTTCCAGAGTCGTTGTTCTGTGGATCTCTCTACTTGGTCTATATTGTACATTTCTCCAACAAAACTGAGCTTCTCTTTGGTCACTGGAGATGTCATTAGAGAGACTTAAGTAGAACTTTGTTGTGGTTTGGGGGGAAGGTGGTGTGAGTGATAAAAGTAAATTTCTTCCATTTGAGAGCCCAATAATACTCCAAAAAGATACTCCCCCAAAACATAATCCTCACAAGAAGGTTTGAAAATTTCCTTTTCTTAACAGCTTTTGAATATATACATCATTCAGTCAGGTGAGTTGAATTCACATATAACTTACTGGTTATCTAAAATATTGGTTATAAGGCAGAGAAGATAATTATGGGAGAATATCTAAAAGAAGTAAATAGCTTTTTCCTTGACTCAGAGTCTTTTATAATAAGATAGCTGTAGAAATGAATTGAATAATACCTATGTGTAATTGTTATTAATAAAAAATAATTTATACTCCTCCTGTTAAATCTTATTGTCAATTTCAGAATTTTATTGTTTGTACAAAATACTTTGGTGTCTACTTATACTAATAACTGTTGAGAAGGAACACAAAGAAAGGGCCTTTACAGGGGATGGGAAGAAAGCCTGGCTTGTTGAGTGAGGAATTCCAGAGGACACATAGAAACATTGACCACTCAGCTATTCTCCCTGCCAAAAAGAGAAAAGAACATGGGTATGTGGTGACCTGGGTAACCAATGACCAATAGAAAAAGTCAATAGTCAATAGGAAAGGGCAATAATTCTTGGAGGTGCAGAGAGACTGATGAAAGAGTTGGAACGATGAGGGTATTTGAGCCACTGCACTGCCTTTGCATCTTCATCTCTCTCACCTCTTTTCCTTCATGAGAGACATTCACTTCCAACTCTCTTTGGAAGTTCTTTAAGCTTTGTTCTTAAATAAAATTTCTCTTTGTTTTCTATTCACAACTGCCTGGGCCACTTCAGTTTTATTTTTCCACCCACTTTTGCTTTTGATTCCCACCGAGCCTTGGCTGAACTTTCTAGCTTTGCTGAGTAATTGAACCAGGTTAACTGGGTTCAGGGAACTGAGATCCCTGAACCTCAACAGTTATGTTGTTCAATGTGCTTTCCCTTGCATTGCCCCTACCTCTGAGTTTTAAAACTTCAGAATCACCCCTGAATGGTTGGAGGAGATGAACCATTTCCTTTCGAGCCTAAATGGTGGTAATGAGGTTAATGTTATAACTGTGTTTGAATTACCACTATGATGCAGAACTCTTTGTATACAAGATGGAATTTACATCTTGTGGGCGGGTAGATGTTCAATATACTTCTGGATATAGTGTGATGGTTAAGAGAATGAACTCTGAATCAGATTGCCTGAATTTGATCCTAGCTCTAACACTTATCAGCAACTTGATTTTGGGTAAGTTACATCATTTCTGTGCATTGATTGTTGCATCTATAATAAGGGAATAATAGTACTCATAGGACTGTTTTGAAGATTAAATGACTTACTAAAGTTTCTGAGACGTGTTAAGTGTTAGATGTTAGCAATAATGAAGATGGAGATGATGATAATGATGATCTGACTAATCTGATGATAATGTCCATTGTGTGTGTTTGACAGTAAAGGAGAGAATGTGGTATGAGCTCCACCCACCTAAAGACCCATTGGTTACTTGCTTTACATCAAGTTCTTTTTGGCCTGAGGTTGAAGAGCTGCAGTATTCTTAAAAGCAGAGGAATGCACTAAATGTGCACACATGAGCCCTTAGACTTAGCCATGAGTCAAACGATTTTTAGTACTATCTTTTAACTACATTTTCTCTCCTCCATTTGTGCCGGCCTTCTTGTCATCTCTTTCTTCCATGGCAGTTTCTAAGACAGACATAACCCCCAAAGTTAGCTCCATAAGTTGTTTCAAAGCATCACTGCAGAGAATGCTGACAGTTTGGGATGCTGGAATTTAAAATATGCTTTGAAAATTGATAAGGGGAATGAAGACTCCTAGTTGAGAATAGTTGTTAATGGACTGATTGGTATTTGGGGAAGGCATGACCTTTAGAAGGAGATCAAGAAATGCATTCTATTTTTAGCAGAGAGGGTTTTGGAAATTTGCCATGTCAGTCTCCAGTACAAATTTCAGTCTTCCAAGTAGAGACAGGTAGATGTGTGTCAGTTTGGTATCTTGTTCTGTTTTTATCTGAATCCTGGTCTTCACTCCTTCTGTCCTGGAATGTCTCACCTTTTCAAGTATATTTTCTGGAACCATCACTCCTTTGAGAACTAGTTTCTTGTTCTCTAAATTATTCTCCCCTATGTTGCATTATTTCCAAATGAGTCTTTCCCCTGGTGCTACTATGACCTTTGAAGTCTTAGGTGGAAATCCCTCCTTTTGATAGCCTGCTAAGAAGAGCTGAGTTGGTTCAGCTCTGGGTCTTCACCCTTTCTCATTCTTTAATTGTTTCACCTTCTTTTCATCCTCACTGGTGTCAGCTGTTAACCCTTTGGATTCTCTTTTCTCCATGACTTCCGTGGCTTTCTCAGCCTTATTTCCCCACATTATCAGCTCATCGGTAGATTATTTTCCCTGTTTAAAATAATACATTTGTCACTTTAGGAAAGGGATAAACAAAAGGAGGCAAATTTAAAATGTGTCCCCAGTTCAGTTATAACCACTATTAGTATCTTTCTATCCCTATCTATCTTAAGATTGCAAAGGTCATAGTATCATCTGGGGAGAGACTTGTTTGGGGGTGATACAAAATGGGGAGAATTTAGAAGACAAGAAACTAATTCTCAAAGGAACGATGGTTCCAGAAGATAACACTTGAAAAGGTGAGACATTCCAGGACAGAAGTAGTGAAGACCAGGATTCAAATGAAAACAAGATACCAAACTGACATATATCTACCTGTCTCTACTTGGAAGTCTGAAATTCTGGAGACTGACATGGCAAATTTCCAAAACCCTCTCCTTTGGGGGGGGTGGAAATATATTTCTTTATCTCCTTCTGTCTTAAACAAGTGTGATTACACTCATATCCTGCCTTGCCAACTGTATATTGTTATTTAACAGCATATTGAGACTGCCTTTCCATGTGGCTACTATTTCTCCTACAATAGATTTGGAGTGGGATCCAGTTTCAGTGAGATTTCTCTACCTGTTTGACCAGACATTTGCCCTCCTCCACATATCATGGTGGCTCTTCTTCCCCCTTACATAACCTTCTGTTTCTCCTTTGTCCTGTCATTTCACTCCTGCATCTTGGAGTTAATCTGATGCAGAGAAAGAAGGCTGGGCTTGCTGACTGATCAGGGCTTTGTTGGGCACAGGGTCAGAGGCAGCTCTGGGACACAGGAGTGGCTTTCCCCTTTGCATTTCCAGACACACTTTTAGTTCAGATCATGATAATATGGGAGGTGGCCATGTCCATAGGCTTTGAATAAGTGCTCTAGGCTGAGTTCCAGCCTTTCCACTTACCATGCACTTCAGTGTCCTCATCTGCTCTTCCTGTGGTTGCTGTGAGTGACAAACACATTAATACCCAGAAAGCAGTTGAAAGTGGGCCCAGCACGTAGCAACCATTCAGAAAACAGTGTTAGCCATTATTTTTGTTCAGATAGAGATTTAAAGTTGATTATGATTTCTTAATCCAGCTACAACTCCATTTATATCTTCTTTTCCACAATATTCTTTAAAACACTTATCCATACACCCTGTCTCCAATCCCTCCTAACCTAGCTTTTATATCCCTCATTCCTTGGATGCTGCTTCTGTCAGGAGTAGTGGTGACTTCCATATTGTTAAAGTCAATGCTTTATTTTACCTGACTTAACAACATTTGACAAATGTTGATCTCTATTTTTTTGAAACATTTTTGTCATTTTGCTTCTAAAAGTCCATTGCTTTCAATGGTTTTCCTCCTAAATCACTTTTGTCTCTTTTTTCCCCCTGATTTGAGGATTCTGTCTTACCTTTCTGACCTTTAAATTTTGGAATGGCTTACAGCTCAGTCCTCAGATGCCTTCTTTATCTATAATTATTCCTCTCTGACTTTATTGAGCCTTTTGTTTTAAAATATACATTTTTATGCTGTCATTCCTATGTCAAAGACTAGAAAACTGCTCAGGAAACTAGTTTATCTTTGTTCAGGAGTCACAACTAGACTGCATTTCCTAACCTTCATTATGTTTAGATATAGCCATTTAACCAAATTCTAGGCAAAGTGTCAAGAATTATTTCTAGGCTTGGACTATAAATATCTCCTATCTCAACTCTTCAATCCTTTCCCATCATCTGCTGAATGGATGCGGAGGACTCCAAGGTTGGAGCTACAGTGGGAGGAGTTTAGATCCCAGAATAAACAGGTGAAAGGCTACCATCAATCAAGATCATTAGTTTGGACTTTGGCTGTGGTAAGCCATGGATATTTGGGGATATGACCTCAACTAAGGCAGAAATTGATATTTAGGATGAGTGGTGTCATAACAGAATTCTAAAATACATGTACGTGGTACTTTTTAGTGGTTGAGTGTCAGAAAGCAAGGAAGCTAATGCCAGGGGCAAGAATAATGGTTTCTATATAATGAATTGGAAAACATCTGCTTGAAACATTTCTGTGATAATTTGGGAGGCAGACTTATTGCTAATGAACTTGTACCTCTAGGCAAGAAGTTGAGAAAGTAAAAAATGTAGTTGTGTATACTACTTTTTATTGGCTATGTTTGTTAAGGTCCCAAAATAAAAAGATAAGCTTTAGGAAGAATCAGAGATCCAGCCAGTATACAAACAGAATGAAAGGCATAGAAAAAATACAGAAATTTAGTTGAAAGAGTTAACTGTTTCTAGATCCCAAAAGGTAAGAGATAAGATTAAGCAAGGCTTTGAGATGGCACAGACCCATTATGATTGAGCCCTATTGCAAAGAACAGATTAAGAATATGGATTTCTTCCTTGAGCCTATTATCCTAGCTTGTTTCAAGTTGGTTTCTGTTTACTTAAGAGGGAGAAACAAGGGGTGAGAAAACCAACTTAGCATTAGCTTGAACATTATATTCAAGAATGATCTTTTACTTAACAACTGACAGGAAGTATATAGATCTGTAGTCTACTAAGATATGAGGAAGTTGTACTGCCTAGGAACCCTAAACCCAAAACAAAAGACCTGTGATTATTCAAGCCTTAACAGTTGGGGCCTCAAAATTGCACCAGCAGGAAATGTGCTAAGAAAATTGAGTAGCCACAGAAAACGGTATACTCCACAGTACCCACTTTGGATGTTGCTACAGAGAATAATGGATGGGGGAATTCTTCCCAGAGAGCATGACCAGAGCATGATCAAGGAATTTGCTCACCTCCAGCAAAGGGATCTTTGTTGTACCCACTTGGCAAGATTTTAGTGACTGCAATATTCCTTCTATTCTTTCTTTTTTTGAGTGGGAAGTTTAATTGTGGTTATCTTGCCCCATTTTTATAGTAATTATTGACTGTGGGTGTGAAATAAAGCAGTTAACTATTTTTGTTGTTGTTGTTCATAGATGAATGAATTTTGGAGAGCTACATCCAAATCAAAGGGTGAGTACTGCCCTTGGAATATCTGGATTTGAGCTTGATCTAGGGACTGGATAGAACTTAAGGTTATATCTTTCAGGGAAAAGGTGCATTTCTGTATGTTTTATATGTAGAAGTAAAATGGTGCTTCATCATCAGGAAAGTTGTCCATAGAGACTAGTGAGTTCGTCATTAAATCCATAGCCTATTCTTCCTAAGCACATGGTTAGACTACCTTTTTCCAGTCTTTCTTTCAG
Source organism: Otolemur garnettii (assembly GCF_000181295.1). Lineage (NCBI taxonomy): Eukaryota > Metazoa > Chordata > Mammalia > Primates > Galagidae > Otolemur > Otolemur garnettii. The sequence goes on along the minus strand of NW_003852396.1, from coordinate 68,427,379 downwards.
TGAGATGTAGTCATGTAAACAGAAGTCATCTTTTCCTACTCTAGCCCATAAAATCTTCTCTCATTTGATTACCCATCCTTCCCCTGACCCTCTGACTTGAATGCAGAGGATTCTGAGACAGAACAGAGCCACACATGAAAGAAGCTTGTGTCATTGAATAACAATAAGGAAGGCCATCCATCAACTAGGAATACACATTTGTTTGGATTTCAGGAGTGAGAAATAAAGTTCTATTTTGTTAAGCCATTGACAGTTTGGAATTTATCTCTTATAGCAGCCATCATTATTCTAACTAAGACTACTCTCCAAGATATACCCAGTGCTTTCACCAGAATTCAGTCTTGTATATCCTGTCTCTTCTGGACATTTCCAAAGGATGTCTAATAGATACCTCTTAATTAACAATTCTCAAGATGTCAGTCAAACCTGCTCTTCCCACAGTCTTTCACATTATCATAAATGACAATTTTATTCTACTAGTTGTTAAGGCCAAGAATCTTAGAGTCATTATTGATTGCTCTTTTTATTTTACACTCTATATACATCTAATCCATATATTATCAGGTTTACTTTCAAGATATATCTAGAATCTAGCTACTTCTTGTTGGGCACTGGGGGTCCCATTTCCCCAAACCTGGTTGACCTGGTTTGATTACTTGGCTGAGCTAGAAAGTTTAACTGAAACATGGTGATAATTGAAAGCAAAAATGAATGGAAACTGAAAATAAAACTGGAGCCCTGTGAATAGAGAGCAAAAGTAACTTGCACAAGTCTCAGCATAACACAGAGGAATTTTATTTAGGGGGAACAACGAGAAAGTTTGGAGCACTTCCAAAGAGAGATGGAGGTGAGTCTCTTACGATGGAAAGAAGGTGGGAGAGACAGGCATAGTGCAGTATGGAGGTGTAAATACTTCTTTGAAATAGATTATAAGTCTTTCATTGGTCTCCCTGCACCACAGGCATTATTGCCCTCTTTTAGTGTCGATTACCTAGATCACCTCATGCCCACTTTCTTTCCCCCTTTCTAGGGAGAACTATTGAGTGGTGAAGGATCCTGTGGGCTCTCCAGACTTCCTGGTTCCACAGGCAGGCCAGATTTTCCTCCCATCCCCCTTGAAGCCCCAGTCTTTGTATCCCTTCTCACTTCTCACTGCCTTTACTGTAACATCTAGGCACGTGATGCTATGGTTTATCACGTGGATCATTCCAGCAGCTTAGAACAGGTCATTGTTTTGACCCTTGTTCCCCTTATTATCTGTTCTCAATATTGCAGAAAGAGTAGATTTTTAAAAATGTAAGTCAGATTACACAATTGCTGTGCTCAAAACCCTTTAAAAACTGCCTGACCCACTTAGAGTACAGTTTAAAGTCCTAAGATGAGATTGGATTTTCCTCCTCTTAGTTTGTCTAGCCTCTCCCCCTCCCACTCTCCTCACCCGTTCTATTTTGACCGCATTCACTTCTGTGCTGTGCCTTAGACATGCCAAGAACTCTTCCACCTCAAGGCCCTTGCACTTGCTATTCTTACTGTCTGATCTCCTTTTGAGATCATAAGGCTCACTTCAAAAGTTCCTCTGGATCTGCAATCTTAAGCCATTTTATGAGTAAATTCTGCATATACTAGTTAACAAATATTTATAAAGTAATCAAATAAATGGATGATGCATTTTTATCTCTTTAGATATTTGTAGGACCTCTTCTGATATGCTAAAGTTTCACAATAAGGTACCTTGGTATGATTATTTTTTATCCTTTGTTTTGGGTCTTACTGGACCCTCTCATTTGAAAACCCATGTCCTTTAATTCTGAAAGTTTCCTTGGATTATTCCCTTGGGGGTTCTCTCTTGTGTTCCTCTACTTCTCTCTATCTGGAATGTTTTACATTTTTGTTTGTTTTTCTTCTCTCTGAGAGACTTATTTCATGCATTACATACATTTTAGAATGTCTATCATGCATATAATTTTCATTTATCATTTGTTTTATTAATTTTCTTCTTTTGAAGTACACCTTGTTTTGACTTCTTTTAGAAGCTTTTTTAATAATGCCTCTGTTTCCGCCAAGATCTTTTTAAAAATTGCTTGTTTAGACTCTGTTTTCCATGTTAGGTCCTTTCCCTAAATGTGTAGTGATATTGACTGCCTATTCCAATTGTTGAAAAGCCTTTGGAAGTGATCAGAGCTCTGATGATGGCAAAGTTTCAATGAAGGCTAATAAGGTGTGACTTAGCATTTTATTGGTGCTTCCTTAATTATCAGTATATGAACTTCTTTTGTGTCAGTCAGTTTCCCCAGAGAGGAAGCATCTTTCATCTCTGGCTTATACTGTGGGGGTCGTGTTTGTGGGGATAGAGGTGAGGAGCGCTATCAACATTCTGGGCGCCCAGCAGGAGCGGAAGATGGGAGTCTCACTGCTCAGTACAGGCGTTGTACTGTCTTGTTCTGTTTTCACTGAGATACTTGCTCCTCCTCTTATTTGCACCTGCTATCCCTCAGGCCAGAACCTCTCTTATTCACCTTCTCTAGATCTAGGTTAAAAATTCAGTTCTTCTAACAGGGGTGGGGCAAGGCAGTCACTAGCTTGCAGTGGGTGGGTAGGTATCACAGTTTTACTTTTCTTTATACAAACTTTTACACTCTAATATCTTTCCATATTTAGCCCAGTCATACTAGGGACTTCAAAGGTACTTGCTCTCAAGTTCCAGAACATGCTACATAAATAGGATTTTTTTCTTCTGGGTTCTTCCATCACCACTCCAAAACCTTGTAGACTGATGTTTTAGTTTTTTCTGACTGCTAAGCTAGTGACACTGGCCCATGTTCTTAATTTCTAAAACTTTGTTGACATATCTAATCTGCTGGTATCTCTTATCTATTCTCTTCATGCATTTGTAACTTTAAGATATTTTTTAAATGCTTTATTTTTGTTCTTGAGGAAAAAATGGTAAATATATGTGTTTAATTTGCGTTGTTTTTCTGCAAATCCATTCTTCCTGCAACTCCCAACCTCCTTAGCTTCTATTGCTCTTGCCTGATTCTCTTCCTCTTGCTGTTTCTCGGTTCTGTTTCTTCATGGGCTGCTCTTATTTTGCTTTCCTGTTCAGCAGAGGTAGTTCTCGACCCTTCTTCCCTGGTTATGTGGCTGTTCTTGTGCTTTATATTTTTGATAAAGGGACCCTTATTCTCATGTTGTCTCATGGCTTTAGTTTCCCCCATTGACCAATACTTGGCATGTCTCGTGATGTCACCTCATCCCTTAGTTCTATATTCCAGTAGGCAACTCTGGACATAACCACTGAGCATCTTCACATAAGTATTTTCTCATGCGCCATAGGCACAAAACAGAACACAGTGTCTCTTTTCCTCCTCACACCAACTCCTTCTGTATTTGCGTTCACAGTCACTGAAGTCACAAACCTGAGAGTCATCTTAATCTCCTGCCTCTTTTTCACTCCATGGATCCAGATAATCACCAAATCCTGCCAGTTTTCCCTCCCACATATTTTCCTGACTCCATCCCTTTCCTCTGTCTCCATGATGACCGCCTTCATAACTGCCTTTCTGTTCTGCTGCCACAGCCTCCTAACTGCCACCTGCTTCTGCCTTTTCCCTCTTAAATTCATCCTCTGCGCAGGTACCATAGTGACCTGTACAAAGCATAAATCTCACCATACAGCTCCCATGCTGAAACCTCTTAAAGTGCTCCCCTGTGTGGAGTAAAATCTATGTTGCTTGGCATGGTATACAAGGCCTTCCATGACCTGGCCCCGGCCTGTCTCTCTTGCTTCATTTCACTTCACCCACAGCCTCATATGTTCACTCTTGTACTACAAAACTGCCTATTCCTCTCCCCCTTAGATTTCTTGCTTCTGCACCTTTGCTCCTATGATTTCTTCTGCTTATTCCTTCTTTTCCCCTGGTTAATTCTTATACATCCTTTAAGATTCAGCTCATCATGTATCTTCTATCCCAGGAAGCAGCTTCTAATTACTCTGGTTTTATAAAGTGTTCCTTCTCTGTACTCCTCCTATAAATCCATTTGTGCATACCCCCATCCCAGCCATCCGTGTGTGTGTATCTGAAGCAAATTCAAGCAAATACAAACATATATACACACACATATGTGTATATATGTATACATATATACACAAGCTCTCATAAAGCGCCCCTATGCCCTGGGAAGTGTGCCAAAATGTATTTCTGTGATGACTGTGGAGATGCTTGCTAAAAATCACATAGCACAATAGCAGCCTTTTGAGTTCAGTGACCCTGGTAGACTGTTAGCTTTCCCAGAGAAGAAATTGTCTCTTTTGCTTGGTGCCTGGAGAGCTGGGATTCAATAAATTAGAGACTGAATGAAAGCAAACCTGCTTATAAATTACTTCTTGGTGGTTTGGAAACAGCAAGAGCTCAGAACCCAGAAGGAGTGTGGCGCAGGAAGTGTTGGCATTATGGTGATGAAGGGAGCAGATTGTGAGACAAAAGTGATCATTTGGCCTCAGTTTCTCTTGCTAATTTGCATGCTTCATGTGGTACATGTCAAGGAAAGATGCTTCCTGATCTGGAGGTGTTGTATGGCAGGAAAGAGAGAAAGCTGGAGACAGTTTTTATCCTCAGCCAATGACTTGGGTGTACAAAGAAAAGCTGAGTGTGACTTGGATCATGACCATGGGTTAAAGCAGATGTCAAGTGGTCTAGAAAAGGGTAAGGGAAGGGTGGATCCTACAAGTACCTGGCAAGTGGGACTGGATTGGTGGAGGGGCAGGAAGCATTGAAATAAATGAAAAGTGACATCTAGTTTCACCTTCTACACATATCAAAGTTCTTTTGGTTTGGTCCCAAATGTCCCTGGGCCAGGTCCAGTTTACAGATGGCAGTGAACATCCTAATACTGCACGTAGGCCCTTCAAGACAAGCTCCCATAAAGAGCTGCCATGCCCTGGGAGGTACGCCAGAACGCATTTCTGTGATGATTGCAGAGATGCTTGCTAAAAAGCAAACAGCACATTAGTGGCCTTCTGAGTTCTTGTGCAAATGGGGTGTGAAATTGTGGCTTGATGCTCCAAAGCTATACCTTTTTGTCTCCCTGATGATGATTAAGAAAAACTGGGCTTGAATTGATTGGGAGGGCGTGGGAGAGTGGGTGGGGGAGGTGCAGGAGGGCTGCAAAAGAAGAATGGCTGGCAAAGGAGATGGAGAGAAGTGAGCACACCCCCTTCAATGCAGTGTTTCATTTGACCTTCAGGAAATTGGAATAGAAATCACATGATTAAACGTTTGCCTGGAAATTAACTGCCTCTGTTTGTTCCAGACCCTGGGATTGATGAAAGAGCCAGGGGATTCTGACCATAGAATTATAATAAAGGGAAATGTCTCAAGCAATTATTAAATATTTAAAGAACCATCTCAACACTAACTTGTCAGATGAAATGAATGAAATTGGAATGATTTTTTAAACATTATTTCTGATGGCATGGATAGAATTCAGGAATAAAATTTGCTCTGTGCTGTAAAGAAAATATTTTTGGTTTGTGTTTGTGACAGTGGTGTTTTTGGATCCTTTTTCATCCCAAATGTTAATTAGGGTGCTCAGGAGGTGGATCAAGTGAGGAATTCAAAGGAAAAGGACATGGTCAAGGTCTTATTCCTTTATGATAGCATTAAGCCAACGTGTGCAGAGTACAGGGGGACATTTATCCCCAGTGTAGTTGAGATAGTCTCTATTAGAATAAAGGAAAGTTAGAGCTTTGTCTATAGTTTTTTTTCTAGACAACATGAGATGAATAGGTGGTAATATAATAAGATTTGTAAGAGATACCGAGGAAGTTTTTCTTCACTGGCTATATAGTAAATATTGTGGATTATCTACCTAATCCTCATTACCCCTGTTTTTTGGTCAAGAATCCTGATTTTGTTCAAGGTCCAGCTCTTTACAATTATTCCTACTCAATGTCAATTTTTACTTATTCCCATAGTGAAAATTATACAGTGTAATGTAATTATGAGAAGTAAAAGTACCCAGTTAAAGCAATTGTATTTCTCAGACACTCTGGTAGGTAGGAATGATCATCTGACATAATTCTAGCCAATAAGATAGAAAAGTAAATTGTAATGAGGGATTTAAGAGAAAAGCTCTTTAAGGGGGAGTAGGGTCATTTGGTGTTGCATACTTTTCTTCTCCTTTTTCCTTTCTCCTGCATGATTGATGACATGGTGGCTGGAGCTACAGCAGACATTTTATGATAGTCAGGAAAAACCAAGAGAATTGCAGACATCTCTCCTGGCCATTCTGTCTTTAAGCTTTTGCACCTGTCTTGAATCTCTTTTGGATATCAAGTAACATAAGAGAATAATGGGCCTCAATTTTTGTATAAGTCACTATTTGAGTAATAAGTTACACAAAACTAAACCCAATCCCTAAGAGATATTCCACCTATCAGAGCACATGCATGTGTCTCTTGCTTTAACTTTGTTTGTAAATTAGATTAGTCCAACCAATAAGAAATCCCATTCTATTGAGAGTGAGTGGTTTAGGCATGAGCATGTGATGGCAGCTGATAAACTATGACCATGACGTGTGAGAGCCTTTCCTTCCCCTCGGAGGGAAAGGCTTTCCCACTCTTTAAAAATATACATATCAGAAAGAATGATATTTTCTTCTGTTCAAAATATTTTATTCGATACCACTGTAGCCCTTTTGCAACTGTGAAGGGCATTAGCTTGGGGATAAAAATGATGGCATAGTGGGTATGTGGAAAGAAGCAATCCCTGGTGACATCATTGAGCTACCAAATCAACCAATCCTTCTGTCAATGATCTATCTATGAAATTCCATTTTAAGGTATTACCAGTGGTCAGTTGGGGATTTGGGAAACCAGGCCATCTTTGTTTCCTCCTTATCAAGAGTATTTTCTAGTTCTTTTTATAAGAAACCTATATAGCTTCTCTAATAAGAAAATAGTACTTTTTTAAAAAGGCACTTAAAGATAAATTTATAGGTTGTGTCTTAAAAGGTTAGCTGTATGCCACTAAGGCTGAAAAAGAACATGCTCACCCATTCTTTCGGATGATGAATATTCCCTCCATGAAAGCACTTTTCCCAAGGGGCCCTTTTGCATATCATGCTGTCTCACAATCCTTACTATCCTGCATAGCTCTTGAGGGAAGAATCTAAGGTCTTACTCAACTACCTGGTGGCTGGTGGCTTATTGATATTTTGCTTTTGTGTTTTTGTTTTGAATGGTTGAATGAACAAGAAACATTTAACAGCATCGTTCTAACATCACGGAGACTGAAAATTGTCAGTGAAGGGACATCAATGAAAGGGCAACAAATGGGATGGTAAATGTAATTGTTAAATCTTGGATGGGGGAGAGAAGGCCGGAGGCAAAGTCAGCAATGTGACTCGCCCCCCCCCAACCATACATGAAGAGGAAGACGTCCCCAATCTGTCTGAGGATCACTAAGTGTAGTTCCATTTTAGGTGCTTTGGGATTTATGCTGAGAATCAGGAGTTGGAAATGGGCTGTGAATTTGGCACTTTATGGGAGGGCATTCTAGGTGGGTACAGGAGGGCATAAAGGGAAGGGTCTCCTAATGAAATGACAAAATAAAGATTTTGAGAAAATGGGTCCAGGTATCATAAAGGAAGCTTTTGAAACCTTTTGCCATGGCCAGTGTGAGATAAAGGTATGACTCAGGCTGGGTTAGATATAAAGGGAGCATGGGAGAATCAGAGAGAAAGGCCTTCTGTCATCAGAAGTGTGGCATGGGGCTGCTAGCTGCTAAGTGAAAGGGCAGGAAGAGTCCCATGCAGAATGCAACTATAAGCCACTGGCGGGAAGGGTGAGCACCTATCTTTAGTCCCCAAATGGCAAATATTGTTCTCATCAGTTACCATCTGATAAGCCCATGCAGCATTTATAACAAGCTCTAATCCCCTTACCTTGGCCTTCCTACAGGGCTTTGTGCGATGTGTCACCACCCTGTCTCCTACCTCTTTTTGCTTCTAAGCATCAGCTCTATGGGCCTTCTTTCTGTTTCAAGAACAGACCAAGCTTGTCCCCCACTTTGGGACATTGTACGAGCTGTTCCCTCTGCTTAGAAACCACAGTCCTAGATCTCAGCTTGCTTACTTTTTCCTGTTCTTTCAAGTTGCAGCTTAATGTCACCTCCTCAGAGAGGATTTTCTCTACCACTCAACCTAAAATATATCACCAGTCACCTTCTGTCATACCATCGTTTTTATTTTCAACGAAGCATTTATCACTGCCTGACATTTTTTAAATTTACTTTTTAAAATTTCTGTTCTGCTAGAATATAAATCCTGGGAGAAAAAAAAAGACACAATTTGTTATAATGTTAGATATAATGCTATAATGTTAGAATAGTCCCCAGCACACAATAATGTTTGTAGAGTGAATGAACAAATGTATCCTAAGAACTCCATATCTTCATTCTAGGAAGACTCCCGTGTCCCCTTAAGCTGATAGAGATATCTTTCTGTTTTACTTCCAGTATAATCTCTGTCTTTGAATGTTGTAGTCAGCTGAATTTTAGACTTCGACACAGACACAATGTCTTTCATTTTTCATCATCAATGCTCTGTTACATGCCAGGAACTAATTGCCGAGTGAATGAATGAATGAATGAAGGTCATGCTGCAGACACTGTATATCCTTAGGCTCAGCTTCTGAGGTCTGAGAAGGGGCTATGAGATGTGTTACAAAGAGAGAAAGCAATCAAACTGCCTTCTAGAACTGGAAATATGGACTGTTGATAGACGGAATGTTGATAGAATCTTTTAGAAGATTCTCTGCTTAGGCTACTCCCAGTTTCCAACTTTTATTAAATATGAAGACCAGTGGTCCTATTCTGCCACTTTGGAAATATGAATATAAAATTCTTGACCAAGAAAGAATGTGGAACCTCAAGAGATCATAAAAGGGATATATTTAGAATAGTAGAAAGAAGAAAAATTAGAAAATATTCCACTGGGTGAAATAGCCTTCTCCATTGCCTCTACGTTCTAGTATATTCTTGACATTTTAAGATTTAGTTGCTAGTAAGCATATTAATGGCCCGGGGAAGCTGGGGGTTCATCATCTATTTTACGATAACTTTTGAATTTCACTAGGTAATTTGCACAGAATGAAATTCCTGATTCAATTTCTATGGAGGGTTAAGGGATTTGGGGGCTTATTAACATGGTAGAGAGGAAGATGTCCCACAGGCTATCCCCCTTCCCAGATAACTGGTCTTCTCTGAGAAGTAAGACCAATTATGAATTGATAGGCATTTATTGAGGTATAGTGTGACAATATACACTATTTATTAAAATCTGCTCTATGGGACAATGGTCCCTTGAGATGCTTAATGAACAAGGAATTCTGTAAAATTATTTTAGGAAATACCACTTACTCAGTATCTTCTTAGAGATTCACAATTTATGTTTGTATGGAAAAGGCTCTGAGGAGACCAACAGTAAAGAAAATTGTTGGCTCGGCGCCTGTGGCTCAAGCGGCCAAGGCGCCAGCCACATACACCTAAGGTGGCGGGTTCGAATCCCCAGCCCGGGCCCGCCAAACAACAATGATGGCTGCAACCAAAAAATGGCCAGGCGTGTGGCGGGCGCCTGTAGTCCCAGCTACTTGGGAGGCTGAGGCAGGAGACTCGCTTGAGCCCAGGAGTTGGAAGTTGCTGTGAGTGTGATTCCATGGCACTCTACTCGGGGGACAGCTTGAGGCTCCGTCTCATAAAAAAAAAAAAAAAGAAAAGAAAATTGTTAAGATTCTTGAACTTATTTGTCTGTGCAGCCTGTGTGCGTCTGTTTACTAACATTCTTGAAAAAATGACACTAGAGAAAATATTGTGGACATTGGAGTCAGACGACCCTGGGTTTGAATGTAATTCTCATTCACTGCTATGTGACCTAGGATTTAACCTCTCTGAGGTCTCTTTTCTTTTTGGGTTTAATTCTTTGCCAATAAGACTATTATGAATACTAAATTAGATAATGCATATTATAGTGTCTAACTTAGAACATGGAATATAAGTACTTTATGGTACCAGTGACCAGGCAGATGAGCAATTATATAAAAGACACCATAGTAGATATGTGTGAGATACAAAAGTGAATAAGATAATGCACCTTAAAGAGGTTCAGTAGATAAGCCAGGTATTTACAAAGTATTTATAGACTGCTGGGCCCACTCTGTGCCAGGCACACGGGATACAACATTGTGGGGGCCTCATGGAGCTCACTGGTTTGCTCTGGGTGGCATTTGTGTTCTCATCGTCTACTGACTCTAGAACTTTCCTCCAGGCTCATGGCTAGTTGTTGTCATTTTTACATTTCAAAATATTTAATAACTTTTTCCCATATTGTCTCTCCAAATACTCCATATGAACTCAATGCATAAAAGGTGAGAAAAGTCTCAGGGGTGACAGTCAAGCCTTAAGATCATGGTAGGGAGAGGAATTAAAGGCAGTCGGGACAGTGCTCAGAGAGCATCAAGGAAACTATAAAGCAAACATTCGACTTTGGTTTCCTCTTCCATCAGGGAAAAAGGGAATCAATCTTTCTAAGTTTGGAGAGATTTATAACGGTAATTTTTAAGAAAAAAGTGTAGTAAGGATTAGTTACTACTTGAAAAACGATTTCAGAATATAAAGGTAACAGTTCTCCTAGATTGTTTGAATGCAAGCATTTGCATTTATGTGGAGAGTCGTGGCAAATGTTCAAAATCATCAAGAAAGTATTTGAGGAGTTTTTCAAGTTTTTGAATGGTTCGAAAAGTGGAAAATGAATTTTTATACTTTAGGAAGTCCCTTTAGTTCTTTTATGCATATGTTTAAAAAACAGGGTGTTTTATGAATCCTTTAGAAGAGAGAACACTTTCCCAAGCCCCAGGCATGCAGCGTATCAGTGGCTTCTACCTGCGGCAGGATCTTTGAAGGCAAAAAAATTTCACTCGGAAGACTGAAGGGGCCTTGCAGGTAAAGGAAAGAAAATGTCAGCTGTGTGACTACAGAGGGACAATTTGCTCTCCCAAGAAGTGACCTTGAAATGCTGTTCAAAGTGCCTGTGAGGGTTGTGTGGCTCATTTTGGCTGGAGAACATGTGTGCTTGGAAATGAACTGCCCTCTTGGGTTGAGCCTGCTTTCTAGTAGGGGGGCACTAATGCATTTTAATGGTATTGCCCACACTAGATTTAGCTGATGAAGAAGAACAGCTGTTGCTTAGCTGTTTTTTCAGTCTTTTGTCTTGCACAATCATGTATCCCTTTGAGGCTTGAAGAATGGATATGGTTGAAAAGACAAAGTGGGAGTGAGGTGAGGAATCAGATCATCTGCTTTTACAAGTGGCCATTTACTGAGGCCTCACTCTGAGCCAGCGATGGTACTAAATGCTTTAAATTCTTTTTCTCTTTTAACCTAGATAGCAACTCTATGACAGATACAAGATTATCTTCAATTTACAGACGCTCTTCAATTTATTGAGGTTTAGAGAGGTAAATTGAATTGCCCAAAGCCACAAATCTAGGAGGAAGAGGGACTGAAGTTTAAACCTAGGTCTGTTTATACCGAAGCCTTATTATCCTTTAATATTAACATATCGTGTAGCACAGTGCCTACCCACAATTGCTACCACCGTTCACCACTAAAAACAACTAATATTGATTGTGCTCTTACTGTGTGCCAGATGTTTTTGAATTTTGTTTTTGTGGGTGTGTGCCAGATGTTGTGCTGGATTATCTCATTTAATCCTCACAACTAGACTTTGAGATATTCCGAGAACATCTCCATTTAGAGATGTAAGAACTGAGACACAGGTGGGAGGTAAGAACTTAAACTAAGTCACACACCTCACAAGTACCAGAAGCAAGCTTGGAGCCCAGGCGGCTGGATTCTTGGCCCTGTCCTCCTGGTAAGGAGTTCAGGTTGCCAATAAGCCCTGTAGACAAGGCCTGAAGTGGAGATATTGGGGATATCTGTTAGTTTTCTAGGAAGCCATAATAAAGTCCCACAGGCTAGGGGGCTTAAACAGCAAAAATTTGTTGTCTCACAGTCCTAGAGGCTGTCAGCAGAGTTGGCTTCTTCTGAGGGTTGTAAGGGTCCCTCTCTTTGACTATGGCTCATTTTATCTGTCATTAGAGGGCTCAGAATGAAACTTTGCCACCAGGAGCAATCTTCTAGATGTCATGCCAACATGGGCATCTTTAAGTTCATGTGGTTTTCTCTCTGTATGTCTCAAAATTCCCTCTCTTTATAAGAACTCCAGATTCCCTCTCTTTGGTCTAACTCCAAATCCCCATGAGATATCATTCATATACTCCTTCATTCATGTATTCTCCAAGGTTTCAAACAGTACTTATTATATTCTGGGTTGTATGGTAACTTGTCCTCAAGGCAAGCACGTATGTTAAACCTCAGCGACTTCTAAGGAGAAAATCCACTATCATGGGATTATAGTGCCCTCTAACCTGTATGATAAAACCCTCCAAATCTGCAGAAAAATCCCTGGGGGCATAAGATATAAAACCATGTGTATTGCTCCATTTGTGCGAATTACCCTGTGCCCATGGAGGCAATACTGGTAGAAAAATTTAGGACTTAGAATAAGACTCATTTTGAGCCAAGGAAATGTTGGTTCTATTACATCCCTGGAGTGGTGCTCTCAGGAAAGTGAGAGTTGGGTCCATCCTCACTTCCACCTTGTCTCTGCCTCTGGTTCCTATCCTTGATATGTTTCAAGATCAAGGAAGACATCTCAGAGTTTGATTCAAGTGTTCTAGTCTTTCTTCCCAGATGTGTTCTAGAGACTCCCCAGACATTTTTAAGGGCACCGGCTGGCTAGCTAAGGCTCATTTTATCTGTCATTAGAGGGCTCAGGATGAAACTTTGCCACCAGGAGCAGTCTTCTAGATGTCATGCCAACAGACAAGTAATTGTTTGATGGCAGAAGGGCCTAGAGACTGTTTGAAGACATGGAAGGCCCTAAGATACCATAGGGGACAGCTAGGAGAGGATGTGCGGAAAGTGAGAGTCATGGAGAGATTGGGGACAGTGTGTTGGTGGGAAGGACCTCTTCTCCCGCCCATTGGAGGGTGTTGGGCCCTTCATGGAGCTTAATAGGGATTAGGACCAAAGTGCTGTAAGTTCCAGATAGGGGCTTAAGCCAATTAAAGCACCAGTTGCTAACTTCCTAAATATTAGCCCAACACACAGCTCTTCCTAAGCACATGGACTCAGTATTTTGAAAGAGAAATCTAGTCACAAGGCAGTGTGCTCCCAGACATCTCTGTCCCCAGCCACATTTCTTTCCACCACCACTTTAATTTCATTTAAATTACTGCCAGCTAGTGGAGCCAAAGATCCACATACGAATCCTCAAAGGCAAAATGACATTTTTTTCTTCCTGAGCTAAGACAGATAATGAGAACTAACAAAGGGTCAAGGAGGATTTTTTGCATGTGAAAATGCAGGTTTTGGTTAACCGTATCCATTTACTACAAAGAGGCTGCTATACCGGAAACCCTGTGGTCTATTTTTATTGACTAAATTAACCTATCTATTTTGGTCTTTAGAACATAAACAATGACAAAGCTAGGTTTCATTTGTAATTTCTTTGGGAAACAGCTGAAAATTGTAGAGATAGAACTTAATCTCCCTCCTTAGGAGACTGGCAGAGTGACAGTTGTTTAGGAGAAGCGTGTGCTGTGGGCTGCCAGGAAAGAGTAGCAGTTTTGTCTTCTCTTTGTTCACAGGGCTGCCTCTAGAGAGAAGTGACTGACACTTTGTTTGCTATGGAGAAATAATTGTCCACAGACATAGGTTTCTAGGGACAAACTCAAACCTATGATTTCTCTCTGTTCTCAAAGCTCTGTTTTAGCAGGCAGGTGGAGAGTTGCTCCGTTTTGTCCATTTCATGACTGAGTTTGGATGGCCTAGCTTAGGGTCAGGTAGACTGCTGTACAGAGCCCAGCTCAGGATCAAACAATTCTGAGCCCCTTATTTGTGCTGATTGTTCAAATACTGGATAAGGGGATCAGCTTGAGCCCTTGCAAGGCAAAGAAAGCTGTTCCCAGCTGTACACACAATGGTGGGTCTTCATGAGCTTGGGTCCTGGTTTCTTAGGAACTCATCCTCCATATTCTGTCTGGGGTTAGTGCCCCATCTATGTACCCCCCAGAGTATCCTTTACTGCCTCCATCACTGTATTTATTACACTTAATGCCTACGTTTTGTAAGTTCAAATTTTATTCTTAAGAATCAGTGTGATTTTTAAGTATGACAAGTAATCAAACTCATCTACTTATCGATTTATTACACTAGTCTTTGTGATTACTGTGTGCCAAGCATTGTGCTAGTGACTGAGGATTTCAAGGGCAAAATATTCAGACAAAATGGGAAGATGTGAGGTAAAAGGTAAGTTTTAAATTCATCTCTCCCTCAAGTCTTACTCCTCTGAAGGAATGTACTTTTAGTAATGTAGAGCAGGGTTAACAAACTACAATCTGAGGACCAAATCTACCCTGCCACCTGCTTTTATAAATAGTTTTTATTGGAGCACAGCTGCAATTTTGTTTACTTACAAGCTCTCTCTGGCTGCCTTCACACTACAGCCACAGAATCAAGTAGTTGTGATAACAGCTGTATGGACCACAATGCCGAAAATATTTACTATCTAGCCTTTTGCAGAAAAATGCTTATTCACCACTGATTTAGAGAACATTTTACCAGAAATTATGTATTTTTATATATGCATAGGTATTGATGTTTCAGTGTGTGTATTTTTACTTAAGTGAGATATATATAATCTATATGATATATTTATATATTATATGACACATATAATATATAATTATGTGTATATATATATATTCTTGTACTTTGCCTTTCCCCCCCATTGCTTGCATAATTGTCTGGCTCCCAAGCAGGGGAAACAGAACCTGTTTCCTATTTCCATTTCAGCCCTTGCTCAGCATAGTGTCTGGTGTCTTATGTGTGCTCCATAAATGTTTGTTGAATGGCTAAGTGAAAAACATTATTATTTTTATTAAACTTTCAAAGTTATGTTTACTTAAAAATTCAGAGTCTCCTTGAGGTTACTCATTATAATACCCTTCCTCCTTGCTTTTATTCCATTGTGATTTCTTAGGACGAGAGACAAAGGAACAATTTCCTCTCGTCCCTAGAGAATTGTGCAAGGACGTATGTCTCACAGGTGTGAACCACCTGTTATGTAGGTTGAGGTGGAAGACAAGTGGGCCACTGTTCATTCTTGGGAATGCAGGGTTTCCATTACTGTTTGGTAGGCTCTTTGTTGCAGCATGAGTGAATACAGGTAGTCCTCTTCGTTTGATAGTTTTGTGTTTCGTGGTGTGAGCACATGGGTCGTACTGGTCCAATGCCCATGATGTTGCAACATGTAGATACACTGCTCCTAAATCTGTCTCTCTCATTACTATTTTTTAGCTTGTACTTTTGCTGAGGGATGCTCACCATTAGCCAGTATGAATCATGTCCTTAGCTAGTCATAGGGATCTGTATTTCGACTAAAGGTGGGAAGAGTCTGGCTTTCTTAACAAGTTTATTGTTTTCCATAATCTTGGCAAATACCCCTTTTTGGTTATCAAGGGAAGTCTTAGGTAGCTTTATTTTAATTTTGATGGCTTTTCTTTTTCTATCCTTTTCCCCATGCCTCAAACCCTCACCTCACCTGGGCAGAGCATGAGGTGCAAGGGAGCAGATGTGTTGCCAGGTGAGGTGTGGTGTGTGGGCACCTGAGAGCCTAGCTGTTAAAGTCTTTCCCAAATTGCTGTATAGCAGGAACATGTGTGCGGTTTTCACCATCTGGTCAGTGCTTGCTGTTGATCTTTCTCTATTTCAGGCATTTATTTGGTTTGGGGGCATAAAATGTAGTTCCGAGCAAATTCTTCCTCAGCAACTGGGACTCAGAGTGTGGGATTGTGGCTGTCTGATGAAGCCAGCAGCCTCCTTTACTTTTTCCTTCTCGCAGTGAGCACCCTTGGATGGCTGTAGCACAAAATGAATGATAATGGTTACATTCCCATTTCTCAAGAAAAGCTGTTTATTTTGTGAGGATACTGCTGAACTTGGAACCAAGATTGGGAAGGTGGGGGCACTCAGGCAACTCCAGCGATCAGCTGCTTTTTATTGGCACTCTCTCTCTCTCTGTGGTGTCAGCCTTTTCCTGTGTGAGGCATCTTTATTTCTACTTTTTATACATATATTCTTTTTATACCTACATTCCTCTACTTTTCTGCATCTTCACATTGTCACACCCCTCATGCTTTTCTTATCAGGCTTAATCAACATCTGCTTTATAAACCTATTTTTCTATCCAGTACACTGAGGAATACAACATATTCTCATCAGGGACAGTGACTCTTGCCTACTGAAATCTCTGGGTGTCTGTACAAATAAGTTGAGAGGGCCCTTTCGATTTTGACTATTTTCGACATCTTCCATTCACACTCATTGTTTCCCCTGCAGGTCTCGAACTTCAATGTGCATACCAGTTATCTGGAGATCTCCTTAAAATGCTGACAGTGATTCAGTAGTGCCTGGTTGGGACAGAATATTCTGTGCTTCTAGCAGGTTTGAAGGTGATTCCAATGCTGCTGGTCGATGGACCATATTTGACTAGTAAGGCTGTAGAGCTATGATGGTCAAACTTTAGTGTCTGTCAGGACTGTCCAGAGGGCTTGTTAAAATGCAGATTACTGGGTACAACCACAGCATTTTTGATCCATTAGGTTTGGAGTAGGTCCCACAAATCTGTATTGCCAATACATTTTCAAAAAATGCTGAAGTTGCTACTTTGGGAACCTCACTCTGAGAACCAGTGCTTTACAGCAGCGATGTGCCATCTTGGTTTCACATTAGAATCAACAAGAGAGCTTTGCAAAATATGTATAAATCACGTTTCCTCAGGCTAATAGAATTGGTCAGAGGTGAAGCCTGGTATCATTTAAAAGGTCACCAGTTGATTCTGTTATTTGTAGCTTGGGAGAGAAAGCCTAGAGAATTTAATTGGTCCAGTTTTTTGTAACCTACAAAATTAATAAATGTTAATAAACTTAAAAAGAACACTCAAGGAATTGACTGCCCTAGATCAAATTCTTATTTGTGGTCTTAATAGTTGCAGTCAGGAAATATTCATATGGGGTAAGTGTAGTTTTTTAGGCTATAAAAATGGTGAGCCAGCTTGGTGCTATTAGAAGCCATAGCAGGAAGATGGCCAATGTTTGTAGCCCATTAGGGATAACAATACTTAATTTAGGGGATTGTTCTATGAAGACTCAGTGTGATTGCAATTGGGTTGGTACAGTATAGACATTTAAGCCCTTGTAATAGTAGAGGCAGCTTTAATCACAGGAGTTATACTGGTTGCCATTATTTACTAAAGTCTTAGAGTCCACGGGAGATACCGTGCTGGCCACCACCAACACCTTTTATGGCATTAGTAGTAAAACAAATAGTTGCACTTCCTGACACCTCTGGTCTTTGCACTTATTAGTTACCTGACTTAATTTTGTTACTAGTCTGTGAGTCTCTTTTCTAGGGGCCATACCTGAGTTCCCTAAGCATGCTGGACACATTAGCACCTTGGTTAGTGTCCCGTGCATAGTAGTACCTTCCTGTTAGGTGAAGGAATGAGCGACAGTGCCAGGTAACGTCCTCTGATGGAGTAGCTATTTATACAACTCTAATGCAGGCTCAACCTCCACCTCAGCATCAATGAGGGAGTATTTGGAGATTTGCTTGCATCCCTGGAGAACTGCTTAATAATGTCTAGACAATTCCTGTTGGAATTGAGGCAAGCCATTTAATAAAACCGTCTTATTTTACGGATAGGGATGCTGAGGTCCAGAAAGAAGAGAAACATTTATCTCTGGGTGTTGAATTACATTATTAATCATCCAGTGTCTTAATATTTACATGGAGCCAGCAATATAGTTACAGGAGACAAAAACTTGCAAATTTTGCTTTCTCTTTCATTCACAACTAGAGAGCTCTGCAAAGCAGGATAGTAATAGTTTTTATACATGCCAGGTGTTGTGCTAAGTACTTTCTATGCATTCTCTTACTTTATTGTCATAGTAACCTTAGAGGTTGGTGCTTTTATTAACCCCAGCTCATGAATAAGTAAAGCAAAACTAAGAGAAGCTAAGATTTATCCACCATCTATCACACTGATAGTGGTGAGAGCCCAAGAAATCTGAGTGCAGAGACCACGTTCTTCACCAACTCATGTTCTCCTTATGCTCAAATGAAACCATTTAGAGCACCTCCTGCCAAAGAGGCTTGGTATATGGAAAGTGGTGAAAACCAAGTGTTTAGTTCCTAGTGTAACCTGACTTCTTCATTGTACCTGGGTGGGTAAGGCTTATAAAGCCCTCAGTGTACCAGGACGACATGCAGTCTCTGACTGCCTATGCCAGAGGCTCAGTGGAGCAGGGACTGTGCACTTCCTCTTTTTACTCGACTCCCTTCCTAGTGTGTTTGGGAAGAGGTTGCACTGGATAGAAGGGGCTTGGTAACTTACTGTAATTGTGGAGCTTGTAAAATATTAAAAGTTTTTCTCAGAGTAAGACTTGAAACATTTTTCAATTTCCATGGCCTGAATCACACCATGGAGGCCAATGATATTCTTTGGAAGAAACAATATTTCTTTTAGTTCAACTTTCTTCATCTTAATTTGTCTTAATTGATGTTACCCCAGGATTCTGAGGGGCACAGAGTAAAGAGGGTCAGGTTGATTGTTATGTAGTTTAATTTCAATTGCTTATCAGAATTCCTGCCATTTCCTGCGATCTCTTAGTGGCAAATGAACTTTGTAGCACCTGTCTCCCTAAATAGTGTGGATTAAATTGGAATATTGCTGGTGGGGGGAAATCAGTTAGAAAGGGGTCAGTTACAAGGAACATAATGAGAGGAGAAAGATTCCAAATATTCTAGCAAATCTAAGCAAATGGGCCTGCCTTCTTCTTTGCCTACATTTGAAAGTTTGAATAGATTGCAAAGGGATAAGCCTTCAAATTGAACCTGGAGTCACACAGGCTTTATCAGATTCATTTCACTCCTTTTAATTCAGGAGTAGGGAGAGGAAAATGAAACTCACTCCTCTCAGTGATTTAGCTGGCTGCTGGGAGAACGTGCAGAAAGGATCCCCAGTCCCAGGAGCCCCTGGAAGCTGCCTTCAATAGCTTTTATAGTCTCAGTGCTCGAGATTTTAATTTATTTGACATTTTGTTGTCAAAGATGATTTATTTTCCCTGACTTGTTTTCGTTATCTCAGGCCCGTGAAAGGGAAATTTAGAAACTAGGAAAGCAGTTCCTTAGGTCCTGGCTACTAAACGTGTAGTCTCATGATCAGACCATCCCCTGGGAGTTTGTGAGAAACGGAGAATCTTAGGTCCTTGTCTAGAATCAGGTGATCAGAAGCTGCATTATCAAAATATGCCTTGGAGATTTATGTGCACATTACAGTTTAAGGAGCACTGCTCTAGAATGTCTCCTCCTGGGCTTTGAGATGCTCAAGGGGGGTTGTAAGCTCTACTGGTCTAAGGTATCTTTTGCTGGACTGGTATAATTTCTTAACACCTACACCCAGCACAGTGTCTACTTCATATGTTATGAAGATTATATTAGATGTACATACAACTCTTAGATCTGGCCCATATGAAGGGCTTATACTTACCCACTATGAGCCCTCATTTCCTCACCTGTTTGAGGCATGCCTGCCTTTTCCTTACCATCTCTACATCATCCATTAACAGCCCTCATATCTGGGTGGTTACTGTGTGCACAGTTGTAGGGCATTACATTACATGAAATGAAATACTATTTCATTTCATCTTCAGAACAATTCTAAGGAAACAGAACACTATTGTTATCCGTATTTTACAGATGAGGAAATGGAGGCAAGAGAGATCCATCCAATTTTTTTTTGCTCCAGGGAATTCAAACTGAAGAGATGAACTTGGAGAGTCATCATGAGGGTATCAGAGAGAGCTTACTTAGGCTTTGATGTTGAGGACACAATAGTTTAATTTTTATTTATTCTGCATATGAGCAAGATTATCTTGAGCATATGATTGCTACGTGGGTTATTATGATTATAAAGTGCAGTAACATATAGTGTTGCGTACAATTCCTAGAACATAGTAGGTACCCAATAAATGTCTTTCCTTTTTTCTTTGCTATTTCTTCATCCTTCTCTTTCTCTCTCATTCCTCTATCCTGTGGTACCTTCCTGCTAGTTAACTCTCATCCAATCTTTAAGTACTAAGAACCTGTGCTTTCCCACATTTGGGAAACCCCCAGATGATGTGTAGGACTGAGGTTTTATAATGCACTTCTTAAATGTCCAGCTTAGAAAGCATTTTACTATAAAGACTTAGATTGTTAATTAAATCATGGGTGCTTATAAACCAGTTAAGTATGGTCCTGAATGCAGATTTTGTGAGGACTTTTTTTTTTTTTTGGCCGGGGCTGGGTTTGAACCCGCCACTGCGGGTATATGGGGCTGGTGCCCTACTCCTTTGAGCCATAGGCGCCACTCTTTGTTAGGACTTTTTTTGCTTATCTTTGGTGTCAGATATCACAAGAAGTACGCATGGATTTTTTTTTTTGCAAATCAGCTTTCATTGATATTTGTGTATATAATATATACAATCAAGATAACTTTTATTCTTCTTATATGTGACAGAAGAAACAAAAGGCTGGACACTCCTGGATAATTCCTTGGGTCCAGGCCTGTGCTGTGAAAGAATTTAGATTCTCATCTGCATTGAAAACAAGTGCTTTCAGGGGACATGTGCATGGGTGGAGGACTATCCAGATTCAGTGCTCTGCCTGGAGTGTGGCTGAGTTAGAATCCATGTCTATTAACTGCTATTTTTATCACCTCACACCATTTGAGAGTGAAACAGTAGGGTTAAGGGCACAGACTCTGGGGCCAAATTGCCTGGATCTGATTCTTAGTTCCGGTGCCAACTGGCTGTGTAAAACTGCAACATCATCTAACCTCTCTGTGCCTCAATCTGCTCATCTGTAACATGTGGACAGTTAAACCTACCTCATATGTTATGAAGATTTTGTTAGTAGATGCACATACAACTCAGAACAGACCTGTCCCATACGAGGGCTCATATGTAACCACTGTGTATCAGAGATAATCCAACCTGCCACAGAGCAAGATTAAATGTGGCCTCTTAGTGGGCCTAGCACAGTGCCTGGCACCAGTAGGTACCCAGCTCATGCTTGTTCTCCTGCTGAACTCGCACAGGGTTTCATTTTGAAAAGTTAGCTGTGTACTTACGCTCTGCACTTGTCTGTAATTTAGTGGTGTCAAGTTGGACAATTTTCCCAGACCTAATTTAATTTACTCATTGATCGTATGTGAATCTTTAGGAGGAAAGGTATATATCATATCATAGGAGTGGAAAAGTACATGATGAAGAAATGCTAATACTAGTAATGATGAAACGGGCTGAGATGCTTCCAGAATTCTCCTTGGAGAACTTACACTCCTGCCTAGGGGTGGTGGTAGGGCAGATGTTGACTGAAGTGTCACTTAGAAAAGGAGACGCATCCATGGCAACTAATGAGACTGAAAACAGGCCAGGCCGGGAAGACTCAACTGGCAGCAGGTCAGGTAATAAAATGACGGAAATGGCATTCTTTAAATGCTTCCCTGCCAATCATCAGCTAAACTTGGCATTCAGACTGCCCTAGGTGAGAGGTGATCACAGTGGTTCCACGCAGCTAATTTCTTCATAGTACTGGGACGCATTATGACAACATCAGCTGCGACCTTGCAAGCCTTCTGAGAAGTGGGAAGGCACAGAATGACATTTTTCTTAAGGATTGGGGAGGCTGTTCCCACTAAATATTGTGAGGAGGAACTTGGGGCATTTCTTGCTGTTCAGCCCTTCACGGTTGTGTGCTCCTTGCCACCTCTCATGAGGTCTTTTTCTCCTTCTCTTGTTCTGAAGTTCTTTTAGAGTCCTTCTCTTACCTTTTTCAACATGAAGAGTTTGGATGATAAATTACATAGCTTAAGATGGTATATCTTACCCTTGATCATTTTTGTATATGAACTTTTTTTTGAAGATTGAACAACATGTAGCTAAGAGCACAGTTGGAGAACCTCCTAGCACAAGTTGCCTCAACGCCTATGGGAGAAGCCTGTGTTTTTGGTGCAGGACAAAGTACCACTTCCGTCGAAGTACACTGTGTTTATCTGCAGAGCCTGCCGTGGCTTCCAGTTATTGTCTTGGCTCAGAGAACAGCAGTCTTTTCTGCACATGAACTGCTCTCTGTCCTTGCTCTCTTGCTCCAGTAGCTCTTGACTTTTAATTTAGTTTCTCCACTTTGCTCAGCTTAGCCTGCCAGTGGCTCGCACAGGCTCGCTGTAGCTGCACAATTGGGTCTGAAGGCATAAGGGATTATTAAACTCAGCTTAAATGCAGCAGCCCTAACATCTACTTCTAGCTATGATGTCAATTAGTTAAAAATATACTTAGGTATTTGCTGTTTTGACTCAAATGTAAGTCTGTGCCTTGAGTTTCTCCTTGTGCATTTGGACAATCACATTTTAGGGTTGGAGGAAAGGTAGGCTGATGGCTCTCAAAGCCAGTGTTCTGGGAATTTTTGAAAAGTCAATTCCTGGCCCCTCCCCCAGCCCTACCGAATTGCACTCTCCAGGGGTCATAGCCCTGGAATTTGGGAATCTGTATTAAAAGGAACAACAACAACTCTGCCCATGATACTTATATAGCCAATGAGTCTCTAGTCCAAGCAGTTGGGAGTCAGTTGAACACTTTTAGTTTATCACTGTAGAAACTTAGTGATAGTCACAGGGTGAGGCTGTCAGCAAATTGCATATACTCCTGGCTTTATGATTACCTTTACGTTTTCCTTAGCAGGGACCACTTAGGGATTGTTGACAGAAGGCCTGTGCTTTCAACATGTTTCTTGTTTAAGCAGCTGAGTAACAGCAACTTTCCCTGCAATTGGTACTCACAAGCCTCATCCCGTTCTATCTGTAATGGCTTTTAGTTTTATAATGCCCCGTTGGGCCTACTTTTCATTTAAAGGGCTTTCTATTATGGTTAAAAAGTACTTTATTGTTACTTAATTTCCAAATCAAGTGTGCATAAATAATTTATTAACTCAGTGTTGCACTCAGATAATTTTTTGAAATTACCCTCTGTAACTTCATTAAGTGCAGAAACTAGAATCCTAATTTGTCTGATTGGAAAAGGAAAAAAAAAAAGGATCTATATATTATTAAACTATTCAGGTGGTAAACAGCATTGCCCACTACCCCCCAAAGTCCTAATCGCTGTTTTTAATCATGAGATTTAAATTGTAAATGAAACAATGTCAGTGCATTAGAAAAGCACATGCCATGTTTTGTTAACATAATCAGAAAAATGGAGTGTCTACAAACCCTCTCTCCATCTGCCAGTCACTGTATTAAATGCTCCTGCAATTTTATTAGAATTCTGTCTCTGCAGATGCCACTCAGCTGTGAAATTGAAATTGCAAACAGAAATATTACATTTTCATCTGTAGTGGAAACTGAGAAAGTCCATTTTTGTGACAGGCAAAAAAATGTCATGACATTGTTAACTGGGTCATCCTGTGTTTAGGTTTGAAGGCATTTTTGAGCTTTTTTTCAGAGGGAGAAAGGAAGGTGTTTCGACATTTATGTTGGCTTTCTCTGGCAATCTGATCAACAACTATCCTCCACGGTTCACAGATAGTGAGCTTTTGAGTTTTTCTGAACGCAACTTATTTTTCTTTTTCTCTCTTTCTCAAAGCAAATTGGGGTTTGTGCTGGAGAGGCTCTAGTTCTTGAGAAGTGCAGAAATTTCAACAAAATGTTAGCTCTAAAATTTCAAAGTTTTCTAGTGGGCGAGGAGGATCAACAGCAGTGATGAACAGTTTCTTGCTGGGCCTTTGTAACTCTCGCTGGGCTGAAGCAAAGGTCAAGAATGTTGGTTGGATTGTCTTTTCTGGAAAAACTCTTTCCTCTCCTTCCCCCTGGCTATTTTCTGATCACCCAGTTTCCAGTTTCTCCTGGAAGTTTTTCTCATCCACTCACTCAAGGCCAGGTTATTTGCACATGCTCTGGGCTACTATTACCCATATTCATGAACTTTCTGAGGGGCCGAGACCTTTGATAGCTTGCTGATCTCCAGACTTAGAATGGTGTAGGCGTGTAAAAGTTAGATGAGCAAATATTTGTTAAAAGTATAAACAACTAAATGAAGTTCTGCTTCCAGAAATAGCACCTTAGTTGAGAGGTACTGGGAAACAGGAAGATCAGAATTAGGTTAAGGAAATTTGGGATAGAAAGCCAAAGGGTGAAATACACAAAGTGGACTAGACAAATCATAGTGATTATGGAATAGACAGTCTCTGTAATAGCAGTTATAAACTCTGATCCGTGTTTTTAGATACTAGGGGAAAGTTGAGCTGGGACTTTTATCTTCAGTTTAGTTGTAAATATCTTATAGTTTGGAAGGAAATGAAGATATTTTTTCCCCTACATAAGTATTTCTCTTCAATTCCAGTCATCATCTGGCGTTGAAGAGATCTGGCTTAGTTCTTTTTAAATTCTGCATAGAGCCAGGTCAGTTTAGCCATTGTGGATGTGTGTTATCATGTGCCGGACCTTGTGTTAGGTGTTTCCTGTACATTATCTCCCTTAACACTCAGATTTCTATGATTATAGGTGTACCTTTTATCTCCCTTAGAGACATGTAGGAAACGAGCCACAGAGAAGCTTTCTGACTTGCTCAGGGTCACACAGCTAAATAATGGTGAAGCTGTGGTTAGAGGCTATGACTACTGGATTCTAAATCTCAAATTTCTAACCAGTATGAAGAACTACATGTCTGCACAGACCAGACCAGGGGCTTGATAAATCTGTGTTTAATTACCTTGAAGAAGGGCTTTGGGGAATATGGACAGGACTGTCCTCTGGATGAACCAGATGGCTCTCACCAAGTTGCCTGAAAATCAGGCAGCTGGGAGGGTGGTACCCTTCCCTGGGTGGGAGGGGCTATTCCTCGACTTCATAT
Source organism: Otolemur garnettii (assembly GCF_000181295.1). Taxonomy (NCBI): domain Eukaryota; kingdom Metazoa; phylum Chordata; class Mammalia; order Primates; family Galagidae; genus Otolemur; species Otolemur garnettii. The sequence continues at coordinate 68,402,250 of NW_003852396.1, read as the reverse complement.
AAGCTGTCCAGGTATTATCAGCTCATGTTCAGCATTGTCTGTCGTGCAGTTCCCCTGAAAAATTGGTGCCCAAGCTTGTACTGTTCTTCTGGACTCGGAAGCTCCTTCCTTGAAAACCCTACAAAAGGGCAAATCAGGAGGGAAGGGGGTCCTTCTCCTGGAGCACAGCCAGTGATGTGTCCAGCTGTGCCAGATACTAGTACATCTGTGTGATGCTGAGAAAATAGGACCACATGCATTATCCTGCATCTGACTCACCTTCCTGAGAGTTCCGTTCTTCCCTGCGTGAGTCATGTTGTCTTTGTTTATCCTCCTTGCTTGCCAAGACCTGATTAAAGGGGCAAGCTTCCCTCAAACTTAGGATGGCAAAATATAATCCATAAAACAGAAAAAACTGAGTGCTGCTGGCTTTTCTTCCCTTTCTGAGAGTTTCTGTGTTTGCTCCTGATAGCCACATCCATTAGTCTATACATTTGATAATCTTTTTTTTTTTGAGACAGAGCCTCAAGCTGTTGCCCTGCATAGAGTGCTGTGGCATCACAGCTCACAGCAAACTCCAACTCCTGGGCTCAAGAGATTCTCCTACCTCCGCCTCCCAAGTAGTTGGGACCATAGGCGCCTGGCTATTTTTTGGCTGCAGCTGTCATTGTTGTTTGGTGGGCCCGGGCTGGATTTGAACCCGCCAGCTCAGGTGTATGTGCCTGGCGCCTTAGCTGCTTGAGCCACAGGCACCGAGCCTGACCATCAGCAGAGGTGCTTAGGAACTTCCCTAAGATCACACACTAGTAAGTTGTAGGGCTAGACAACCATCCAGGTCCATCTGACTCCAGAGTCATGCAGCAACTCTATTTAATGCTGAAGAGTTGGCTGGGCCACGTCGATGGGCATTGTCTTTGAAGTTGTCTCTCTGGTTTAGTTTTCAGGTGCACAATGGTTGGAAGATGCACTGATGCAGGCTGTTGGACAGACATTTTTGCCGCCAGGTCTGCTCTGTGTCTGTGACTACCCCTTCATCAACAAAGTCTATGCACAACTGAAGGATCCCAGAGGCAATTAAATCCACTCATGAGCCAGTACTTCCCCAAGGGATATAAAAGCAGCGCCAGCTCATTCTGGCCTCCTCTGCAGAGCTTGCTGAATACTGAGCTTTAACAATATTTTCATTCCTTAGGCTGTAAGCCTGATGCCTTACAGAGCCTCTCTGGCAAAAAATTTCCAGGAGGCACCTGCTATTTTTGAATACTGTCTTCCTTTGCTGGCATGGTTCCGGAATTTAATTATGGAGCCTGGATTAGTGTAAGGCCATGTTCCATCTGCTACTGTACTTAGTTCCCTTTCCCCTCAAGAGAAGATGCTGCTTCCACTTTCCTCTTCCAATTTCTATTTGGAGTCAAGCTTGTCAAGGGGCTTAACTGCTGTCTGGGGGTGCCTTTGGACTGGTGTATTGCTTCTTATTTTTGCTCAGACTGGCTTCCTGGGGTTTGCTTTCTGCATTTTTCCAGAGAATGATCCCTGCACACACTCTTTTGATTATGTCCACAGCAGACTCGATCATAATAAAGGTCAGGGTAGATCAGTTTTCGAACACTGACAAAATACTGCCATTTTTCCTCATCAAAGGCAACTAGAGTTCAGGAGCACATTTGAGAAGCTGCAAATTGGCATCATGCTTAGTCCCCTTAAGTATTCTTGGAACTCTGTTTATACAGAGGCAGCTCATGCTGCAAAGCCTTAGCTGAATTGGAAGGATGGCCTGCCCAAAGTGCATAGTCTGGGTTTAGTCCAGCAGGGAAGCAGACTGTTCACTGCCAGTGTGCAAACCTTCAAAGCCATGCAACAGGGCATCTTATTCATAGATTTGGCAAATTTCTGAAAATGTGAACCTTGGGATTTGGAAAGTTTGTCCCAGTGGCAGCAAAAGGAGTTTAATTTTCTTTATAGGATCTTGGCTCTGAATGCTTTCATCTAGAAAGTATCTTTTTATATATGTGCGAACTGGTGGCCTTTGTAAAGTAGGGGGCTACCTATAGTGGGGAGCAATTGCTGCCTATGGTGGGCCAAAAAACCTCTCCCCACCGAAGATAAGTATGTCAGATTTCTGGAACCTGTGATTGATATCTTATTTGGAAAGAGGGATCCTTAAAGATGTGATTATGTTAAAGATTTGGGCACAAGGCTGGGTGTGGTGGCTCACACCTGTAATCTTAGCACTCTAGGAGGCCAAGGCGGGTGGATTGCTCGAGCTCAGGAGTTCTAGGTCAGCCTGAGCCAGAGCAAAACCTTGTCTCTAAAAATAGCCAGGTGTTGTGGTGGGCAGTTGTAGTCCCAGCTATTAAGAGGCTGAGGCAAGAAAATCGCTTGAGCCCAAGAGTCTGACGTTGCTGTGAACTGTGATGCCTGGCATTCTACTGAGGGTGACAAAGTGAGACTCTGTCTCAAAAACAACAAAACAAAAAGATTTGGCCATGAGATCATCTTGGATTATCTGAGAAGACCCTAAATGCAATCACAAACATTCTTATTGGGGAGAAAAGAAGAGAAGAGGGGAGGCAATGTGACCACAGAGGCAGAGATTAGAGTGATGTGGGCACAATTCACAGAATGCAAATAGCCATCAGGAGGAAGAGATAAAACACAGGTTCTGCCCTCAAACCCCCATACAGAATGTGGCCCTGTGGACACCTTGATTTTGGGCTTCTGAGACTGTACATTTCTGTTGTTTTAAGCCTCCCAATTTGTGGTCATTTGTGAGAGCAGCCACCAGAAACTGATACTGCCTTTCTCAGTGTCAAAGAGTTCTTACTCCCATTTCCTCTCCTTTCAAGAGACTTTATGTCATGCATGCTTGTTCTTTGCTGAGTGCATGTGTATTATAGCTCTGTAGTTTTAAAAGCTTTAGAGTGTAAGAAACTCTGTAGCTTTAAAGGTTTTTTTTGAGCAAATCTGTGAAAGTGAACAAAATTTACTCAGTGAACTTTTGGGTTAAATACTTGGGCTCTGGAATCCATCTGGCCTTGGTGTGACAACCTAGCACAGTAGTTAACAAGTATTATAGAATTCTCCTTCCTCTTCTCTGAATATATTCACTGGACTTTGTTCTTCTGAAAAGGCAGTGACGTAAAATATCAGGGAATAATTAAGAAGGCTCTTGGATCAGAATGGTTGGGTCTAATCCTGGTTCCCTTTCTCCTTAGCTCTGTGACTTTGAGCAGGTTACTTACCCTCTCTGACTCAGTTTTCTTAATTCATGTGACTACACTTATTCACATGATAGGAGGAACCCCCAACCTAAACAATGTGGGTTACTATTTTTTTTTTTTACTCTGATGCCTAGCACCGGTGGGGGACAAATCAATTGCAGGTGATGCTTGTGTTAAAGATGAAGAAACCTAACTCAGGAGGGTGAAATAAAAGCTCATGAATGGCTGAGTAGACATACTCATCACAAACAAGGTTGTATAATTTGACAGAGGAGGAAATATTTCTACAATGATACTTTGAATGGGGTGTGATTTTGAGTTTGAAGAAATGTTATTTCCCCAGGGCCCCCTAATGTAGTTGTTGGCATTCCAAGTCTTCCTCTAAGGTCTTATTCCGGCTCATTGTCACCTACCCACGGAGGTTAACCTGGGGCCTTTACCTTCTTCCACAGCTCTGTACTCCTTCACAGAGGAGCTGTCTACTCTCAGACTTACTAGAGCTAATGAGAATGTAGGTATCCGTGTGCTAACATAAGTTCTTCTGGATGAAGTGCTTGTATTTTGACAAGAAAGTTTATCATGCCTGAACATTGTTGGGGTTTGGGGAGAGACGCATCTATATCACGCTTTTCTTTTGTCTCCAAAGGTGGATCCAAGTGAGTCAAAGAAATTATCACCTTTTTCTAGATAAGCTGTGCTAGTCATGCACTTGCAGACCTGCAGTCCTGTAGCTTGCTAACACCTTACTTTGGAATGTAACATATTTATCTACCTTGTCACCAGCACTGCAGGGCACTGAGGCAGAGAGAAATTTTGTTTTAATCTTATGGCAGGAGAAGGACTAGGTGCGTGTTCTTAGGAGCTGATTCCTTAAAGAACCCAGAGAGAGCTGGCTGATTCTTTTGAAAAATTTTTAAATTGAGTTCTAGGGTTTGAATGTATCCTCCAAGTTCATGTGTTGGAACTTTTATCCCCAATGCAATGGTGTTGAGAGGTGCCCCAATGCAATGGTGTTGAGAGGTGGGGCTTTAAAAAGTGGTTAGGATATGAGGGCTCTGCCCTCATAGGTGGATTAGTACTGTTACCATGGGGCTGGATCCTGATAAAATGATCAGTTTGGCCCTCACTTTATCTGTCTTGCAAGCTTGCTTGCCTGTCTGCTCTTCTATGAGATGACCCTCCCCACATGCCAGCACGATGCCCTTCCCAGCTTGCAGAACTATAGGCCAAATAAACTTCTGTTCCTAAATTATCCAGTCTGTGGTATTTCAGTTATTAGAAGCAGAAAATGGACTAAGGCAGAAAATTGGTACTGAGAAGTGGAGTTGTTGCTGTAACAAATGCCTGAAAATGAGCACCTTTAAAACCGGTTAATGGAGAGAGGCTGGAAAAATTCAGAGGATTAGGCTAGGAAAAGCCTGTATTGCTGTAAATGGAGCAACGTGGTGATTTTCTTGAGGGCTGAAAAGAGAATAGCTGGAGGGAAAGCCTAAATCTTCTCAGAGATTACTTAAGTGGTTATGACTAGAATGCTGGTAGAAATATGGATTGTAAAGGCCCTTCTGATGGATCTCAGAAATGAAGAGCAAGGTATTGGAAATTGGAGCAAAGGCCATCCTAGTTATAAGTAGCAAAAAGCCTAGCAGAACTGGGTCTTGTCCAAGACTTTATGGAATGCCAACCTTAAGAACTGTAATATCTGGCAGAAGAAATATCTAAACAGCAAAGTATTGAGGCTGAGGCTGCTATGTAGCTACTATTAACTGCATATAGTGAGGCATGAGAAAAGAGATGATTTGAAGACCAAATTGTTAATTAAAAGGGAAGCAGAATGGAAAGATTTCATGTAAAGAGGGAGCAAGTATGTTTGGGAGACAATAATGACAGTGTGGCCAAGCCATCATCTACTAAAGAGATTCCCATAACTAGAAGGGATCCAGGTGTTGTTCGTCAGGACAGTGGGAGAAAGACCCCTTTATATTATGCCCATTAGGAGCACGCCAATCCTCTCTCCTCCCTACTCTCCCCTCCCTCATTTTGCTTCCCTCTACTCTTCTCTCCCCTCTACTTGTCTCTCCCCTCCCTCCTCCCCCTAACTTGAATTAAATTGAATTTTTCTCTTCCTTGGGTGTGTATTAGTTCATCTACTGGCTTCATATTAGTATCGAGTACATTGGGTACTTGCTTTTCTATTCTTGTGATACTTTACTAAGAAGAGTGTGTTTCAGCTCCACCCAGGTTAATACAAAAGATGTCTCCATCTTCTTTATGGCTGAGTAGTATTCCACGGTATACATATACCACAGTTTATTAATTCTTTGAATTCTTAGTTTGCAGTCCCACCAACAATATAAAAGTGTTCCCTTCTGTCCACATCCACACCAGTATTGTCCAGATTTGTGTATCTTTTCTCCCTTTTGCAATGGAAATGTCCATCCTATGGACATATGCCTGTCTTACCATTGTATTTTGGAAGTAGATCACTTATCGATTTCATAGGCTCATAGCTAAAGGTAATTTGCCTTGAGATGAATTATATGAGTCTCACCCATATATATATAATTCAGAAGAGTCTCTGGATTTGAACTTTTGAGTTGATGCTGGAATGAATTAAGATTTTTATGGCTGTTGGGATAGAATAAATTTATTTTGCATGTGAGAACATGAATGTTGGGGACCAGCAGCAGAATGCTATGGTTTTTATGTGTCCTCCAAAAGCTCATGTATTGGAAACTTAATCTCCAATGCAACAATGTTGAGAGGTGGGACTGTAATGGGGTGATTAGGTCATGAGGACTCTGCCCTTATAAATGAATTATTGCTATTATCACATCAGTAAGTTAGTTATTGCAGGTGTGGACTTCTGATCAGAGATTAAATTTGGTCCTATTTTCTGTGTCTCATTTCACTTGCCCTTCCACTCCTTCACCATGACCCTCATCAGATGCCAGGATGCCAGTATCGTCCAGAAGCGTGAGCCAAATAAACTTATGTTCTTTGTAAATTACCCAGTCTTTGCTATTCTGTCAAAGCAGCATAAAATGACTGAGATTGAGAAAGTGAACTAGATAGCTTGTAAATGTGTCTTCCTTCCCTTTTGTATTCAGTACAATTCAGTTATGAAGATGCTTTATCTAACGCCCATATCCATTTTCAGTCATGGCAGAGTTAATATTAGAATCTAGGACTCTTGACCTTCTCAGTCATGTTTCTTTGTATTTCACAGTGCCCTGATCTTCATTGTACCCATTCTGATGGTAGAATAAAAGTCAGTGGCATTACCCTGAAATGATATATTCAAAGACACCATATTATATTTATAATTGTTATTGGAAATGCCCAATGTTTTACATATAGATAGACTTGACCAATAGATTGATTGGTCCCCACTGTCTACTTGGGAGATGTTTCATACCAACTTTAGATGTTAGGAGAAGCTGGTTCAATGACTCCAGCAACCTGGCTCTCTGCTAGAAGATCTCTTCCATCTCTGAATCAGAATTGCACACTGGCCACCTCATTTCTTGGCAATAAAAGCAGATACTTCAGATACTTACAAATAAATACAAATGACAATCACATATACAGGGATTCCTGGGCTACACAATGCTTCACAGATTTTCTTTCCCATTTCTTTGGTTTCATGGAAGGGTCTGAATATCCCTTGTGAAGTATTCCTGGAAGATATTGTAGTGTTTTGGCACATTTCTCCATATAACACCCCTTATCTTTTGCTAACACACCTTTTTCTTGTTTTTCTTTCAAAAGAAGTAATTGTAATAAAATCCAGTGAATCTTTTATTTAGTTGCTAGACATTATATAGTTACAACATGGTTGAGGTGTTCATTGCTTCATAAGCTGTGATGGTCAGAATCAGAAGCTGTGATTTATGTTATAGATGTAGTGCAGGTGGCATTCAGCATACAAAATATGTCTATATGGATACCATTTGCTACCATAGACTTATGGACCATCTACCTCCACTCTTTAGTTACTTGTAGTCCATGGCTTTAAACACCACCTATCTGTTGATAGTTTTCAAATTCATGTCTCTAGCTTTAGTCTTTTTCTTGAATTTCAAACTCAATAGCCTACAATATTATCCATGATACATAACCTATTCTTTCCATTAAAGACTCTGCCACAACCACGTAAACCTGAATAGACACTCAAATACTACTTCTTAGATAGCTGCATGACACATTTACTCAGTTTCTTCATGGCTTTCCTAAAATAATCAGTCTTGAAAAAGCTTTTGTGACCTTTATCATAAGGAATTAATATCTCTAATGTAAAAAGAGCTCTTAAAAATAAAGAAAAATACCAAATCCCTATTGAAAAATGGGATAATGATACGAACAGATAGGTCATGGGGAAAAAAAATCAGTTTTTTTTTTTTTTCTCCTGCAGTTTTTGGCTGGGCTGGGTTTGAACCCACATCCTCCGGTATATGGGGCAGGCACCCTACTCCTTGAGCCACAGGCACCACCCACAGATTCTTTAACCATAGAAAAGATCTCAATCTCATCCATAATAGTAGAAATTAAGGTCAAAACTATACAGAAAGATATCATTGTTGAACACAAACTCTTTTGGAAAAGCTGTGGGGAGAGAGATTCTTTCATTTGTTGCTGCTGGAAATTTAGTATGTACAGCACTGTGGAGAGGGACATGGCAATAGTTAGCAAGATTACACATTTATCTTTTGAATCCAAAAATTTCTTTTAGTAAGTCACCATCACTAAGACCTGCTGAGGGCAGAGCTGAGGGTTAGGAGTATTTAGCAGAGAGTGAGGGAAGGAGAAGTTGAATATTGATTTTAATCCAAAGATCAACTGTAGCAAGGGGGTATAGTTTGTCCCTCTGGCTCCCTTTTATGTTTCCCCTTAGGAAGAGCAGCTGTCCCCCTATATAGGAAAAATAGGTCTGTTCGGCCTGAGGGGACGACCTTTGTGCCTCTATCTTGGTTTTTCTTCATATTTTTCACCACCTATCACATTCTGTATTTATTATCTTCTACTGGAATGCAAGCTCCATCAGAGTAGCAGACACTCCACCCCATTTCATGTCTTAACAAAATACAGGCAGTTCCCAATTAACAAATGAGCTAGGTTCCATATGTTTGTTCTTAAGTTGAATTTGTCTGTAAGTTGGACAAGTACATTTACCCATTTCCTGTGATAGCCTCCGTTTGTAAGTATAAATGTATGTCAGTTGGATGTTTGTAACATGAGATTTACTGTAAGTTAGAAAAGATTAAATGAATAAGACTGAACCAGTGACTGTTCATTGTATTTTTCATCTGTATGTCCACATATGATACTTGTAAGATTCAACAAATCTTTGCAGTATACTGTGTATGATTTTTAGCAATCTAGAAAATATAATTTTATGAGTAAGACATGATTAGAATTTCCTTATAAAAAGGGATACTTTGATAGATAAGGCAAGGATTATCTTTGTCCACTGTTCCTAATTCCTTCCTGTATATGCTTTTGGTTTGGGATGTCTCTTTCTACCCATCTAGCTATGTCTGCATTAAAGTAATGTATTGTCCTATAAATTATAGCAATCAATAATATTTATCATTTTGAGTGTACACATGTAATAAATGGTATTAGAGAGCACACATTCTGCAACTTTTTTTTTATTCAAAACGTATCTTGGTGCTGGTTGTTATGTTGTTAAATCTACTGCATATAATTCCATAATTTAGATATAGTGTTGGGGTCCCTTTGTGGACTACCACTTGTCTGGCCAGGACTGGTTGGTCTCTGGCCCCAGCCTACCTGTGTTCCAACCCGCTATGCTGTTATCTCGCTCAGGAACAATGCTCTTAGGTGTCTGAGGGCTATTTACCTTAGCAGAAGAGGGAGGGGGAGAGAGAGAGACTGGGACTCTGAGGGTGAAGTACTCTTAGAATAGATCTTAGTCTTTAGCAGAGCTTCGTGCTCTTCAGCAGGGAGGCCATGCTGGCCTTCTGCAGCAGGAGAAGCGACAGAGAGTAAGCAGGTCCTTAATAGGAAGCGCACGCTCCCGACTGCCTTCTCCTCCAGCCTAATATAAGGCTGATCTCGTGCCTCTCAACCCCCCAGGTGTAGAGACTGCCAATTCACCAATGCTCCCCTCTCGCCGAGCTCTCTCTTGCTTGTTCTGAGAGCTAAATCCCTCCCACGTCCCTTTTCACCCAGGTGTTCCATTATTGAGCTACCGGTGTTACTTATAACTCACTCCTCCTAGCCATAGGCTATAGGGGCTGCTACATTTCCCCACCTTTTTTATACACAAAATAATTTTTAATATGGTTAAGGGTAGTTCTTGTCTAGCCCTGTTCTTGCTAGGCTAAAGAATATGGTGATTGTCAAAGTTCAGAATTTCAGGTAAGGGCTTTTAAACTATTAGCTGCTGGTAGGGAAAACCGGTGATTGTAATGTTAATTCCCTTAAGGTCCTTTTACACAGAGAAAACAGAAAATCTTAGTTGAGAAAATTTACCATCTCTTTGACTGTTTGAATTGTAGAACGAAAGAAAGATTATGCTTTCCTTGCAATCTTTGCAAGCAAGGATTCCCCCCCTCCCCCCCCCAGTTTTTGGCCGCGGCAAGGATTTTACCCTGGCTGTTCCAAAGGTTTTGCTACTCTCCGTCCTAACAAATCCGCCCTTCACAATTCTTCTCAAAGATTCTGTTACTCCTGGACTAACATGCCGGTAAGAGGGGGGTTATTTATGTCTGGGACTCAAGGTAAGCATGTTTAACCATAGGGGGTTACTCTTGTCCTGAGACTTAGGGTAACCAGATATTTAACGGAAAAGACGAACAAAAGTTAAACGTATCTCCTTTTCCTCCATTGTAATTGCTTGGTCCGGTTTAATTTCCTCAAATGCTGAGACTTCACAGGTCCCCCACACTTACGGGCATCCCCAGGGCCTAGAACTGAATTATACTGCTTTTCCAAGAATAGTTTGAAATGATGATATTCAAGAAACTACGTTGTTTTAACTTCTTTCATTATTGAGAGCACAGTCCTTTGCCCTGGGGCATACACCTGGAAGTTTAGAGTCTCTTTCCCTAGATCACTTAAAGAGAAACCGTTCTTTTCATTGGTGTTCTGTATTCTTTTAGCAGTTTTTTCTCATATAGCCTAGCTTTCCACCTCTACAGTATTTGATGTAACTGGGGGATTTCTCAGCTGATCTAGCTGCCCAATTTGAGTTGCCATGTTAATACAGCATTTACTGGCTTCAACTGTGAGACTGTTTAATCTTTTAGCGGTTGTATCTCATTTGTCATGATTTTTCTCTACTGCCTTTTTCTTTTGGCCTTTTACCTCTTACAGTCTTTCCTTTTCAAATTGAACCTTTTATTGCCTTAAAGGGACAGGAGATTTAACCTAAAAGAGTCTTAGTTTTTTTTTTTTTTTTTTTTTAATTTTACTTCCCCTTTACTTCACCAGCCCCCTTCATCTACCTCAATTCTTTTCTTTCAAACAGAACTCTTAACTGCCAGAAAAGGAGTTGGGGCGTCCATCTCTCAAAAGCTCCTTCCTGCTGGCAATGGGTGAAGATAGAGGGGAGGACAGTTGGAAGTTCTCTTTCTTAACGGAACTCTCACAACCTGTTCCCAAACTGTTCTCTTTGCTGGTCTGCCGAAGGCTTTTCTCACCCCTGAGGCTAAAGGCTTCTGTTTACTAAAGGTACATCTTCTAGTTCTATCTTTCTTCTTCTCTAGAGGCTTTTATCTACTTTTTTTCTCCAGCGGCTTCACAGAAGAGGCTAAAGGCTTTGTGGCTTTTTTCCGCCCAGAAGAGGTAGTTAGAATTTGGGAAGAGAAAGCGTAGGAAAGAAGGAAAGAAACCTACATGAAGAAGACCTGTTGTTGGTTAGTCTTAGATATTTCTTTTCTCTATTTCTCCTCTCTTTCATTTGTTCTTAGCTTATCCTCCCTTCGGCCTGCGACTACTAGATCTCAGTGGCTTGTTCTTTATCCTGCCGGATACGCCATTTGTCGGGGGCTTTCACTAGCGCACTCCTGATGCCACTTGTTGGGGTCCGTTTGTGGAGGCTACGTATCAGGTCCCTCTGCGGCCCCCTGCCTATCTAGGTTCTGGATGGGGACTTGCTATGCTGTCATCTCACTCAGGAACAGTTGCTCTTAGGTGCCTGAGGCCTATTTACTTTAGCAGAAGAGAGAGAGATAGTTTTTGAGGATGAAGTAGTCTTAGAAGGATAGACCCTTAGTCTTTAGCAGTCTATAGTGCAGAGACGCTGTGCTGGCGTTCTGCAAGCAGGAGAAGCAACAGAGTGAGCGGTCTACGTACACATGCTCCCGCTCCCGACTGCCTGCTCCTCCAGCCTAATATCAGGCCCATCTCCTGACGCTTAACACCACAGGTGTAGAGACTGCCAATTCACTAATGCTCTCATCTCTCTAGCTCTCTCATGCTTGTTAGGAGAGCTAAATCCCTCCCCATGCCCTTTTCACTAACGTTTTCCATTATTTAGCTACCGGTGTCACTTATAACTCTCCTCCTAGCCATGGGCTATATGGGCTGCTACAATATAGCAATGCTTAATTAACCATTTTTCTGCTCATAGATAATTATATTGTGTCTAGTATTTTGTATTACTGGCAATGCTATAATAAATGTTCTTATACATTTCTTCTTACGAATGTGGTAATGAGCATTTAAAATTCTAATTGATACTGTTAAATTGCTAAATTTATGATCCCACCTGCAATGTGTGACGGTACTTGTTTCCCTATATCCTTACTAATTACTTGCTATTATCACACCTTCATACACTTGGCCCATCTAATAAGTAAGAAATGTGTTTGTCATTGTTTCAGTTTACATTTTCCTGATCATAAGTGAGACAAAATATATTTTTATACTTTTATTAACTGTTCATAGTTTCTCTTTTGAGTTATCTGTTGGCACTTTGGCCCATTTTTGTATTTGTTTGCATTATTGATCTGGAGGGGTCCTAGACATTAACCTCCTGAGTATTATGGACTTAATATATTCACCTATAATCTTTTTTATTATTATGTATTTTTTTTTTTACATTTAGGCCTTTAATCCACCTGAAGATTTTCTACCCAATTTATATGTCCAGTTTACCAAGTGAATTCTTACAGCTATCCCCTCACGATTGCCTTTAAACAATACACAGTCTTCTGAGCAGATATGTTCAAATTACTTCTTGTCAATCAAATAACTTTTAAAATGCTGCACAAGAATGCAGGTGGTTCATTCTCTGTCATGTCATGAAGATGATTTATAAAGCAAGTACCCCAACTCCTAATATCTTTTGCAATAAATCCCTGTCTTCCTCTGCTGTGGTTGGTCTCTTTTCATTGAGGCCTCTAACAAATGTTTGCTGAGTTAATTTGAATGTGTTCTGTCTCAGGCAGTGTTTAAATCATTGGCCCTTTTGTTTTTCTTTTCTTTTCTTTTTTTTTTTTATTCTTGCTCTCTTCTACCTAGTTCAAATATCTCATTAACTAAACACACAGGGCTTGACTTTTAGGGAAGCAAAAAGAATCCTGTATTGTAGGATCTCAGAGTCTGACTCCTCCCTATTCCTACTTTCCAAATGCTGTATCTGTTGACTCTGGAGATACCCTTAACAGAGGAAAACAGGTTGCATTGCCCAGCTTAAGGGCAGTTAAGGTGCACATTCTTCTGCAGAGTCAATTTATCAAATTGAGTTCTTACTGAGGTGTTACTGTTCCTTTGCTGAAAACACCTCTGATCCAGATGTAGCGGAGGGAAATGACAACCTGAAAGAAGGGGATAGCTTGGGGAGAGGGACAAGGTCTCATAGTTTCCTCATCTTTAAAATGCGGATAATTATAGGATCTATTTTGTAGAATGATTCTGGGACTAAGAAAGATAATATTTTCCCAGCACTCATCACGGTGCTTGTGGTATAACTGAGAGTTAGATATATCATGTAAAACATTTTAATTGACACATAATAATTTTGCATATATGGGGTGCATAGTTAGCTGCTATTATTTTTAGAAATTGTGGTTAACTTTTTTTTGAAGTATGAATGTGCATCCCTCTGCTTATGTAGTTTAGATGAGGCTGACTCAGATGGGATAACCTAGGCCTGGCCCATTAGAGTACTCCATTCCCTTGAACACAGTTGAGTTAGGGACTCAAGGTAGTCTAAGGAGCATCACCCCTAGGAGTTTAGCTGGAACGAGTAGGAAGGATGTATTCATTTGGCAGAATGAAAACCTAGAGCTACTGCCTGGCTTACCCTTGCTTTATAACAAACCAACGAAGGAAGAAGCGAAGCTGAGAGATCACTGCTGCCACTGTATGAGTCCTGGATCCAGACATGCCTGAATCAAAAAATCTCTGGGCTTCTTCATAATAGATCATAAATTTCCTCTTTTGCTTGAGGCAATCTGAGTTGAGTTTTTGTGATAGTAAATGTTAAGGTTGCTGACCTTTGTTTATATGAAAGCTTAAGGTAATTGATTTGAAGCAGGCATTTTTTTTTTTTGTTGTTGGTGTTTTTTTTTTGTTAAGAGGTGGGATATTACATTGCCCATACTGGACTTGAACTCCTGTGTTCAAACAATCCTCCTGCTTCAGCATCCTGAGTACCTAAGACTACTGGCATTCACCACTATGCTCAGCTTGGCATGGACCTTTTAAACCACATCCATTTGCAAACTCCCTGGAATATGTAAGCCTCGTGTCCTTCATTGTAGCCAGGGTAGCTGCTGTGCTTCTGTGGGTAACAGTAGGGTTGATTGGAAAAGAGGGAGTTAAATGAAACTGGACCCTTGTGGCTCTATAATATCTACTTTTTTTTTACTTAGAACATAAGAATCCTGTTTGGCAAGGAGATCACAAAAGTAGAAATGGCAGGGATTTTCTTAAAGCATGGTTTTATGCGGTTTCCAATTAATTCACTGTTTACCCACCCACGGTCCATTAGAAATGCCTTTATTAACGCATAGCACCCTAGGACTTTTTGAAGCTGTCAGGGCTTAAAAATAAATCATGAGAAAAGAAAAAAATTGAAAAGGGATGGGGGAAACCCTCCATGCCCCTGCCCAAGCTTAATTTAAAGTACCTGCTCAGTGAATTAGTCTGCGCCCTTCCACCCCCATGGCATTAATAGATTTCAGAAGGCAGGTGTCTTTAAACTGAAGGCTCAGAAGTTGGTACCTTCCCAGACCCCTGTAGGACACTACAATAACCTTAAATTTCAAAAAATATATAAGTTGCTCCCAAGAATAAATTTTGGACCTGAGGTTGCTGGTTCTCAAGACAAGGGCTTTTGTGGTAACAGATCCAAACACCCTGGAACTCCAATTCTCCCCCTCTGCATCCTTGTACTGAGGGCTATACAGGGAATTTTACGTGTCATATGTATAGCTTTTTTTCAGGGACGTGTGTGTGTGTTTGTGTTTGAGTATGTACATGTGAATGTGACTAAAGACATTTTCCTGATCACCCTCTGCCCATTCCATTAGATGGGTAGGAATTACCTCTCTCTATTTCCTTAATGGTCTGTGAATACTACACATGTTATTATCTTTGATATTCACCAGGTTTCAATTTCTTTTGAGCAAAATTTTTCCTGAACTATCTGTTCCTTGAGGGTGGGGCCTGCATCTGTCTTGTTCAATACTGAGTCTCTTGACCTCTGTACAATGCCGAAACCAGAGTAAGGTATTGATAAGCATGAGAGATATTGCTTGTTGATGCTAGATCTCATCTCAGTCCTTCTCATCTCTCCCCTGTATTGGAGGGTGTAAACCTGGAGACTGGAATCCCTTGTCTGCAGGATCTAGTAGATTTCATCATTGAGAGGCCCTCATGAGATTGGGAAGGTGGATGGGGAGAAGCAGCCATCATGTCCCTCTGGTGACATCTGTTGGTAGGTGTGTGGGCATTGGAGATGCCAGGGGTGATGTTTCACCTGTGACTTTTGAGCCTTCTCTTAAGAATTACCTCCTTTGGTGTCGTAGGTAGCTGACACTACTTGCAGTGCCTTCTCTGTGATACCTCCAATTTTGAATTTCTTGAAAACAGTATTCCTGCCCTTTGCCACTGCAGCTGGAATTCTAATAGTCATGCAAGCCTCTATTTTTCTATAATAAAGCTCTTCGTATTCTAATACCTATAGTGGTTAATAGTGATTATTCTTTGTTTGACAAACAACAGGCAAAGATTATTCTTTGCTCTGATTAAACTCTGATAAAATAAGCTGAATGTTGACTGCTTGACCAGTTTGTGGCATGGAATAATTTTTAGTTTCTGATTTTAATTATTCATACTGGAAAATGTGCACATTACTAGTTAGTGGATGTGCTTAGTTGCCGGGCCAGGTGAAAATCTCAGACTGGCTTTGTTGCGTTGTGATTGTGGTCTTATATGCATAGCTCTGAAAAGAGATAAAACTTTGCTAAAAAATAATAACTCCTGACCAAATGTGGAAGTAAAATGAATGTAAATAGATATAAGAAAATAAGAATTCTGTATCATTCATTTTTTTGTTTTTACTGTAGAACAAACAATGTCAAAACTTTAGTGGCTTACAGCAAACATTTTCCTTGTTCACAAGTCTATAGGTCAGCTGTGACTTTGCTGGGCTCAGCTGGGAATTGACTGGGTTGGCTTTAAGTTGTGAAATGTGTTCAGACAAATCCCACATGACTCTTCATTCTCTGTGGACTAGCAGCCCTCCTCTGAGGCAGGCTCTTCTCACAGCAAATCACGGGAGTCTTACAGGGCAAGGAAAAACAGGCAGGGCATTTATAGCTGCTGTTCATGTCATGTCTGTCAACTTTCCATTAGCTAAAGCAAGTCATGTGATCTGTTTTATCAATTACACCATTGATAAAACAGGGCAGTCTACTGTGTCCACATTTGGAGGCTTTCTAAAGTGACTGGGGGAAAGGATATGACTATATAATATTATTATAGGGAAGGGGTAAAGAATTGGGAACCAAGATGTAATCTACCACATATTCTGATCCCAAACAGATAACTTTTTATAGAAAAGGCAAGGTAGAATGCCCATTCAGGTCAGGGTTTCTTTGTGTATTGTGGACCTAATAATCCAATACTCTAGAGAACAAAGATCAAGCAACTCCTGAAACTGTTTCTGGGTAAAAGATACTTGGCAAGTGGGATTCAAGTGAAAGTAGGTGTGTGAGGAGAGTCATAGGAAATTTTCAATACACATGTGGTTTGGAAGGAATCTAGAAGCCAATGTCCTACTCAGCTGTATATTCCTAGTGGCTAGGCCATAATGTGTACTTGATAGATGTGTATTTGGGAAATGGATTCCTTAAGTAGCTATAGTTGTTGACTAGTGAGTTGTGATGAGAAGGGTCTGAAGCCAAATATAGGTCTGCGATTGATCAGTGACATCTGCAGCAGGATGTCCAGCCTGTTTTCTTCTCTTCCATTCCCTGGAAGAAGAGTTGTGTTGGGCTGCACATTAAATACACAAACACTAATGAAAGCTGATGAAGAAAAAAAGGTCTGTGCATACTTTTTGTGATATCTGACACCACAGACAAACAAAAGTCCTCAAATAACCTGTATGTAGCCTGCAGCCTGCAAGGTGGACACCCCTGAGAGACACAGAGGAGCCACAACATTTATCATTTCTGCATCACTAAATTTCCCCTTAGATGAGTTATGTTTCTTTTATCTTTAATACCTATTAACTCTATGAGGTCTGACAACTAAGTTGGTGAACTATTTTTAGAAAAAGTGCTACATACCTCATTGCTGAGTATCACTCTGGTCACCTTCAAAGTACTCCCCTTGGGAAGCTATGCCCTGACACCATCACCTGGTCCACTGTTCAAAGCAATTTTGGACTTCTTTTTCTGGAATGGCTATTAGAACTATCATTATATTATCCTTAATGTCCTAAATGTCATCAAAATGTCCTCTTTTCAATATATCCTTATTTTGGGGTAAAGAAAAAAGTTATTGGGGGCCAGATCAGGTGGGTAAGAAGAGTGTTGCAAGGCAATTATTTGTTTACTGGCTGAAAACTCCTTCACAGCACCGTGTGAGCTCTTTGCCTTTGTTCACTGGTGAGTTCCTTCAGGACCATTTTGCACACATCTTCCTCCTGCCAAGACTTTCAGTTAAGATTTTCCTAACTGTTCCTCTGCCAATGTTTACTTGGTCAGCCATGCTTCTTTTAATCAAATGACAATTTTGACACGTAATTCAAGGAATTTTTGCCATATTTTTGTAAGTTCTGCTCACTACTAGCCACCCTGACCTCTCATCAGTGATGCTTTCTCTCCCCTCAGAAAAATGTCTAATCCTTTTGTATCTCACCATGGCATTATCCACATAAACTTGGACTTCCACTCTTGCTAAGTTTAATGAGAAATTTAAGGTTTGTTCGTTGCTCTAATACAAGCTCTAACATTCTTGTGATGGCACATAAAAATATGCAACGACATTAGTGAATGCCATTCAGCAAGACACTGCCACATGTAAACATGAACACAACTGTGAGACAATGATATACCAAGGTTATGAAACCTTGCTGAGTTTGTATGGTGCTGCCAATGTAAGCATGTGGTGGCAAGTTCACGAACTCAATTGTTAGACTTCATATGACTGAGATTCCTTGAAGAGAAAGACTCAAAATTATCTGTGAATATCATGCAGTACCTATCAGAAAGAGAAAAGCAGAGTTTCTTAATTCAATGAAGTGGTTCAGCACATACTTTTTGAGATCATATAGAGCAAGATTCAGCTTCCACCAGTAACTTCAAGGCCTTACTCATATACCTTCAGCATTTTCCATTTCCTTTCTCCTTATAGGATTTTGAATTAAATGAGATGATACATGCAAAGCTCTTAGCATAGTACTTGGCACATCACAAATCCTGCTATGTTATTGATAACTATTGTATGAATTTAATTGTAGTCTTCATTGTTGGAAAGTTGAAATGGATTTACAGATCAGAAAGGGTAGAAAAGGTTTGGCACTTGTAGCTCAGTGGCTAGGGTGCCGGCCAAATGCACCAGGACTGGTGGGTTGGAACCTGGCCCAGGACCTGCCAAACACCAGGCATTGTGGTGGTGCCTGTAGTCCCAGCTACTTGGGAGGCTGAGGCAAGAAAATTGCTCATGCCCAAGAGTTGGAGGTTGCTGTGAGCTGTGATGCCATGGCACTCTACCGAGGGTGCCATAGGGAGAGTCTGTCTCAAAGATAGAAAGGATAGAAAATATGGCTACATGATAATATTATAGAGCTGGTGTCAGTCCTTCGCCTTTGAGTTGGAGTCTCTGATAATGGTTATTCTCAGTGCTAAAGCGAAAAGGAAAGCAAACAACAGCAACAACAACAACAAATCAAAACAGCAACATATTCTTTGGAATGCCCAGTTTAGCCTGGGAGCGAAGAACAGGCTCACTTAAAATCACCATGGTAACATTTTCTACCCTCCACTCTGTTCTTATTTTTTTTTTTTTTCTCCTCCGCTCACTTATGTTGGCTGAAAAAATGAAAGTGGAGAAATTCTCCCTCAAGTAATCAAACATGCCAATTAGTAAAGAAAGACTTCCAGGTCCCAGGAGTTGGGTGGCAATTTGTAAGCACCAGTTGTATCAGGGTACATTTGGTGTTGCTGGAAGCCTGGCATCCTCTGAGAAGGCCAGTTTGATTGTTATCCAATTCATTTGCATGAATGCCTGGCCTGCTGAGTCTGGTTTTCCTCTGTGGACACTCAGGGAGAGCAAAGCAGAGAAAGCTAAGCACCTATCATATTGATTTTAATCTAATGTTTGCAGAGTGTGGTTTCCATTAAATAGAAGCCACTTGTGGCAGGATGAGAACTACTCAGGAATCCTCTTGGTATAAAGTATTTTGCTTGACCAGGTGACTGGAGCCTGAGAGATGGGTTCAAATTTTGGCTCCATCCGTCAAAGGGAAATGAAGATGGCATTGACTCTCTCATATAGTTATTGTAAGAATTATGTCACGGTCTTTCTTGTAATCCTCTAGTGCAGCAGTTCTCTACCTGTGGGTCGCAACCCCTTTGTAACAATGAAAATACATCGTGGCATAGGAAGGTTGAGAATCACTGCTCTAGTGGTTGGTCACTGAACTTTGAATAAAATCCTATCTTCTTAACCTGGGTTATGTATTTCTCTGTCTTCTGGCACCACTATTACCTACCACTGTCCCTTTTGCAGATAATGATCTGAACACCCTTATCTTTACCAAACTTCTTCCAGTTTGTCAAGGCTTTTGTACCTGCTGTTCTCGCTGCCTTGAATGTTCTTCACCACAGTTTCTATATACTTTCTTGTCAAAACTGTCTCAGCTAAATTTTTCATGTCAGCCACCCTCAGGAGTGTTACTATTGTCATCATCACCATTACAAGCATAATTCCCACTACCGTCAACTACCACCACCACCTTCACCACCATCATCACCATTATCATCATCATTATTAACATTTATTAAGTACTTATTATGTGTCCAGAACTATTCTTTAGCATTACTTGCCTACTAACTCATTTAATCTTTATGCCAACCATATAAGTGGGTTAAATTATCATCCCTATGTTGTAGATGAGGAAACTGAGGCATGAGATGGTTCAGTAGTTTGCAGAAGGTCACACAACTAAGAAGGGACAGAGCAAGGGTATGAATCTAAGCAAATACTAAAAGGTAGTATTTAATCATTGTGACTTTCCAGTTTCTTCAAATTATCCATTCACATCAATCAGTTTAAATTCTATGCATAGCAATTCTCTCTGATATTTTTTCTTGTTTAATTTATTTTGTGGTTTACTTTGTCTCTACTCCCATTTCATGTAATCAGTGAAATGAACTAGACTGTTTTGCTCACTTCTACATTCTCAGTGACTTTAAGGAAAGCCTGACATTTAAAATGTGTTCAATAAATATTGGTTGAATGAATGTTATAAATCTAATATCAAGCTTAAGCTTGATTATTTCCCAAGATTAAGCTTGGGAAATAACTGGATTTTAATACATGTTGCTTTCCTTTACCTTTACAACCTTCGTTGCAGTTGAAATGACTCCAGTTTTGACTATGATGGAGCCCTCAACTTTTTAGTACTACAATTTCTTCATTCTCTTTCCCAGGGTTTATTATTATTATAGAAATCTCTAATGTTCCCTTCAGCCAGTGAATTTTTTTTTTGAGTCTCTGTATCTTACTCTCCATGTCAGTAGCCTTAATTTTAATACGTCTTCAAGTTTAGACTGGAGAAATCCAAAGTAGGTTTTAATTAGGAAAAGTTTGGAAACACTTTTGTACTTTGGCAAATTCAAACTCCTCTGCATAAATTTAGTGCTCTGCACAAAATGATCTGAATCAGAAGATAATTCCTTTTTTTCTTTTGTATTTCAGGTGCAAAGAGTTAAGTATGATCATCGCTTTATGGAACATCATTGCCAGAGGTATGCACAAGGCCCATTTTCATTAGTATTTAATTTATTCATTTTCTTTATCCCTTTCTTTGTGTTGACATTTTGATTTCTTCCCCACAGACAGCGATTCTAATGTTCTCAATATATGTGTTTAATGTGTTATCTTGTGTTGGTGCGACTCAACACAAAAGGAATAACACTTAGTCAATTCACATTGAATTGAGGGACCCAGGGAGGCCAACACCAGCAAGCACTCTGCAAGGAAAAACAAGAGTGTGGCCCCCCAGTGTTCCTCACTGGCTTTTATTGAAATCATAGGCATGAGAAAATACCATACAGTGGAAAGCTTCAAAGAGAGAGTAAAGATTAAAAATTAAGTGGTTTTTCTTTAACTGCATAATTAAACTCCCAGCATATCCTATTTACTGCACTTCTGTCTTGCCTTAATCTTATAACTGCTAATATATGATTTAGGGCTGGGACAGTAAGCTCTGTCTAGTGAGTATTGTTTTTAATACTCATATTCAGCTGTGATTTTTGACTTTTGTCCAGATTACTGTTCCTAGTGCCTAGCCCTTTAAACCCTATGCTCTATCCTACAATCTTGTAAAACGTGCATTCTTGCTTTAAAGTTTTGTTATGTTAACTTATGGAAATGGCTTTGTATTATATGTCACTCTGTTTCTGACTTTTTAAAAATTATCAATACTATGGCATAAGATCTGTCCTTGTGGCTATGTGTCATCTAGTTGAATGCTTCTGTTGCAAAGGCCTCTGTGGTGTGTGCCCACCAAATTCTACTTATTCATTGAAAAATTTCTTGTTAATTGCTTCTTAGAACTAGGGCACTGTCCTATGAAATGGAGATTTAGCAGTGAACAAGATAGGCAAGGTTCTCATTCTCGTGAAGCTCAGATTTCAGAGGGGGTAGATGGATAATAAGCAAATGTATAAATAAGAGATATATTTTCAGGGCACATTCCCTTTAAGAGATGAATTTGATCTAAGCTCCAATAGTCAGTTGTGCAAACATCAGGGGTGTGAGAGGATCCTCAGCTAGATGAGCAAGTGCTGATGCCCTTTGGTGGATATAAGCTTGATCTATTCAAGAAACAGTAAGAAGATGAGAGTAGTAGAGCACAGTTGGCCAGGGTGGGGCAGTAGGAAAAGATGAGACGGGAGAGGCCGAGCCAGGAGAGACGGGACATGCCAGCAGGTTAGGTTTGTTCTAAGTAAATAGAAAACCTATGGAATGTTTTAAGTAGATATTACAGAATTTATGTTATGTAGATATCTCTATTCTCTCTTACTTTAGTAGGTTTTAGAGGTGGGGAGATCTGGATTTGGAGTCTCTGTGTGTATAGGGAGATTTATTACTCTATCCCCTCCCCTAGTACAGTTGTTCCTGGCATCGGCACCGAATAATATATGCTCTGTGTCATTACGTTAGGTTTAAGAAAACTACATGATGCCACATATTATTCAAAATCAGTGACCCTGGACTCAAATACTTTTGAATTAGGGACCAG
Organism: Otolemur garnettii; assembly: GCF_000181295.1. Taxonomy (NCBI): domain Eukaryota; kingdom Metazoa; phylum Chordata; class Mammalia; order Primates; family Galagidae; genus Otolemur; species Otolemur garnettii. Next base: position 68,380,095 of record NW_003852396.1, on the reverse strand, counting down.
CCCCAGATCCATCCAGGGTGCAGTGAAAACAAAGCCTGACGCTATAGAATCTGAAGCTTCTCTCATCACTGAGGTGCACCAATAGCCCATTACCAGAAGATGATGACTCCTTCCTGAGCAGAGACATGCCACAGAAGACTTGGGTGGAGATGCATGGAGAGCTGGTTGTTTCTATGATAGCTATGTAGAGGTGCAGTTTGCGTTGTTTAGTTAGTGAAGGTAAAACTTCAGATCACTAGATCATCCCATTGAATATTCTAAACATTTTCTTCTGGGCATAATACCGTATGTCCACACCTATTTTTAAGGCTTAGCATTCATCTTTAATTGAGTCTAAGTCATCCTTTAACATTAGGTAACAAGTTGTGCAGTTGTGCTGGAATATTTCCTTACTGGAGTCCCCAACCTGGCCCACTTCCCCTGCTGTCTGTTGTCCTAGATCAGTGGGCACTTGATCAGTGCAGTCTTCAGTTGCACATTTTCCTGTCTTCAGCCTTGGAGTAGCCAGTCCTCCAGTTTGTTTCTCCACATCATAACCTCTCAAGTGGTTAATGGCTCGTAAACAGGTAATGAGCTCTCAGTGTACATTTAAAGGAGTCCATGATGAGTAATCCTTTGTGTTGTGAATAATCACCCAGTAATTTATTTATTTACCAGTATAGATTTGGAGGGTTTCATTAAAGAATGTCCTTGTAGCTGTATTAAGGAGAATTAAAAGAGTGTTTTTGGAAACTATTTAGCTAGGGAGAGAGAAATAAAAAGGATATTCAAGGTGAGTGATGTGAAATAATGGGATGTATAAAACTTTAGATGAGGGGAGGTTTTTTGTAAACCTAAAGGAATGAATATCTTCCAGATAGCATTTTGGGAGAAAAATATTGGGGAAAAAGATATTTAAGTAGAAAAACTCACACCATCCATTCAATCTGCATGTAGACTTCATGTTTGCCATACAGAAATTTAGTTGTGCAAAAGGGTATGACAAGCAAACTGTCAAAATGCTTCACATATGAGCACACATGGGACCAGCTACATAATTTGTGGGGCTCAGTGCACAATGAAAATGCAAGCCCTTTTTGCACAAATTATTAAGAATTTCAAAACAGTGATTGTGGAGCAGTAGACTAGGAACAGGGCCTTTGATGAGTGGAGCGTTACACAAAACACATGCCATGAAATTGGCCCTGAGCACAGAGTTGCTTTTTTTTTTTTTTTTGGCAGTTTGTAGAAGATGCAGTCAGTGTGAAGAGATAAAAAGAATATGGACTATGCAATGGGGAAGACCTGGATTTTAGTCATAAGTATCTTCAATTAAGCTTTGTGGCTAGCCACATAACCTCACTGAGCTTCAGTACCCTCATCTTTTAAAATGGAGATGTTGCTTGTTAGCTTGTAGTATTCCTGAAAGGATTAGTGAGACATCACGTGCAGTGCCTTGTCAGGAGTGTTCAGTAAATAGCAGCTATGATGATGGTGGAACAAGGTCAAAAGCTGGAACTCTGGAATGACTACCATGTTTGTTTTCTAGTGACAGTTTCTTCAATAGACCTTATGGCATTATAGAATTTAAGCTTTTTTTAAAGACCAATTCCGGGGTAGAGCTCCTGGTACTTATAGAGAGTAAGAGCAGAAGACAACAGAGTTGAATCTCATGAGGCTTTTCTCTTCTTGAGATGCTTGTAATCTAGTCAGTGAGTTAAGGATTCAAATGGCTTCTCTGTAATGTAGAAGAAGATAAGTGATGCAGGAGAGGTACTTGACCACACAGTGAAACAACTTAAAGAAAAATGAAGCCACATATGGTTAGGGAATTACTACTTGATTGGGGTGGTCCCTTTATTGCTGCAGAAGATGAAATCATTAAAGTTGAAGAAATAAAGGCTTCCACAAATTATAAATTAAAATGTCTTTGTAAGCATCATTCGATTGTCAGATAAACACTTAGCTTGGTGGCCTCAATAAGCCATGCTTTGCAGTGTTCATGGATCCTTCTCCTTGAATCTCTATGACTTTGTGAATTGCTTTGCTCATTTAACATGGTGGAAGTAACATAATGCCAGTTCCAATCCCAAACCTTAGAAAGTCCAAGAAGCTTTTACACTTGCACAATTAGGGCCTTGAACTACAGTTCTGGCGAGATCATGTGGAGAGGTTACAAAGAGAGTCTGAAAATACCTGGATGAGAACTAAGGGCCCACTTGACAGTGAGAACTGTGACCCAGATATCTGATCCAAGTGAAGCTCTTCCAGCCATTCCCCAGATATTTGATCCAGGGTAGCTGAGGCACTTACCCTGGCTTATGACTCTAAATACTACTCATCTACTGAGGACCTTTAAAGTCATTCCTTAGGGGAGTGTGATTTCAGATTCATATACCTAGCAGCTATCCTGAAAATTCCATTTGCATTTCTAATAATTACCTCAAATATGGCCAAGACAGGACTTTCATTTCTTATCTCCTCCACCTTCACCAGGAACTTGAGACACTTTTAGATACACGAGAGCATACTTACCTGGGTGTTTCTATTGTTCTCTTCCTGAAATGATTCTAACTGATCTAGTCTGCTATTATTTATTTATTTTTTACATCTAGCTTCTGACCTGTATTGGTGACTCTTATCACTATCTTTTATCTGTGTTTTGACTTGGATGGCCTTCCCTTTTGGATAGTTCTAGAATGGCAAACCAAGAGTAATTTTGTTATTGAAATGAATGACATGAATAATCTCCTGAAGACAGAATGGTCATGTCCCTCTGAAATCAGGTCACCAAGTAACCCTTTTAGCTGATTTACCATTGCCATGAGCTCATTTGTGATCACATGCTGTGAAGTCCTGTTTCCTCCTTCAGAAGCCTGATGGCAGGCAGGCTCAATCATTACAACCCCAGCAAGGACTCAGCTGTGGAGAGGCATGGATGATATTGCTGTCAAAGGAGAGACGCCTAATCTCATTGTCTTTTCTTTCGTTCTCAGAGTCTGAGGACTATATAGACCTGAGTAGAACAACTACATGCCTTGTTTTGTAGATAGGCATATTTCGCAGTGAACCTGTGACTGTGGTCATCTAGGATTCAGATACTATCCTCTTCCCAGGAAAAGTGGCATATGTTGACCAGTCAGATTAGGGATTCTTTCATGTTAGCAAGTGGCGTTGATGCTACAATTTGGGAGGGCAGTTTTTATAAAAGATATCACCTGGCAAGGCTAACCTATGTGGGGATCACTGATCTATGGGTGATAATAAAATATAATAAAATGTTAACTTTTTTCTTTGTTCCAAAGTTGTAAATTTCAAATCCCTCCCTCCTTGAATCCCCATTACCCCTCTCAGTCTGACTGTGGCTCTGTCGGACACTTAATGGTAAACAGATTGCTCTGGAGAGAAGAAATGAGTATTGTTCAGCTGTGGGGAAAGGAAGAATACGATCTCATTGTTCATTGCATATCAAAAGTAGCGTTTCCCTCTTAGCCTGGAATTTTCTGGCAACTGAAGTAAATTCTTGAATTATGAGAGAGGTCCTTGAAAATGTGTGGCTTTAAGATGTCAAAGATATGGATGCTTTTTTTTCATTGTCCTTTTTGATTCCATGTATAAGTGAGATCATGCAGTATTTTTCTTTCTCTATCTGGCTTATATCATATCATGTCCTCTAGGTTCATCTATGTTGTGACAAATGGCAGAATGTTCTTTGCAAAAGCTGCATAATATTCTAGATGTGTGTGAGGTCTGACAATTAAGTTCACTAACTCATCCTAGGAAAAATGCTACCTACCTCATTGCTGGATATCACCACTGTCATCTTTGAAATACTCCCCTTGGCCATCTGGTGACTCTATTCCAACTTTATTTTTTTGAGACAGAGCCTCAAGCTGTCCCCCTGGGTAGGGTGTTGTGGCATCACAGCTCACAGCAACCTCCAACTCCTGGGCTCAAGCGAGTCTCCTGCCTCTGCCTCCCAAGTAGCTGGGACCACAGGCGCCCGCCACAACGCCTGGCCATTTTTTGGTTGCAGCCATCATTGTTGTTTGGCGGGCCCGGGCTGGGGATTCGAACCCACCACCTCAGGTGTATGTGGCTGGTGCCTTAGCCGCTTGAGCCACAGGCACTGAGCCTATTCCTATAACTTTTTGATGAATATATTCAGAGTCATCAAGATTACATAGCTAAGTGATGTGCAATATTTATGTCTCTCATGCCATAGCTGATTTTTTTTTTTAACCAAACCACAGACAACAGATAAACTGAGTTTGTGTAACATATACTGTATTAATGTGTTGCAAGTTGCTTTTGGCCTTTGGTGATCTCCTGCACACCAATGAGGATGTGATGCCTGCTTCAGAGACTCAAAGGAAGAATATCAACTTGACCAGAGAAAGAATCTATCTAGTCACCAGCTTGGAATCTTCTGATTTATTATGAAGAATTGGCAAGAAATTCTTAATCTTGTATTTATAGCCTTGCTGAACTTTACCATGGAGTGACTATTTTTAACTATTGACAACAACTTTATTTGTTGTACTTTTCCTTTTGGTTTCTGCATTAAATAGGGTTTGCTTTTCGCTGCTTGTCCTAACAATCCCAAATAAAGATAGTTTCATCCCATAGGGGTTTATTTCTCTTTCTTACCAAAAATGCCTTAGTCGATTCAGTTGTTTCATAAAGTTGTCATGAACTCAGACTCCTTCTTCTCTCTCTTTCTCCCTTTCTTTTCATGCTTTCCTCTGAAAATGCTGTTTTAAAAAATTGACAAAAATTGTACACATTTATGGTGTACAACATGATGTTTTTGATATATGTATGCAATGTGGAATGGCTAAAGCAAGCCAGACAACACATCTGTTATCTCACATACTTAATATTTTCTTTTGGAGTGAGAACATGGAAACTTTCTCTTTTAACTCTGCCATATCTCTAGTGTGGTTTTCATTTTCAAGGTCACAAAATAGCTCCTGTATCTTTCAGGCATCATGTTCATATTCCAGATGAGAAAAGGTGGGTAGGAAAAATGGAAATGGGAAATCAACAGACTGTTTCAACATTCCAAATAATTCTGTCTTTTTAAAAAAATTAATTATCTAAGTGGCCTGGGGAGAGACATAGGCCATCTCAGTGTGCCGCAGGATCTTTGAAGATTGCATGTTTTAACTAGAAACATTGCTGCTTCATACCAAATAGAGTTCTATCAGTAAGAAATACTAGGAGAGTGGATGCTGCATAGGTAATGACTGGTGCTTCAGGTGGGCAACGTCCATACATATTCTTATTTCCAGACATAGGTCAACACCCTTCAAGTTTCATTCAATTATAACTTTCAGCTCAAAGTCCCAAATCAGGTTTTTTAAGCTGCCATAATGAAGAAATTTAATGATTTTTTTGTCTGTCTCCTATACATGCAAATATACAATGGAGAGGAGAAAAAAGGAAACAGAAATAAAACTATAATTGAGAACAGAGGAATTAGAAACATGGGAAGTCCAGAGCAACCATCAGGTCCTCTGGCTGAAGGATGATGGCTCCTTGCCCTGGCAGTGGACTCCATGCCTTGGTAGTTGATCGGCATTCTTGGCTCTGCTCTTTGGAACTACAGTTCTGGTCCACTATCCCCAAGGCCCAATCTGAGGGGCATTGAGAAGGTTGTCACTCCATGGAGCTGTCTTGCTTTCACATCCTGCTTTAGTCGCTGGAAGCCAAGGGACTTAGGATTAGGGGTTGAAAACCATAGACCTTTGGTGGAGTTGTTTAGGCAAAATTTCCCTCAAAATTCTTGTCAGGCATACAGCCTATGATTCATTACCTGTGAAAGTAATAACAGCGGGTATCTTGCTTAAATGTTGTTTTGAAGCCTGAAGATTTTTCCATTTACATATCGATGACTATCCTGTCTGTTAGTTTAATGGTTTCTGTTTTGAGGCAATTCAGAACAGCAGGGTTTGGTGGCAAGACATCCTCCTGATCCCCTCATTGCCAGCAGGTCAGCCTCCTTCACCTGGCAGAGAACTATTAATGGAAGGTGTTTGGGAGAAGTATGCAGATTTGTGGCTGCCTCTTTTAGCAGTTTTACTTTGGAGTTATTAAAGAGCCTGGCTTTTTAAACAGCAAGACTTCACATTGTGTCACCTTCCCACTTAAATTGCAAGTTGGTGGCAGAGAGCCTTTCCCTTAACAAATTGGAATTTCTTTTCCTTTCTCCTGTTATTAATACCTAATTTTGTGTCTCCTTCAGATGTTGTTGAAAGTGGCAAGAAAGACCCTGAATACACTTCTCAATTGGACACATCGAGTTGTTTGTGTCCTTTCCTACTTCCCAGACCCTCAGTTGCCATCCCAACATCAGCCCCCTCCACGGTCAACCAACCACATGCCAAGAGTCTCTGACTCCTCCTGACATTTCATATCAGCTTGAAATGCCACATCGGAGGGTGTGACATGTGGCTTTCTGGGTGGCTGCTAAAGGGACTGTATGATGTATCTAGAAAAATGGGAGAGTTAACTCTTCAGGAGATGAACATTGTCCGGGGGAAACAAGAGGCAGTGGAGGGAAAAGCATGCGCTCCCTCTCCTTCCTCCTTCCCGTGGAAGCCTCTGAGCCACAGTTTCTTCCTGCAGCCTGACTGGGGAGGCCACGTTGTTTAGTAGATAAGAAGGCTAGATACCGCAGGTGACTGCTCATACTGCAGACATTGCCATGGAAATGGGATTCCTTGGTGGCTTCCCAAGCTTCTCGTTTCCCTTTTCCTTCACTCTGCACCGGGATTCTACTTCTCAAATAAAGCAGTAGTACCTAATTTCTGTCTGATTTTGTTTTCTAGTGAAGCTGAGATAATACCCCACATTGTGACTTTTTCTTACCATTTCTCATGAAACTAAAGGCAGCTGATCTGCAGCCAAAAGCAGTCAGAAGTTTGATGAAATAGTTTGCAATTGCATACCAAGGATCATTGGTTTTCTAGCCAGTCAAATCTGGTCTCTCACTTTCAAAAGACCTATTAAGCCTCCCCTCAGCCACAGGACTGGCTATATAGTTTGCAGGCATTTCTTGTTCAAAAAGTGGGAAAAGGCGCTTTTAAAAGTATTAAAATATAAGGACTTTGTCTTTCTTCTATGATCTTTATCTTGACCTATGCGATGCTGGCTTTCAAGGCAAATATAAGAACTTTTAGCTTGTTTTATGGAATCACTGGAAGGACACAGTTTGGATTTCATTGCTTGTACATTCTTTTGTATTTTCTTCTTGCCAGAAGAGTGGAAATGCACAGCAGTAGCGATTCACCTGTTTTTCTTTTACTTCTATGTCTGTCCGCACTCTCTTTGTCTTACCAGAAGACTGTAGGAAAAGGAGCTCTGGGCTGTCCTGTGCCTCCTTTTCATTCTCTATGCTAGTTATATCCCGTTACTGTAGACAGGATGGCTTAAACAACAGAAACTAATTTTCTCACAATTCTGGAGGCTGCGAGTCTGAGACCAGGTTGTGAGTGCCATAGGGTTCTGATCTGGGCTTGTGGGACAGCCACCTTTTTACTGTAGCCTTACGTGGTGGAGGGAAAGAAAGAGCTCTTCTTTTCCTCTTCTCAGAAGGGCACAGTCCTGTTGGTTAGGAACCACACCCCCATACTTAATTTATCCTTAATTACTTCTTAAAGAGCATTTCTCCACACACAATCACATTGGAGGTTAGAGCTTCAACATAGGAATTTTGAGGGAACACAGTTCAGTCCATAGTTTTCTATGTTGCCATTTTCAGCGTAAGTGGTTAGTCGTTATATGAAAGTCACATGAATAAGGCAGGATATGATAGCGTTCCTCAGTCACTCATTTTTCATTCATTGCCATTACCTTGTTTTTCTGTATTCAAAGCAAATTCTGGTTCAACTAGAGTAGCCCTTTGGGGCTACCATTGTCTTCCCCCCAAACTTGCTTATTTGATGGTGGTTATAATGCATTTAACTTATGCCTCTTGTTTGTCTCCTTGTGTTATTGGTCCACTGGAATCCTGCGCTCATGGGGCATTGTGAATACTCTGTACAAATGAATAGCAAGGAAAAACACACACATCTATCTCCTCTGCTCATTGGACTTCCCTTACAAAACATAAGCTTAAATATTAAATTATTAAAAATTTCAAGACAACTTTCACAGAACATTAAAGTAAACATAAAGCCCTTTGGAGCCTTCATGAAGATAGTCCTGCTCAACCAAATTGAACAAAGCCAAATTTTAGGATCTGCTGCATGATCTTTTTGGTACCAATTATGTTTGGCTGCATATGACAGAAAGTCCTAACTAAAAGTTGCTTAAACATGGAGGAATTCTTAGATAATAGAAAGTGTAGGGTGGGTGGTTCAACCTAGTGTGATGGCTCAACAAAATCATTATGAAATCAGTGTATTTCTATCACTTCACGCCACTGTTTCTAAACTTTCAACATCCTGGTGGCAAGATAGCTCCTGCTTTTCTAGGCATCAAAACTACATGCTAGGTAGGAAGCATGAAGAAAGAAAAAAATAAGAGGCAAAGGGTAAAGAAACTAGCTTTTGTCTCCTAAAAGATATTTATTTTATTTCAGAAGCCTGGATGGGCAACTTCTGCTTACCTTTTTTTTTTTTTTTTGGTCATGATTATGTTAATTGGCCAAACTTGGCTAGGATATTTAGTATTTTTAACAGACTCTCCCAATAAAGTTAGGATTCTATTGGCAAGGAAGAGGGGTAGGATGAATAATGGATAGGATACAAGTAGTGTCTATCTGTTAATAGCCTCCAAAGTTCAGGAACATACAACAGCAACCACTTTATGATGATCATAGAATCTATGGGTTAGAAATTAAGATGGGGCACAATTTGTCTGGGTTGTCTTGGCTCCACGCTGTCTGGGTCTCAGCTGGGAAGACTGAAATATCTGGGTGTGACTCAAACAGCCAGAAGCTGGAACTCTCTGGAGTTCCCACTTGGAATAAAAAGCTGGCCTCCCTCATCTAGGGCTGTCAACCGGACAGTAAGCAAGTCTCAGTGTGGCTTGGACGTAGCATGGAAGCTGGATTCTGAGAGAAAAGGCTCTAAGAGGCTTGGCCACAAGCTCCATGACCTTTTCTGAACTAGCCTGTGAGTCCATGTATGTTACCAGTAATAAGTGAGTCGTTAAGGCCAGACCAGATTGAAGGGAAGGAGAACTCTGCCTCTTGATGAACAAATGGGAAGGTCATATTGCAGGACAGCATGTGAGGGGGGAGGCATTGTTGTAGCATCTGCCACAGTTGGCTGTAGGGTTCAGGGATCAATGAGGCTGTTATAAAGATACATTATTGACTGTGCTTTCATGTGATTCTGATCTCTGGAGAGGAAAGCAGAGCTAGGATGGAAATGTGGGTTTTCTATACAAGTTTTTACCCGATTAGAAAAATAAAATGTCTAATGTCTAACTCTTCTTTAGACTCTTGTTTTGTTTGTTGAAAAGCCCAAATTCTATCACTATTATATATAAAGGAATTCAACATGTACTCCCTTAAATATATTATAGTAAAAGAAAATAAAAATAGTAATACTCATTGTTTTTGGTTTGTACAGTTCAATGGGTTTTAACTTTTGGGTGGATTCTTGTTACCACTATTACTAACCCACCGAATTCTTTTATACTGCTCTTAGACTTAGGCTCCTTCCCACTCCTACTTAAAAATTGCTTTGTTCAGTGGTCGTCAAAACCCTGGGAGGTACACAAGATGATCCAAAGGGAGAAAACAGAAAAGTAACAGAATCTCGATTTCTATTTGCTTTTTATCTTGTCTGTTTACATTTTGGTTTTGTTCATATTTTAAAGTGTATAAAATATATTAACACGGCGGCATGCACTTAATTTATAAATAAATAAGCATGTATTGGGAAGGTTCTTCAAAAATTGATGACTGACAAAAATAAGTGATCAGAAAAGGTTTTAGATTCAGGCTGAACTGCTCACCTCAGACTTTTTATTATGTAAGACCTCCTCCATGTTTAAGCAACTTTTAGTTAGTTAGTTACCATGTCTATGCATGTCAGTTTGGGACCTACAGAGACAGAATTAAAAATGCAAAAGTATTTCTTTTAGAAGTCAAGGCCATAGAAGATAAATGAAGCAAGGAGCAGGAATAGGCTTAGAAAGTCTTCAGACCATGATGCAGGCCTGACAGTTGTGAATGGAGAGGAAAGAGGGAGCAGGGTTGGGTTGGGAGATCCTTAGACTATAGTACAACTCTGAGAAAAGTCTTTTGTAGCTCAGGGGGCAACTGTAGGCTTTGATTACTTGTTAGAGGAATTCTACAATAAGCAGAAATTGCCAGATTCTATATACCCCACTGTGCTCATGGAGAGCATGCCATTGGTCCAAACCCTCAGTGGATCACAGAGGCACTGCTGCTGGGGTCTGTTAGTTAACTGCACTTTTCACAGTAGGTTTCTTTTGAAAGGAGAGCTGAGTTGTGCATTTCTATGGCTGCTATGCCTTGTCTTTGGCAACCAGCCCCCTTGTCAGCCTCAGTGGGTGTTTTTATAAGGAGCATGCCACTGGGCCCCTGTTCCTCCTCCAGATTAATTCAGTGAGCTCCTTAGTAAAGAAGCATGGAACAATTTTGTTCTCTAGTGATACTGATCTTAAGGAATGTTATTAATTACTAAGGCAAAATTCATGGCCATTAACTTTTATTAATGAAATAAGTTTTGTGTGTAAGTGTGGTTTGGAATCGTAGTGGGTAGAGATTCTGACTATGAATTCAAATCAACAAATGTAGGTTGTGACTGATATTAGTAGTTAGTAATTTCTGTGATGGGAGTTCAGAGCCAAAGACAGTAAAGGGATGGAGATACATGTGCTGTGGGGAACAGGGGTATGGAGGCATCTGAGGTCACCTGGAAGTGTTTAAGTTCTTAGCAGATAAACAACTGGGAAGAGGGTTAGAGTGGGGGTTAGTGTTAGAGTCCTGCAGGTGGACTAAGCCTGTGGAAGAGTACAAATAGCCTGGGTTGTAGATTAGGAATAAGGGCATATATTTCACCTCTACCCAGAAACCATCCCTCCTATAGATCCAGATAAACTCTCCCTGTTGCAGCTGTTCCTAAATGTTGCTTCCTACAAGATGGACTGTTAGTTCCTCATCCCTCTGCTTTGACTTTCTTTTTTATCTATTCTTTTCCTTGCAATCAATGGCCAAGTTATTACTTATTCTTCTCTCTTTCTCTAGATGCCATTACTGATTCTCTAGAGCAGCATAGGCTTGACCTAATGGTGACCAGGAGTCTCCAACCAGCTTTCTGACTTTGCTTGAGAAATGTATGGATTTTTCAAGTAGTGTGCAATAAGTCACCAGGGTGGCACTGGAAAGGAAAAGAGAAGGGTAGAAAATAAATTGAGTTTGAATGGTGGCAAAACAAATGCCATGTTAACTCAGGCATTCAATATATAGAAGAAGTTGTCTGATTCTTTGGTAATTAAACTTTAAAGAGAGGCCTGTCTAGCCCCAAGTAAACAAACATAATGATCCTTCTTCTACAATAGGACTTGTGCATGTGATTTCTCACTGAGACTTTCAGTTTTAAGCTGTCATTAAGTTCTTCACAGGAGAATTTGGTTCCTTTTTAATTTATCTGTCCTCTTGGGTTGGAAGAGAGTAAGAGTAATGTGGGAGAAAGGAATGTTAGTGTTTGTGGTGAGAATGGAGGGGTCTGAACGAGGCTGGGATGCTGCGAAAGGAAAAAATGTTGTAGAATTTGAGTTGTTAACAATCTCAGGTAGCATGTACTCCAACATCTCATTGAGTGGTTGGGGAAACAGAAGAGCATACAAGCAAAGAAGTAAAAATATGGAAAAGAAAGAAAACTAAGGTCAAAAGGACTAGGTTCAAGTACCAGCTATGACCTAGGAAAGTTGCTCTGATGCCTGAACTCTTGCCCTGAGACCTGGCCATCCTGGACCTTAGAGGCAATGTGGAATGCTCAAAGGCCAAATAAGACTTCCAGAATCTTAGGCAAAATTCTCAATACTCATTAGCATTTTGGACATAAACACAGATGCAGATTAAATCTCATCTTATGTTGCTCTGCATCCCTTGTAGTCTGGCCTTTCTGATCCCTATAACAACCCTCATCTTCCACCACACACCTATAATGAGAGCCAATATGCAGATTCAGTCTTTATTCCTGTTCTGGAAATGCTTCTGTGGATGTTCTCATTGGGTGACTCTTGGATATTGACATACATGGGTCATTTAGCATTTGAAAGCTTCCATCTGGATTCTTGACTTTAAAATTGTAAGTTCTTCCCCCACACCAAGAGATAGGCCTACTTAGCACATATACAGATGGCAACAATATTAGATTGGATTATCTAACTCTAACATTATAAAGATCAGAACTTAACATGAAAGAATAAAAACATATTAGAGTGATAATAGCACCTAGGAAACAGAGAAAGAGGGACCGCAGGCTAGTATAGCATGGCTGTGGATCTCTGCCCAAAAAGGCAGACTGTGACTGCTGCTCCTCTCAGTCACATGACAGTCCTCAGAGATTTAAACTTCTTCCAACACATGTAAACTCTTACAGTTACACTTCTTTATTTACCAGATGGCAGGCACATCTATCTTAACTCTTAAGGCTCTTGGGAGGATTAAATTAAGTGATGGCTTTATATAGCTTCACAATATTGTTGAAATATTAAGTGGTTGACTAGTAGTTAATAACACTGTTTGGAATAGAACAGGGGATTCCTGTCTTTTCTCATAGCTCTGGGGAGAAAGTTGTAAATAGTAGATAGTGTTGAAGATAACTGATGTTTGAAAACAAAAGGAAGTCAGTGCTAGCAGCTGTAACACCCTTCTTGGAAAGACAATTAAAAATTTTAACATGTACTGTTATTCAAGACATAGGGCTCAGGAACAACACGAGCCTATGGTCTAAACTAAGGGAAGACCTGATTTGCTTCTCCTCTTTCTCCCAAGTGAAGGAGAGGCAGGACTGACCACATAATAACTTCAAGGCTATGGCTTTTAAAGCATGAATTCTTGTAAATAAAGCTCAAACATTTCCTGAGACCAGGGAGCAGGAGAAAAACAAGAGACTCAGAAATTGGCTTTATTACTAATGCTTTTGTCCTAAGTAATATTTCTCTAGCTATCATTCAGAGAGTATCATATTTCATTTTTGTACTTCAGTCTCTAATTCTTTAGAGAAGACCATGAAAATCCATTTGCCATTCTGTGAGTTGGAACCCAGGACATTCTCGTTATTATTATTATCATCATGGAAGATAAAGAAATCTGTCAATTTCACTATTTCCTGCTGCCTGCATAATAACTCAAACTCTGTCTTGGCCATCTACTTTAGGGGACAATATAATGACATTGCTGGGAATTACATATATCTGCTCACTCAAAAGCCAGCAGCTCTTGGTTTGGCTTTTATAGATCAAATTCTATTCAAAGAAGTTATGAGAATATTGACTATTTCTTTTGGGAACTAGGGAATCTTATCTCTACAAAAGTAGGTCTAAAAAGTTCACTGCTCAGTGAGTACCAATTTTCTTCTAAGGAATGGCATGAGCTTTTTGAATAGTATTCTATCTTCTAAACCTTTAGCAAAGTATTTTCAGTTAAACAGTGACTCAAAGGCATTGCAAACAATGGTTCTAGTTCATATTTTCTTACTTGGGAAGACTATGAGAGCACAGTTCCTGCATCTTGACTGTTCACATTAGTTCCAGAGGTTCATTCCATCTACACTCATTGACCACCATGTCCATGTGTTGGGTGTACAAAATAAGTAAGGTCTTGTCTTTGCACTTGAGCATGTTTAGCAGGTCAGCAAGTGTGAACTCTTTTCTACTCTTCAGAGAGTAACCAGAGTTTCCATGAATACTTACGTTTCTAGAATTCTTGTGTTAAAATGTAGCTGCTTGGTTAATGCCTTTGCGTGTCTTTTAAGCCAAGTATCCAGACTTGATTGTGTCTTTTTATGTGCCATCTGGCTATTGCTATTGAATCTAGAGGACTTCAGTGAGTAACTAGTCCATGTAATATTACCTGATGAACACTACCAGAGATGTATATACAAATACCAATGGAAGCACAGAAAAGTTTGTTAACAGATGAAATAATAACCGATCCTTAAAAGGTGAGTTACATTTCCCAAGTAAAAATATGGATAAAGATATCTAGGGAGTAAACAGCCTGTGTGAGAGGACAGAGGCATGAGAGAATGTGGCATATTTGGGCATTTCCATAGTTGGGCACTTCCCAACTCTTTTTTCCACCCCCACCCCCTTACCATAGAAACCCTTCTTCTATGTCAGTTGCGTGCAGTTCAGAGTTGTTCGGATTTACTTATGGGTAATGATTTTTTAAGGGATCACATTTTTACTTAAAACTTTAGCCTATGGGGCCAGATGTGGTGCCTCACACCTGTAATCCTTATCCTAGCACTCTGGGAGGCCAAGGCAGGTGGATCAATCACTAAGCCATGGCACTCTACCTAGGGCAACAGAGTGAGACTCTGTCTCAATAAATAAATAAGTAAATAAATAAATAAATAAATAAATAGATTAGCCTGTGAATTGAAGCATCAAAGCAAGAAAAAAAATCAATAAACATACCAAGTTCTTCATGTAAAATGTTTTCTAGTTAATGATTATGATTATACGCTGAAATAAAAGTTGTCAAAATGCTGATAAAAAGAATATGAGGAAGCATGTTGAAAGCAAGACTGATGAGATAGGTAGAGCAGCTCTTGAAAGGGAAGAGTCATTCCCCTGCCGGACCTGGTGCTCCTGCTACCGTGGTGGTTCTTTCCCCTGGCACTAGAAAGTTATTGTGTCTCTCATATGGCTATAGTATTTTCAGTTAAATGTATGCATGTTCATGTTTGTAAACATGTTTATCTTTGCTAAACATGTCAGTTATTTGAGGGATAGTTAAGCAAATTCGATTGCGTTTATTTCTCCTCACATTGTATAAGGGAAGCATATTCCAGCCACATGTGACATATATTTATTTCCATGGATTTATTGTATTTATGTGAAAGTTTTGTTACATAATAATAGTGCAGAAGATGAAAGCTCAACATTCAAGTATGTGTGGTCTATCTTCTGTGGAGGGCCTGAGTCTGCCATCTGTGAGACCTGTATATCACAGTCTTCAATTGGACTTATATAATATGTTACAATACAAATTGTGTAATACATAATATGAAACACATGATATACAGTATGTGATGTATAGTGATATCTGATATGTAATTTAATCAAATTGTATATTGTATTATATACGATATCTACACATTGTATATATATTCACCTTTCCTTTTGTGCAACTTGTCAATGTTGTTGCTGATCCTGATATTGATAGAGTATGGGGTTATAGACATCTTTGGCCATGTCTAATTTCTGTCTTGATTTCATAATTATTTAAATATGAGAGACTTGCATCTCTTATGCCAGGCCACATTTTAACACAAACTGAGAGTGACTACATATTCTGTCTCTGTGTCTGCACATACTTAGCTATAAACTTTCTGTTCTGCTCCTCACTTATCAGATAAATCCTGAGTGAATTTCTTGAGTTAGTAAATTTCTGACTAATTTTAATTATTTGGAAAATGAGGAATAAGTGATTTAAGGTAGATTACTTAACCTCTGTTAAGTGGAGATAATCATAATACCTATCTTATAGAATTGCTGTTAAGGTTCATTGAGACAATTTTTATAATGTGTTTTCCCAGTGCTTGGCACATGGCAAATGACCAGTAAATATTAGTTGTTATTGTCATCTATTATGATATTTAGGGGTGTTGTTATCTCATTTTCTGGCATTAGGGTTAGATCATGTACCATAAAACATTACAAAACACTGGGTATTGATCACCCAGGGCTCGTGATTGCTGGATATGGCTAATCTCCTGGATGTGGTAACTACTCTTACTATTTGTCCACATCTAAGTTGGTAAACATATTTTTTCTAAATCCACTGTGTGGAATCCTCATAGTAGCTCTATTGCCTTAATGTTGGCTTGGATTTATAAAGCTTAGCCTTCTAAACTCTTCCTAAGGAGTCAGCCTGTGATTCAGGTGGATACTGATTGGTGCTCCAGCTTGATTATAAACTTAGCTATGAACCTTAAGGAAATAGAGATGTTCATGGAGAAGATTAATAATGAACACATGTTAGCTAACATCATAAATAATATACCATATAATGGCTCTCTAGTCTGATTCAGGGAACATCCAGACTTTCTATGAATTCTGATAAGTCCCAAGAAGCCCCATGTTGGGATCTGCCTAACACAGCACCAAGATAGAGCACCAAGATACTCTTAATGGGGCTTGTGTGCATGAATGTATGTATGTGTGTGAGTGAGAGTGTGTGTGTGTGTGTGTGTGTGTGAGAGAGAGAGAGAGAGAGACTGGATATAGCTTCTGAAGTCCAAGAAGATCTTGCATAGAGTAATCCAGCCCATCTAGCTCATGACCTTTTGTTGCTGATCTATTGCAGAAGCAGGGGAAGGAGTTGTTGTCACTAAATAGAACTAGAATTTATATATCTCTGGGGGATATAAAGTTTGATAGAAACTAAAGACTTTGGATGGCTACATCTCTTCTTCTAGTAGAAGGAGACAACTTTGGAAGAGAAGGAAGAATAAAGGAGAAGAAAGAAAAGGAAAACAAGGAAGAGAAAGAGGAGCCTCAACAGTTTATTTGGAAGAAGTGGATGCATTTTTCTGGATTTTGATTTTGAAATATAATGGTGATCTCCTTGGGGAAAAAGAGATATGTTATAAATAGCAAGAAGAATGTGCTTATTGGAATATTTAATGACTTAAGCAAAGGAAAAGTGACAGATATTCAGAAACTTGATACCCAAGAGAATAATACATAAAATAGAAGAATAACAATATAATACCTTGGAGAACATATAGCATACCTTGGAGATATTTCATGTTTAGTTCCAGGCCATCACAATAAAGTTAATATCACAACAAAGTAAGTTGCCTAATTTTTGGCTTCCCGGTGCATACAAAAGTTGTTTTTACCCTATGGTACTATAGTATGTTAAGTATGCGATAGCATTATGTTTAAAAAATAATGGATATACATTAATTAAAAGTACCTTATTTCTAAGAGATGCTAGCAATCATCTGAGACTTCAGTCAGTCACAATTTCTTGCTGATGGAAGGTCCTGTCTTGTTGACTGACAGGAGTGCTAAAGCTTGTGGAAGTTGTAGCAATTTCTTAAAGTAAGACAACAATGAAGTTTGCCATATTAATCAACTTTTCCTTTTTGGAAAGACTTCTCTGTAGCATATAATGGTGTTTTATAGAATTTTTTCTAAATTAAATTCAATCCTCTAAAACTCTGCCACTGCTTTATCAACTAAGTTTATA
This sequence comes from Otolemur garnettii, assembly GCF_000181295.1. NCBI lineage: Eukaryota > Metazoa > Chordata > Mammalia > Primates > Galagidae > Otolemur > Otolemur garnettii. The sequence goes on along the minus strand of NW_003852396.1, from coordinate 68,362,697 downwards.
TAATATTCTAAACTCTTTCTTGTCATTTCAATAATGTTTATTATCATCCTCAACCAGGAGTGTTTTCCTTGTCAAGAGGCTACTTTTGTTGCTCATTCCTAAAAAGCAACTCTTCATCTGTTAAAATTTTATCATGAGATTACAGCACTTCAATTACATCTTCAGCCTCCACTTCATTCTACTTCTTTTGCTTTTATACCACATCTGCAGTTACGTCACCTGCTGAAGTCTTGAAGTCCTCAAAATCATCCACAAGGGCTGGAATCAACTTCTTCCAAATTTCCATTAATGTTAATATTTAGACTGCTTTCCATGAATCACAAATGGTCTTAATGGTAAATTTTTTTCCAGAAGATTTTCAATTTACTTTGTCTAGACCCATCAGAGAAATCACTATATATAGTAGCTATACTCTTATGAAAGGTATTTTTTAGATACACGTAGTAAGACTTGAAAGTTGAAATTAGTCCTTGATCCCTGGGCTACAGAATGGATGTTGTGTTAACAGGCATGAAAATCACATCAATATCATATTACATCTCCTTGGAAACCCCTTGGTGACCAGGTACATTGTCAAGGAGTGGTATGATTTTGATAGGAATATATTTTTCTGAGCAGTAGGTCTCCATAGTGGGCTTAAATATTCAGTACAGCATCCTATAAACAGATGTGCTATGGTCCTGACTTTATTGTTCCATGTATAGAGGACACAAAGAGTAGATTTAGTGTAATTCTTAGTAAATTCTTAGAATTTTTGGAATGATAAATGAGCATTGGCTTCCACTTCAATTCACCAGCTGAATTAGCCCCTAACAAGGTAGTCAGCTTTTTCTTTGATGCTTTGGATCCAGGCATTGACTTCTTGTCACCAGCTGTGAGAGTCCTAGCTGGTGTTTCCTTCCAATTTCACCTACTCTGTTGCTTAGTGTAGCCACCTTCATCAATTATCTTGGCCAGATCTTCTAGACAATTTGCTTTCCATCAGCGCTTGTTGCTTCATGTTGTTCTTTTGTATTATGGAGATGGCTTTTTTCCTTAAACCTCATAAAACAATCTCTGCTAACTTGTAACTTTTCTTCTGCAGCTTCCTCACCTCTCTCAACCTTTATAGACCTGAAGAGAGTAAGGCCTTGCTCTGGGTACACTTTACCTTAAAAGAATGCAATAAGTAGTTTGATCATCCATCCAAGACCACTAAAACTCTCCATATCAGCAATAAGGCTGCTTTCCTTTCTTATCATTCACGTGTTTACTGGAAGAGCACTTTTAATTTCCTTCAAGAACTTCTTTGAATTCACAACTTGGCTGTCTGGTGCAAGAGGCCTAACTTTTCACTTTCAACATACCTTTCTCATGAAATTTAATCATTTCTACTCAGTACTAATATGAAGACAGTGGACAAACTGGCCTACATACATACACGCCTACACGTGACAAAAACTCAGTTCATTTCAAGTTGAAGGGAGGGCAGGAGGGGAGAAGGGAGGGAGATTGGTGTGCTCCTACCTAATGGGAACAATGTAGGTGTATATGACACACCTTCTGGGTGTGGGACACAACTACAAGAGGGACTTCACCTAACAAACGCAAACATGGCAACCTAGTTGTTTGTACTCTCATATTAATCTTAAAAAAAAAAAAACTAAAAAAAGAATCATTTCTACCTTGTGACTTAAAGTGGAAGACATGCAACTTTTCCTTTCACATGAACTCTTAGAGGTTTTTGTAAGGTTGTTGATCAACCTAATTTCAATAGCACTGTGTCTCAGGAAATAGGAACAAGTGGGCCCAAAGAGATGGAGTGAGACGAGGAATGACCTGTGAAACAGTCAGAACATATACAACATTTACTGATTAAGTTCGCTATCTTTTTTTTTTTTTTTTTTTTGAGACAGAGCCTCAAGCTGTCCCCCTGGGCAGAGTGCCGTGGCATCACAGCTCACAGCAACCTCCAACTCCTGGGCTCAAGCGAGTCTCCTGCCTCCGCCTCCCAAGTAGCTGGGACCACAGGCGCCCGCCACAACGCCCGGCTATTTTTTGGTTGCAGCCGTCATTGTTGTTTGGCGGGTCCGGGCTGGGGATTCGAACCCGCCACCTTAGGTGTACGTGGCTGGCGCCTTAGCCGGTTGAGCTATAGGTGCCGAGCCAAGTTCGCTATCTTATATGGTATAGTTCATGGTGTCCCCAAACAATTACAATAGTAACACTATAGATTACTAATTACAATGCATCATAACAAATGTAATAATAGTGAAAAAGTTTGAAATATTACAAGAATTACCAAAATGTGGCACAGAGACATGAAGTGAGTACGTGTTGTCAGAAAATGGCACCAATAGACTTTCTTGATTCAGGGTTGCCACAAACCTTAAATTTGTAAAACTGTAAAATCTGTGAAGCCCAATAATGCAAACTATAGTAATAATGAAAAGAATTGTGTATAACATGTAGGATTTCCCAAATGGTTTTATGCGATGCCATGGGATTCAACAACAATCTTGTGAAGTTGTATGAATATGATATCTATATTTTGCATGTGATGATGAATGAGAGTCTCAGAGAGTTGAAATAGTTTTTCTTAGGTCATTCAGCTATTACAGAACAAGTGTGATACTAGAAGCTACATTTCTTGATTGTGGTTTTTATTTCCATTATTGTAGAACATATTAGTACTTTTTATATAATGAGTCCTAAAATTTCCCCCCCCAATTTGAGCCTTACTTGCAATTTTGGTGTTGTTCTTATGGGACATAATAAATTTTAACTTTTGCATATTTTTCTTTGTGCCTTCTTTCAACACATTTGATATTAGAATGTCTTCCTCAATATATGATGAATTCTTGACTTGTCTTTCTATGGATTTCATTTCTGGAAAGGTCAAGTAAAAAATATAGCAAGATTACTAATTTTAGTTTTATTTCTGGCCAACAGAATTCAGCAGAAGTGAAGGATGACTTGAAGAAAATTAACAATGTTGTCTTCCTAATAGTAATAAAAAGAAGGGATGATCCTTGTCAGGCATTTATCTATGAATTGGGGGCATTTTGCAAATAGTCTAGATAACAAATTGTTATCTGGAGCGATAGAAAAGTATAGAAAAGAGAAGGGTTCAATCCAAGAGTTGTTGGATTCACATATTATTCCTCTGTAACAGCAAATCATGGTGGTATAACTTCATAGGTATCTCTAAGCATAGATTTAGTTTGTTATAAAAGGGACATATATTTATTATAAAAATTTCTCTTTAGCTTTCTGTACTCAAAGCACATTCTGTTCAACTTCTGAGAGACGGTGCAGTTAACATTTTGATGTGTATCTTTCCAGACCTTTTACTTATTTAAAGTATACTTGAGATCATTTGGGTTTTCCCAGGTTGGAGGAGTTTCTTGACATGTGGGACTTCTTATTTTTAAACCCAGATAGTCTCAGACAATTGGGATGGTTGTTCGCCCTATGTAAGCACTGAGAGGTGGGAGTTTTGTCTTCTCTGACCCCCTCCCACCCATTCTCTCTAAAGGGCAGGTGAGTGTCTAGGAGGAAGAAAGTGGCTCATTTGATCTCACTGACAGGGAATGGCTAAAGTCTTCCAGCTAACTGTATGGTCTCTAAATGAACATTGTTTGTTCACCTGGTCCCTAAAGTTGGTGACTTATGTAACTTGTGATGTGGTTGCTCTCATTCTGTTTAGGCCTAGCAGTTTCCTTATCCAGCTAGGCCTCTCCTTGGCTCTGGAAGATGCAGCTGATAGTTCTAAGTCACAATTTTATGTAGACCCTGGGCCAAGCCTGTGTTGTAAAGTTACTTCGTTCCCCGTCACAGCAGACCCCATGGCAAGAATGATCTCCACTCAGGGTGTCCCTGCCTTGTAAGAAGTTGGGGAAGACTCGGGAGTTTAAACTCTTTCTCTCTATGCTACTCCACCTTCTTAACTATGCTGACCCTTCTGTAGTGACAGTGGTCTTCTCACAGAATCCAAAATGGGAAGGATGGTGTTCTAAAAAAAGAAAAACAACTCAATTTTCTGTAGCACAGTGCACTGCCCTGCACTGATTCTTGATACTTTTTCCCGTTTTGCAGGTTTCTTCCCCACCTTGGTATCCATCCTTCACATATATCACTCCTTCTTTCTTCCACGTACTTCTTTCCATTCCACCATGTAAAGTTGGTGTTCTCTTAGACTTTTCTTCTCCAGACTCAAGCTAAGAATGAAAACGGAACACTTTCTCCTATCAGTTCAGCTAGCCCCTTTTCCTTCCCCAATTCCTTGGTCCAGAAAAATTGGAATTGTCCCCTCTCTCATCTTGCCTGAACTTTCTTTTCATAAAACACTATCTAGTAATTAGTCCTCAAAGCCTGGCTCTCAATTCTATTATTTTTCTAAAGATACGAAATACATACTTTCTCCTTCATAGACAGGAGGAACCTCATGCATGGTCTAGTCTTAAAGGTTGAAGGCTGTGCGGGGTCAATTTTTTAGAGAAGAATTTTGAAATTTAATGATATTATGTCTGTAAAATACTACCTTTATTAAATATATGGTTAGAGAAACTCGACCACAATTCAACTATGTATTATTTTCTCACTTTTCCTCATCTGACAATATACCATGGATATTTTTCCATGTTAGAACATATAGATGAACTTCATTCTTTGTAATAGTTGTGGAATTTTTTTTTTTTTTCCAAGACAGAGTCTTACCTTGTCACCCTTGGTAGAGTGCTATGGCATTGCAGCTTACAGCAACTTCCACCTCTTGGGCAATTCTTAGGCAATTCTTCTCCATTCTTCTCCTCCATTCTTAGGCAATTCTCTTGCCTCAGCCTCCTGAATAACTGGAGCTATAGGTGCCCACCACAGCATCCGGCTATTTTTTGTTGCAGTTTGGCTGGGGCCTGGTTTGAACCCACCATCCTTGGTATATGGGGCTGGCTCCCTACTCACTGAGGCACAGGCACTGCCCAGTTGTGGAATGTTTTATGTAAAGAACACACTATAATTAATTGTACCATTTCCCTCTAGTAAAGGACATTTAGTTTAAAACTTGGATTTTAAAGAGCACATACAGAGAAGAAAGAAGTAGTGATATATGTGAAGGATGGATTCAAAGAGGGGAACAAATTTGCAAAACTGGAAAAAGTATCAAGAATCAGTTCAGGGCAGTGAACTATGCTACAGATAATGGAAGGTTTTTTTTTATTTTTTTATTGTTGGGGATTCATTGAGGGTACAAGAAAACAGGTTACACTGATTTCATTTGTTAGGTAAAGTCCCTCTTACAGAGTTTTTTTTTAAAAATCTATATTTAAAGCAAGAAGAACAAAATAAAAAATAGATTTGCTCAGTGCTTGGGTAGATGGCATACAGTTGATTGGTTAAATGAAAGAGAATGATTAGTGTCTATTTTGCTTCTATTTCCTGCATCAAGGAAATGGTATTCAAATTGGACAGGGCAAAAGGCATGGTTACAAACTCAAATTTCAGGAATTATAAACACGTAGGACAGTGGCCTACAGAATAGTAAGTGCTCAATAAATATAAAGTTTTATTTTATTTATTGTATAATTACTAGGAATGAAAAAAGATACTAGAAGATTGAAATGGGAAAATCACTAATTTTCAAAAAGGGGAATGAGACAAATTCTGAAGAGAACACATCAATGAAAATGACATCAATCCCTGATCAAATTTAGGAGCAAAATAAATATTTAGAGATGGATTGTGAGCACTCTGAATTGGAAGATGAAATTATTGAAAACAGAAAGTTCCAAATACCAAAGTCTGCCTAAAGTAATTTAATTTCCTTTGTTTGGAGTTTGTCTTTGAATGATTTGATTAGAGAAATTCACTAGACAAAGAAGATCAGGATTTTAGTAAGATATTGGACAAATTGCTCATATATGGTGGTTTCTCATGCATTTTGCACATGCTGTGCTCCCTGGAATATTCTTACATTCTTCATCTGGTGATGATTGCCTATTCCTCTGAGAAGAATAATAGGTTCTTTCTTTCTTGGAGACGAAGTCTTATTCTGTCATCTGCGCTTAAGTGGTATCATCATAGCTCACTATAACCTCAGGCTCCTGGGCTCAAGCACCCTCTTGCCTCAGCCTCCTGAGTGGCTGGGACTATAGGCATGTACCACCATGCCTGGCTAATTTTTCAATTTTATGTAGAGATGAGGTCTTCCTCTTGCTCAGGTTGCTCTCAAACTCCTGCCCTCAACCTCTCAAAGTGCTGAGATTTCAGATGTGAGCACCTGTGCCTGGTCAGAAAAATGCTTCAGAAATATTTAACAACATTTTCTTTTTTCTATTCAGTCTTGGCTCTCCTTGAGTCAGCTGGGCTGTCTGCAAATATCACTTCAGGTAAGTGATGACATATCAATAAAAAAAAAAATGGTGGGGAAAAATAGTCTGTTGTTGGCTTTAGGTTTCAAAAGCCTTAGGTCTTTAGGGAAGCAAAAAGGACTCTTGGCTAGACAAAAGGTTTGGAAGAATACTTTGATGTATAAAAACAGAGCTTCCCTTCCTGGAGCCTAGTCAATAAAGGTAGAGGCCTCTCATGAGGGTTAGAGCTAGTGAGCACCATACAATACCTGTGATGTGGAATCGCTATTTGACATTTTCTTTGTCCTTCCTGACCTCCCTTTAATGGCAATATGACCAGGCATGGTTGATGCCGTCTGTTGCCTATTTCTTTAATATAAGTGCTTCAACCAATGTGGACAGCTCTTCTTTTTATGCCTTTGACATTATGACATTCATAAGTCTCTGAACTAGAGAATGGGAAGTCAGGAACCTAGAGAGGAGGTAATCATGTGAAATGGGACTATACTTGCTGGGGCCTAAGAAGGGTCAGTCTTTTTCTGTCTACACCACCCTTGCTGTCAGCACTGTTGTAAAGGTCTCTACTTTTCGCATTTTTGAGACTTACCTTAAAAAAAAAAAAAGCAGGGTGGCAGGGACAAGGGAGAAGAGGATAAAACCCACCTTTGTTGGTGTGTGTGGTTTCCTCAACACTTCTGAGTTGAGTCTACTGGTCCTTCTTGAGCCTATGTTGAGCTCCAAGTCCACTTATATCATGGCACCCATCACAGGGTACTGCTATTTATTTCTGCATGATCATTTCCCCATTAGACTGTGAATCTCCTGAGGGCAGAGAACAGGTCCCAGCATGTTTGTATTTACTGACACACAGTAGAGACTAGCAAGTGTTTAATGGGTTGAACTGAAGATGGTGAAATGTGTGCGATTACCAGCGTTCATAAGTAAATATATACTTAAAGAATATTGGCTAATATATGAGTGTCAACTTTGAATTATCTCTTTAAGAGGTATTTCTAGGCTTGGACCTCTACTTTTCTGTTTTTATTAATGACTTGAATGAGAACATAACTTGTTGATTATGTTTGAGAGTGATAGGAAGCCAGAAGGGACAAGCAATATACTGAGTAAGAGTCAGAATCTAAGGAAAGAGGAACAAATTGAAATTACAAACTAAATATTATTTAATCAGGAATACGTATAAAAGACTACAGTTAGGTTTAAAAAAATCAACTATAGACTTATGGGAGATAAAGTTTGGAAATATTTGTTAAAGATCTTGCTAGAGCTTTTAGTCTACGAGCATAATGTAAGCCAAAGTAAAATCCCACATTCACTACATTATATATTTAATGCAATTTTGATTACTATTTATAGCAATAAAAAGAAGAGATGCACAAAGGCAAGGGTCCCACAGTCTGCCTCATGGATGAGATCATGGCTGAGATATTGGGTACAGCTCCACACATCATATTTAAAAAGTATTGTGTTGGAGTATTTGAAAGAAAAATACTATATTTTAACGTGAGAATTGAGATGAGATTGTGGCTAGATCACAGGAAAGATGTCCCCTCATCAGAGAGTGAATTTTTTTTGATTCTCAGATGCCCTGTTATAATTAAGGATGATTCAGTTTATGTTTTGTGGCCCAATAGGTGAAAATGATAAGGACACGGATGCTGGGTTGCTATTCATAAGACATTTTTAGCAATGAAGTTCTTCCATCAGTGAAACAGCAGCTTGATTTGGGATAGTCTTCACTCACTGGAAGAGTTTCAGCTAAGAACAGGAGGACAATAATCAGAGGAAATTCCTGATTTGCATATGTGATCAGATTCAGATGAGCCCTACAGTGGCCCCCAATCCCAAGACAAAGCACTCCGTGCTACACCTTATGGCTTAATTGGAAATTATTCTGTGGATGTGGATGGACAAAGAATGTTTTGACCAATGGGCAGAAATGATGGAAAGAATTGCTTAGCTCGAAACAGAGTTGCCTGTATTTCTTTTGCCTTTTACTCTATATTCAGAACACATAGAAGGGAACAGTCTGGGCTGTTGGACAGTAATTCACGCGAAAGAAAAGGAAATAAGTCCTTGGTGGATGTGAATTGTGAGGAAGAATGATGATGCTACTCTATGTTCCATGACTTGTATCTGGAGAAATAACAGGACTTGATCAATGGAAATCCTTGGCAGGGGCAGGGGGATGCCATTGAAAAAGAAGAAATTGTGGGTTTCATCTGGGAGAATGATGATGTTTTCACCCATCTTCCATGGCTCTGAGCCCAGCAGGTGAGTCTGGGACAATTGATGACATCTGACACCTTGGCAGTTGCAGTAATTCTGAGCTATGTGCCATGGTCAAGCAGCTCTCAGTGCTATAGACAGCTTCATTACTATGTGCCCATCCTTCACTTAGCAGCAGACCATCTTCCATCAGCTCAAGATGAATGGCAAAATCTCCCAGGCTGTACATGTTTTCAACATTACCCTCCCTCTTTTGTCCACACCAGCTTTGGTTTATGTGTTCAGCTGCCTGCCATCTGAACTATGGTGCAGAAGGGCCCTGGCATCACCTACCCCTCCAATGACATGTGAGACATAGACGAGAAAATGTTTTCAGTGGACTTGCCATAGTGGGAATCTGTGCAGCAATCAAAGACTGAGAGAGTTTACCCTGCCTTGTCTGGGAATAGGCAGAGGTTATTGCTGATTTAATTCATCAAAAGCAACTTCATTCCTATTTCTGAGCAGGGAGGGAGTGAAGAGAACTTCTTCCAAGAATCAGAATGGGCAACTAGTAAAGCTTAATTTCTTACCAGGAGAAGGCAAAATGTTTCCTGACGTTACAGGTGTACATTTGTATAGCACTAAATTGAATTCAATGTCCTCTATCTTCAAATTGCAGAGAACTATGGCCTCTAAATGTCTCTAAGTCACAAAATGTACTGTTGTTTTCTTCTTGGAGAAATCAAAGAGAAAATGACTGTAAGTAAGTGTGTTTTTAAAAAAACAATACTTTGTGCACTTTTTTCTGTCATCCTTCTTTCCCTAAGGTGCTGACTGCCCTCAGGGCTGTGCTGAGGCTGCTGTCTCTCTCCCCGTGTCTTGCCAAGTGTTCTTTGTGGGTAGATGTTGGACCAGAAGCCCTGAACCTCCAGGTGTAAACATGCGGAGTTGGACTTAAGTCCCTTCATCTCTGGGCTTAGATAAAATGGCACACCATGGGACATAGAGCCAGACTTCCTCCCCTGGTGTAAACTTTGACCACTGGGAGCAGAAGTGGAGAAGATAAGGTACCCCTTTTATCTCTCAGGTGGGCTACTCCAAGGTGCAGTTCCTCCTCACCAACCTTCTGTGTGCAACCTTACTGAGGGGCCGAGGTGCGTGCAGTGCCTCTTTATGGCTCCCCAGCATGGTCATGCTCTGCCTCTCACTGCGCAGCATCTTCCTGGGCCTCACATCCCCTTATTTCTTCACATGCACCACTCTAGGCTTAACACCTCCCCAATAAAGTATCAACCCTTTAGTCCTTGTTTCAGGTTCTACTTTTCTAAAAGCAAGTCAGGAAATTAGGTCATGGATTGAGCATTCATTCTTTAGTTTATTCATTCATTCCAGGCTTGTTGAGTATCTGAGTGCTAAGCATTTGCCAGTTTCTGGGGACATAAGGATGAGTAAAATGTGATACCTACCTTTACATAATTCATGGTCTAGTTTAGTGATTCAGACATGTGATCAGATAAAGTTCTCCAAATGTAGTAGGGGGAAAAAGATCTTGCTGGTAAAATATTTGGGATGAAATGTCACTCTTGGAGATCCGGCTCTAAGAATGTTGCATATGACTTGAAGCCCCAAGCTAATGGTTTCTTACTATGTACCAGAGTTAGAGTAAGGCTGAAGTTGAAAACAGAAGGCTTTAAGCATCCTGCTTTTTGAGTAGAATCACAGGGACCCCCCTGTCACTAGGCCAGATGCATCCCTAAAAGTGTTTGGAGTTGGGAAAGACAACTGAAGTAGCTCCAAGAGAACTGCCCATGAGAATCAGGAGTGCTGAAAGAAGGGCCATATGATTCCTTACATAAATACTTGCTGAGCTAGAGTCAGCTGGTTCACCCTGGTACTCCCCACAAAACACATAAGGGTGAGTGTGGGGCTGGGTAGCAATATACACAAGGACTATAGGGGTCTAAGGTGGGAGGCCAGGAGTTTATCATGGACCCACAGTCCTGAAAGGATGACAATGAAGTGTGTCTGAGAATATGAAGCAACCTCTACCACATTTCATTTATTTTGGCCCTCAGAGAGTTCGGACTTAAAAGTTCCTGGGGCTCCCCATAAAGAGGTTCAATGTTAGGGAAGAGGCAGCATCTCTGGGCTGCCCAGCTGCCTAGCGCAGGGACAGCCAACCCACATGAGAGAGAAAAGGCTGATACAAAGGTAGGCTTATAAGAGCAATAACTGCTCAATTGATCAGGTTCCCAAAGAACTAGAAAGATTAGCACCATCCCCAAGAAAATCCTACACTGATGTGAGGACCAAATACTCACCAAGGCGTCTATGGATATCAGATAAAACCTGAATGAACCAGAGTGAGGTCAGACTTGTCCTCACAAGTGACATATGGACAGTCATTGATGAAGCATGCAGCTCTTTCCTTTCCTCCTTGACCCCAACATCACAGTCTCTCCCTAAGAAGAGAGAAGGGGCTCAGCTATTTTCCTTCTCTCTTTCCACTCTGGGAAGCCAAAGCCATTGTTCTCTCTTGTGTTGGGGAGGAGCTTTGAATACTGAAGCTTAAACTAGTTTAGACCATGTTTTAATAATTAAAAATAACCAGAAAGTTATTAGATAGACTCTGCATAAAATATTAGTTAGGGTTGGAAATAGAATTTAACATAGCATGGTGGATGGTTAGTGCCTGAAAGATGTGTAACCATTTCCTCAAGCGATGTGAAGGGCAGAACTGAAGTGGCTTTCCCTTTCTACTTGCATTTTCTTGTCCAGAACCCAGTTCCATGATCTCAGCCTAATTGTATACAAGGCCTGCAAATTTCCTCTTGTATATCCAGAAAGAAGAATAATGTGAATACATGGCATTATTATGTCACAGGCAGCCTCTTTGAAATCCAGTACATTGGCAACCTTTTCTCACATGGGTGTTCTGATTCCCATTTTCCAGAGGAAACAAAAGAGCTAACAATTTAATGGCACCACTAACAGGTGTTAGATTTACTGTTGGTGCCCACTTCGGTATCCCTGGTCTTTCTGTTATACTCGTATCATCTGGTCATCTTGACTTCTCAAAATCCAAGGCCTTTCTTCTGCTTTTTGTTCAGAATGGTTTTTCTGAGCCTCATTTGGATGATTCTGTGAAGACCCCCTCTCGACTTTCCACATGACATGTATTCACTGTGCCAAGGTTCATGCTGCCAAGCATCAGAGTTTATTGTTCCATCTGGCTATTCTTATTCCATTTGTACAAGATCCTGGTGTGTATGGTTGTTTTTACTATAAGATTCCTGTTTTAATGGTTTGATGATGTGCTGAACTGCATTTGGTGTGTTGGATAATTTCCTTAAATTGACTCTGATGTTTGTGAAGATTGAGTGTTTACCAATTCATGCAATTTTGATTTTTGTCTCACAAAACTAGAGCAGATGAGCCTGGGGCTCAATAATTCAGTGACTGCTGATCAGCTTCATATCTTTGTTCATTTATTAATGGGACTATTGCTAGCAAGTCTTTCCCTACAGTTTTCTTCTAGTTCCCTGAAATAATTGTCTTATATTAATAAACTGTTACATAAATTCTCATGTTATCCTTTTTCAGGTTTCACGGCAGCTCAGTACAAACACTTTCTTTAAAATAATTCATTTAATTCTGTTAAATAAGCATCCCTTTTTAATAAGTTAAAAAATAAAACTTATGACATATCCTCCTAGTATATTTTTGATTTGCCAGTTGGTCAGACCCTCCAGAAATAGCTTAAGTGGGGGAGGACACATAGGTAACCTTCATGTCTGATTGTCCATAATGGATTGAAATTGAGAAGTTTGGAAAAGCAATTTGATATTTCCTTTGGTTGTCCTTAAAGAATGGCCATTGGCAAAGTCCCTCACAAAGTCATATATTCAACAGATATGAATCAGTGGTATGTTATCTTTATGCCAGTCTCCGTGGTCAAACATGATTTATTCTCAGACCTTTTGTGGAAATGCTGCCTTTGAAATGCTCTCAGCCTTGTTGGGATAGAGAATATATATAAATACATACACACACATATATGCCATCACAGGGTGATAAGCACAAGGATCTATTATGCGTAATGTACAGTGATTGCACAAAAGAGGGAGGATAAAGTGGACAGGAAATCAGTTTTTATAAAGATTTAATTGATATTTACTCTCAGAGAATTATTCACATAATAATTTATTTTCTGAATATGTTTCCTTTCTTAATGTGCATCTGATGTCTGACATTTATACAATATTTGGAAAATAATGTAAAAGCAGGAGCCCAGAGGCTGTGATTTGCTCACTGTCACAAAGCACCATAGAAGGGGAACTTGGAGAAGACTCTTGTCTCAGGAGCTCCCTTACTTTTTATAGGTATGGGTAAAATTGAGTAAAAGTAGAGTAAATTCTGGGGGAGATGCTAGTAAGCTTGATTGCAAATGGTTCTTGGTTACTGAAATGTGGGAAGAAAAGGTACTTGGAAGTCAAATACCTGCATAATGGGGAAATAAGAGACTTGGAGTATAGTCTTACCTGTGTCACCAGTTCACTTTGTGATCTTAGGTGATTAATTTAATATCTCTGGCCGTTTATTAACAATAATCTATTTCTCAAGTTTCTTTAAAGTTTGACACGCTGACCTGGTGAGAAATTTACTCAACAAACACTTATTAAATACCTATTGTGTTTCACACAGTGGATCCTCTTAAGAGTGTGTGCTTAAATATCGTATCGGAGAAATCAGTCATTAGTTTTCTTTCCTTGGTCCTTCAGTTTTTCTGAGGCGAGAGGGCTAAATCATGGGTATTATGTCTAAAAAGATCATTCATCTCTAAGAAGCTGAAATTGGCTTTGCCTTCCCTATCATGCTCTTTATTGTATTCCTACTCTAGGTATTAACAACATGTGTAGAATAACTTCTCTCCCATATTGAGAACAAAGTTCTGTTTTATTGAGTGTTACTGCATGCAGATCTCTGAATGTCCAGGAAATGGGAAATAGAGTTCGCTTCAAGGTAATTTGCCATTTCACAGGTTGGTTGACAGAATTTGTAAGTAGATCAGTCCTTGAAAAGAGTGGAGCGTTTTGATTTTTAATTCCTTTTTTTTGGTAATTAGAATACATTTTTTATTAAGAGCTGCTAGATACCAACATTTTTCCACCCATAAATTTGGCATTTCATGACAGGATGAGAATTACAATGGTAGGAAGAAAGGGGACCGTGCAAACAAAACAAAGACATAAAATGTAATGAGGGACTAGCAGCCAGCTTGCTGCAACTGTAAAGAAGAAGAAAACTTCAAGGAAGGCTGATTTATAGGGAATTATTATTATTGGCTGATTCGGAAAACTAGGGCAAGGATTGGAAGTCGCTGAAGTGGCTGTTTTTACAAACTGATTGGAAGAATCCTTCTCTTCTGTGTCATTATAAAATAATAATTCTTGGTGATTGTGTCCTCTTTCATTTAAGGATTTACATGGACTTGAAAGATACTACTTGAATAAAATTATGATGCCTACGAAGCACATTCAGACCACTATTTAAATGCAAAAGCAAAGACCAGGAGTGGTACAGGGATTTGTCAAAGTTGCCTAAGGGATCAGAGCAACAGAATAGATGCAGTTTCCAACTTCTGATTTCCGAAAATCAGAAACAATTGGTTCACACAATTGAACTTTAAATTCTAATTAGAGAAACTCAATCTTCACCAGAGTCTTAAATTTAAGAGAGATGACTCAGTCATTCTCTTATTCACTTATTCATCAGAAATCTCTGGAGCACCTGCTATGTGTCCTATGTGTCAGGTACAAGTTGATGTGCTGAGAATACAGATGAGTAAGACATACTCCCTTCCATCATGTGGTTCATATATTTAAAGGGCTGTGTTCAAATTAACACGATAGACTAAGATATGTGTTTTCTCAGTGTGGAATACCAATTAATAAAATACTTAGAATTAAAAACCCAAATGGTGTTTTATTTTCTTATTGGTGTTTCTTCCTGTAATATGAAGGATGATTTACTTAGTTATTTATTCAATTTTTAAAAGTTCTCACCTTAATCAGATACATTTCAATAGACCTTAAGATGAGGAGAAATTGAAATTTAAAAATCAGAGATAGCCTGTTATAGCAGGAAAGAGCATTGAGTTGGGAGTCAGAACACCTCAGTTGTAATTGTTTCTTTTACTAATCCACTATATGAATTAATAGAAGAGATTGTACTTGTAGCTAGAGGAATCTCTAAGTTTCTCCAAATATTTTAAAACATTAAATAAGTGTGCATTGAGAAGAACTAGAGATACAGAAGTGTAAAAAGAGATGGTAAGGTAGGAGGAAAATCAAGTAAGTCTGGCATTCTGGAAGCCAAGTGAAGAAAATATTTTCTTAAAGAAGGAGGAATCAATTGTCAAATATTATTGATAGGTCAGATAAAATGCGAATAAGAATTGGCCATTGGGTTTAGCAAAAGGTGATTGATGACCTTGACAAGAATAGTTTCAGGGAAGTGATGGGGGAGGGGAACAAAGGTGTGATTAGAGTGGGTTCTAGAAGAGAGACTGAAAATATAAATGGCCAGTGGTCAACTCCTATGGAGAAATAGAAATTTGACCCATAATCTGTAACAGCCAGTCCTGAAAACCAACCTATTATCCATATTAATCAGCTGAGGAAGCCAGCCTATTCGCTGCAAGTCAGAGTTGTCTTCAGTAAACATTCCAGGAAGATAGATAATAACTCTTAAAACAGTCAGCCCTAGATTTCCAAGACTTGATTAATTACTGACCGTTCTCTAATTTTTATCCCTGCCTCCAATTTACAACCATCCAGAAGAGCCAAATATTTACCAATTACCATGTAGGTGTGTGTGCATAAACTTCAAAACGTTTGTGGAAAATAGAATTAAAAGATAAAAATAAAGACTTTATTTCTCAACATAGGCCCTGTCAAGTTCAAGCCACTTTTGAAAATGATGATACCAGCCATTTAGTCCATCCCTGAAGAACTGAGGGCCTTGGGAATTTAAACAGTCTTTCTTATATTATTACTGAAGAAAAAATGTATTTAAAGAATTTTCTTGTGACTCTAGAAGTGGAGAATTGCAGGGGGAAGGGGACTGGCCTGGTGCTACAAAAGGGTGTAGCAGCAGCAGGACAGTGGCAGCAGTGTGGGCAAAGGTGAGGGACCCGTGCAGTGGCACCTGTGATGCAGTGGCAGTGACATGCCCCTGCTGTGGTCAAATTTTGGAGAGACATCTTCCCAATTCTGTGGACTGCTGGAGGGGGCCAGGCCTCATCCGCAGGTGAACCAGAGGAGGAGTGTGGCTCGGGCAGAGGTGTGGTCTCTAAGGGAGAGACACATGTGCTGTGAAGGTAACCCTGGGTTGGGAACAGACTCAGGAGGAGCACTTTCCAGTTTCCAGTGAGCACCAGAGGGAGTCAGGCTTGAGCTCCTCCTGCCTGCTGGTGGCAGGAGTGCAGTGACCCAGTGGAGGAGGCATTGACTCCCCTTTGACTCTGGCAGGTGCAAATCCCTGGTGCATTTGCTCATTGGAAGGAACTAGGCCACAGCCTTGCAGGGTTACCAGTAACTGGGTGTGGCTGAGGTACAAGGTGGGGAAGGAGGTGCCAGCCCCCCTGGACTGACACTTTTGCTTAGCAGATCTTTCTTACTCCACTGAGCACCAGAGCAAGTCACACACCACTGGAGCTGCCAGTGAACCCCTGCTGTCTGGTTGCTGGAGACCTTTTGAACTCTCCCACTTGAGCAGCAATTGTGCTGCCTGGGACATTTGGTGAGCAGTGAGGTGACATTTTTGTGCATTTCTGGTTATGGTCTTCCAGCCATACATTCTCCATTTTTATTTTTTTTTTAATTTTTATTATTTTTATTTCAGATTAATATGAGGATGCAAATGATTAGGTAACATTGTTTGCATTTGTGAGGTAAATTCAAGTTGCAGATGAGCCCTTCATCCCGGGGATGTGCTGTATATCTTTACATTATGCACATTAGGTGGGAGTTTACCCATCCCCTCCCTTCTCCCCTCTTCCCTTTCCTTCCTCTCTCATCTCTCCTCTTAAATTTGTGTTTTTCTCCCCTGTGGGGGTGTAGTTATTTATCTATTGGTTTCATATTAGTATTGACCTTTTCCATTTTTAATCCTCATCTTTGCCCAGGGTACTTTTATTATTTTTCTTTAGGTTCCTAATGGAGATCTGTGTTTTTCTTCTGAATGTGTCTTCTATGTTCAATTGTTTGCTAACAGGAATTCCACATTAACTGGAACCTTTTTGCTTTGTCGCTGTCTTTTTAAAACTGTTAATTGATAAATTAGGAAAATGGGCTATTTGAAAATGGCAAGAACTAGGATTTCCCTGTTCTGCCTCAGAAGTGCTTTCTATGATGAAGACAAGAATTGAATAATGGCTTATGATGGGTATCATCCTTAGACTCTGGGGGAATGTCTTTCTGATGATAGCAAAATATTAGAGGGCTAAGTCTCTAGTTATAAAAAAACAAAAATTAACATTTATTATTTCTGGGTGTTTTCCTACACTGGGTTTTAAAGACTTGTTTTGGTTGAAGGGGCTATATTATTTGGATTTTCTTATTTCTTTTTAGACCACTTGGCTTTCCATTTGGGTATACATTTCGGTATATCTCTTTATAGTCTTCCTAATAGTTCCCAAATGCTATTAGTAAGCCAATACCAATTGTCCCAAACAAGATCTCTGAGAGATTTTGTTTTAAAAAAGTTCATAATCCCAGGATACTTCCCTAGAATTTCTTATAAATTATGTCTTTAGAATATTCTCATATGACGTTGGGTTGACAAACACTGATCTAAATCAGTGGGCATTCTATTTCAGCTTGATAGAGTTTGGGATTTCAACACAAATTAATATCTAATTATAATAATACTTATTGGACACATTATACACCAGGCATTATGCTAAGTGTCTTTGTGTGGATCATATATGTTATTTTTATAAAGATTACTTTAATGTTATTGAGTAAATACAATTATTGTCCTTATATGAGGAAATTAAGGCATTACCTGAGATCATATAGCTAATAATTGATAGATGTAGGATTCGAACCCAGAGGATATAGGTCTATAAATAAAACTATTAAATGGTGAATAGCACAATAGGTGGTCAGCCCTGGTCCCAACTCTGTCCCTAGCAGGGTAACTTTTGACCAAATATTAAAATGTGTGGAAATTCCACTTTTTATTTGTAAAATGAGAGGGTTAAACTAGGCAATTTTTTTTTTTTTGGCAGGTTTTGGACAGGGCTGAGTTTGAACCCACCACTTCCAGCATATGGGGCTGGCGCCTCACTCCTTTGAGCCACAGGTGCCGGCCATAGGCAATTTTTTAGTTCTTTTTAGTTAAAAGTTTTTTCCTATGAAAATAAAAGTATCTCTACAGAAGCATAATAATGATCTAATCTCTAATGTATGAGATTTATACACCATTTACAACAATATTTATGGAAATATAAAAACCTAAGTAGAGTTTGGCACTTTCACATTAATCTTCCATTTTATCAACACTTATCATATAATTTTTTTTCTCTAAATATTGAACTGTGATTCTTTCTTAAGCCATAATGTAGGTATCCCAATCCTGGGCTTATCTACAACTCAGCTGTAGATAAGAATTAAAGTCCTTTTTGGGTTTACTTTTGCCATTTCTAACCATCCTAGGGAAGAAACCTTCCTAGAATTATTGTTATTTAAAAATAAATTGTATCTAAGAACTGGTTATGGCTGGTTTAGTCCTTTATTGCTTGACTCCCTTTTGTGGGGTACAGAATGGAATGACCAGGTACTTTGGTCCTGCCCTTCCCAACTTGCTGTATCCTTTCTTTCCTTTTCCTTTCCCCTTTCCCTTTTTCCCTGTTCCTCATTCCCCTTTCCTTTCCTTTCCTTTCCTTTCCTTTCCCTTTCCCGTCCCTTTCCCTTCCCTTTCCCCTTTCTCCTTTCCTTTTCCTCTTTCTCCTTTCCCTTTCCTTTCCTTTCCCTTTCCCCTTTCCTTTCCCTTTCCCTTTTCCCTTTCCTTTCCCTTTCCCTTTTCCCTTTCCTTTCCCTTTCCCTTCCCTTTCCCCTTTCTCCTTTCCCTTTCCTCTTTCTCCTTTCCCTTCCCTTTCCCCTTTCCCTTTCCCCTTTCCTTTCCTTTTCCCTTTCCTTTCCTTTCCCTTCCCTTCCCTTTTTTCTTTTCTTTTCTTCTTTCTTTTCTTTCTATCAACAGAATTTCTTTTTGTGCCTGGCCTACTCTTTTGGATTTCTACCCCCACAGAAGGTTGGGCTTGACAAAATAATGGGACATACCAACATCTGTTTATTAATCTCTATAGGCTCTGTTGAAATCTGGTTATAAGTTTTAAAGGTGGCTGTCCTTTTTCCCAGGATTTGTATTTTAAAGCTTTTATTCAGGAAAACACATGGTGGTTTATAGGCTTCAGCTCTCATAATTTCATGCTGAATTATATGATAATAAATACACAGTATAATGTATATTAGTATAAGTGTTTATACTGAAATCATACATGCAGAGATATATTAATGCACATATATATATAAGTAAATTATATACTATATATGCAATTTACTGCTAATATTAACTATTAATGATTCTTATCTTCTGGTAAGCTTGTGAAACAAATTGTTCAGGACTATTTCTACCACCACTCAAATATTACTTCTGCTTTTTGTTTCTCTGTTCCAGGACACAGACTTTCTCTATGGCTCCAGGTTCTATAAAGTGAAATGTTTACAGTCATATCATGCAATAGAACATTCTGAGCAGTGTTTTCCATTCAGTGTTTATGAAAAGAAAGTACAGAGAGTAAAGAAAGTCAAGGTAACTTTTTAAATTGTTATTGCCTTTGAATAATTTTCTTAAATTAAACATCTCAATATAAAAAAGCTAAATATTATGTAGTCAAATAAAGTGAGTTGGATTATTTTGATGATAGAGGGCTTTTCCCATAATTCCTTTAAAATACTGTTCCACGTAGTTATGGATTTTAGAGGTATATGTGCAATCATCATGAATTTAAAAGATCATCAGCATCACTGAAGTTAATGGAAATATATCATCATATAGCTTTGTGAAAATAAATTTTTTCTATAACCCAAAGTCAATTAAACCTCTTCAATTTTGCTCATTTCTGAACATCGTCTAGTGCAATATTTTTTAATCAATTAAATAGAGGACTTGAAGAGATACAATTATTATAGCATTGGAAAGAACACTTGATTTAAGATCTAGTGTTAAGAGTGTTGCTATTTGCTTCATTTCTTTCTTAAAAATAGGATTTCATTCATAAATTTTGTGAATGTCCTATGTTAAGCATCACAGATGATCTCAAAAAGGAAGCTGGAATCTATCTCCAAGAAAGTGGCAGTTCATACCAGTGTAGTGGCCTTGTGTCTTGAAAGTTTTATTTTTTTTTAAATAGAGTTCTAGTTTCAACTGCTCTGTGCCATGTATCTTATAAAAATTAAAATATTTTAGCAACATCTATTTTCCTCATCTATACTACTTCTCTGAGATTTTCTTATGCAATGACAATTCTCAGAAATCTTTTGGCAAATTCATTGCAGTGCGGGATTCTGGAATTATGATCAAAGAAAATGTAATTGTACAGTAATATATAAAATTATAAGTTGCTTGCAACAGGCATAACTAAAATATTATTGCATTCAGAAATAACTTATATTTTCTAGGATTGAGTAGTAGCTCATGGAAGCAAGGGTGAGACTTTAATTAGTATTATAGTGAAAGTTGATGATTACTTAGCTCAGATTTTCTGCTTAAGTGTTAAGTGTTGGTATATTTTCTCTCTCTTTCTCTCTTTTTCCATCTCTCTGAGCAGTACATCCTTATGCCATTAATGATGGCTTGCATTGACCATGGCAGTGCTTTGTATGGAAGATTAATGTGTGTAGCTTCTTTCATAGGAAGGATCTGAGGCAAAAATGAAAAAGTGATTATATGCATAGGATTATTTTCATTTATTTAAATTGAAAAATAAAAATTATATATTTTTGTTGCCTACAACATGTTTTGAAATGCAGTGGAACTGCTGTAAGTTGACCACCCACAGGACTATAACAAACTGATCAACATATGGAGGTGTTCAGCATAAGGAATTAGGCCTACTATACTAATATGTACATGTACCTGTCCAGCCTATGGAAATTAGGTCAATTGATGGAGGTAGTCAACTATGGCAGGTCTACTGTATGTACACATTGTGGAATGGCTAAATCATACTAGTTACCATATGCATTATGGTACACATATTTATCTTTTTTTAATAGTAAAAGCATAAAATTTACTCTCTAGCAGTTTTCAAGAATATAATACATTGTCACTAATTATAGTTACCATGGTATACAAAAGATCTTTTGAAGTTATTCCTCCTAACGGAAATTTTATATTCTTTGACAAACATTTCCCTAACCCCTTTCATATTTTCCCTTAATTTGTTATTAAAATCCTGTGAAGGAGTTTCTATTATTATCTCTGTTTAAAAATTGAGGAAAAGATACATGAAAAAGTTGTTATGCATTTAATTTGGGACAGAGGTAGAATTTGAACTCAGGTATGTTTGGCTCCACATACTGTATTTAAATTTACTGTATTAAATTTCCTCTTGGTAGAAGAGGAGGATGGCAGAAAGGGTATTTTATATTATGAGGGCAGCATGAACAAAGGCAGGTACTGGAAAGCACACAGAAAAGTCAACAGAAAGCAGTTGATTTTGTTGGAATTATTGGTTTATGGAAAATAAGAAACAAATTTGCAAACACTACTTGAGGTCTGATAGTGCAAAATCCTGAATGCCAGGCTCAAGATGACTCTAATCTTGGATAATAAAAAGGCTTATTGGTAATTAAAACTAATGAAGAATTGGGAGGTAGTGTGTAAGATGCTGGAGACTAAGAGGATTAATAATAAGATAAGGACTCTAATCCAAGTAAGTTATAATGAGGATCTAAACTGTAGAAGTAGCCAGAGCAAGTCAGGGTGTGGAATGAGCCATCAAGGTGCATAGATTATGCCAAGTGATTTAGCAAGTAGACACAGGTTTCCTGGGAACAGAAACTGGCTTAAAATGGAACATTATGGGTATATCCAGATGGACATTTCTAGGAGGCATTTGGAAGATTTTGTTTTTAGACTGTATCAACTACCTGTCTAATTAGAAGGAGAAGGATGTGGAGGGGGCAGGGAAAGATGGCTGAATAGAAACCTTCAGTGATCTTCCCTCCATAGGGACAACAAATTCAACATTTGTCCATGTAAGCAAATATATTCAGAAGAGCAAAAACCCAGGTGAGTGATGATAGAACCTGATTATGTCAAGGAAAGAGGGTCTGGAGAGGGTGGAAAAGACAGTCTTTTCCAGTCAGAGTCCATTGCCTCTGCCACCCCTCCCCCAATGTCCTGGCAGTGTTACTCTAGCATGCCTAGTGGAGAGAGAATCTGTGTACCCAGGGTTGGGAGAGTAAAGTGATTGTGGGACTTTGCATTGAAAGCCAGGGCCACCTTGGAACAGGGGACACACAGTACAGGGCAGAATTCTACCAGTGCACATGGGGGGATCATTTAGACCAGCCTGGCCAGAGAAGGCCAGAGAGAAATTTTCTATCCTGAAGCCAAGTTTCAGCTAGCTGCGCAACTGGCTGACAAAAATCAGCCTGGGGCCTGGACTAAATTTGTTAACACAGGCCACAAAGACTGCAGTCCTTGGGCAACTGCCATGACTGAGCTGGTTCAGAGCCATAACCATGGGAGACACCGGCAGTGGCAACAAAGCCAGTGCCTGTATCACCCGCCTCTACCACCAACTATAGGTAGTATGGCTTAGGAAATCTTCTGCTTGGGGAAAGGAAAGGGAAAAGTTAAGAGGACATTGTTTTGCAATTTCAGTCTCAGTTTAACCACAGTAAAATAAAGAACTAAGCAGAGTCCTAAAGCCCCTGAGTCTAGGCTTTAGTTCCTGAAAGGCATTTCTGGACTCACCCTAGGCTGGAAGGAAACAGGCTTCCCTGCAGGGAAGGACCAAGTCTGGGTAGGACTCACAACTTGCTTACTAAAGGGCCATTGGGCGTTGACTAAACATTAGAGTTAGCCAAGTCACCACAGGCTCTGGGTGAGACTGAGTTGGCTTCAGATATAACCTGGCATTGGTGGCTACAAGCCACAATACCCATGTCACTCCTCCTCCCAACTCCAAGTCCACTAGATAATAATGCTAGAAGTCTGAAGGAATCATTACTTACAACTTAGGGAACCCCCAGTGTTGATGTGGCTGCAGTGATCAAAGACTTAGATTATAATACTTAGTTCTGTTTTCATATCTGGAAAGCCTTGTAATGAATGATAGCTTCAAACAAGCCTAGACTATGAAGATTAAAATAAATGCTTAATTCTTCAATGCACCAGACATTGTCAATCACCCAGAAACATCAGCAACACCTAGGAAAATGTGACATCACCAAATGAACTAAATAAGGTACAAGTAACCAATCTTGAAGTAAATAAGGTACAAGTAACCAATCTTGAAGCAATGGAGATATGTGACCTTTTAGACAAAGAATTCAAAATAGCTGTCTGGAGGAAGCTTGGTGAACTTCAAGACAACATGGAGAAGGAATTCAGAAGTTAAGCAGAGAAATTTATCAAAGAGATTGAAATAAAAAAAAATCAAGCAGAATTCTAGAGCTTAAGAATTCAATTGATAGACAAAGAAATGCAACAGAGACCTTTTGTCTTCCAATAGCAGAACTGGCCAATTCTTTCCTGGTAGAGGAATGAATTAGTGAACTCAAAGACAGGCTATTTGAAAATTCTGTCTGTAAGACAAAATGGCAAATCTAAGAGTTAGTGGCCTTTGGAGGAGATGGGGAAAGAGATTGAGATAGACAGTTTATTCAAAGAAATAAAAAACAGAGAACCTTCCAAACATGGATAAAGATATCAATATTTAGGTACAAAAAGGTGAAAGAACACAAAGCAGAGTTAACTCAAACAAGACTACCTCAAGGAATTTAATAATCAAACTCTCAAAGGTCATAATAAATAAAAAGTCCTAAGGGAAGAAAGAAAAAAAAAAACATATAAAGGAGCTCTGATATGTTTGGCAGTAGACTTTTTAGTGGAAACCTTATAGGTCAAGAGAGTGACATGACATATTCAAAGTGCTGAGGGAAAAAAACGTTAACCTTAGAATTGTATCCTATAAAAATATCCTTTAAGCATGAAGGAGAAATAAAGATTTTCCTACAGAAACAAAGGTTGGGGGATTTCATCAACATCAGACCTTTCCTGTAGGAAATGCTAAAAGTTCTTCAATCCAAAAGAAAAGAAAGTTAATGAGTGATTAAAAAAAATTATCTGAAGGTATACAACTTACTGGTAATAGTAAGTATATAATTACTAAACACTTCTATTGGCATAATTGTGTAAATAAACCAGTTAGTTTCAGTAAGAAGACTGAAATTCAAACCTATCAAAAATAACTATAAAAATTTTTTGAAGGAGAGATAGTATGAAAAGATATGGATGTAAAAAACAGAAATTTAAAAAGCAGGCAGGGGGATGAAGTTAGGAGAATTTCTATTATATTTCCGTTTGATATTTGTTTGTTTGTAAGAAGAGTTGGCATATGTTTAAAATAGTTATTAAATGTTTTTTGCAAATCTCATGGTAATGTCAAAAAACTTACAACAGATATAAAATAAAAAGCAGTAAATTAAAACACACAACCAGAGTAAATCACTTGTAACAAAGGAAGGCAAGAAGGTAGGAAGGAAGAAAGGAAGAAAGGGAGGGAGGGAAGGAAGGAAGACAAGACAACCAGGGAGCAAATAATAAACATGGTAGTAGTAAGTTCTTAGCTATCAATAATAACAATGAATGTGAATGAACTAAAGTCTCCAATCAAAAGACATAGACTGGCTGAATGGATACAAAAACAGGAGCCAATCACATGTTTTTGGCAACAAACATTCTTCACATAAGAGGTCACACAAAGATTGAACATAAAGGTATGGAAAAAGATATTCCATGTGAATGGACCTCCCCTCCCCACCCAAAGCAGGAACAGCTATATTTTTATCAGATAAAATAGATTTCAAGACAAAGAATGTAAAAAAGAGACAAAGAACGTCATTGTATAGAGATAAAGGTGTCAATTCAGGAAGTGGATATAGTAACTTTAAATGTATATGCACTCAACATTGGAGCACTCAGATACATGAAATAAATATTATCAGAGCTAAACAGAGAGATAGACCCCAATACAGTAATCACTGGGGACTGCAACATCACACTTTCAGTATTGGAAAGCACATTCAGACCGAAAATCAGCAAAGAAACATTGAACTTAACCTGCACTATACACCAAACAGACCTAATAGATATTTACAATGTTTAATCTGATATCTGGAGCATATATGTTCTTCTCTTTAGCTCATGTATCATTCTCAAGGATGGCCTGTATATTAGGCCACAAAACAAGTCCTTAATGAATTCAAAAAAATTAAAATCATACCAAGTATTTTTTCTGTCCATGATGGAATAAAACTAGAAATCAATAACAAAAGGAACATTGGAAAACATACAAACACATGGAAATTAAATGATATCCTTCAATTAAGACAAATTAAAAAATTTCTTGAATCAAATGAAAATAAAAACACATATCAAAACCTATGAGATACAGTATAAATAAAAATAAAGTTTATAGCAATAAGTACCTACATCAAAAAAGTAGAGAAGTTTCACATAGGCAACCTAACAATACATCTCTAAGAACTAGAAAAACAAGAGCAAACCAAACCCCAAACTAGTGGAAGAAATGAAATAATAAAGACCAGAACAGAAACAAATGAAATTGAAACAAACAAATTATGAAAGATCAATAAAAAAGATCAATAACAAGAAGTTATTTTTTTAAAAGATAAAACTGACACATCTTTAGCCAGACTAACTACAAAGAAATAAGCATAAAAGAAAATAACCAAATTAACAAACTCAGAGATGAGAAAGGAGACATTATAACTGATACAGCAAAAATCCAAAGGATCATTAGAGGCTATTATAAGCAACAACATGGTGATGCATTGGAACACCTAGAAGAAATGGATAAAATCAATTTCATAAGTAGTTTGTTGAGGATTTTTGCATTTATATTCATCAGAGTAGCCAATCCTGTTTAAATTATTGCAAAAAATTGAGGAGGAGAGAATACTCCCAAACCTCTTCTACAAAGCCTGTATCACTCCAATACCAAAACCAAAGACACAACAAAAAAGTAAAGGCCAGTATCTCTGATGAATATAAATGCAAAAGTCCTCAACAAACTACTAGGAAACCAAATTCACCAACACATTAAAAAGATAATTCAACATGATCAAGGGACATTCACCCATAATAATTAAAAAAATTTTTTTTTTTTTTTTGGCTGGGGCTCAAGCCCACATCTTCTTTTTTTTTTTTATTGAATGGTAACTATGTACATTAATGCACTTCTGGGGTACAGTGTGGGGTTTTCACAATAATTAAAAATTTTTAAACAAACAAAAACAACTAATGCTGTAATCCCCTGCACCAAGCATTCTGAGTAAAAGAAGCTACAGTGGAAATATAATCAACATTTTCTTTTTTGTTAGACACTGTTCTAAATGCTTTACTATAATAGTCTTATGAGATAAGTAGTATCACCTCCATTTTAATAAATAAATGGCTTAAAAGAAGTTGTGATTTTCTCAAAGTCAAACTATTTGTAAGTAGTAGAGCTAAGTAAGATTCAAACTTAGGTCTGTTCCACTGAGGGCCCTGAAAATAATAATTGATATTATCATTCATTATTTATTTATAAGACATCCATTTTGCACAAGGTATTTAGTCTCCAAGAAAAATTATCATGTGAAAAAGCAGCAACTGCTGTGGGAAGGAAGATGGCTGCATAGAGGCAGCTTTTACCAGAGGCTCCTTCCAGAGGGAGAGATACTCAGTGAAGGCAAAGGTGGGTTGCTAAGCTTAGAAAGAAGATAGTCAAGTGTACCTTATCTTTGCTGAGGCAAGCTGTGACTCTAAGAAAGGATCTAAGAAAACAATCTGCAGGTACAAAGCCCATGGCCAAAAGGATGAACTACCCCCTGCCCCAAGCAGGAGGCTCACTGTGGGTTCTCTCTGCAAGCCAGCAGGGAACAAAATACCTCTCATTTTACCCTAGGGGATAGGGCCATTAAACACCAGGGGTGGGGTGGGAGGGGTCCCAATTATGAACCTAGGCATCATCCATCCCAGCATAAAATTGAAAAAATATTTTTGCCTGCAATCCTGAATTTCTAGTCCACCATCCCCGCCCCCCAGCCTGGCAATCTGAAGGTCTGCCCCCTGCAGAGCTCAGTGTTTGGCAATTCCCTGACACAACTTGGGCATTGTGTGGGCTGCTGGACAGCAGCATGGAAACAGTGACTCCTGTAGAATCAGGGGGCTGCAAGGCAAAAGAGGGATGCTGGAGAGAGGTATGTGCAGTGATGATATGTGGACAACCCTGTTCTTATTTGGTGGGCACACTTTCCTGACTCTGTTGCTCATTGTAGGGAACCAGGCTGCAGCCCCTCAGGGTTGTTAGCAGCTATGTGCAGTGTGGGTGAGGCAAGGTATTGATGCCCCTGGTCTGACTTTGGTGGGCATATTTTCATGACTCTGTTGCTCCCTCTGTTACTGGAGGGAACCAGGTTCTAGCCCCTCAGATTTTGGGGGAGGAAATGCCTGTGATTTCCTACTATCGGGCTATTGGAGACCCTTTGAGCTCTTCCTATTGAGCAGTGATCATACTGCCCAGGAAAAACAGATTAGAACTCTCACATGTCCACCTGGGGGACCCTCTGAGGTTGAGCAGCAGTTGTTTTGTAGGAGGGAGGAACTGATTCTCCTCTAGCAGTCACTGGTTGGGAGTGGTGGTGCCGCAGTTGCTTGTATCTCGACCCAGCTGAGATTATAGCCTAAAGCTATGAGTCATTGGGATTGGATAGAGGCTGGCTGACTACAAGACAGAGCCAGCTTGCACTATCTCACCAAGCAGTTTCTCAGAATCTCTGTCTATAGCTCTGAAAGGGACATTTGTAAGACTATAAAGGAAAAGCCACAATCACCAGCCCCAGCTCCTTGGTAAAGGGCTAGTTAACTCTACTTCCTGGAGCCCCCAATCCAATCTCACCCTACCAGTTTTACTTGCCAAATTGTGGAAAAATACTCATGGGGAAGAACCAGTGGAAGAACTCTGGCAACATGAATAATCAGATGAGACCAACTCTCTCCCCAGCCCCAAGGAATGACAAAGGAGATACAATAGAAGATGACATTCATAGACAAATGGCTGAATTGTCAGAAATACAATTCAAAATATGGATGGCAAATAAGATGAATAAAGTGGAGAAAAGATGGAAATAGAAATCCAAAAAGTAATTCAAATGTTGTCTCAAGAAATTAATTAGTTCAAAGACAAAGTCACCAAGGATATGGGCATAATGAGAAAAGATATAGCAGAACTCAAGGAAGTTAAAAAGTTATTCAAGGAGCTTCAAAATACAGTAGAGTCCCTGAGTAATAGAGTGGAGCAGGCAGAAGAAAGGATCTCAGAAATTGAAGACAAGGCTTTTGAACAATCCCAAGCATTCAAAGAGGCAGAAAAATGGAAAACATGAACAGAACATTCCCTGACAGAGTTGTGGGATCATTCCAAAAGATCAAATGTCCAAATTATAGGGATTCTTGAAGGAGAAGAGGATGTTCCTAAAGGCACAGATGCTCTTCTCCAAGATATTATGGAGAAGAATTTCCCAAGCATTGTAAGAGATATAGAAATTTAAGTAGTAGATAGTTTCAAATACTTTACTGACATCTACATGTTGCAGAAATTTGCCATAATTGACCCAGCTCTCCAGGAAATACTCAGATCCATTTTCCATCATGACTAGCATAATGGTCAACCACCAAGTAACTGAACCATAAAGCCTTAAATAAAACCTAACATCCACAATGGTGAAAGGATTGAAAATATCCACTGGACACTTGAAAAACATGACAACTAAAACACTACCATGTTTATCAATACTCTCAATTAATGTGAATGGCTTAAATTGTCCTCTAAAGAGACACAGGTTGGGAGACTAGATACAAAAATTCAGGCCAGATATCTGTTGCCTACAAGAGATTCATCTTACCTTAAAGGACAAAAATAGACTCAGGGTGAAGGGGTATACATCTGTAATAGAGGGAAAGGGCAATGAGAAAAAAGCAAGGGTTGCAATCTTATTTGCAGACACAATAGGATTTAAACCAACAATGGTAAGGAAAGACAAGGATAGTCACCTCATATTTGTCAAGGGAAACACTCAACATAAAGAGATTTCAACAATTAATTTTTGTGTGCCCTACTTGAATCTCCTTCAATTTCAAAACAAGCCATAATGGATACGAACAATTTGATATCTTTCTGTACTATAATAGCTGGAGATTTTAACACCTCTTTGGCATTCTAGATAGATCCTCCAAGAAGAAACTAAACAAAGAAATAATAGACTTAAACTTGAGCATAGAACAAATGGACTTCACAGACATCTACAGAACATTTCATCCTAATAAACTAAATACCTACTCTTCTCATAAGCCCATAGATCATCCTCTAAAATTGATCATATCTTAGGACACAAGTCTAACCTCAATAAATATAAGAGAATAGAAATTACTTCTTGTGTCTTCTTGGACCATCATGGAAAAAAAGTTGAACTCGATAGCAACAGAAATCTTCTTACTCAAACAAAGTCATGGAAGCTAAATAACCTTATGCTGAATGGTAGCTGGATTAAAGTTTGGATTAAGAAGGAAATCATCAGATTTGTGGAATAAAGTGATAATGAAGACACAAATCATTAAAACCTGTGGAATACTACAAAGGCAGTCCTAAGAGGGAAATTTATAGCATTAGGTGCATTCATCAAGAAAACAGAAAGAGAGAAAGTCAACAATTTAATGGGTCATCTCAAGCAACTGGAAAAGGAAGAACATTCCAACCCCAAACCCAAGAGAAGAAAATAAATAACCAAAATTAGAGCAGATTTAAATGAAATTGAAAACAAAAGAATTATTCAGAAGATCAATGAAACAAAAAGTTGGTTCTTTGGTAAGATTATTAAAATTGGTAAACTGTTGGCTAGCCTAACCAGAAACAGAAAAGTAAAATCTCTAAAAATGTCAATCAAAAGTTATAAAGTAGAAATAATAACAGATACCACAGAAATTAAAAAAAAATCCCTAATCATTACCACAAAAACTCTATTCTCAGAGAGATAAAAATCTAGAGGAAGTGGACCAATACCTGGAACCATGCCACCTATATAGACTCAACCAGATAGAATTAGAAATTTTAAATAGACCTGTATCAAGCAAACATAGCATCAACTATACAAAATCTCCCATAAAAGAAATATCTGAGAGCAGATGTCATCACATCAGAATTCTATCAAACCTTCAAAGAGAAACTAGTACCTATATTACATAACTTTTTCCAAAACACAAAAGGAAGGAATCCTCCCCAACACATTCTATGAAGCAAATATCTCATTGTTGCCCAAACCAAGAGGGACTTAACTAAGAAAGAAAACTACATACCAATATCATTAATGAATATTGATCAAAAGTATTCAACAAGATCCCATTAAATAGAATTCAATGACACATCAAAAATACTATACAACACAATCAAGTTGGTTTTATCCCAGAGTTATAAGGTTGGTTCAACATATCTAAATCTATAAATATAATGCACCACATAAATAAAATAGAAAACAAAGTCCATATGATTCTACCAATTGATTCAGAAAAGGCTGAATCCAGCATCATTTCATGATTAAAAAAGATAATATAGGCTTAGATGGGACATTTCTTAAGCTGATAGAGGCCATCTATAGCCCATAGCCAATATCATATTGAATGGAATAAAATTGAAAACATTTCCACTCAGATTTGGAGATAGACAAGGATGCCCATTGTTACCACTGCTATTCAACATAGTACTGGAAGTCCTATCCATTGCAGTCAGGCAAGAGAAGGGTATCAAGGGTATTCAAATGGAGTCAGAGGATGTAAAACTCTCACTTTTCGTAGATGACATGATCTTATACCTGGAAAACCCCAGGGACTCAACTACAAAGCCCTTAGAAGTGATCAAGGAATATAGCAGTGTCTAAGGATACAAAATCAATACTTACAAATCAGTAGCTTTTGTATAAACCAACAATAGTCAAACCCAAAAGATAGTCAAGCACGCTCTATTCCTTCTACAATAGTGCCAAAGAAAATGAAATACCTGTGAATTTATCTAACACAGTACATGAAAGATCTCTATAAAGAGAATTATGAAACCATGAGAAAAGAAATAGCAGAAGATATAAAGAAAAGGAAAAACATAACCTGCTCCTGGCTGGGAAGAATCAACATTGTTAAAATGTTCATACTAACCATAGCAATCTGCAGATTTAATGCAATCCCTATTAAAGCACCAATATCATACTTTAATGAAGTTGAAAACATTGAATCAGAAAAAACTTTAAATAGCCAATACATTACATAGAAGTAAAAACAAATCTGGAGGCATCATGTTACCAGACTTCAGGTTATACTACAAATCTACAGTGATTGAAACAGCTTGGTACTGGCCCCAAAATAGTGATGTAGATATATGAAACAGAATAGAGAATCTAGAGATGAACCCAGCCACATATTGTCATTGCTGGTGGGATTGCAAACTAATGCAGCCTTTTTTGGAAAAAAGTATGGAGATTTCTCAAGGTACTAAAAGTGGACCTACCATTTGATCCTGCAATTCCATTACTAGGTATTTACCTAGATGAACAGAAATTATTTTACAACAAAATCATTTGCACCGGAATGTTTATTGAAACCTGATTCATAATTGCCAAGTTGTGGAAGCAGCCCAAATGCCCATCAATGCATGAATGGATTAATAAATAGTGGCATATGTATACCATGGAGTGCTATGCAGCCATAAAAAGATGGAGACTTTACATCTTTTATGTTTACCTGGATGGAATTGGAACCTATTCTTCTTAATAAAGTATCTTGTGAATGGGAAAAAAAATCCATTATACTCAATACTATTATGAAACCAATATATATAATCACATATTCATATGAATGATAAAACACAAATATAGTCCCGAAAAAAACAGAGAAGAGGAGTGAGAGGGGAGGGGCAGAGGTAGGGCTAATGGAGGGAAGACGGAGGGCATTTGGTGGGATGCCTAATGTGCCCAATGCAAGGATACATTTCAAAACAAGTAAGAGTAAATTATCAATATCTTGCCACAAAAAATAAGTAAGTGAGGTGATGGTTATCTTAATCAGTTTGATTTAAGCATTCCACATTGTATATCAAATCATCACACTGTACTCCTTAAATGTATACAGTATGATTTTAAAAAACAGCAACCCAGGATGATGGTATTTATGCATACTTTGAAAAGAAAACCTCATAAAATAATGTTATACAGTTTCTATGTATACATATGAAAAGAGTCTGGAAAAACCCACACTAAATTTGTAACAGTGTTTACATCTGAGGAAGGGATTGAGATGCATAGAAATTTAAAAGAAAATTTATGTCTAATGTTTTAATCATTCAGTGAATATATTCATGTATTATTTGTGTAATTAAAATTTAATTTAAAAATGAATATTTCTGCCCACAAAATGGCTTTCAACATAGACATGAGTGTGATATAAGGAATTTGAATTAAGTAAATGAGAAAACGGGATGAGTTTATAGGAGTTTTTGAAACAACTTTGTGTTAAATGAGAGACAGTTTTTTTTCCCCCATTACTGGTTGCTGATCTTTTCTGAAGAAAGTTGGGTGGGCTTCTCTTAACAAGTCTGGGAAATACAGGTAGTTGTTCAGACCTTGTTTTTCTGAGAAATGTTGCAGGCCACAGATGGGTAGCCCAAGGCAGAAGTGCCCCAGCGGGAGATTAGATAAAACTGGTCCGTTTTTATGGTTAGAATCACTAAAGAGCAACTGAGTTCTCTTATAGTCCAGAGGTATAAGAGGGCTCAGGCACAAGCCTGGGGCTCCCTTCTATTAAGCCTCCTGTGGGGGACCCCCTTTAATCACCATTAGCTCCACTCATACCCCACAGTGAATCAAAGCTCTGTTCATGGCTGGCTTCTGCCAGTTATTCTTATGTAGCCCTGTGGGTTTTCAGATACACTGTTTTCCTTACCATGTTTCCTTTTAAGCTCCTTAACCCTCCTCATGCCTCAATTCTCAGCTTAAATTCCACCTGCACCAAAATGTCATCTGCTTCCCACCACCTCATACATTAGATTGAGTGTTCCTACAGATGCCCCCACCTTCACATACCATTCTATGCTCCTCCCTCATCTAAGGCAGCTCTCCACCTTGGCTGGACATCAAATACACAATGGTGATTTTAAAAAAATATAACTGTCTGGGCTTACCTCAGACCTATTGTATCTGAATCTTTAGAATTACATAAAAATATGAATTTTTGTATATATTACCCATCATATATTGCAACTGATTTTTCTTTTTCTTTTCTTTCTTACTTACTCTTTTTTTTTTTTGTAGTTTTTGGCCGGGACTCCATCCCTGGCATATGGGGCATGGCACCCTACTCCTTTGAGCCGAAGGCACCGCCCACAACTAATATTTCTTGACCGAGTAAATTAAGCAAGGGTTTATCTGCAACTCTTTCTTTTGCTGATCCTGAGGATCTTTTTTGACCCTTACTGGCCTTACTGTGGATCACTGTGATAATGTTGTAAAGACAGAGATGTGTTGGGGTTCCTCCATGTAAGAAAAATTTTTTGACAACACACATGATGCTTGCTATATTCTAGATGTAGACAATGGGACATCTCACATAAGGCTCAACAAAGTAAACATTCACAATCTCATATTCAAAGTAGTCTCTCCTTGCAACATCTTTCACTGTCCATTCTAGTTCAGCTCCGTCACATCATCATACCAACCTGTATTTGCTAAGAGCAATAGGATGGAGCCAGAGAAAGAAGTGAAATATTCAGTTTGACCTCTACAGCCTCATTTTTAACTTCCTGGATCGTTAATGTGCAGCATCAGCCAATCAGCATTTGACTAGGAGTTTTTGGACCCCAAGCCTTAGGATACCTTGGTGCTGAAGACACTGCTTAATCTCATGGCGTTCTCCTAACACCCAACACCCATGAATCAGAGAGAAGCAGAAGAGTGTAGTATTCAAGAGCCTGGTTCTGGGTTCATAGGCTCTGTCATTTTGATTAGTTGTATACCTCTCTGCACTTCAGTGTTTCTATCTATAAAATATGCAGGATATATTTTATAGATAGGAAGTATGGTATCTACATCACGAAATATTAATAATATTAAATGAACTAATATACATAAAAACTTTAGAATTTTGCCCAGGACATTGTTTTGAAAACAATTGCTATTTTACTCTCAAAGATTAGATATTCACCCAGCTTATATAGATACTATAGCAAAAGCATAGGGAAGATAAAGAATGAACTTTAATCACAGATAATATAAAATCACTAAAGATAAAACAGAGAACAAAATGTTATTGCATATATTGTAAAAAATTAAAAAAATTAGTGTTTGCTAAAGAGTATATCAACAAGAACAGCTTTACCACTTTCACCACCTTTTCCTAAGTCTTAGAATGATCTTAGTAATTTTGCATTTGTTTCCTTAGGGTTTACCCTAAGCTGTGTACACTAGGTTTCGTAAAACCTGGATCTTCTAAAACCAAAATTGAAAAGGATTATTGAGGAAATAACAATAGAAGAATCCAGGCAAAATTGTGAGCGAGGTATAGAATATCCACTGACTTCGGATTTTTGCCTTTTCTCCTAGGGGCTCAGAATAATTTACCACATTTTATAGGACCTTTTTTGAGGCTCTTTTAATAATTTCCTAAAGAAATCAGGTTTCCCCATGTATGGGCATGTTAACTCTTACTTTTTCCCCTTAATTGCCTTAATCTAAAAATATAAGGAAGAAATGAATGAACTGTCCTGGTGGTGGAGGGAAAGTTAATAGCAATTTTAATGAGGATTTGTAATAAGCCAGAAAAAATGGTGAAGTCACTTCTTTCTCTACGTGACTCTCTCACCTTCTGTGAACAGCCATAAGTACTGATTACAGGTGATTAATTACTGACTGGAAGGCTTGTCTCTAACTTATCTTCTTATCCTAAAACCAACTGCAGCCTGAAGAATATAGTGAGAATTCTAAATGCAAAAACGATGAAATGGTTTTCTGCAATATACAGTGCTTAAAAGAATTTGGTGATGAATATTGGCTGGAGCTTTTACAATAACACAGGGGAGAGCAAATGAATTTCATCAGGCTGACCTTGGACATTTCACTTAAAATGACAAGAGTATGTGCTAGCCATGCCACAAATGAGATGTTTGTACCACCTAAAAAGCAGTGGATTTTTGCGTGGAAACACACTCCAGACAGCAGTACAGGAACGAAGAGCCCAAATGGAATACTCAATGACCTGATTATTCAGAGTTTAGAGTCTGGGAATAGTGAAGCAAGTGGAATTTGTGGAGTAAAAGAAGTACTTGGCTGAAGAGAGTTATATAGGAAAGGAGGGTCAGAAATCTGCTTGGGGGAACGCTTGAGTCTTTGGTCAAATACTAATGTGTGCCTGTGCAGAGTGGGATTCCTTGTGGCCCAGGAAAGAACTACTGTAGGAAGAAAACACTGCTAGGAGCTGTGAGCTGATCTGAATCTGCACAGTGCTGAAGGGCATTCACATCCCGCCCATTCAGACTGGAAAACCTTGTTGAACACCCTAGGACTTGAGTGGAGAACCTAGCCCTGTTCCAGAAGTAGGACTATGTAACGTTAGTGTTTAGGCTTAAATTGTACTCTGGAACAACTCTGACATATCACAAAAGTAAGACTTAAAAGGACCAAGTTGCCAGAAAGTAAATGTAGTGCCTGCCGGAACAAACCCCAGTGTTCTGTTCAGGATGACAACAACATTTACACCACAGTGGTGCAGGCACTATGTTCATAATATGTCAAAAATATATGGAGGCAGAAAAATATGTCCCATAACTAGAAGAAAAGTAATTTAATGATCCCCAAATGATGGATATAATAGAATTATCAGACAAGGACCTTAAAATAGATTCTAGGTTATAAAGGAAAATGTATATTTCTAAATTAGAAAAAATAATTTCAACAGAGGAATGAAATGTATAAAAAAGATCTTAAGGAGTATGTAGAATCTGGGACTGTTAGATGTAAAAAATTCCAAAGGATCCTAATAATCTAGAGGTAAAAAAGTATAATATATAAGAAAATACTAAATAGGATTAACATCACATTATTTGATGCAGAATGAGATCTTAATAAAGTAGTGAATAGGAGGAAAATTAATTATGGAAACTGAAGCCAAACAATGAAAAGCTGAATATAAATGAACTGAATTTCAGTGACTTGTCAAATATACCAACTGGTCCTATGTATGTGTAATTTGGAGCCACAAAGGGAATGGAAGTAGTGATATTGGAGCAGGAAAAAAAGCTTAAAGATATGAGTGTTGAAAAATTAAAAAATTGATAAAAAATTAAGTAGAGCATATATTTATGAATCTCAAGTAAGACAAACCCAAATAAAACTTCATCAAATCACATAATGATCAAACTGTGAAAAAAATGATAAAATATTAAAAGCAACCAGACCAAAATAACACATTATATACCGGGGAATAGAAATAAGATTATTTTTATCTACTCAGAAAAAGTAACAACATTGATATACTGAAAGAAAAAAAATAACTTGGAATATTATAGAGAAATAAAACTATTTAAATAAATTTGTCACATTTAAATAAAATTATTATGAAAGTAAAGAAAGCTAACAAAAGATGCTTTCAGAAAAACAAGAGAGAAAGAATTTATCACCAGTACATCTGCAGCACATGAAATATTAAAGGAAGTTCTTCAGGCTGGAGGTAAATGATACTAAGTAGAAATCAAGATACATACAAGGAAAGAGTAGCAATAGAAATAGAAATGATAAGTAGGTACATAAACTGAAATTGTTTTCTCTTATTTTAAACATATTTAAATGATATTTGACTAATTAAGAGAAATAATAATGTATTTATATATGTTTACAATATGTGTAGGCATAGACGTTATCATAAGAATTAGAGAAGGAGTAAGAGTGCTTACAAGAGAAGTTTGCTTTTTAAAATTCTTGTGACTGAAGTGGCATGGTCCTATCTGAAGGTAGAATTTGATAAAATAAAGATATATACTTTAACCTCTAGAGAAACCACCAGAAAGATTCATACACAAAACAAATTATAGTCAATAAAACATTGGCAAGGCAGGTTCCTAAAATATTGCTGAATGAAAGGAAGAATAGACAAAGAGAAAAATAATGGGTAAGGAACAATCAGGATAAACAAACAAACAAAAAGCCTCAAACAACCCCCCCCCAAGATATTAGATATAAAGTCAACCTATTGTGGATACAAATAAATCACTTTAACTAAAAGATAGAGATTCTCAAATTGGATTAAAACAAAACCAAAATATAACTATATGCTGTATTCTAGAGGTTCTCGTTAATGTAAAAATATAGATAAGTTATAATTAAAAGGATGAAAAAAGTCATGTAAGTGGTTCTAAATGCTTACAGTAGAAAGAAAGAAATGTTAAAATCAATGATGACAAGTTGTTCTTCCTAATAAAACTGAAAATCAAATTATTCTTCCTAATAAAACTTAAAATCAAATATGGGCAGCGCCTGTGGCTCAAAGGAGTAGGGCACTGGCCCCATATGCCGGAGGTGGTGGGTTCAAACCCAGCCCTGGCCAAAAAAAAAAAAAAACCAACTTAAAATCAAATAAACACAAAAAATGATAGGGAAGTAATCAGTAGATATAAGCGTAAATATTGTGTTGGTTGAAGAGTACACAGTTTCAATTACAGCATAAATATATTCTGGAGATTTAGTGCACACCATGGTGACAATAAATAGTTAACAGTACTGTACTGTTATATGCTGTACTTGAATTTGCTAAGGGAAGAGACCTTAAATGTTCTTATATGGATACATGCACACACACAAAAGGTACCTATACCAGGTGGCAGAGATGCTAATATAGATACATGCACACACACAAAAGGTACCTATACCAGGTGGCAGAGATGCTAATTGGATTGCTAGTAGTAATTCTTTTGCAATGCGTATGTGTATCAAAACATCACATCGTATACTTTAAATATATACAAATTGTCTTATAGCCCAATTAGGCTGGAAAAATAGCAAATATCAATAAAATTGAAAAATAATGAAAAAAAATCAGTGAAAACAAAAAACTTAGTGAAAACAAAAGATGGTTCTTTGAAAAGATAAATAAAATTGATAAACCTATATAGCTAGACTGACAAGAAAATGAGAGGTAATTACATAACAAATATCATGATTAATAAAGGGGAAATCACTTAGGAGCACATGTATAATAAAAAATAATAGAATAATTTTATGCCAATATATGTAATTATTGAGATGAAGCAGATAATTTTTTAAAAATTTGCAAATTACTAAAATTGACCCAAAAAGAAATAGAAAATTAGAATAACCTTACTTAATTTATTGAATTTTATAATTCAAAATCATTCCATAAAGAAAATTTCAAGCTCTAATACTTTTATCAATATTTTAAAAAGAAACAGCATCAAATTTCCACAAACTGTTTTATAAGGGTAGTGTGATGCTGATATTAAAATCAGACTACAATGTTATAAGAAAATAATGTTATAGGTCAATATGCTTTTTAAAAATAGATGCAAAAACCCTTTGCAATCCATTAGCAAATCAAATCTAGCAACATATATAAAAAGGATAATACATTGTGCCCAAGTGACAGTTATACAAGCAATTCAAGATTGGTTTAATATTTGAAAGTCAATCAATGTAATTTATCACATTAACAGAATAAGGAGACAAATCATGTCATTTTGATAGATGCAGAGGAAGCAAATTGACCAAATTTAATATTCATTCGTGATGAAAAGCTAGATATTAGCTTTTAGGAATTTCAGGGAAACTCCTCAACCTCTTAAAAAAGCATATACCAAAATACCTACAGATAACATTATATTTAGAATTGAAAGTCTCAAATTCCCCCCTTATCAAAAATAAATCTTGTTGATTTGTGGCAGTTTCTAGTTTCTTTTGTATTCTAGTTATTAAATTTTGTCAGGTTTTTGTTATAGCATCTAGTAGTATAAAAATTCTATCATTTTGGTATTTTATTTGAAAAATCCCATAATGACTTCATTTTGGAGTCAAATCCACCAATTTTAGTGAGTTTTGCTTATGAGATCTTTCTTAAGCCTTAAGTCACAAATTCTTTTTCCCTTTTCCCTTTGTAGTTTTTGTTTCATACTAGGGCCTTGCTTCATCTGGAATCTACCTTTTCATATAGTATAAAATGGGGAGTGGCAATTTTTTTCTTTTTAAAAAATTTTACCTTTTTTTTTTGCAGTTTTTGGCTGGGGCTGGATTTGAACACACCATCTCCGGCATATGGGGCCAGCGCTCTACTCCTTTGAGCCACAGGCGCTGCTCCTCTTTTTAAAAAATTTTATATAGTAAGACTATATTCTTCATTTTGTCTTCTAAAATATTCCTCATCTTTTCAGAGATTTATAGGAATGCTTTATTATATATCAAGTCTCCATACAGAAGTTCTACCAATTTTAGATTTATTGGTTCCTACACAGATATGATACTTTGCAATTGTTTGATAGAAATGACCTTTTAATAAAAGTAATTTTTAAAACAAATAGTTTAAAGTGCCAATATTTTTATGGGTAAATCATGAAAAATGTCTTCTGTCAAAACTTCTAATTTGCATTGCCCAGTGGAAAATATATTTGTCTTTTAGCTATTTCTTTTGTTTTCTCCTTATTTATAAATATTTTTGCTATTTTTTCTTGTTTATTTCCTGTGACAGGTACTGTTCCCACCATCCCCTCAACCTCTTATAAGGTACATTATTATTTCTACCATCCCCTCTTTTAAAAGAGATGAATAAGCTAAAGCTCAGAGACATAGTTAGCAAGAATAAAATTAGTATCCAGGT
Organism: Otolemur garnettii; assembly: GCF_000181295.1. Lineage (NCBI taxonomy): Eukaryota > Metazoa > Chordata > Mammalia > Primates > Galagidae > Otolemur > Otolemur garnettii. Next base: position 68,322,870 of record NW_003852396.1, on the reverse strand, counting down.
TTATTTAATTTTAAAAATACGTTTTTCTTTATGAACCAGGGATTGACAAACTTCTTCTGTAAAGGGATAAATAGGAAATATCTTAGACTTATGGACGTATAGTTTCTGTCACGACAACTCTGTCACGGTAGTGTGAAAGTAGTCATAGAATAAAAAGCAGTCACAGGTAATATATAACACATAAATATATTGCTGTGTTCCAATAAAACTTTATCCCCCAAACCAGGCAATAGGTTGTATTTGGCCAATGGCAAGTATAGTAGTTTGTCAACCTCTTCAGTAAACCATACTGCCTATGTTTAAAAAGTGTGGTTTTCAGAATAAAAACTTACTGTTAAATAAAACCACTATTATTTTTTAAAGTAGGTTGTATGTGTAGAAATGGGTTATGTATCAAAATAAGTTCGTAATTAGTAATTGATGATTTTGTTCAGACATATCAGTATGTTCTCCAATGACTTAGTTATGTGCTTTGGGTTTTGACTTGAACTCAAGATACGAGAATATAACAGTACTAGATACTAGAATAGGTGTGGCCACTTTGTTTTTGTTTGAATACTTTCAGTTCCATTTCCTAAATTTAATTATCAACAACTTTCTATATGCTTCCAAAATTATTTATATACACTCAGATGAGATTATACTATATATCTATGCTATAACCCTCCTTCTTTTTCCTTTTATTCCTTCTTTCTTCCCTTGTTCCATAACCTGTCTCTTTCTCCTAGTATTCCTATATTTAATATCAGAACAAACAAATTTGATTTAGAAGAATATGAATAGTATTTGCTTCATGAAGATTGTGTTACTTAACATAAAAACAGAGCATCCAAAATCCGAAATATAATTTATTTTAAGAAAAATATTTTAAGTTGCCAGTTTCAATTTGTATGAGATCAGTGCACTAGAAAATTAAATACATTTTCTGTTAAACATAATAATGAATACCATTGTCTTTACCACTCAAGCATAGCAACAGTATAATTGTATTTAACACAATTAAATATATTTTCTATTAAAGGTTGACAAGAGAATCTGTTGTTACATACTTGGGCAGAGGTGCTTTGCAATTTGGGTTCTGTAGCTAAGTGAGTTGTAGGAAGACCCAGAATCATTACTACTTCATAGAAACACTTCATTACATTGCAGTTGTTGATTGAAGGCTTGTCTTTTACTTTTCATTTTGCTTTTTCTGAAAACTGGTGACTAGTGGAAGGGTTAGTCTCTAAATTGGGACTCATGGATCAGTATGAAAACTTGAGTCTTCTTAAATAGTACTAGTCATTTCACAAACATCAATGTGGACTTTGTGGTTTATCAATCTAGTAATTCTACCTTTTTTATTTCAGAGTGAGAACCCAAGAAAGGATGAAATAAACTTTTTGATGGGGGGAAATTTTGGCTTCCTTATCAGGTTCCTCATTCTGGCATTTTGTTTCGTTCGCTGCCTCTCTCTTCCTTTTTGGTCGCTACCTCCTCTGTTTCCCTTTTTTGTTGTATTTCTTAGTATCTGGATTATCCCAGGTCCATCTGCTGCAAACATAGCTTCCTGTAATACATTCCTTTTTCATTTTCTGTACACTGATTCTTTACCTGTTGTCCTGTATCCTTAACCCTTCACTACTCCTATTGAGATTATCACTCATGATAATGAAGAGGTTTAAAAATATCCAAGCAGAGTAAACTCTGAGATTACCTTTATGTAGTAAGGTAGTGTGTGTATATGTACATGAATTAGTTCAGTAGGTAGATGAATCCACTGTCAATAAAGCAGAGTGATTACATTAATGTCCCTAATTAATTAATGACTTCCCTTTATATCTTGGCCCTTCAGTTCAAAAGATTTTATAGTCCTTTCCTGCTTGAGTCTGAGGTTGGCCAGGTAACTTGTTGTAGGCCATAAGATGTTAGCAAATGTAACATAAGCAGATGCATTAGAATGGAATGTGCCTTTCTCTTGCTTTTTTGCATGGCTGAGATTACCTAGCTGTTGACCTCAGCTATGTCATGAAAACAAACTTAGGTTAGCCTACTGGAAGATGAGAGACCTCACAGAGCAAAGCTGCACCATTTGAATGGTGGTAATCCTAGATTAGCTAGACCTAAACTGATTTATAGCTAACTGAAGATATGTAAGTGAACCCATCACAATCAGCAAAGAATGGCTTACAATAGAAGAGTTCTCAATGACCTACACCCAATAGAAATAATAAATATAGTAGTTGCTTTAAGCCAGTACATTTTGATGTGATTTATTATTCAATGATTGTAACTGATAAAATCATTATGATGTATTATTAGGTAATGATACAATAAAATTGCCCATATTTCATATTTCTATCAATTCATATTTCTATCAATTTTTTTATGAAAGCTATAACCCAATTATAGCCCAAGAAGAAGAGGAAAGGGGAGAGGGATGGGAGGGGAGGAGGGAGGATGGGTGGAGGGAGAGTAGTTGGTGGGACCACACCTACAGTGCATCTTACAAGGGTACATGTGAAATTTACTAGGTGTAGAATATAAATGTCTTAACACAATAACTAAGAAAA
>NW_003852396.1:68299160-68320104 GCF_000181295.1 Otolemur garnettii | reverse complement strand
CACAGCGCACAGCAACCTCAAACTCTTGGGCTTAAGCAATTCTCTTGCCTCAGCCTCCCAAGTAGCTGGGACTACAGGCACCCGCCATAATGCCCAGCTATTTTTTAGTTGCAGCTGTCATTGTTGTTTTAGCTGGGTGGTTTGAACCTACCAGCCTCGGTGTATGTAGCTGGCACCCTTCCCACTGAGCTATGGGTGCCGCCAATTTCTGGTGTTCTTTATTACTTTGTGTAGATCTACCTTTCCACTTAGGATAATTTTCATTCTGCAAAAATAAATTCCTTAAGTATTTCTTATGGTGACAAGTTAGTAATAAATTATTTCAGCTTTTGGATATTTGAAAAAAATCTTTGTTTTGTCTTCATTATTGAAAGGGATCTTTGCTAGCTAACAGTTTTTTTCTCCAGTACATTTAAGATGCTATTCCACTGTCTGCTGGATTACATTGTTTCTGGTGAGAAATCTGCTATTCTTGTCTTTCCTCTGGATTTAATGTGTGTTTTCTCTCTAGGTGTTTTAAAGATTTTCTCTTTATTATTGGTATTGAGCAAATTGATTATGATAGGTCTTGGTGTAATTATCTTCATGTTTCTAGTGCTTGAGATTCATTGAGCTTCATGGATCTGTGGATTTATAATTTTTATGAAGTTATAAAATTTTGGCTATTTCTTTAAAATTTTTTCCTATTTTAATTCTCCTTCTTTTTCTCTGGACTTTTATTGCAAAAATTTTAGTCTATTTTTATATTTTCCTACATCTCACTAATGCTCTATTCATTTACTTTTAGTCTTTTTCCTTTCACTGTTTTGGGTAGTTTCTATTGCCATGTCTTCAAGTGCACTAATCATTCTTCTTTATTACTGAAATGCTATTAATCCTGTCTAGTATATTTTTCATTTAAGATATGGAATTTTAACTTGAGAAAATAATATATCATGTTTCCTTAGCATGTTCACACTTTGCTGAACCTTCATGAACATTTGAGGTATAGTTAGTTATAAGAGCTGTTCTGTCATTGTTAACAGTTCTATAGTTGGTATCTTTTGTGCATGTATTTGTATTAATTTACTTTCCCCTCATTATGGTTAATATTTTCCTGCTTAATTGCATACCTGGTAGTTTTTGAGTGAGGCCAGACATTATAAATTTTACCTTCTTGGATGGGGGCGTTTTTATATCTTCTTAAGTATTTGGGGAGCTTTGTTATGAAATGCAGTAGTTAATAATTTGACCCCTTTAAGGCTTTAAGTTTTAGGCAGTTCACCCAGGGCTAAATTGTTTGCATATTAAGGTAACTCTCTTCTGAGGATTCTACTTGAAAGTCTTTTCATTCTGGTTGGTGTCAATGAAGACTATTTTTGGCCCTTGTGAGCTCCTAAAACTATTCCATCTGATACTTCTGATGATTCTTTCCTATGCCTTGGGTAGTTTCCTCACATGCAACTGCTAATCATTACTCAGAGAAGACTCAGGAGGGACCTTCTGCAAATCTCAGGAGTTCTCTATTCCATTCTCTTTTTTTATGATGATGTGCTACCTTGTCCCCCTTGAATTCTGAACTTTGTTTTCTTAACTTAGGAAGTCTTCCAGGCTTTATTATTACTCCAGTAATAACAAATTGTGATAATTGTTAATCTCACTTTATTTGTTTTCATTTTATCAGTTATCAATAACCTATCCTATCTGTCGTCCAATGTGTGAAAATTGTTTTTTTGTATGTTTTGCCTTTTTCTTTTTCAGTTTTTGAAGGTAGGAATATAAATCTGTTTCTTATTGTTTCTTTATGGATGGAAGCAAAAGTCTTTTCCTTGTTGATAAACTGTAAATCCATTGTTATAAAAACTTGTGTGGGGTTCTAATATATAGAAAATTCAGGTTAATTCTGAAGAGGGTCTAAGAAGTTAGACAAAAATTTTCAAATATGACACCTTTCCTCAATCTCTTCTTTAGTTTTCATTGATTTAAATGATATCAAATTTTTGCTTTTTAAAAGTGTTAACTAACTGATTTAAAATATTACTGTTGAGCAAAATTCATCCTTCTATTTGTTATTTATATTGAAGATTTCTGAAGATTTCTGGGACACCAAAGGATCTTGGTATGACCCATAGAAGAATTAGAGGTTAAGTTAATAAAAACTTTCCAATATGAAGAGTCAAAATTACTTTCTTTTCACGAAGTTTTTTCACAAACTATAATCCCCACCTCCTTCCATTATGACGTAGGTATTAGTGCATTTGAATTGGGAGCAGAATAAGATTGGTGATGAGAAACTTAGGAAGTTTTGTCATTTACAAATCTTTTTGAAAGCCTCTATCTTTCTAAGTCACTCTTGGTTCAGCATATTGCCTAACTCCTCATGATGGAGGATACCATGAAGTTGATAAAATCTCTTAAAATTTTCACCAAAGAGTTTTGTTTTTTATTTATTTTTTTAACAGTATTAATAGTTACATGTTTATTTTAATGTAAATTAAATATAATAAAAGCAGCAGAGCAAATTTGAGATTTATCATTATTACTTAAAATAAGGCTAAGATAAGTAGTTAACATTAAAATCATTTTTTTCTTTTATGTTTATTATTTTTGATTAATATAAGGATATATGAAATTAGGTTACATTATTTTCACTTGTTAGGAAAAGCCCAAGCTGTATTTGGGTCCTTTATCCAGGAGCTATGCCATATACCCCTATATTATACCCATAAGGTGAGAGCTTATTAAGCCCCTACCCCCCTTCACCTCTCTCCCATCTTGAATTTATTGTGGTTTTCCTCTTCTGTAGACAGGTAGTTGTTCACCTACTAGTCTCAAATTCATATTGTATACATGAGATGCTTGTTTTCCCATTCTTGAGATACTTTACTAAGGTGAGTGTTCTTCATCTTCATACAGGTAAATACAAAAGATGTTAAAGTCTCAAGAGAAGGATATCAAGGGTATCCAACTGGGGACAGAGGAAGTCAAACTTTCACTCTTTGCTGATGATATGATCTTATACTTAGAAAACCCCAGGAACTCAGCCACAATACTCCTGGAAATGATTAAGAAATACAAAAACATTTGGGGATATAAAATCAACATCTACAAATAAGTAGCCCTTATATACCCCAACAACACTCAAGCTGCGAATCAAATCAAAGACACAGTTCTTTTCAGAGGAGCTTCAAAAAATCTGAAAAACTTTGGAATATACCTAATAAAGGATGTGAAGGATCTCTGCAGAGAATGCTATGAAGCTCTGAGAAAAGAAATAGCAGAAGATGTTAACTAGGAAGAATCAACATTGTTAAAATGTCTTTACTACCCAAAGAAATGTACAGATTAAATGCAATCTCTATTAAAACATCATTGTCATACTTAGAAGAATTTGAAAATATAGTTCTTCATTTCTTGTGGAACCAGAAACAACAAACAAACAAGCAACAACAATAACAACAACAACCACAACAAAAAACAAAGAAAAAACCCTGAATAGCCAACACAAATTTAAGAAATAAAAACAAATATGGAGGCATCATGTTACTAGACTTTAGGTTATACCCCAAGTCTGTAGTGGTCAAAGCAGTATGGTATTGGCATAAAAATAGAGACATAGATCTATGGAACAGAATGGAAAACCTAGAGATGAAATCAGCCTCATATCTCCATTTGATCTTCTGTAAACCAAACCAAAGCATAAACTAGAGAAAAGAATCCTTACCTTATAAATAGTGGTGGGAAAACTGGCTATCCACATGTAAAAGACTGACACTGAACCTGCACCTCTCATCACTTACAAAAATTGACTCGTGCTGGATTAGAGATTTAAATCTAAGAAATGAAATAACGAAAACTCTTAAAGCATGGGAAAAACTCTTAATTAAATAGGCCTGGGGAAATAATTATGACAAAGACCCCATTGACAATTGCGGCAACATCAAAAACAAATAAATGGGAACTGATCATACTTAAAAGCTTCTGCACAGTTAAGGACATGATAAACAAAACAAATAGTCAACCTTCGGAATGGGAGAAGATATCTGCATGCTCCGAATCTGACAAAGAGCTAATAACTAGAATCTACAGAGATCTTGAGTAAATCACAAGAAAAGAAAGAGTAACTCAATTGATCATTGGGCAAGAGAAATGAACAGAAGCTTCCCCCCAAGATGACAGAAGAATAGCCAACAAACGCATTAAAAATGCTCATCATTCCTAAGCATCAGAGAAATGCAAATCAGAATCACTTTGAGATATCTCCTAACCTCAGTGAGAATAGTTCACATCCCCAAACCAAAGCTGCAAAAACTGGTGTGGGTGCAGAGAGAAGGGAACACTTTTACACTCTTGGTGGGATTGCAAACTAATTCAGCCTTTTTGGAAAGAAGTATGGAGAATCCTCAAAGAGCTAATGGTAGACCTTCCACTGACCCTACAATCCCCTCAATAGGTGTCTACCCAGAAGTACAAGAAATCACTTTCACCACAAGGACATTTGCCCTCAATTTTTTATAACAGCTCAATTCACAGTCACAAAGACGTGGAAACAACTCAAGTGCCCATCAACCCATGAATGAATTAATAAACTCTGGTGTATGTGTACCATGGAATACTATTCATCTTTTATTTTGTTTCTTATGAATCCTAGGGACTGGGGGTATCACATCAGGAAATAAGTCCTGGTTAGCTATAATCTTAATGATAAAATTATGTATTCCCAAGCCAAACAATAACAAATGTAGCATTTTCTGCAATTTAAAATTATCTCTACTTCTTTTCTTCTCCAGTGAAAAGCAAGTATTGTGTTTATCAAGTCTTCCTCAAGCAAAGATTCAATAGTCAAAGATAAGGTCCTTGGTGCAGTCTTTCCATGATAGAATGAAGAGAGTAGAAGGCAATAAATGAGAATGTTTTCCTTGGAATTGAATTTTTCATTTTTCACCTAGAGAGAAGGCATCTTTTAGACATTGCTTTAGATTGCTGTGAGTGATTGTGTATTAAGTCTTCAAATGTGTTTTTCAAAACTCCCCTAAAGGGTTTTGGGTGAGAGTAAGCAATCTGATAGAAATCTCACGCATTCACCTCCCAGACTTTGCCTAACTTCAGCAGTAGGCTGTCCTTCTGACACCTTTCACAGTCCTTGAACAACTTATGATTTGAAAGATGAAGAAAAGAAGCAACTGTGCAGACAAAAACTTTGGGCTGCAGGCATCGACTGGCTGCTTTCACAGTCCCCTTTCAATCTTGCCATCTTTCAGGGTTTTGTTTGGTGTTTGATACAGCTTTTGAGAGACTTAATAGCTTTTCAGTAACTAGGGTAAGGAAAGGAGCATAGCTAGGATTGATTATGTGTGTGCTGGCTGGACTCAAAGTCACAGTGAAACCTCCTGCTTTACTTAGCAGTTTAACTCATTGTAGTAAAAATACCATGATCTCCTGTTGGAAATCAAACTATCATCTGTTAACCAGTTCCATACTCTGCTCAAGATAAAGAGGGACTTTATCTTTATCTTGGTGGATCCCTTTGTATCCTATTGTCACGTTTCCCTGTGAACTTTGGATATTTGGAGAAAGCAGAGAGAATGCAGAGGAACTGGAAATCACAGTGTGGTAAATTTAGAAGGAGCTATGATTTCAGTGCTTTAGTTTTATTTAGCTACAGTAATACCTTGTCCTTCCCTTTAGTCCTTATGGATTAAACCTTGCCTTCTGAAATCTCTGTAACATTTCTCCCCCATCCTCATCACCCAGAATGGGAACTGATGCACTTAGAGAAGCTTGCTAATTTTTTCTTTTACTTTTCCTTCTTGGGAAATGAAGTGACAGCTACCTGGGACAGATTTAGGTAACAGTCTTTCAGATGGTTTTAATCTATTTTAGATATTGAAATTTGGTGGTTTTCTATACCTGGCTGGACAAGTTCATATGAGCTACTCTAGATGTTGAGGACCATTCCTTTTTTGATTATAATTCTATATGTTTTTATGAAATAAAAATTTCTGTAAGACTGGTAGCATCCAACTCATATACATGGAACAGGAGTCCATAGTCTGTGTGTGATTTCTGCAGAAGAATACCAGAACATCTTAAAATGAAGAGAAACCTGAATTGAGCTTTGTAAAGAGGTCCACATCATCAGAACAGGAAAGAAGATACTGTGCAGAAACAGGAGACATTTTCATTCAGTGATCATGCTGCTGAAATTCACATGTCATGGAAAATAGATTCTTGGGTTCAATGAGTACAGCACTGTACAAGTAATCACCTTCTTCAGAATGCAAATTAATAATACAGAGTATGAAGAAAACTTATTAACACTCAAGAACATGAAGGAGATTAAAGTGCAGCACTAAACCAGGTTAATAATCCTGTTTGAGAAAGTAATCATTGTAGAGAATAGAAATAAACAATGTGAAGGTTGGGGCCTCTCAGCATACTTACTAATAGAGAGCCTGACTCCTATTCGTCTAAAAAGGTTTTCTAGAGGAATTATTGACTATTTGGTTTTACATATATGGATATATGCTAATAAATTTGTAGTGGAGTCAAGAATCTATCCATACTACTGCTTAGGTATACAAGAAAATTTAATTTTGCTCATTTTCTAAGATGAATTAAATATTTCTTATGAACCTAGCCTCAGTGGGCAGCAAGTTGCCTGTGTGGGGAGAGATTTAGAGGGATTTATAATTATGCAGGTCACTATGAAAGTTTCAAGACAGACCATGTTATAGTCCATCATGTATTTGGACTTCTAACAAACACAGTTGACAATGTCCTTTCTGATTCACTTGTGCAAGTTTGTTTGGCTTTTCCATGTTGCTAGGAGGGCTTCATTTGTTTCTTTCCATGTGGATTTTATGTTTCTTGATTTTTGTGTCTCTGAAAACTTTTGTAAAGACCCACATATTAGACAACTGGGGGCAAAATATGAAATTTGTCAACTCATGATGATATTTCAATCTCTTCTGGTTTAACTGATCCCTTTTGGATTTATTATTATATCAGGTACATGATCACTCTTTCAGATTAGATTTCTTCTACCTTTCCTTATTCCTCTCCAATTTGGTGTCTGGAAGTTGAAAGGAGATTTATGTTACTCTGGTATCAGAGGCAAAGGTGTTCTGATACTTATTGGCGTCCCATGGATTCCTGCTGATTTTGGCTGTGTAGTGATTGTCCTGGTCTCCCACTGATGTTGTCTGGTGTTTCTAGATATTGTGCATAAATATGCCAGTGGAGTTCATGGTTGTAGTCATTTGCCTATATTTATAATGACCCTGTTTACTGTGGAATCTTTGTTCCAGTCCAGCCCTTTGATATTTTGCCTGCCTGTTCAGCACCTGTCACCTGTGTATTCCCTCCATTAGACATCTGGTCATTTCTCTATCACTTGAATGTTGTACAGCCTGGGAAATTTAGTGGTGCTGCCTCAAACTCATGTTCCCAGCATAGCACATCTGCCTCTGATACACTACTTCTCACAGCATGCTGGGCATGCTGGGGATTCTCCTAGAGGCTTATAGCCTCCCTTAAGCTAAACTGGAGAATCAGTTAATTATCCTTTCAGTTTGAGGATTTCCTACGACCACCAGGATACTTCATTTTCCTTTTGCTATGGTTCCATTCTAATGAGGGAAAAATGAGGACCTGCATATCCAACTTCTTCATCTTCCTTCTACATGTCTTCCCTTATTGCACAGAGCCAATGGGGATTGTTTCTCTGCTTCCTTCTTTGTGGCAAGGGCTTCTCCTATATACATTTTACTTCTACCTCTTTGCCTTGGGGGTAGAGGCCTTTGGAGGAGATGCTTGCTTATTGATAATGAGAATCCAAAAATAGTATCCGTTACTATTTGAATGTATGCCTTAGGAGCAAGAAATCCAGACTTGAAATCCTTTCTGAAATACAGCAGGGGATAAATAAATAAATATACATCTAATACAGGGATCTTTCCTACTATATGGATATGTGACTATATGTGGTTATATTATACAGGCTTACCTGTACCTCTCTGCTGACCAAATGTCCTCTGTTGCATGGCTCAGTCCATTCCAGGTTTCCACAGTTCTATTTATTTTCATGTATTATGTGACCATAATAGGTTGGAAAGGACTTGAGAACAAGGGACCTTAACTAATTTTTCTTTGCAATAGTACTTTATGTAGAAAGCTCTTGATAACTGTTTGCTGAACTAATAAATACATTTTGTTGAGGTTCATTCTGCCACTAGAATTCTCATCTCTTGGTCCTTACTTTGCTTCTCAATGCTATAGTTTAACAATCCTTTAGGTACCTGTGTTTTTACTTCAACATATTTTGGACATACCAATTATCTCTATTTCCTTCAGTGGCTCTCCAGATGCTCTCCACACCAGTCTGTTCACTTCCATTTGAATCCTTTAAGCAGAAAGGCCCAGCACAGGCCTGTGGTTAAATCAAGTACTGTGATCTGTTACCAGCAGAACAGAGCAAGGAGGCGAAAAGAGACGAGGAAGAGTTTCACATCCTTGATATGTGGTGCAATATTAAAGGAAAAGCCTCGAATAAGATAAATTCTCTAGTAAATAAAGAAGAGCACACTTTTAACTGTGACTCTAAAATGTATATTTGGACATTTATTAAGCATTTGATATAGCCTTTCATGAAATTTTTATAATTTTATGCAAATCTGAACAAAATTTATTTGGCTTAAAACAGAATCTCAAGTCATTTGGAAGGCTGTTAATGACAGTAATGACAAACAGCGAGGGCTTCTGGATTAGGGAAGTATCCAGACTGGTAGGGTCTGAGAGAGTATACAGCAAGGCCTACACCTTTGTGTATGTTGTGAAGGAGAAATTAAAGAGGAAGTTATTGCTTTTTAAAGGTTCAGAGCTACAGATTAGCAAAGACTGAGACAAAACAGAAAGGCTGCTAGTATGACATAATAAAAGCAGATAGCCATAAATCAACTGCACAAAATGACAATTTAAGCCTACCTTAAGATTTTACCAAATGCCAGCATTTAGCACTTCCCACTCTGGTTTGTATGTAGTTTAATGGCACATCTATTCCATGAGGGGTATATGACTGAGAGTTAGCATGTGGCTCAGGTTGATTAGAATCTGGCAAATGGTTAAAGCCAATCACTTACATTTATTTCAACTCACTTACAGTATTTAACCTGATGCCTTTTGTAATCTTAAGACTCCATCTAAAAAATTAAAATCCATAGTAATAATTTATGAAATACTGGGATTTTCTTCACTAGACCTTAATGTGTTTTTTAGAATCTCATAAACTCTTTACAGCCCTGATTTACTCTGGCAATGTGAAGCTGAAGCTTGGAATACTTTTCTCAGCTCTTATTTATAATGCTTCTCAGCATCCAAAGGCATTTGGCTTCTTTATACTGATTTTCTTCTGAAAGCACTATTGTACTTGAAATTTTCACATTTCTTTCTCAGAGGTGGCGGGGTTCCATTAACCCATGGTTTGGACAAGTGCTCCTTTGCAACAGTACTCACATGATTTTAAAGCTGGGTAAAAAGATGGCCACAATTTCCAGGCATTTAGCCACTTGGAAAATTTGTGATACTTTTTTCTTTTAAGTGACTAGGTAATTGATCGTTCAAATTAGGAGACATCTGAGAGCGGAAGGGGATACTAACATTGGAATATATGGACAGCAGGGGGAAACTAACATTGTCTTAGGAAAACGAAGATGTATGGTCACTTAGCTGTGACTAGTTGAATGGATCCTTCTAGATTCTTAGGGGGTTGTACAGGCAGATACAGGCCCTTACGTTCCAGTGGAAGATAAGAAATTTCCTCAGCCATTTGTCTCTACTTTTCAACCAAAATATATCCAATAAACTATCTCCTGTTTTGAAATTTTTTTCCCAGTTTTGAGCTCTCAAGTATTCTTTGTTTGCCAGAATTCAAGTCACATCATTAACCTGTATATCATGGCACAGTGGGATTCTAGCAAACTTCCTTAGGTGGGTTGCCCAACTGAAAAAGTAATGTGTTATGGTGCTATCTGGGAAATGAGTTATTGAAATGAAAGGATGGAGAGTAGGGCACATTTTGTCAAATACGATATAAAAAGTATAACTTAATGCCAGGCCAGAGCTGAATTGCCTGTGCCTTGGAACATAAGAGGATCTTGCCTTAGGATTGTATGTAAAACAGCAGTGTAGAAAACTGTTTGATTCAAACCATCATGCAAAGCCTAAGGACAACCAACTAAATACAGCAGTGACAATACATTTTTCTCTCATTTTGAAGCATATATATATGCTTCACACACATACATATATATATTTTAAAAACTGACATTTACATTTTGATCTCTCTGAGAGTACTGCCAAAAATCCTATTGTCGTATTTGAAAGTCACGAAGACGGTAAGGTAAAAACTATGAATTTGATAGTATAACACTTTGGAGTTCACCCAGTCAATAAAATGAGAGATTAAAGGCCAAAAGAGCATTTGGAGACAGGGCTTACCATATCTTTTGGCAAAGTTAAGGGTATGTGACTTGTGCTTTTGACTAAGCGAGAAACAAGCAGGATCTTGAGGGAGATGTGACTCTACCAGATGCCTTAGCGTTCCAGAGGGGACATAGTGACATTTGCTAATGTGGGAAGCATATTGAGCGTTAATTAAAGGGCCTGCTGTATGTACTTAGGCTAATGCAGATATCCTCACACTGTAGAAGAGAACATATGCTGTGCAGGGCCTGTGGGGAGAGAGCTGGGATGATGGTCTCTGAAGACACAAAAGGACAGTCAGTCTGCTCAGGCAGCTGCTTCCACCATGGAGTCAGGGTAGACATGACTTGTGCTGTTGTTTGGATTTGGAGAAGCCCAGGAATTGATGAGAAAATAATTGAATCTCAATTTTTGAAGTCTCCCCCTACCATATAAAGATTGAAATCTTTCCAGAACATTAGTCTGTATCCCCTCTGCTATCTGGCCTCACTTCTTTCCTTATAGCTAAGCTTAGTGAAAGAGCTTACTGCCACGGTCTTCATTTTCTTGTATATCTTTAAATCTGGTTTCTACCTTTTATCTGTACGGATCTTTAGAAAGTCTCTTACTAAACCTTTAAAATTATTTGTTTATATCTGAATTATTTCCTAGACGGTAAGCCCTATGTAGGTAGAGCCTGGGTCATCTTGTTTCTCACTATGCCCCCACCTAGCATAATGCCTGGCTTATAGTAAACACATTATAAATATCGACTGAATGAATAAATGAATCAGTTATCTAAAGATCAATGCCAATGAATACTGAATAGTCCTTAATCTTTTTCATTGAAACATTGCCTTCCTATCTCCTTCACTTTTTCCTTTTTTTCCACATAGCTCTTAAATATTGACATTTGTAGCTTTTGATTGTTTGCCTTCTTGGCTAACTCTATGTATGTACTTTCCTTGTGTGATGGATATATCCCTGGATAGATCCTTCAGTACATGGCTGCAAAATGGTATGTCCCATTAAGAGCTAAGACTTTTCTTTCCTAAATGTTGGATCAGTCTGTCCAACTGTCTACTGAACACTTCCTGAATAAATGGTCCTCCAGCTTATATTTGGGAATATCCTATGTTAGAGAACACCTCTGGATTCTTCAGGCTTCTTCATATTTCAGTGAATCAAATCATCTTCATATACCTATACCATATGTATTCTTCATCCCGGTTTTCCTTAGGACTCTTATGGATACGCTTAATCTACTGTCACTTTTTGCCAGCACAGTTTTCATATGTTTATTTCCTAGTTATCACACAATACTGAAGATTTAGGTTTATGAAAAATAAAAAAACAGAAAGTTGAGTGCAACAAAATCTAGTGCTTTTGCTAAATAATACTTCCAACTGAGCTCTTACTACTTGTCAAGCAGCGTGTTAAGCATTTCTACATGAATAATCAGTAGTCCTTACAAAAGCTTATATTATTATCCTCATTCTATAAATGAAGAAAGTAAGGATCAGAAAAGTTAAATGTCTTGTCCCAGTTCATATTGCCAGTGCTATCCCAGGTCAGATTGTATTGAGCCAAAGCTCTTAATTACTATATACACATTTAGGGGGGCTCTCTGTGTCTCATGAAGTCAGTGGGGTTGGCATGTTTGTTAGCAATATTTTTTCTTTGGTGAAGAAAAACGTTTTTTCTTCTCTTCCTCTCTGACTCTACCACCCCTGCCAGCATATTACCTCCCTGAATCCCCTTCTTTTTCTGGCTCTTCCCTTTGAGATCCTGGCTTGACTAATGGAACCCTGTTTTAGAGCCAGAAAACTTTTCCATGAGCCAAAGCTCTTGGTTCATCCCTGAGGTGGTAAGTGGGAAGCCTTGAGCAAGAATATGAGCTCCTAAGGGTGGGAAGCAAATGATTCTGTTCCGATACGACCACTTTATGTGTTTCCATTATCCTGAAGTGGCGGGAACCTGGGAAAAGATTAGGAGATAGAGGGCTGAGAAATGGCATTTAGGAAGGACATGACTGGGGTGGTACCTGTGGTTCAAAGGAGTAGGACGCCGACCCCATATGCCAGAGGTGGCAGGTTCAAACTCAGCCCCGGCCAAAAACTGGGAAAAAAAAAAAAAAAAAAAAAAAAAAAGGACATGACTGAGGGGAGAGAAAATGATCTTGAATCCATGAAAAGACACATCGCTATTTTAATTTTCATTCATGGCCTGAGACACTCTCATCTTGGAGAGGGAATATCCAATGAAAAGAGGGAGTCAGGAGAAAAGAGCTTTAGCACTGAGTTTGAAGTGATAGGTCGCAAGAAGTGATTCAGATGCCTCCAAATTCCTATTCCTTTGAAACTTCCTCTTAAAATTGAATGTTGCCATTTAGGAAGTAGGAAGTTAGAAAACTACCGCTGCTATAATTAGTTAATTATTATTGCTGTTGTTTAGTGCTTTCTCTCTGACAGCTACAGATTTAAGATATTATATCCCTCTCTCATTGATTTTCAGAACTACAGAGACTATGTAATTTCCCTACTTTAAAGTTGGCGAAACTGAGACTTAGAGATGTTACATGCCTTGTCTAAAGAAAGTGGCAGAGCCAAAGAGAGCTTCTACTACATGGTACTTCCCTGGTATTTTGCTTGGACTATTCACTGACTTGGTCACTTATATACTTCATCAGACCTGGAAGAATCATTTAGATATTATCTTTTTCTGGATTTCTTGCCAGAAATGTAACCGGCTCCATGAACCACTGTATGTTTTACATAATCCTCTCCCTATTAGCTACATGACCATTTGATTCTTTCCCAGAAATGATGAACTTGAACTCCCGGCCTTGGTTTCTCAAAGTGCTGGGATTATAGGCATG
This sequence comes from Otolemur garnettii, assembly GCF_000181295.1. Taxonomy (NCBI): domain Eukaryota; kingdom Metazoa; phylum Chordata; class Mammalia; order Primates; family Galagidae; genus Otolemur; species Otolemur garnettii. The sequence continues at coordinate 68,306,786 of NW_003852396.1, read as the reverse complement.
AACTATGACACACATCCTGAAATGACGGATTTTCTACAAGACAGAGGAGTTGAGATTCTGAAGGCCCAAGGCTGCCTTCTTGACACTAGGACTCACTGTCCCCCTCTACTTGCCCCTCCTTCAAAAGCCCATGATCTCCCTTAGGCAGAGACACACTTGAGGCAGCTTCTCTGGTTCTCCTGACAAGACTCTTCTGACAAGACATCTGTCACATTCAAGATTCCTTTCCTCCTAGGCAATCTTTGTTGTCTCAATAATTCGATCTACATATGATAAGCAACTAGGCCTAGACTGAAATCTCCTTTGCAATTTTGACAACAAAGCTGGTACTCTGAGCAGCACCAGAGGCCTCCATGTGCCTGCCTGCATTCACACAGGAGGACGTTACCTTGCTCTCCCTGGCTGATTAATAGTGAGGATACATTATCAGAGCTAATAGGACTCAAATGAAGAAAACTGGTCAAGTGAAACCCTGTAAATTGGTTTGTGTGCTTCCTCTGTCTCTTCTAATACCTGATGCTGGGGGTTTTCATCCTTGTCCAGCCAGGCTACAAGGGAAAGGCTCAGCGTAAATAACTCCCATGGCAGTGATAAGGGCACAGCCAGCTGCTTCTGCGGTCCATGTATTAGCATGACAAGAATCCAAAGCTACAACAGAGGGATCTTTTCCTTTCTCTAAAAACACTGCTTTGCTTCAGAAAACAGACCAAAACTACAGAGCCCTTTTTTCTCCTGTCTTCTCTCCATTTACTTCTATTTCAACTATTTTTGTTCATCTGTTCTGGCTGCTGTAACAAAATACCATAGACTCGGTGGCTTATAAATAACACAAATTTATTTCTCACAGTTCTTGAGGCTGGGAAGCCCATCATTAAGGCAAATTTAGAGTGTAGTGAGGGCCCCTTCCTGGCTCATAGACAGCTCCTTCATGCTGTGTCTTTGGGAGGGTGAGGGGGCACAGGGTCTCACTTAGCTCGAGCACTTGTCCTGTTAATTAGGGCTTTGTCTCCATGACCTCCTAAAAGCTTCATCTCCTGATATCACATCATTGACGATTTGATCTCAACATAAAAATTTCAGGAAGACACAGATATTCAGACTATAATAGTTTCTTTCTGTCAGGATGAGTTTTCCTTCTTTCTATTCTCTCCCAATGGATTTTTTGCTTTGTGATGAATGAAGTGTGAAATACAAGAAGGAAAACATCCTTGGACTACGTGTTTCTCACAGCTGCAGCTGTAGCAGCAGCATGGAGTAGTGGGAACTACTATCTAGCCTGGGTTCTCAGTTTCGCTTCTCCCTTTACTACCTCTGTGATCTTGGGTCTATTACTTAACTTCTCTGTGCCTAATTCTCTCCCACGACTCACCCCCCAGCAATGGAGATATTAACACCTTATAATAAAAATTAAAAACTCTTTGTAGGTTTTTGGTGGAAATTAAATATCAAGAGTTGAGAAAAATGCTATCTGGTACAGAGAGGGCACAAACACATAAGAGAGAAAAAATGGTATGAGTGACTCCTCCATAGCGGTTCCTCATCCTGTCTCTCTGTTCCCTGTCAGATGCCCCATTGCCCCCAATCTGGCTTCAAGGCCTGATTTTTGTTTGAGCTATAACAGCGGCAGGGTCATTGAGGGGCCACTATATAGGGCAGGCACCACACTTCAGGACCGTTTGTATGTGATACAGATATGGCCCATTTGGAGAGGAAGCCCTCAAGGGGCAGCTAAAAGTAGAATTCAAGTGTATAAAAGCTATATTTCCTCTATTCCTGGGGTTTCTAAAAGAGTATTTACAGTGGATCCTCCACAGTTGGCCCCCTCCTTACACTGATCACCTAGTTAAATTGACCTAATTTTTACAGACTGGACATGGACCACATGTACCTATCAGTACAGTAGCTTAGTTTCTTTGCTGACCACCTCTGTATGTTGACCACTTTATTGCAGTCCCTTGGGTGGTCAACTTACTAAGGTTCTATATTATTATATAGAACATGCTAGTTACCCAGGGGTCAAGGAATTTGGACATCTGAATTCTGTCTTCCCTTAGCGATACCCTGAGGGGTACCAAGCAAAGGTCAAAGCTGGATAAATATGCATTCTTTATGGAAGTGCTTGAAGCTTTTGCTCTATCCCCCATGTAGACTCCTGATGTTGGATCATGAGGACAGTTCCTTTGTGTCAGTTAGAGGTTGGCTATTCTTGGAATTTCACTGACCTCTTCAGTGAAGGAGATAGCCAATCCTGGAGAAAGCCCCTTAAAGGAAGATCATATGGATTAAGGAAGAGTTTTATTTCTCTGCCCAGGGTAGAATTGGGGTGGCCCATCCACCCAGGATCTTCTTAAGGGGTCATGATGAGCTAGGAGAGTAGGGGGTAGTTTTATGTCCAGCTAACTTTTTAAATAAGATAATCACCCACATGCATACCCTTGATAGGTCACATCATTAACTCTTCTTGGGGATAAGTGTTAATAAATGGGGGAAGGTCTAGGGCAGAAAGGAGCAGTGAGCAGGACTGTACAGAAAGAGAAGCAAATTATCTGCAGAGCAAGAAAGGGGTGTATAGGTAGAGTCTAGGATAGAGCACTAGCTCTCAAACTAAGAGATGAAGATTCATTCTCAGATGTCTGTGGTTTCTTCTATGAGAATTATTTAATTTTATATCTTGTTTTCTTTGATAATCCAAGAAGAGCATTCAATATGTGAGCATTCAATATATGAATATTCTTGATCATCTTTATGACCCTTTCAGAATCCCCATTTGTATTTGTGCTGACATCAAGGACTACTTTTTTAAATTGTCAAGTTATGGCGATAAATTTAGGACAGAAATAGACATCATACATGTGAAGCATTTGCTCCAAAGGAAGGCTTAGTGATGTTATGCAGTCTATGCAGTGGTTTAAGTGAAAGAAAAAGAGATAGACAGTATAAACAATTATATGATATGTAATTATATATATATGTATACATGCACACACAAATACATACACATGATATATAATTGTATCATGTTACAGAAAAAGCAAAAACAAACAAAAGGCTGCCAGAGTCAAAAGAACCAGCTCTGGGTCAGTTAGAGCTGATTTTATGAGCATTAGTTTCATTTATTACGAAGAAACCCCACATTTTCTATCACATTCAATTGATATTGATAATTTGAATTTATTGTTTTTTTAACTTAAATGTAATGTGCATTTTTAAGTTATAAACATTTATAATGTATATAAGCATAAAATATTTAGTATATTGTACATAACCAAATAATCTTATTTTATTTAGTTACTTTTTTTTAATTGAATAGTAACTATGTACATTAATGTACTTCTGGGGTACAGTGTGGGGTTTTCACATGCAATCCGAACTACTTCCATCAAACTGGTCAACACAGCCTTCATGTCATTTTCTCAGTTATTATTTTAAAACATTCACATTCTACTCTTAGAAAGATTCACTTGTACCCCTATAAGTTAAACCTCAGAAGTGATCCCTCCAAACCCCCTCCCTCCACCCATTCCCCCCTCACTTCTCCCTCCACCCTCCCCATATTCTTAGGCTATTTGGTTATAGCTTTCATATAAAAGGTATAAATTAGTTTCATAATAGGGGTGTGTACATTGGATACTTTTCCCTCCATTCTTGTGATACTTTGCTCAGAAGAACATTCTCCAGCTCCATCCATGTGAACATGAAGGATGTAAAGTCTCCATCCTTCTTAATTATTTAGTTACTATTAAATAGTTCTTACACTGAGCTAGGTACTATGCCAATGGTTTCCCATATTTTAATTTAACATTTCATTTTCAGAAATTACACCATGAGGTTGGTATCATTATTATTCTCTGATGATAAAATGAAGACAGAGAATTGATTACTCAAGGACACATAATGAGTGAGACAATGGAACTGGGATTTGAATCCAGGGTTTTAGGGTCTAAAATCCATGCCTTTAATTATTTTTTGTATGGTTCTTCAGTTATCTAGCTGTATTATTTCTTTTACATGTGCTTTCTTCATTACTTAAGTTTCCAAAATGCTAGGAAGGTGTTGCTAAGATCATCCAGTGCATTTATTGTTTCTTCAAATTCTCATCATGTGTATCTTCTTTATTTTCTACTCATTTATCTTGTACTATTTATTTTTCTCTGACTCTATCTTACTCCTTTATCTATAGCCTACCAGTGCCTTCATGGCTAGATAGAATTCTGAGCTACTGTCTTTTTAACAGCCCTCTACTTGCCTTTGCTGTGCAGCATCAATAAAATTAGGGAAGGATTGACAACACTCCTCTGTTCCAGAAATGAGACATGATTGTTTTGTTGTTTTAATCTATTCAAAATAATTCCATATACCCTTGTATGGTAACTGATGCCCCTTATTCAGTCTATGCCAATAGCATATAACATTCCTTTGCCCAAAGAGATTGATTTAGAAGTGGATTTGTAGCCCAGAATGAGCCAATAAGACAGGAGGGCAGGTTTGAGGGACCTCCATAAGCTGGAGTTCTCTCTTTCAGAATATTGTAGTGTGAGGATATGAAACCTTCAATTGCCACAGCCATTTTGTCACCACAAGAGAAGGACTCACTGCAAAAGGAAGAACAAAGATACTGAAAAACAGGGCCACTGACTACAGGGTTTCCCAAAGTCACTCCTAAAGTAGGCATACTTAGGGAAAATGGGAAATTGTAGATACATGTACCTTTATTTACAAAATATTCATTATAGAATTTTACAGAAGGTTTACACAATATTCCCTATGCATTGCCCACCTCTTTGGGTGACTTTTGAGACACCTTGTATTTAGCCAACAATTTCCAAGGCAGTACTTTCTTGGGACTATACATTATATGAGCTAATACATTTTCTGTCAGTTTAAGCAGCTGGATCAAAATAAAGTATTCTGAGATATGTTTCATTGTTGGACAAATTTGTAATGGATTATTATTATTTTATCCAGTTCTAGTTCCAGAGGATTTTCACTTATCTGTATTTGACAGTGAGTTGTGATTTGATTGCAGTTTTCTTTCTCCATTATTTCTGTATGACTAAGGCCCATATTAAAATGAATTAATCTATTAGTTTTCTGTAACTTCATGGAAAATTATTATAAGCTTAGTGCCATAAAACAATACAACTTTATTATCATCAGGCCCCAGGGAAAAATCTGTTTCCTGGCCTTTTTCAGCCTCTAGAGGCTGCTCACACATTCTTTGGCTCTGGCCTTTCTTCCTCTGTCTTCAGAGTCATCAATAGTGGATTGAGTCCTTGTATCTCATCTATCTGACTCATCTTCAGTTGTTCCATCTTTTTCTCATCACACCCAGGAAGCATTCTGTACTTTTAAGGACTCATGTGAATCAATTAGAAACACTCGGATAATCCGGAATAATCCCATCTTGAAGATTTTTTTTTGCCATGTAAGGTAATATATTCACAAGTGCTGCGAATGAGGGCAAGGACATTTGTGGTGTCCATTATTCTGCTTACTACAGGGTGTGACCGAAGTAACCTCTAACATGTCTGCTCTATCGTAGCACTATGTAGAACCTAGTATGAATGATTCGCTACTTAACAAATAATTGGCTACTTCTACTATGAAGTATTACTACTAATGAACATTAACTTAACAGTTACTATACGCCAGGCACTGCTTTAAATGCTTTGTGTTTATTAACACAATATCTCCATCATCTAGATGTGCTTTTATTACTCTTACTACTCTAATAGTAGTACTCTAATAGTAGTAAGAGTAATAAGACCCAGACAGGTGACATGACTTGTTTACCAGTTAGTAGTGGATCTTAGATTTCAACTCAGGCAGTTTGGTTCCGTCTTCTTAAGCACTGTGACATAATATCTCTCAAAATATCTTGTCAATGGAAGTTGTATTAAAATGGTAGCTTATTGGTATTGATCATTTTCTATCAGTTAGAGCTCCTGTTATGTAGCTGGAGTAAGACATTAAGGCAGCTTCTTCCTTTAAACCACCAACAAGAAGCACTTCTCCCATGAGTTCTATCCAAGGATTCCTATGGTTTAGGAGGAGAGAATTCTTTCCCCCATAGCCACAAGAGTGGGTTCATGACCAGTTCCACAATGCTGGCTATTGGCACTCTATTCCTTTAGCACTGCTAGATTTTCTCCCACAAAAAATTTCCCCAATTTCTGATGGAAGTCAAGCGTTTGGAGAATATACATGGCAAAAATTTTAGGTCAAAAGTTTCAAGGTTGGATATATGTGTCTGTAAACAACTGCTTACTTTGGTCAATTGGATGGATTGATGAGTCAATTCAAGATAAAATTTAGTACAGCCTATTATAGATTGAAATCTGTCCTCTTCAATTCATATGCTGAAGCCCTAGCCTGAAATAAGACTGTATTTGGAGACAGAGCTTTTAGGAGGTAATCAGAGTTAAATGAAGTTATAATGATGAAGTCCTAATCTAATAGGTTTGGTGAATTTATGTGGAAAGGGAGGGTGAGAAAGAGAGAGAGTGTGTATATGAAGAGAGAGCCCATTGCATATGTACCTGCACTGAGGAAAAACCATGTGAAGACACAGAGAGCATGCCTACCTGCCAGCTGGGAGTAAAACCCTCGCCAGAAATAGAAGCATCTGGCACCTTGATATCAGATTTCCCAGCCTCCAGAACTGTGAGAAATTAATTTCTGTTGTTTAAGCCATCATGTCTATGGTATTTTGTTATGGCATCTTAAGCTGACTAAGACATCATTATACCAATATGATAGAGAGGCTGTGGAAAGCAATGGAGGATGGGTACATTTTAATGTTAGCATTTTCATTATTTTCATATTCTTTTTATTTTCTGGTGGGGTAGAAAGGCTTTGAAATCTGAAGCTTCTAGACTAGCTTCTGAGAGTGAATAAATGCAGACAGTCCCCAAGTTACAAACATCTGAATTATGTAGAAGTTACACTTGTGAACGGAGGCTACTACGGGTAATAGTAAATGTACCTTTTTCAACACACATCCAAATTCAAGATAAGAACAAACCTACAGAACCTATCTCATTCCTAACGTGGGGACTCCCTGTAATTATAAACTAATTGTTGAAATACTTGTTAATTCCTCTCCTCCTGCCATATTTTCCTTGCTGTTACAAGGACTCACCAGGGATGCTTTTGCTTCAGGTCGTTGTACTGCATACTCCCTTTGCCTAAAATGCCTATACCCCATTTTGTGTGCACTGAGTTCCTATGACTCACTCCTTTTTTTCCTTATAAGAGTGTCACCTCCTCGGTACTTAAAATTATAGCATGCCACCCCAACTACTGTCTATTTCTCTTACCCATAGTTTATTAATTTTGATAGCTTTTATTTCTGTATAACACACTATGTATTTTTCTTTCTTATGTTATTATTTCCCCTCAGTATAATTTCTGCTCCATGAGAATGGGGATGTTTCTTTATTTTTTCTGCGAGTGTGGTCCTAGTACCTAAGAATTGGATCTGGTAAATGGTGATGTGTTCAATACTTCTTGAATTAAATAATGTGTTGAGTTCCAGGCTCTTCCCCTCCCCGCCATGTATTATCTCATTAAACTCTCATAATAAATTTTTGGAGTAGGTTTATTTTTATTATTATCTCAATTTTA
>NW_003852396.1:68285940-68292643 GCF_000181295.1 Otolemur garnettii | reverse complement strand
AGCCTCAAGCTGTCCCCCTGGGTAGAATGCCATGGCATTACAGCTCACAGCAACCTCCAACTCCTGGGCTCAAGCGAGTCTCCTGCCTCCGCCTCTCAAGTAGCTGGGACCACAGGTGCCCACCACAACGCCTGGCTATTTTTTTGGTTGCAGCCATCATTGTTGTTTGGCGGGTCCGTGCTGGGGATTCGAACCCACCACCTTAGGTGTACGTGGCTGGCACCTTAGCTGGTTGAGCTATAGGCGCTGAGCCAACAAGCAAAGTTTTCAATGTGTCTTTCTGATTTACAGCCCTGCTACCCTGAGTATTTTGGTACTCTATCCCATGGGCATTTAGTTCATGTATCAGGCAAAAAGAAGGAAAAACAGTAAAGGACAAAGGACACTAAGGGACCTCTTTTCTTTCTAATTTTTTAATGAAATAAACAATAACTTTCTAATGAGACCCACTAATGGTTGAGAAATTGTCATTGTCTAGAAATGACTCTACATCTGTAATTAAGGAACCTTAAACAAAATGTGGAGTAATGTTTGTAAGGACAGAAGAGAAAATAGACATTAGTTGTATCTACCATGTTCTTGTTATTCTCCTGAAGACCTTTGTGTCAGAATGTTCTGTTCTGCAGTAATCAGAAAGCACTATTTAAATTGCATAAACAACTAGGAAATACATTAATCTCACACCAGGATTTCCATATGTAGGAAACATTATAGAGTTGGTTGATTCAGTGTTCAAGAATGTCTTCGAGAAATGAAGCCCTTTTCATTTCTCTTCTTTGTCATCCTTAGTAATGTCTTCATTCTTATGCTAGAAGCAAAGTGCATGCACAGTTCCAGGTGTTAAGACCCACGCGTGACAACATCTGTAGGAAGAAGAGGGACAAATGCTCCATTTCTGCTTTTCAAGAATGAGATCACTCTTTAATAGATTCCTCATGTCTTGGCCAGAATTGTATCATCACAACACTATTGACAATTAAGCAGGTTTGACTTTGACCAAAGAGGATCCACCATTCATAACCAAGGATGGATTCAGCTGCCTTTGAAACTTATGACCCCAAGGAGCTGGGAAAAGGCCAGAATACACTTTCTTATTCTATTAGTAGGAAAGAAAGAATGTTTGTTGAGCAAACAAACATTCATATCTGCCAAAATATAAGAATTTTTTAAGACTGCTGCAATTTGCTTCTTTTCTTTTCAGCTGATTTTTGAATAATGACTTTCTTTTGATAAATGTATGACAGATAAATTTCCAAAAATGCTAAAACTGTTATATCGGTAAAAATCTGAGACTTGAATTAATTTTAATTTGTATCTTGGATCACATTTCTGTAGCAATTCTGCACTCACCTAGCATACTACCTCTAGGGCAGGGGATAATTGTGGAGGAGTGAAATAAATTCGGGGACTCTTCCCAAGAGGAGTAAGCCAATTTCTTCATAACCCCCTGTCCTTGTAATTCAAGATTGTTTCTGTGTTAGTCCTTCTGTAATACTCTCTTTATGTGAGTGATATCATAAAAACAATTCATCATTACAGCTATCAAATTCCTCAAGACAACTCTGAGGAACCTGAAATAACCTGAAATATTTTTGCAGGAAAATTGATTTCCCAATTTAAGCTTCATGGTTGACTGGTTGTGCTGTTTATAAACAAATAGCATGAATAATTTAGTTGAAGATTTACTGTGAGCTGCAGATATTATTCTTTTTTGTTTTTTTTCAAAGTTATCTAAATATGCTGTTATCAAGGAAATAGCATTTCAAAATCAGAGAAGTTCTGATTTGGAGTTCTGTGCAGATTTTGTGAAGGAGTTTGCTACATTTGGTAGAAACTTATATCAGGCCTAGGTCAACTGACAATGAAATGAAACTAGCATTAACGCATGTGTTCTATAAGCTGGGCATTTCTTACACTGTTTGACATACATCATCTTATAAGCTATGACACCTCACTGCACAGAGATGCATAAACTATGGTTCAGAAAGGTTTAAGTAATTTGACTTAGAATAAAGATAACAAAACCTAGATACAATAGCTTTTGCTTACCTATTTTAATTGCAATACAGCAAACTAAGAAAATACCACCCCCTTTTTTTGCGCAGGCTTATTGCTGCTATTGCTGCTGTCTTTGCAGTTTTCTCTTTGTAGTGGGTCTCTTTGATTCTGCTGACTCGGAACATATAAGTTTGGTCCTTCTACTCTCCTGACCATTTTAAACCAATCATCAAATACTCATGAGGTATCTACTATGTGCAAGCTCTGCATCACAATAACTAAGGTATTTGTAGTAGGCACTACTGCTTCTCAGCAGATATTTCCATTTCTCTTTCTTCTGTATACAAGGGAACTTATACTTCCTGGCCCCCCTTATAATTGAACGAGGACAAGTGATTAGTTCTCATCATTGGATGATGAGCTGTATTGTAATATGGCACTTCTAGGTCTGGTGTTTAATTGCCAGTGTGAGAACCTATGGTGAGCTCTTTCCTGTCACTGTGATGGTTGGCAGAATTGGAGTTGGTATTTGTTCCATCACCCTGAGTTCTTGAGTGAGAATGGTGAGTAAATTCACCTGCCTACCTGTTACAGACATATAATATGAGAAAGAAGTAAGTCATATTTATATATAGCCTCTGTGATGTGAGGGTTATGGTGGCCAGATACAACTATTATTATGGTGGCCAGATACAACTATTATTGTGGTGGCCAGATACAACTATTAGTATGGTGGCCAGATACAACTAGTGTCCACTGATACTGATACTGAATGATTATTATATACCAGGCTCGGGGGTGTTAAAGTCCCCAGTTATTCTAGTGTTACAGGATATCATATTGCTGGGATCAATTGTGGCCTGTTTCATAAATCTGGGAGCATTTATGTTGGGTGCATAAATATTTAGAATTGAAATGTCCACTTGTGTTGTTCTCTTGACCAGTATAAAGTGACCATATTTGTCTTTCTAAATGCTAGTTGTTTTAAATCCACTTGTATCTGAAAATAAAATTGTAATACCTTCTTTCTTCTAATTTCCATTTGCCTGAAATATTGTTTTCTAACCCTTTACCCTGAGTCTTGTTTTGTCATTTAAGGTGAGATGTGTTTCCTGGAGACAGAATATAGGTAGCTTGTGCTTTTTCATCTAGTAAGCCTGTGCCTCTTAAGTGAGGAATTCAAGCCATGAACATTTATTGAGACAACTGATAAGTGTGGTGGGAGTTCTATTCATCTTAAATCCTTTGCTTAATTTTATCCTTTGTGACATGGTGGAAGCTAGGTTTTGTCCTTTAGCTTCTGGGTATTTAGTTTGCTAGTGGTACATTGTGATGGTCAGTGTGGAGAATAGATCTAAGTATTTCCTGTAGAGGTGGTCTTGTCATGGCAAATTTCCTCAATGTTTACATATCAGTAAAAGATTTGATTTCTCTATCTATTTTGAAGCTTACTTTAGCAGGGTAAAGAATATTGTGCTGGAGGGCAGAGCAAGATAGTGGACTTTAGTGGAGCAAGATAGAGACAGCATCTTTGCAGCTATGTATGGTGACATTGAGAAGAAAAGACTCCAGGCACCTTTGGCTTATGGACTTTGCACAGAAACTTCCCTTTGCAGGCACAGGGAGGCAGTGGGACACTTCAGAACCCCAAGACGAGGACAGAAGCAGTCAAGTACTTGCGTTTGGGCAGAGGCCGGCCGGTGTAGCCGCAGCTGTGGCCAGGGCAGTTTGCAGACAGAAAAGACCTGCTCTGAGGGGTTTTATCGGCCATTGGCACTTGGCTGAGTTATCTTGGGAGAGCTTGTGTGAGTGAGTGAGTAATTTTGAATAGCACCCAGGGGCCCAGACAGAGCCACTCAGGCAAAGTGAAGCTTTCATTGTTTGGTTGCAGGCTGGATGCAGCTATTGTGGGAAGGATGCCTTGTAGGCTAGGCTCTCATGGTCCTGGTACAAGGTCCCAGTTCTGGCATGCCTGATAAGTGGGGCAGACGGTCCTGGGAAGATTTGAGTGACAAAATACTTTCCTGAGGAAACCAGTACATTGCCAAGGGACATAGTTTGGAAAGGTCAAGGCGGATCTATTCAGTGGACTGAGAAGAGCTTCAGGCTGCTAACCCTGTGTTATTTAAGGGCAAAGAAGTCAGGGAGAAAGGACACAGTTTTCTTGGCCAGGCAGAGGCTTCCAGTTTTCATCTTATACCGTTATATCAGCATGGTGATTAGCATCTCATATTCCAGAAGATCACCTGTTGCCCAGGCAATATATAGCAAGATATATACATACATATGTATGTGTATATATACACACATATATAGTATATATGTATATACAAGTATACATATGTATGTATATATAAGTGTATATATACACACATATACATATTATATATGTATATATATAAGTATATATAAGTGTATATATGTCTACATATATATATAGTGGTACATACATATAAGAGTTTTTTCTGCCATGTTATTCTTTTTCCTCCAATTGTATCCCTTAAGGTTTTTTGTTTGTTTTATTTACTTTATACTATTTTTGTTTTTCTTCTGTATTTGGTGGAAGTGGGGTCTTCTGTCTACTCAGTTTGGCAAAAAGCTGCAGGCGTTAAGGGACCCACCTAACCCAGGCCCTCAAAGGTTGGGATTTGTGGGTGTGGATCAAATACCCTAATATATACCACTATTACTCCTGTTTCTCTCTTTCTATTTCTCTCCTCTTTTTTTTTTAATTGTTGGGCATTCATTGAGGGTATAAAGAACCAGATCACACTGACTGCATTTGTTAGATAAAAACTCCTAAAAGGTGTGCCACACATCGTGACCCTCCACTCCTTCCCTCTTTTCTCTCTTCTCTTCCCTTCTCCCATCCCACCATGTACTAGGTCATTATTTGTCCTCATATCAGAATTGAGTACATAGGATTCATGCTTTTCCATTCTTGTGATTGCTTTACTAAGAATAATGTGTTCCATTTTCATCCAGATTAATACAAAAGATGTAAAGTCTCTATCTTTTTTAGAGGCTGAATATATTCCATGGTATACATATATCACAGCTTGTTAATCCATTCCTGGGTTGGTGGGCATTTAGGCAGTTTCTATATTTTGGCAACTGTAAATTTAGCTGCAATAAACAGTCTAGTAAAAGTGTCCTTATGGTAAGAGGATTTTTTTTTCTTCTGGGTAGATGCCCAGTAATGGGATTGCAGGATCAAATGGGAGGTCTAGTTTGAGTTCTTTGAGAATTCTCCATACTTCCTCCCAAAAAGGTTGTATTATTTTATAGTCCCACCAGCAGTATAAAAGTGTCCCCTTTTCTTCACACACATGCCAGTATCTGCAGTTTTGAGACTTTGTGATTTGGGCCATTCTCACTGGGGTTAGGTGATCACAGGGTAGTTTTGGTTTGCATTTCTCTAATAATTAGGGATGATGAGCATTTTTTCATATGTTTGTTAGCCATTTGACTGTCTTCTTTAAAGTAGGTTCTATCCATCTCTCTTGCCTATTGATATAAGGGATTGTTGGCACTTTTTATGTTGATTAATTCGAGTTCTCTGTAGATCCTAGTTATCAAGATTTTATCTGATTCGAAATATGCAAATATCCTTTCCCATTGTGTAGGTTGTCTATTTGCTTTGGTTGTTGTCTCCTTAGCTATACAGAAGTTTTTCAATTTAATTAAGTCCCATTTGTTTATTTTTGTTGTTGTTGCAATTGCCATGGAAGTCTTCCTCATAAAGTTTTTCCCCAGGCCAATAGCCTCAAGTGTTTTTCCCATACTTTCTTCAAGGATTCTTATTGTTTTGTGTGTTAGATTTAGGTCTTTGTTCTAGCCAATACAATCAGGGAAGAGAAGGAAATAAAGGGCATCCAAATTGGGGCAAAGGAAGTGAAACTCTCCCTCTTTGCTGACAATATGATCTTATCCTTAGAGAACCCCAAAGACTCAACCACAGGAATCCTAGTACTGATCAAAAAATATAATAATGTCCCAGGATATAAAATAAATGTCCAAAAATTAATAGCCTTTGTATATGCCAATAACAACCAAGATGAGAAGCTGATCAAGGACACAGTTCTCTTCTCAGTAGCTTCAAAGAAAATGAAATACCTGGGAACATACCTGACAAAAGAGGTTAAGAACCTCTATATAGAAAACTATGAAATCCTAAGAAAATAAATAGCAGAAGATATTAATAAATGGAAGAACATACCATGCTCATGGCTGGGAAGAATCGACATTGTTAAAATGTCGATTCTTCCCAGAGCAATCGACAGATTCAAATCCATACCTATTAAAATACCAACATCAGGGGCGGTGCCTGTGGCTCAAAGGAGTAGGTGCTAGCCCCATATGCTGGAGGTGGCGGGTTCAAAAACCCAGCCCTGGCCAAAAAAAAAAAACCCAAAAACCATCATACTTTCAGGACTTGGAAAAAATAATTTTTCCTTTTGGATGGAACCAGAAAAAAACCTCATATATCCAAGGCAATTCTTAGGCATAAAAATAAAGCTGGGGACATCAAACCTACCAGACTTTAGGCTGTACTACAAGGCCAGAGTGATCAAAACAATATTGGGACAAAAATAGAGACATAGACATCTGGAACCAAATATAAAACCAGGAGATGAAACTAACATCTTTCAGGCACCTAATCTTTGATAAACCGAACAAGAATGTAGACTAGGGGAAAGAATCC
>NW_003852396.1:68196110-68284980 GCF_000181295.1 Otolemur garnettii | reverse complement strand
TCCTCTTTTTGTCAATCTTCCCTCTTTCCTTTCTCTCTTTTTAATCTTTTATTCCTTCTTGCTATTCATTCCTCTTTTCTTTTTAGTTCTTTACCAAAAAGTATACTTCAACACCTTAGGTCAGAGGCATGATAAGTTAAAGAGCAGGAGGAAGTGAAAGGAAAAAGTAGGACAAAGAAACAGACAAAAACAAAACACTTATAAGGAAGAAACAGCAGAGAAATCCTGGCATCATGAAAATCCAGAACAGAGCAACCGCCTCAAGGGATCATGAGGTAGCTACTGCAGAGGATTCCACCTATAAAGAAAATGTTAGAAATGACAGAAAGGGAATTTAAAATATGGGTAGTACAAACAATGAAGAAAATTTCTGAGAAAGTGGAAAATAAGCAAAAGGAATTGCAAAACCAGAATCAAATAAGAGATGAATGATATGAAGAATATGGAAAGGAAGCTTCTGCCCAGCTAAAGACACAAGTAAAGCAAAAAGAAAATCTTCAGAATGGGAAAATATACATACAGTGTATGAATGTGACAAAGCATTGATAACTATTCTACAGACTACTCAAATTAGTCAACAAAAAAGAATAAACAATCTTATCTACCACTGGGTAAGAGATATGAATGGAACCTTCTCTAATGAAGACAGATGAATATAACAAATATTTGAAATAATGCTCATCTTTCCTGATCATCAGAGAAATGCAAATCAAAACTACCTTGAGATATCACCCAGCCCCAGTGAAAAGAGCCCACATGACCAAGCCTCAATGCTGCAGATGTGGATAGAAGGGAAGACTTTTACATTTCTGATACGACTGCACGCTAATATAACCTTTTTGAAAGGAAATATGGAGAATCCTCAAAGAACTCAAATTAGACTTCGCATTTGATTCTGCAATCCCATTACTGGGCATCTACCCAGAAGAAAAAAAAAATCATTTTATTATAAGGAAATTTGCACTAGACTGTTTATTGCAGCTCAATTTACATTTACTCAATGTGAAAACAGCCTAAATGGTCAGCAAACAGGAATGGATTAATAAGCTGTGGTGTGTGAATACTATAGAATACTATTCAGCCATTAAAAAGAGGGAGACTTTACATCTTTTGTATTAACCTAGATAAAGGTGGAACACGTTCTTCTTAGTAAAGCATCACAAGAAAGGAGAAGCAAGAATCCAATGTACTCAATTCTAATATGAATGCAGT
Organism: Otolemur garnettii; assembly: GCF_000181295.1. Classification (NCBI taxonomy): domain Eukaryota; kingdom Metazoa; phylum Chordata; class Mammalia; order Primates; family Galagidae; genus Otolemur; species Otolemur garnettii. The sequence continues at coordinate 68,283,768 of NW_003852396.1, read as the reverse complement.
AGATGATCTAATACAAGATGAGGGGTAGAAAAAGGAGGGAGCAGGTAGACTAGGGGGGGAGGTGAATGGGGGGTTATGGTGTACGATACAATTCCTGGGGGCATGGCACATTATAAGAGGGACTTTACCTAATAAATGCAATCAGTGTAACTTAATTCTATGTACCCTCAATGAATCACAAATGGTAAAAAAGAAGAAAAAAATCAGTACAGGGAAATAAGAGAAAGAAAAATATTGTTTGTTTTTTCTGATAACTGTTTTAAGAAGGTTAAGGTAGATGACCATCTCTTCTGTCTTGGAAAGTTTTAGCTGAAAAATTCACTGTCATCCTGATGGATCTACCCTGGTAGGTCAGTTGGTGCTTACTTCTGGCTGCTTGCAGATTGTCTCTTTCATATTGACTTTAGAGAGGTTCATTATAATGTGTTTTGGAGATGCTCTGTTTGTGTTGAGATGTTCTGGGGTTTGATATTCCTCTAAAAGGCATGTTTCAGAATCTTTGGTGATACTTGGGACATTTTTCTTTATGTGTCTTCTAGTAGGGCTTCAATTCCTTTGGGACCTTCTTCTTCCTCTTCAACACTTTAATAATAAGTGTGGTTGAACACTTCATGAAGTCCCATAATTCTCTGATTAAATGCTCAGCTCTCTTTTTCTTCTTTTCTTCTTCTTTAACTGCCTATGTTAGCTCACAAGCTTTATTCTCTAGCTCTGAGATTCCTTATTCTCCATGGTCTGATCCATCTCCATGGTCTGTTATTGATACTTTCAACTGAACCTTTAAGTTTCTGATTAACTCCTTCAAGCTCCGCCGTATTCTACTTATATTCTTCATATCTTTTGTCTAATTTTTGTTTCTGTTTTTCTACTTTCTTATTGATTTTATTTATTGCCTTTTCTATCCATATTTTAAATTCTCTTTCTTTTATTTTCATTACTTCTTCATAGGTGGGATCCTCTGTGGCAGCTATCTCATGATTTCCTTAGGAAGAAAGGTTGTTTTGTTCTGGTTTCTTATACTACTAGAATTTTTCTGTTGGTTCCTCCTTATATTTGTTTTCTTCTTGTTCAAATCCTTTCCCTACCTTTTCTCACCACCTCTTTCACTTTAAATTACTTGGCAGACAGATCCTTTAAACAGAAAATTAACCAAAGATATGAGGGACTTAAATGTGACCCTAGAACAAATGGGCTTAATAGACATGTGCAGGTCACACCATCACAAACCTAAGTAATATACATTCTTCTAATCCACCATGGAATATACTTGAAAATAGATCATATCCTAGGGCACAAATAAAACTTCAACAAAATTAAAAGAATTAAATTTATACCCTGCATATTCTCAGACCACAAGGCAAAAAAGGGAGAACTCCAGCAAAAATTTTCATCCTCGGCTCGGCGCCTGTGGCTCAAACGGCTAAGGCGCCAGCCACATACACCTAAGGTGGCGGGTTCGAATCCCCAGCCCGGGCCGCCAAACAACAATGACGGCTGCAACCAAAAATGGCAGGCATTGTGGCGGGTGCCTGTAGTCCCAGCTACTTGGGAGGCTGAGGCAGGAGACGCGCTTGAGCCCAGGAGTTGGAGGTTGCTGTGAGTGTGATGCCATAGCACTCCACCCAGGGGAATAGCTTGAGGCTCCGTCTCCAAAAAAAAAAAATAAAAATTTTCATCCTCACAAAACAGCATGGAAATTAAACAACCTTATGATGAATGACAGCCAGAGCCAGCCATGCCCTAGGACCCTGCAGACTGCTCCTCCCAGAGGCCTTCCCACAGTGGCAGCACCCTGATTGTAGCCAAGCCATTGGGGGTTCCACCCCTCCTGGCACTCCATTCTGGCTATGGCAGGCTGTTCAAGTTCACTGGTTTGCTCAGTCCCCTCCAAGGCAGCTCCAGTGAGCAGATCATACCAAAAAACAAAAAACAACCCCCCCCAAAACAAAACAACAACAAAACTGTAGAACAGTCCCTTCCTGTCCCCAGTCCTCTGTGGGAGGGTCAGCCAGTTGACCTTTGCCAATACCCAGGAACTTGTCTTCTCTTCTAGTTCTCCTCAACTGCAGACTTCCTCATTGGCTCCTGATGTCTACCACTGCTTCACTGTGCCCCAAGAGTTATGCCTCTAGTTAAGTTTCCCCAGCCAGAGTTTGCTGGAATCTTCTCTCCTACCTCACTGTGAGTGGCTGGCAAGAAGATGTATTTTGCCACCTTGCTCCCTGCTGCATAATTTCTGTATGCACTGCGACTGTTATTTAATATATTTATTTTTAAGCCAAACTTGGTACACTTGTGTATGATCCCAGCACTTTCAGAGGCTGAGGCAGAAGGATTGCTTGTGCCCAGGTGTTGGAGGCTACAGTGAATTGTGATGCTGATGTCGCTGAACTCCATCCTGGGAGATAGAGTGAGACTCAGGCAAACCAGTTGTTGCTTTCCATAGTTGTGGATACTGCAAAACTGTTAAGTGATAGAAGATATACAAGTAAGTGCTGTACAAGCTTTGAAATTCCTGCCAGTGTTAATAGAACTGGAAAGTTTCAGGATATTTAGTTTTTCACTGCCACAGTTCCAGCAGCTAACATGGTTTCTGGCTATGAAGAAAGGTATCAAGGAATATTTGTTGGCTGGTTTAATGAACACTAATAGATTCCTCTTTCAGGAAAGATAAATGATATTTATTTCTTTAAAGTTTCTTCATCAACTATATACCAAAAGTTGGAACTAAGGAAGAAATATGTTTTTAATGATTTTATACTACAATGGGGGAGAAATTTACCAAAAAAATGAAAAAAATATTTAAAAGACATATTTGTATGAGAAACACATCTGAGAGGACAAAGAAATTTGCAATTTTGACAGGCATGATATTTTGAAATGGCTATACCACAGTTAAAAAATGGAAATGTGCAAGCTAGATTTGGTGTATAAATAGGTCTAAAAATTTAGAATTTTTTTTTTTTTTTGACACAGTCTCTCTATGTCACCCTTGGTAAAGTGCCATGGTGTCACAGTCACAGCAACCTCAAACTCTTGGGCTTAAGCAATTCTCTTGCCTCGGCCTCCCAAGTAGCTGGGACTACAGGCACCCAGCACAACACCTGGGTAGAAAATTTGGAAAGTTTTTGTATAAAATTACACATTTACATTGTTTCATTAAACAGTGGAAAATTCAGCAACATGACCTTGTATGTACCCATGGGAACAAACGACAAGAACTGAGTAAGTGTTCACCCATTTGTGTGATGTGAAACATACATACCCCAATTTGTCACAGCTTTTGCTGCATCTTACTATCTGGTACCCAGTCTAAATCACTCATTTTTGGCACCTGCCTATTTCATAAAGGCATAAATGTCTTCTCTTGTCTTCTGTAGCCAGAAAGGAAGAATGTAGAGGTTCTGGGCTCTCACAATCCATCTGCTTACCAACATACCTTTTAAAGAGCATTATGTATAGAAACAGAAAATGGAGAAATGAGTATTCCAGAGTTATGCAAGCTGATCTGACAATCCTATTAGAGTAAGCATATCAGCTCTGGAATTCCTTTTTTTCATTGTGTCATATGGGGCATAGAAATGTGATTTTTCAATTCTGCGCAAAGCCTGTGTTTGATAAAGCAGTGAATCTCTTGTGGGTGGAAACTTGAGATGCATATCTGTTCTTATCATACAAGCCTATTTACTGTGCTTCCTTCAGTATAAACTTAATTAAATAGACTGGGACCTAATGTGGCATAATGGAAAAACCCTTCCTAGAAATCAGAGATCCAGGTTTGAATCCTGATCCTATGATTAAATAGTTGGGTGATACTGGGCATGTCACTTTGCATTCTTGGTCCATTTACTCTTTTATATAATGAAGAATTTGGATTTGGATTAGATAACATCTAAATACCTGCCATCTCCAAAGTTACAAATATCCTACAATGTCTTAAGTATAAAGAATGAATACAACGTAGTAGTCTAACACAGCCTTTGGAATAGGGGTTCAAATCCCAGTTCTACCACATATTGTCCCATCTTTCTCCAAAATGGGGATTCTTGCAATATTCCTATTGTAGGGTGGAAGGGAAGATTCAGCACAAGTGCTTAGGATGGTGTGTGACATACAAGAAGCACTCAATAAGTGATAGCACACTTACAAATTCTTGCTTTCTTTAAACAATTATGCACACTGTCTGTATATTTTTAATTTCTCTCCTCTGATTTTAATGCATCTCCTTTACTCACCAGCAAATTGAGATTGTGGAGTTTAGCGCAGGAAACAAAAGTCCTTACTTTGAGTACTTTAATTCATTACTAGAGAAAATTTAGACTTTAATAAAGTTAACAGTTGATCCTAGTAGCAATAATTCAAACAACTAAGAAACTTGAACATAGGATCTGTGGTTGGTGTGAATGATCAATAGATGCTATTTAAGTCTTTTAGGGTCCACTGGCAGGTTAATTTTAGTAATAACTAATATTTATTGAGAATTTAATTGTGTTCAACAATCTGTGCTAAATGTTTATATGTACTATATAATTTAATTCTGATAAGGGGTACTACTATTTCTCTATTTTTCATATGAGGAAATTAAGACTTCAGGAAGATAAGTAAATTACCCCAGTGCACACACAGGTAAGGGGGCAAAGGTTGACTTTAGCATCATGCTTATCTTCCCTTAGAAATGCTGTTCTTTGCCCCTATGCCACACCATGCTGACGCACTACTCTTTACCTTGGTCTCATGGATAGATGAGATGATGACAACCAGGAATTGAGCCTTACATAAACTACTGACTAATACTGTGTTTCCCCGAAAATAAGACACTGTCTTATATTTATTTTTTCTCAAGAAGACACACTAGGGCTTACTTTCAGGGAATGTCTTCCTCTCTGTGCTGAAATGCATGGTGTGGCTGTGCAGATACGCTGCATAGCCACACCCATCACTAGGTCTTATTATTAGGGTACAGCTTATATTTAACAAATGCGTAGAAATCCTGCTAGGGCTTATTTTTTGGGTAGGTCTTATTTTTGGGGAAACCCTGTAGATATTATAGCTATTGAGGTTTCAGTTCCCTGAATTCCCATGTCATTCTTCTAATTGTCAATACTAACAACTGTTGAGAATTCTCATTCAGGAAATTATTGTATGTTGATATGATTCTTGTGCATTTGATCAGTTCCTATGAAACGTCATTGTCACATGCATGTTCTTGGTGGTGAGATTGAAGATAATGAGACAGTGACAGCAATAGTAAGGGGCCTTACTTTGGGACTAGGCTTTCAGGCATGTATTTGAAAATAGCTGAATTCCCCCACAACTTCATAGTCAGCTGAGCTGTGTGAGAGAGCCATTTCTCCCTCTCTCTTTCCCTGTTTCTTTGTCTCTGTCTCTCTTTCCCTTTCTCTCTTATGTACACCCTCTTCCTCTCTTCTCTCTTTTCCTTTAAGTGTCTTTGGTTTTTAAGACAGCTTGTGACTCATCTAGAAATGATCAAACATGATGTTTGGAAAATTGAGAGGAAAGAAAGACTCCTCTTATGCCATGATCTAACCTTTTTTTTTTTTTTTTTTTTTTTTTGTATCTGCCTGGGACATGACCCAATTTCCCCCCCATTTTGCATTATCCAATGCCACAAAGTTCCTCAATATGTCTGGCCTGATTAAGGACACCCATTAGCTTCAGAGATCACTACCCTTTCCCTCTCTTCAACTGTATTTAATGAACAAGTATATCTTGTTTGTGTGACATTTAATTTTATACAATGTTAATTTAAGAAATGGATTAGTACAGTGGATATATTAATGGCTATGTCTCTTCAATCTATTACTGAGCTGTCGGTTTATCCATGAGAAAATATTGCTGGGACAGGGCCATTGCTCAATAAGAATAATTTTGCATTGCCAGTGGCTTTGCCCTTGTTTTGTCAAGGCTATGGTACAGACATTCTTCATTTTCTATACGTCCAGGTTGCATTGTTTTGAGGATGCTGCTGATTCAGACTATGTCAACTCTCACCCTTCATATCTGCATTTCTTTATCATTATCATTTTCATGGTTTGGCCATCCTTTGAATGGATGGTATTTGGCTATTCTTTCTTTTTTGTTCTTTTTTTTTTTTTCTTGGACCTTAGTCTCAGTTGATTGAATAACGAAACATTTTAGTTCATGGTTCATGATCCTCATGATTTCTTGCATGACCCCTGCTATTTTGTTCATCTCTTCACTTTCCTTTCTGTTCCCTACACCCATTTGCTGTCTTACACTATGGCAATCATTGTTTAATTCTGACTTCTTTGTTGTATTTGTCTCTCAAAATGTGCACTGCTGCTTTATGTGCTTTTAAATTATGAAAACAGTATGATGTACATATTTCAATCTTCTTAGTCTTTTTTAAAATCATCTAGGTACTTTTAAGATCTACCCATGTTGCTATGTGTACATGTAATCCTTTGCCTCCAATTTCTTTCTTTCTTGTTTCAAAGGCTTTGAAAGGAAAGGTCGGTGTTTGGCATGCTGACCTCCTCTGATCATTCAGCTTTCTGGCTGACATCAGAATCAAGCGGTGATGTGATAGTCTTAGAGAAGCCCCTATGTAATTTTCATAGGGCCCTAATACTATGACAAGAGGCACGGAAATTAAAAAAAAAACTGTCAGTTCTTGAAGGCACAATGATATTTTTCTTACAGGGAGGTGACTGCAAAGTCCTACACTATCATGGAAGCAATGAGGAAAAAACAACACCTTATTCTGCAGGGAAGCCTCAGTTTCTGCATCACTAATATGGAGATAATAATAGTACTTACATCATGAGGTGGCTGGGGTTAATATAAGATAATTTATGCAATCTGTTTCGTACTGTGCTTGACACATTGATAAATAGTTTGTAATTAATATTTGAACTCCGAGCCCTGTGTTCCACTCACAGTACAATGTGCTCCCTTACAGCAAGAAGATTTGCACTTTTATTAATGTAGACACTCTATGGATTATCTAAAATATGCAAGAGAAGACTAGGGATGAGGACTGATATTCTGTATCATGATATTTAACTGTAAGAAGACACACTTATGCTTCATGTGCAACAAACTGTGAAAGTTAAGCACATGAGCATGGCTTATTGTTGTAATCATATACAACTTATGACAAAGTTCTTATTCCCCGATCAATACTCTTAATTGTTACTATGCTATCTGGTCATTATGCATAAATGGCAAAAAACATGTATCCACATCTACTATTATTACTCTCACCAGCAGAGCATGTTTTAATTTTCCAATTGTTCTTCTCATCTTGTTTTATATTTCTAGTTTTACTAACCTTTATCCAAGTGGTACAGGGAGGAAGGATACAGGGTGGAGGAGAGTCTGACTCGGGTCTACATGATAAAAGTCAAAGAGGCCATTCTATAAAAGGGTAATGGATGACAGTGCATTGTTGCGGAGTGGTATCATGAAGGCTCGACAGTGTGAGAGAAACTGATGTGTCTCTAGTCTCTCTTCTTCTCAGTGGTGGACATGCAGGAACTCTTGAGTGCTCACTTTAGTCACACACTGTTCAGGAGAACATGGGCATGGGGGCTAGAGGGATATGGAAGCAGTGTTTGCACAGGAGAGGCAGAGACTGTGCCGACTGGGGCTTACCCCTCAGAAGCAATGAAAGGAAGTTCGCCTTTATGCTGAGCCTCAGAGCCTTATTTCTTTGACTTGACATTCCTATAACTCAAAGGTTAGAAACTATAGTTCACAGGCTAAATCCATCCCACTGCCTGTTTCTATAAATAAAGAATTTTTGAAATATAGCCATCCATGCCCACTTGTTTACTATTACCTATGACTGCTTTCACTCTACAGTAGCGGAAGTGAGTAGTCAGGGCAGAGACCATATAGTCAGTAAAGTCTAAAATATTTACTATCTGGACCTTCACAGAAAAAGTTTGCCAACAATTGCTTTAAATCAATATAACACTTTCTTTTTCATAGATCGATGCCAGTAGGCCACACAGTAGAGCGGTGAAGAGTATGTTCTCTGAAGTTAGACAGAGCAAAGGCTGCAACTCCCTTCTGGTGTGACGTTAGGTCTCAGTTTCCTCTCTATAAACCAGAGAAGGTCTGCTATCTACCTGACAATCTTCTGATGAAGAACTAAAAGGAAAATACATGCAAGATGCTCAACAGGTGCCTGAAGTTTAGCAGTCATTCAACGTATAGTTAGCATATTAGCTATTTATAAAGGTCAAAAGATCAATGAATAGTAAAGGTAGATAGAGCACATGAGTAAGGAAAATAATCACTCTGGGTAATTGTCCCTGTGCTGGGCAAGTATATTAAGATTGATTGCATGAGAATGAGTGAAAAGAGTCCTAGATTGTTAGAGATGAATTATGCTCACATGTTCCTCAGGGTCCAGCCTGATCACTTTTAAGTGTGTGAAGGGACAATCAGAAGCTCTCTGTCCTCTCCCACTGATGTTGCTCATGCATGCAGAGAGCTGTGGAGAAAACAAGAGTTTTTTTCAAGCAGTGTGGGGTATCTTCTGTCCTCCTGCATCAGCAGGGCTCAGGTGAGATCAGATGCCCAGGAGTGATAGCCTGTTACCACGTCCAGTAGCCACTCACTCAGGGAACCAGAAAGGGTGTGAACAGCTGCTGTATTTCATGTGGGGAAGCTAATGTGTGTCCGGGGCTTTTCCCCACAGGTGCTAGAAGTCTTATCTGATCTGGGAAACATTTCACAAGATAGAAAATGAGAAATGAAAACTCTAAATTAAAAAAAAAAAGCTCCCTACCATTGAGTGGCAACAAGATCACTTTCTAGCCGTCTTTTCCAAGGGCCATGCTCCCTGTGAAGGTGCTACTGAGCAGCAAAAGACCAGATAGATCAGCTCAAATGGAAGGATTTAACTCCCTCTTTCCCATTGCTCATCTATTTCTTTGCTACAATAGGCTACCACTATTATTGTATGAAGCATTCCCTTTATCTTACTGGCCCTTTATAGCTGCCATTTACGAGCAAGACAGTTGCCTTAGCTCATGCCCCTAGACATAAGTTGTTTTTTTTTTTTTTTAAATTGGGTTATCATAAGACTGTATATGATTAGGCTACCTTGCTTGCATTTGTAAGGTAAAGTCCAAGTTATATCTGAGTTCTTCACCTAAGAGGATGCCAAATACCCCTACATTGTTCCTATTACTATACTGTAGGTGGGAGATTTCTGTGCCCCCTTCCTCCTTCTTGAATTCATTTTTTTTCTCACATAAGCCTGTAGTTGTTCATCTACTAGTTTCAAATTAGTATTGAGTACGTGGGATATTTGCCTTTCTATTCTCAAGATACTTTACTAAGGAATATTTATTCCATGCAGGTATATAAAAAATATACAAAGTCTCCATATTTTTATGGCTGAATAGTATTCTATGGTATACATATACCACAGATTATTAATCCATCTAGGGGTTGATGGGCACTTGGGTTATTTCCACATCTTTGTGATTGTGAATTAAGCTGCTATAAGCATTAGAGTACAGATGTTCTTATGATGAAATGATTTTATTTTTCTCTGGGTACATACTTAGTAATGGGATTGTAGGATGACATGGGAGGTCTACTTTTTGTAAGCACCCAGCTTTTCTAAAATGTTAGGTTAAGCACTTGTGTCCTTGTTTAGATCCAGTGTACAGCCTGACACTTGTGGTCAATAATTATTTGTTGAGTAAAGGTTGAGTAGTGATAAAACAATAAATAGATTAGATATAGTTCCTGCCTTTATGGACGTCAGGGTGGAAGTGGGAAAGGTAGACATTAATACTGTCATATGTGTGAGATTTCATTAAAAATGAGACATCGTCAACTGTAAGTCTGTATCATTCACAGAGATTCAATATGTTACCTTTTTATCATTAGAATTTTTATTTTATGCATTTTGAAAGAGTTCTCCTAGACTATTTAAATTATAGTTTTTCCCTCATATATCATGTTTTTGCATTTTCCTATTTATCATAAATAAGACAATGTAAGTAAAACGAACAGTTAATGTGTTCTTAAAACTTCAAAGTCCAATTCTTTTTTAGAGGTGGTTCTATTCCTCTCTCTTGCCCAGTGATATAAGGGATTGTTGGCTCTTTTTCTGTTGATTAATTTGAGTTCTCTGTTAATCTTACTTATCAATCTTTTGTCCAATTCATAATATGCAAATATCTTTTCCCATTCTGATGGTGTCTATTTGCTTTGGTTGTTGTCTCCTTAGCTGTACAGAAACTTTTCAGTTTAGTTAAGACCCATTTGTTTATTTTTGTTGTTGTTGCAATTGCCACTGAAGACAGATGAATGGCTAACAGACATGAAAAAAATGCTCATCATCCCTAATTATTAGAGAAATGCAAATCAAAACCACCCTGACCCCAGTGAGAATGGTCCACATCACAGTCTCAAAACTACAGATGCTGGTGTGGATGTGGAGAAAAGGGAACACTTTTACGCTGCTGGTAAGACTGCAAACTAATACAACCTTTTTGAAAAGAAGTATAGAGAATTCTCAGAGAACTCAAATTAGACCTTCCATTTGATCCTACAATCCCATTACTGGACATCTACCCAGAAGGAAAAAAAATCACTTTATCATAAGGACATTTGCACTAAACTGTTTATTGCAGCTCAATTTACAATTGCCAAATTGTGGAAACAACCTAAATGTCCACCAATCCAGGAATGGATTAACAGGCTGTGATATATGTATACCATGAAATACTATTCAGCCATTAAAAGAGATGGAGACTTAACACATTTTCTATTAACCTGGATGGAGGTGGAACACATTCTTCTTAGTAAAGCATCACAAGAATGGAGAAGCAAGAATCCAATTCTGATATGAGGATAATTAATGACTTAGTACATGGTGAGGGGGGTGAGAGAGTGGGGAGGGGGTGGAGGATGACAGTGTGTGACACATCTCTTGTGGGCAGGACACAATTATAGGAGGGAATTTACGTAACAAATGTAATCTGTATAACCTGGTTCTTTGTACCCTCAATGAATTCCCAACAATAAAAAACAAAACAAACAAACAAAAAAACCACCCAGGAAGTCCAACTCTTTGGAATCACTTGTTTTTTCTTCCTTTATTATCATCTGTACCATTGAGAATGTTTATTTTGGAGCATTTCTTTAATACTCTTTTTGGTATCCTGAAAATCTTTCTCACTTGCATATGTCACTAAAAGTTATGTAATGTAGAAGAAATAATGTTGAATCTGGGAAAGTGTGAATTCTAGAGTTCAGAAAGAAATAGGTTTTGTCGGAAGAAGAGAGAAGGGAGGAGAGGTACAGAGCGTGGCAGATATGAAAACCCAGAAAGCTTCAGGACGAGAGAGTGAAGACTTCCCAGTCCAGAGAGGACTGGCTGCACTCCCCCCACTTGTGGTGTACAGGATGCTGCTGTAACCTTAAAATAAGTCTCTCTTTACTTAAGCTAGATCGTCACCCACTCTTTTATAGTCAACCACTCCATGACTAAGATACCCTGGAGAAGTTCATGCCTAGCAGGGAATCCGAACATGTAAACAGAGACAATTACAACAGTGCATGATTTGTGCTGTGAAGAAGATTATGTACAAAGTCCTTTGGGAGACTACAGGGTGAGAGTATTTGTATTCATCTCCCCTTGCATTTTGGATCTGGGGACCAGCCGCATTCAAATATTTCACAAATGACACTCATTAAGATACAGGGCAATATAGAAGTGAACTGATAATGTTTCACCATAGAATTCTAAATAGGCTGTTGACTAAGGCACAGGCTGGCTGGTCATTGCTGTTTTGGGAACTCAGCCCAGGCTTCTTTTTAGAGATTATATTGTTGCTTTTCAAGATCCTTCAGTTTTCTCGAGACACTCAGTCACTCTGTACTGTTTTCCTTTCCTGCCTGCATTCACTCTTCTCTCTATTGAGATCATTCTTCACTGTGTTGTTAAACAAAGCTCTGCTTTATCCACTCCCCTATCTTTTTTTTTTGAGACAGAGTCTTACTCTGTGGCCCTGGACAGAGTGCTATGGCATCATAGCTCACACCAACCTCAAACTGCTGGGCTCAAGCCATTCTCTTGCCTTACTCTCCTGAGTAGCTGAGACTACAAGTGCTCACCACAATGCTTGGCTAGTTTTTGTATTTTTGGTAGAGATTGGGTCTCACTCTTGTTTAGACTTGTCTCCAACTCCTGAGCTCAAGCAAACAACCCACCTCGGCCTCCCAGTGTGCTAGGTCTGAGCCACCACACCCAGCCTGCTCTCCTTTTTTTTTTTTTTTTTTGGCCAGGCCTGGGTTTGAACCTGCCACCTCTGGCATATGGGGCCGGCACCCTACTCCTCTGAGCCATGGGCGCCCCTAACTTTGTGGTCGTTTTCTATCTATTCTTTCTCTACACATGTCAAAATCACCCTTAATTCATTCCCTATTCTTTTAAGAAGCCTTTCCTGATTGTACTACTCTAATGTACAGCTTCCTTCTCTTAACAATTCTTGCATGGGAACTGTACTTAATTGTTTTATTGGGGTTGGTGCTATTTCTCCTAACTAGGACGTACAGACTTTGAGGGTGGGGACCATATCTTAATCATTTTGTTCAGCAAATAGGTACTAACTTCTGTGTTCCAGTGATAGACATTGAGCTCAGTGATGCAGTGGAATAAGTCCAGTCTAATAGGTGAGAAACGATATCAATAGAAATGCATATATTTTAAAAATAGTAGAGAATGGATAAAGTGTTAAGAAAAATAGGGATCAAGATCTGTCGGAGTTTTATAGGAGAAAAAGTTGACTTCCAGGAGAATATAGAAGGAAGCTTCCCTGACATAAGGGTGATTATACTGGGCATTGAAAAGTAGTTAACATTTAGGCACATAGAGAATGGAGGTAAGAATGCCACTGCACCTTGGCAGTAAGTCATTTAGTGGCCATTTGCCTAGGGCAGAGATTGGAAAACTTTTGCCATGAAGGGCTAGACAATAAGCATTTCAGGCTTTGCATACCATATGGTCTCTGCGTCATTTACTCAACTCTGCCTCTCTGGTGTGAAAACAACCATAGACAATATGTAAATGAATGAGCATGGTTGGGTCCTGATAAGATTTTAATTTATAAGAGTAGACGGTGGTCCAGACTTTGCCTGAAGGCCATAGTTTGCCAACTTTTGGTTTAGAGTGTTAAATGATTGAATATATGAAGTAATATATAATCACAGTTTCATTAATGTTCAAAATGAATAGATTAAAGATTAGAAAAAATTATCAAAATGTTGACCAAAGTATTCTTTAACTTCTGAGACTACAAATGGCATTTTTTCCCTTTTATCTAGTTTTGATTTTTCCAGCCTTTATATGAGAACCATGAATTAATTTTATCATGAAAAAAAGAATGTAAGTTTATTTACAGAATTAAAGTATAGCTAGCAGGCAGGATATATAACCCAGAGCTTGGCACATAGATGCTCAGGGCATACTGGAGTTTTGCCAATTAGTATCTTTTCTGCAAGTGTTGCACCTCGTGTTAGAGTTGCATGGATGAATTGTATAGTGATGGAGCAAGGGCTTTTAGTTTACCCATTACCTGAATAGTGTACATTGTACCCAATAGGTAATTTTTGATTCCTGAGCTCCATTAGAGCGTGGCATCCTTGGAATACTAGCTGAGCTGGAATAGGCAAGCTTGTATCAACTTGGGGCTGTTTGTCTGTTACCCCCTGTCATCAGCTCTACAGAGCCATTATATTGGTCAAGAAACTTATAGCAAAAAGCCTTCCAAGATGGAAACTAAATTGATTTTCTGAATCTACCCTTAACCCATTTTTAGTATGGTCTCTAAAGAGGTCACAGGGTTTTTTAAAACTATTCTACATGACATGCTGCTAAGTCAAATAGAAGATGGAATAATTGGAGACTTAGCTTTTACCTCCTATCACAGCAATGCAAATGAAGTATGATAAAATAAGTCTAATTATATGTGAGCTTAGGAAAGAGACAAATTCTAAGATAGAGGGACTGCTAATGATAAGAGCTATGATTTCTTCAATGCCTTCACTGTGATTTTGTTTTATATGCTTGTTTGATCTTCAAAATAATAATTAAAGATGACACACCTATCCCCATTTTACAGGTAGGAAAAGTGAAGGTCAGAGATAACAGTATACTCAAGCTCCTATAGAGAGTCCTTGGTAAAGTCAGGATTTAAACACAAATCTGCCTGATTTCAAAGGCTACTCTTTACACTTTGAGACTCTAATTCCCATGATACCTTCCCCTTCTCTCACTACATAGGCATGTACCCATAAATGAATCTTCAAGTAGCCCTGAAATGCTAGGGCTGTACTCTTAATTATCTACATAGGGAAGAGGATATGGCAAGCTAAATAGATTCAGACAGTGCAATTTAACACTGAATGATGACAAATCACATATAGTTGGGGTCCAGGATCCAAAGAAAAAGTTATACTTTATTTAAAATGTGTATGTCAGTATAATTTTTAAATTGACAAATAAAAATTATATATATATATGTATATATATATATATATATATATATAGCATGTATGAAGTGTTGTTTTGAAACTTGTATACATTGTGGAATGGCTAAATCAAGCTAACTAACATGCATTACCTGAAATATTTATCATTTTTTGTGTGGTGAGAATACTTAAAATCTATAAATGAAATGTAATATACACACACACACACACCATGGAATAGGAGGAAGGTGGGAGGGAAGTCAGGAATTGAAAATTACTTATTATAGTATTTGGGTGATGGTGTACTATTTGGGTATTTTGAAGGTCGAAGAAGCATAGAAAACAAAATCACAGTGAAAGCATTTAAGAAATCATAGCTCTTATAATTATCAGTCTCTCTACCTTAGAATTTAATGTCTCTTTCCTAAGCTCACGTATAATCACTAAAAGCCCTTCCTCCCGCCACAAAGATTCATCCATGTTAAAAAGAAAAACAATTGTACTCCCTAGATATACAGAAATAAACAAAAAGTAAGATGTATAACTTTACCTATTCTTACATAAAAAAGAATGCAAGACTTTGCTACTGACTATACCCACCTTATTGTACAAAAGATATCTTGAACTTATTACTCCTACCAAACTGAAATATCATATCCTTTGATCAACATCTCCCCAGCTCCCCTTACTCTAGCCCCGGGTAAACACCATTCTACTATGTACTTCTATGAGTTGATTTTTTTAGATTCTACATAACAATGAGTTTATGAATATTTGTCTGGCTTATTTCACTTGAAATAATACCTTTCACGTTCATCAATCTTATTACAAATGACAGGATTTCCTTCCTTTTTAAAGCTAAATAGAAAAAAAAACCTAAATAGTATTTCTTTGTATATACGCACATTTTATTTATCCATTTATCTGTTGATTGACCCTCAATGGATTCTATATCTTTGTTATTGTGAATAATGCTACAATAAATGTGACAATGCAGAGAGATCCTGTCAACATAACTGAATTCATTCACTTTGGGTAAATACCAAATAGTGAGATTGCTTGATAATATGGTGGTTCTATTTTTAGTTTTTGGAGGAACTTCCATACTGTTTTCTATAATGGATGTTTTGGTTTACCAATATTGAGAATACAAGCATTAGTATTAATGTACTAATGTTGGGAATACCAAGAGTGGGCAAGGGTTCCCTTTTCTCTGTATCCTCACTAGCTCTCATTTTCTTTCCTGTCTTTGGTAACAGCCATTCTAACATGTGTGAGGTGATATTTAATTGCAGATTTAATTTGCATTTCTCTGATAATTAGTGATTTTGAGTACTTTTTACATATGCCTTGGCCATTTGTATGTCTTCTTTTGAGAAATGTATATTCAAATCTGTTTCCTATTTTTCAATTGAGCTATTTGTTTTTTTTACTGTTGAGTTGGTTGAGTTCTTTATATATTTTTGATAAGAGCTCATTTTTCAGATGTATAGTTTTCAAGTATTATTTTCCATTTAGTAAGTTATTTCTTCACTTGTTGATTGTGTTCTAGGCTGTGCAGGAGATTTTTAGTTTGAAGTAATGTCATTTATCCATTTTTGCTTTGATTGCCTGTGATATTGGGGTCTTATCCAAAAAATCCTTGCCTAGACCAATGTTATGAAGTGTTTTCTATATGTTTTCTACTATAATTTATAGTTTCAGCCTTACGTTCAGGTCTTTAATCTATTTTGAGTTGATTTCTGTATATGGTGAAAGATAGAATTCTCTTCATTTTTCTTTCCTTTTTTCCTCCAGCTTTGCTCTTTTTGCTTAAGATGGCTTTGACCATTGGGGTCTTTTGTGGTTCTATGTGAATTTTAGGATTTTTGAAAATCTGTGTAAAAAATGTCATTACAATTTTGATAGGGATTGCATTGAATGTATACATTATTTCAGCTAGTGTGAACTTTTAAAAAAATTGTCTTTCTGAATTTTGTCTTTAAAAAGCATGGTGTTAAACAGTTATAGTAGTAAAAGCTATTGACAATTATACTAGGCACATTTTAACTGTTGTACTAATGAAATTATTATTTTTATGCATTTTTGTTTTTTTTGGCCAGGGCTGGGTTTGAACCCACCACCTCCAGCATATGGGGCTGGCGCCCTACTCCTTTGAGCCACAGGTGCCGCCTCTGCATTTATGTTTTAAAACCAAAGCAACAATATTTATTCTTACCCTCACTACAACCATTTTAATGCATTTTAAAACTTACCACAAATGGTCACTATAATGACTGGCCATGTATAAAAGCTTCAGAAAGAATACACTTCCCTTTTGGGCGGTACCTGTGGCTCAAAGGAGTAGTGCACCGGCCCCATATGCCAGAGGTGGTGGGTTCAAACCCAGTCCTGGCCAAAAACTGCAAAAAAAAAAAAAGGAGTAGACTTCCCTTTTTTACCCTGGTAATTAGTGTTAATCAGAGCAATTAGTAGAAGTGAATGTGAACCATAGTTTTAAAGGATTCAGTTTCTGTTTCTTTTTTTTTACGTTAACATAAAACATACATTTTATTTGAAAGAACTATATTTTCCAATACAGAAAAAATTTAGCAAGAAAACTAAATCATTACTTTACAAATTTTTTTATTTGCTTTTCTTATTTTGTATAAATGCTATCATATACTACATATACTTTTACATCTTCTCTCTTTTGTGCAAAATTGCATTTGTAATATTCATCCATGCTATTTCATATGGCTATAGTATAATTTGTTCACTTAATTAGCAATATTAATTTTTCCAATCCATGAACATGAGAAAGCTTTCCATTTATCTGCATACTCTTCAACTTCTTTCATCAATGTTTTACAATTTTCAGTGTATGAGTCTTTCACAGCCTTGGTTTGATTTATTTCTAAGGCTTTTTTTTTTACAGCTATTGTAAATAGGATTTTTCCTTGCTTTCTCTTCCTTTTTGGATAGTTCATTGTTAGTGTATAGACACTCTACTGCCTTTTGTATGTTGGTTTTAAATCCTGCAACATTATGGAATTCATTTATTAGTTATCACAGTTTTTTGGTGATGTGCTTTGAGTTATCTATGTATAAGATTATGTTATCAACAAATAGGAACAACCTAACTTCTTTCTTTTCAATTTGGATTATTTTTGTTTTTTTTCTTTTGCCAAACTGCTCTTGCCAGGCCTTCCAGTACTATATATGGAATAAGAATGGCGAAAGTGGGCATCATTGTCTACCTGATCTTAGAGGAAAAGCTTTACAGTTTTGACTGTTGAGAGTAAGATTAGCTGTGGTTTTGTCATGCGTAGCCTTTATCCTGTTAAGCTGCATTCCTTCTATACCTAATTTGTTGAAGTTTTTATTATGAAAAGATATCGGATTTTGTCAAATGCTTTTTTCTAAATCTATTGAGATGATCATGTGGCTTTTTTCCTTCATTGTGTCAATGTGGGATATCGCATTTATAGACTGGTATATGTTGATTCATCCTTTTATCTTTGGTATAAATCCCACTTGGTCATAGTGAATGATCCTTTTAATGTGCTATTGAATTCAGCTTCCTACTGAAAATTACTTGTTGAGTAATTTTCTTTTCTTGTAGTGTTCTTCTCTGGCTTTGGTGTCAGGGTAATGTTGGCCTTATAAAATAAGTTTGGAAATATTTCCTTTTCTTCAATTTTTTCCCTTCAATTTTTTGATTTGACTTAATTAAATCTATTCTATGGGCAAAAGAAATAGATTCCTAGAAGAAAATGATAGCATGACTCTCATTTTTATTTGCTTTTTGAATAATAGTACTTGTAGAGTTTACAGGCACTAGAGCTATGGCTCTGTAAA
The DNA here is from genome assembly GCF_000181295.1 of Otolemur garnettii. NCBI lineage: Eukaryota > Metazoa > Chordata > Mammalia > Primates > Galagidae > Otolemur > Otolemur garnettii. The sequence continues at coordinate 68,265,441 of NW_003852396.1, read as the reverse complement.
GAATAAGAATGGCTAAAGAAATTTTTATGACTTGTGAAAACTTAGTTTGGGGTTTTGGAATCAGATTGTCCCAGTTCAAATCCAAACTTTTCTGGTTGCTATGTATATTATTCAGAGGAATGGAACCAATAGAATGCATATGTATGTGTGTATAGGTATATATATATATTATATATATATATTTATATGTATACACACACACATACATATATATATACGATAGAGATAGAGAGATTTTAGTTAATTTGTTCATGGATTGTGAAGGCTGATATATCTGAATCCTTCAGGGTAGACCAGAAGGCTATAGAAAGGGAACAGTTGATATTATAGCTGAAATCTTGTTTCAGTTTGGAGGCAGAATTGTTTCTTCCCCAGGGGATCTCAGTCTTTTTTTTCCTCTTAAAGCCTTTAACTGATTGGATGAGGCTCACCCATATTATGGAAGGTAATCTGTTTAACTCATGATATATTGATTTAAATGTTAAGATCATCTAAAAGTTGATCTTAGTTGCTGTGAAGGTGATCACAGCAGCATCCAGATTGGTGTTACATCAAACATCTGGACACTACACCCTAGCCAAATTATCACGCAGAATTAACTACCATAGTATGTAAATATCCGCAGGTAACTTAACCCACTCAAACCTTGTTCCTTATCTGTTATATGCAAATTATAGTAGTATCTGCACTGTAAGGTTTCTGTGAGGTTTAAACAAGCTAATGCATACATTTTTTTCAGAGTATTGACATATGGTAAATAATTCGTAGACCTGAGCTAATATTTTCGTACCAAGATTACAAACTTGTCTTAAATTTGTCTAGTTCATATCATCTAAGAAACATGAGGAATTTTATGCATTGCCTTCAAAATGCCCTCTTCTTATCATGAGGGAACATTGAAAATTACCATTTATTTATTCATAAATAAACAGAGCCCAGAAAGGTCAAGGGTGCTGTGTCTGGCTGTAGGTCAAACCACAAGTCAAGCAGAAATAGTGCAGGTTTTTCAGCCTCTGTAAGGCATTTCCCATTAGGCTGTCATCATTTATCATGTTCCATTTACTTACAGATGGAGCCATTTCCCTAGGGTATTTTCTAAGAGGTTCACATGTAAATTCTGATAGTGAAGTGGGGCTCCTTTTACTAAGATCTGAAATGTCAAAGCAATTGCAATGTTAAGAACATCAAGCATTCTCAAAGTTGAGAGAAATTTTTGTTTATGTGCTTTAGAGGATACAAGCTAACTCACTTGACATGATGAGGAAGAATTTTGTGATGATTTGGAGTGTGGGCTCTGGAGTCAGAGTACTTAGATTCAAGTCTTAAATGTGTGACTTCTTAGTTACACAATCTTGGGTAATAACTTTAGTTACACAAACCTCACACCTATGTGCCTAAGTTTTCACAACTATAAAAAGGAGACAATATTATACTACCCATGTCATAGATGCTATAATTGTGCTAAGGCAGTGGCTAAAATGTAGTAAGCATTAAGTAGAGTTTGACTATTATTATCATCATCTTCATCATTAGTGCTACCACCACCACTATCTGTGTAGAATATTTAATATACACTTATAATGTTTTTCAAGTGTTGTTTTTGTCTTCCCAGGGTTTCCAATTTAAAATGAAATTGGTATTAGCAAGACTTTCTTGTTTGGAATTGGCAAAATCTAACTCACTCCAACTCAAAACTAGTTTAAGACAAAAGGGGAATTATAGGCTTGTCTGTAATCAAAAACCTTCAGGATTCTCTCTCTTCTTTCTTAATTTTTGTTTTCTTTGTGTTTCAGCTTTATTTTCTTAGCCTGGCTTATTCCTGAAGTAGAGAGCATATCGTCTAGAAGCTATGTTTTTATATACATATAATTTAATGGTGATATTGGAAAAGGCACTTCTATACTAGCTTCACTTTGAAAAATTTCAGGGAAGCACTCTGACTGGCCAGGTCCCATGCCTGTCCACTTGACCAGGGCAATGATTGGCCCAATTAAGGTTATGTGCCAATTCCCATAGAAGGGAACAGGCACTATTTCCATGAGAGAATTACTGTGTAGAAATTATTATATAGAAAAGGGTCTTACAAGTCAAATCTCCAAAGTGTTGTCCTATACTCAAATTTAATAGAATTGTTATAATTCTATATTCTGCTCCACCCTGGTTCCAAGACATTATAACCATGTAAGGTTGTGTGTGATTCTCTATGAGTTGGTAGTTGGAGGGCCCACAGTTTCTGGAGGCAGTGCTGTCTTTGTATAATTTTAAAAGATCTCTTTGGGTTCCTGATTCACATCTTGGTTAGGAGTTGGGAGAGGTTTGGATAGAAGTTGGGTGATTTTTTTCTTGCCATTTCCAGAATGAGAACCGCTAGGTAGATTCTCCTATGTAATGCAAACCAACTGGGGAAAGACAAATAAGATTTAATGAAAAATGTGAATCATAGACTGTATTCTGAGAAATGCTATTTTGCAGATTCTATATATAATTAAAAAATTAATAGCAAGTATAGCATTTACAGGTAGACGTTCTGAAGAATCAGCACTAACAAAGCTTTACAAAAATTATAGAAGTTGTTTGTGAAGAGTTTTGTTAAGTGATTAAAACACGTGTTTTCTTCAGTAGATTAAACATTCCCTCTGAGATTTTGCCTAAACTTGAAATTTGCCTGGCCAAAGAATTTTAAAGAAACAAATGCTGAGTGAAAAACCAAGTTAGAAAGAACTTGAGACTTTATCTAATATTTTTGGAGTTGACTGAAGAAAGGGGATTGGAGACCTCATGATTCAGTATTTAAAATTGTACTGAATCCACGCTTTTAATATGGTACTCTAGCCTTATTTGTGTCCCTAGGAAGCCAAATCCAGTCTTTTAATAAGTCTCTCCACAGGGTAAATCCCCGTGTTTCTGCAGGAGTTGTGGAAGAATACTACCATTTTGGTGGGCTTTGAGAGTGATTTTTTTTTCCTTTGGTAAGGACATTCAAACAATCTTGAGAATTTCTGGTTTTATAGCAGGTGCTTTCTACTTTTAGGGCTTGTCCAGGGCTTGAATTTTAGATTAATTTGCATTACAGGAGAGTTACTACATATCCATTTGGTTTCCATCTTCCGCCGTTTTATATCCTTTCCTGTTATCTTTGCCTCTATATGGATATTTGATTTAAAATTCACTTTATTGTTATTTTAGTGGTGATTAACTAGAAGTTATAACCAATTTTTATTTACTTATTAATATTTGTTTATCTTGAGCTAGGGTCTTGCTCTTTTGCCTGGGTTAGAGTGTAGTGGCATCAGCATAGCTCATAGCAACCTCAAACTCCTGGGCTCAAGTGATCCTCCTGCCTCAGCCTCCCAAGTAGCTGGGACTACAGGAGCACAATATTACACCTGGCTAATTTTTTTGCTTTTTGAATAAATGGGGTCTCATTCTTACTTGGACTGATCTGGAATTCCTGGCCTCAAGCAGTCATCCCACCTTGGCCTCCCAAAGAAAGAGTACTATAGGTGAGAGCCATCATCGCTGGCCTACCCAGATTTTTTGATTTAACAATATATTAATATTTAAAAAAAATCATCATGTAGCTTAATATTAAATACTATCATTTTTAATGACTATATAGAATTGTATGATTAAGATCAACTATAATTTATGTAGTTACTATATTTATAAGTATGTATATACACATAGATTGTTCTTATTTTTCATGGTTATGAATAACAGTGTTATGAGTATTCTTATAACTGCCTCTTTGTGCATCATATTTTGTCTTTGGGATAAAACATTTGGTATTTGATATATGTGGGAGTGAATATATTTGTGTATGCTCTGGGATCCTAAGGGGGCAGCCAATTCTTCTCTTCTGCCAGTTGAAGAATTCAGATGAGAGCTTGAGAATCCTGGCTTTATGGGACCATCATGAAATTATTTTAGAATTGTTTGCACTTCTATTTGAACAACAAATCCTTTTTTGGTATAAGAATTCATAAATGTTAAGGAAAAAAATCATGATGTTGAAGTTTAAAGAGGTAGCCTTCAAATCTTTTTATACTGAACTCTGATGAACTTTAGAAAATAAGAAAGCCTTAAATTAAGGAGGCTAAGGTGGTGGTCATATTAATAAGGGATGTAGGATCAGTAAATAGATTGCCAGGGTTTTATTCAGACTTTATTGGCATGAAACCAAAGGTATGCGTTCATTGATTCATTAATCATTTAAGCAAAAAGAAAAAATTTTTTGAGAGAGAGTCTCACTTTGTTACTCTTGGTAGAGTACGGTGGCAACATAGCTCACAGCAACCTCAAGTTTTGGGTCTCGAACAATCCTCCTGCTTCTATTGTTTCATTAAATCTATCAAATACAAGAATATCAGGGCTGCTGACTCATGGTGGTGTTGCTGCTGCTGATAATTATTATTAAAAGTCCTGTCCTGAGTTTTCTAGGAGGTAACAGTAGAAATCAATGGATGAATAATTGATTATCATCCCTGTGTGAAATACTAGGTGATCTAACCAGTATAGAGTTGCATCCAATGGTGACATCCTTTCATGATATTTAAAATAAATTCTCTATTCCTTCTTCTCCAGAGAAAGACATGGTTCTAAAATCCTAGTACTCTGGGAGACCAAGGCGGGTGGATAGCTTGAGCTCACTGCTTCAAGACCAGCCTGAGCAAAAAGTGAGACCCCCATCTCTACTAAAAATAGAAAAAATTGAGGCAAGAGGATTGCCTGACCCCAAATGTTGGAGGTTGCTGTGAGCTATGATGCCATAGCTCTCTACCCAGGGTGACAGCTTGAGACTCTGTCTCAAAAAAGAGAGAAACAAACAAAACCCCAAGACAACTATATATATATTCCTAGTAGTGGGATAACCTATCTTAAGATTGTACTTTACTGCAAAAAAAAGGACTGGGGGCCAAGGTTATGAGTCAGCCTCTTTTCTACCATTGCATGGCATACAAGGTTGGTCTGTGATAATCAAGTAGCAAAATGGGAGTTAGAGACCAGCCTGGTCAACATCACAACACCTCATCTCTAAAAAAATAGTAGTCTCAATTACTCAGGAGGCTGACGTGAGAGAATTGTCAGGTGTTCAGGCAGTGGCACTATGACCACACCACTGCACTCGAGCCTGGATGATGGAGTGAGACCCTGTGTCTACACTCCATATATTTACCAGGGCACTTACGACAAGCTGAGTAACACTCTCCATTCATGACTCTCCTTCCCTGTTTCCATTCATTGAGACCTCTCCTTCTTTCTCTCTCTCTCTCCTTTATCATTCAATGGCTTCAAAAGTCTGTGCAAATTTCCTAAACTGCACTCATAAACCTACCCCTTCCTCATTTATAAAATAGATTTACATGCTTGGATACCTACATATTTCAGAATTCTGGATGTGAAACATGAAGGTTCATTCTTATATAAAATTAGAGTGACATATTAATATAGCATGAAATAGGATCACCTTGTTCAACTCTTGCCTTTTGAACTCTTGATGTATTTTGCTATTTTTCCTTTGAGGTAGTACATGTTTTTCACTGTAACTCATTTTGGGGGGCCTTTCAGGTTTGAAGACTAATGGGCACTTACAGTAGCCTGTGTGTGTGTGTTCGAAACATGGAAGCCTTTGGGAAATTGCTTGTGGAAAGAGGGGCTGTTGTACTTAAAGACTTTAAAACAGCACAGGATGACAAGTTGAATGGGAACTTTAACCTCCTCCGAGTGTCAGAGTTTCCTATAAGGCATAACTGAAGCCCTTTGATGATTGCCTGGACACCTGATGTCCGAGGGTACATCCCCTCAGTTTCAGACATACACAAAACCCGAATTTGTGTTTGAGAGCAGAGAAAGCCCTACGAGGAGAATGAGTATAGTGAACTAGAATTTTCAGGGTTTAAACAAATGAATGATATAGTTGTAAGAGCAGCTGTCGGCACAGAAAATTTATAAAATTAGTCCACATCACACACTCTTACCCTAGATTCACCAATTGTTACCATTTATCTTTTCTCCCTCCTTTCTGACTTGCCACATACAGTGCACACTTTATCTCTTGTGTCTGTGCTAAACCATTTGAGATTAAGTTACCAACATCTTGATACTTGGCGCGTATAGGGTTTAGCTACAATATCCCAAGGACAAAGACTTTCTCCTACATTATCATAATACAATGATCAAATTCAGGAAATTGGCCAGTGATATGAAACTATTTCTAATACACAATCTTTATTAACATTTCCTCTTCAATTTTCTCAATATCGTCTTTTGTATTTTCCTTCTGATCCAAGATCCAATCAAGGATCACATGTGGTATTGACTTTTCATATCTTTTAATAAAGAACAGCTCCCTGATATTTTATTATTATTCCTAATAATTATGATTTTTTTGAATGGAAAAACCTGGTTGTTGGCAAAATGTCTCTTGATTTAAGTGTGTCTCATTGTTTTCTTGAATTAATTGTGGTTAAACAGTTTGGACTGGAGTACTCCATGGGTGACATTATCCCCTCTGTGTCTGACATCAGAAGACTCCAAGGTCCATTTGCCTTGTTATTGGTGATATTAATTTTGACACTTAGCAAGATAGTATCTTTCAGATTTCTTCATTGCAAATGTACTTTTTTTCCTGGGGATGTAGGCTTTGAAGTTTAGGATACCTGATACCTGATCTTACAACATAGCTATGCCATGTACTAGTCAAAGAGAATTTGTAAAAATTATTCCCTAACACTTATTTCAGTTCTTTGTCTGTAAAATGGGACTAATCACACTCCCTTGGAGTGCTATCTTGAAGATGAGGAATAATGACACAGGTATGTCTTTAACAAACGGCAATTTTTATCATCTAATTGGAAGAATAGTGTGAATTTTAGAGTCATGCAGATCTAAATTTAAATTCTGGCTCCCAACTCTTAACATTTATGCAAGTTATTTAGGATTTTTTTAAGTTAACAATTATGATGATAATGATTTAAATGAAAATTAAAAATTGCTTTAGACCTTTTCTTACATTTTTGTATTGCAGTAAAACATAAAATACAATGTTTTAATCATTTTTAACTGTACAGTTCAGTGGCATTCATGATGTTAAGCTACATTATCACTATCTACCTCCAAAGCAAACTTTAAATTTGGTAAAACTGAAACTCTATACCTATTAAAAATTAACTCCCTATTCTCTCTTCCCTCTAGCACCTGGCTACCACCATTCTACGTTCTGTCTCTATGATTTTGACTATTCTAAGTAAATCATTCACTATTTGAAATCATCCACTATTTGTCTTTCTGTGACTGGACGATTTTGCTTAGCATAACGCCTCCAAGATTCCTCCATGTGGTAATGTATACCAGGAATTTTTTCCTTTCTAAGGCTGAATAGTATTCCATTCTATGTATGTGCCACATTTTGCTATCCATTTATCTGTTTATAGACACTTGGGCTGCTTCTTTGTTTTAGCGATGAATAGAGCTACTATGAAAATGAGTGTGGAGTTACATAGGTTTTTTAAATTCCAACATATTTAGGGGGTGTTAGTGTTTTTTTTTTTGTTGTTGTTGTTGTTTTTTTACATGGATTGATTGTGCAGTGCTTGAAGTCAGGGGTCTTAGTGTGCCCGTCACCAGAATGGTGTATATTGTACTTGATAGGTATTTTTATACTTCTCTTTCCACTCATCCTCCCTCTTTCTTAGTTTCTAATGGCCATTTCACCAACTTATAACCATCTATACCCATGGTTTGGCTTCCACTTAAGTGAGAACATGTAGTACTCATTTTACCATTCCTGAGAATCCCTTTATCAGTTTATGGGCACTTAGGTTGGTTCTAGCTCTTTGCAATTATGAATTATGCTGCAACAAACATTTGGGTGCAGGGGTCTTCTTGCTCTAATTCCTTCTTTTCCTTTGGATACATAAACAGTAGTGGGATTGGTGGGTCAGATGGCAGATCTGCTTTTAGTTCTTTGGGGAATCTACCTACTTCTTTCCATAGCAGTTGTGCTAGTTTATGTTCCCACTGACACAGTACAAATAAGCATTTCCTTTCTACCACAACTGCATAAACATCTATTTTTTTTTTTTTTTGGCCATTCTAACATGGACAAGATGGTGTCAGTATAGTTTAAAAATGTATTTCAATGATATTTAGTGATGTTGAGCATTTTTCCCTATATTTATTGCTCATTTGTATATCTTATTTTAAAAGAATCTATTCATGTCTTTCCCCCACTTTTTGTTGGGGTTGTTTTCTTCTTTCTGATTTGTCTGAGTCCTTTATAGATACTGGAAAGCAGACCTTTGCCAGATAGGTAGTTTGCAAATTTTTTTTTCTCATTCTGTTGTTTATTTCCTCTGTTGATTACTTCCTTGGATATGCAGAAACTTTTTAGTTTAATTAAGATCAACTTATTTATTTTTATTGTTGCTGTATTTGCTTTTGGGATCTTACTCTTAAATTCTTTGCCCAGGTCAATGTCTAGAAGAGGTTTTCTTATGTTTTCTTCTAGAATTTTTATCGTTTCTGGTTTAACGTTTTAGCCTATGCTGAGCTCATTTTTGTATATGGTGAGAGATAGGGATTCAGTTTAATTCTTAGGCATGTGGCTTCCCAATTTTCCCAACACCATTTATGAATAGGGCATCTTTTTTTCCAGTGTGTATTTTTGTTTGTTTTATCAAAAATCAGTCCTGGTCATTTCAGCTTCTTCTATTGAGGCTCGTAGATATGCGAGTGAACCATGCTGATGTCCTATGGAACAGAGAAGAGTTGCCCCAGTTTAGCTCAGGTCAAATTGCCAATGCGTAGAATACTAAGGAATTAAATAATTTTTGCTTTGTATCACTGGAAGCTGACTAATTCAAGACTCTAGAGTGTATCATAATGGCAGGTATTGAGGCTGTAGTGAAGTCAGTCACTTGAGCTGAGTCTTTTCCTACTTGATCTACTTCAGGGAAAGTATACTGAAAATAAGAATATTAATAAAAGGAAGATGTCAAATGGGGAAAAAGGGCTTAGAAGTACTTGTTAAACCTGAGGTGAGTTGCAGAAACAGACTTTGTCACAAGTGTCACAAGTGCAAAGTATAAGGACTACATTTGTGGGCCACAGTAAGAAAAATTTGGGGGAATGAGATAAATAGCTTTAAGTTTGAGTTAGCATTGATCATACATTTCAAGCTATAAAAGCTATTGATAACCTGGTTTGCCATATTAGACTAGATTTTTTTTTGTTATCAATATCCTGTGCATATGAGTCTTTTTACCCCCATTTCATTATAATTAAAACTAAATCATATTTGGGATATATGGGGACTTTCTGATGGTGAGGACATCATAGTATCACGAAAGCAGAAGTATCAGGGGTGCATAGTGAAACTTAGGCTATATCTTTGGAAGATAAAAACCCCAATGACTTCTGCTAGAGGGAATATCATTTAAAGATAATCCAGCATCACTAACTTGTATGCACGTGGTGTGGCTCCAGGTTAGAAGTTGAAGTCTTTAGCTTTTCTTCAACAGCTAGGGTAAGGCCAACTCCACACGGCCATCTCTTTCTCAAATATGCCTGCCGCCATATTGTTTGTTCACATTATTGAATCTCAGGGTATCAGTTACTCTCTATTTTAATTATTTATCACTTAGATCCTTCCATATCAACTTCCTTATTTTTACTTTGAGGTCTTTCTTTGTGAAATGACAGTGAAGTATTGACTTTGTCATCTTTCAGCATCAGATACATGACTACTTTAGAGTCTACATAGTACCAGCAAATACTAAGGGATATGGCTATGTCTGTCTGTCATCCATACATAAAATAATTATTGGGTGCTTGCTATGTACTAGGCATTCCTATTAATGAGATAGGACAGTGAGCAAGTTCCTTGACTTCTAGAATTTTACAGGTTAGTTGTTATTCAATTAAAAATTATTTATTGAACAACTTAGTACTAGGTTTTAGTTCACTAATGAGTGTTTCACAATGGGTTATGGAGACTTGGAAGAGAGTTTAATACCCTACATTTTCTTTATCAAGACAAGAAAGGAACTTTACAACCAGAGTCTAATCCCGAATCAGCCATATTGGCACAACTGCAGAAATTTTCCTCAAAATTTTCCTTTTTTCCTTATTTTTGCCCTCTCCCATCCTTTAAAAGTACCTCTGAACAGCTCTCTTTCTGCCATGTCTGAAATGTAGAGAAATAGCCAGTCTAATTCTATCTAAAAGCCATTTCCCTGCATTCCCCTCAGACTTTATGCAGCAATATAAATCTCAGATAATGTGTCCAGGTTAGCAGAGTTACTTAAAAGAGCGGACAGTCAGTGTGGCACATTTATTAACATCATATATAACAGGGCTGTAACTGTACAGTAACTTCCTATTTAGTCAAAAGGTGGGGAAAAGTGCCGCTAAGGTTTATGGGGCTGGCTCTGGACTGGCGAGGTGAGTTATGTACCCAAATAGTTCTTGTGTATCATAAGCTAGAAGCTAATAAACCATCTTTAAACTGTACACCATTTCTCCATTAGAAGAAATGGATCTATTATTTTCTCTCTTTGCAATGGCATAATAATGACTCTATTGGGAAAAGAAAAACACAAACCAAACCAAAAAAAAAAAAAAACCCCTCAAAAAACTGAGCAGCTTCCAGACTACTCTCAACAAAAGCTTTCTGCCTCCATGCGATATGAGACAGGTCATTTAGGCAGAGGAAATGCTTGTTAGGCTGTGCGGGAGCTGGTGGGATGTCAGCACTGAGGAAGTTATAGATCATATATTGTCATTTCCATTCTACAACTATAAGGGTCCTTGGCCCGCTCGCTTAGTTAATTTAAGTTGTAGGCTTCAATGAGGCAGTTAAGCACTTATTACAACACAGTGCTATGTGGTAATTGCCTGTTTACTTATCTGCCACATTCCTGGACTGTGAACACTTTGAAGGTACATACTGTGTCCTATTCATTTTTGTTCCCTCAATGACTCTAGGACTTCTCTGCATCTAAAAACCCCAACAACAGCAACAATAACAACTTTTTAACTTTTTCTAAATTTGCTTTGGAATAAGCGAATTCCAAAGCGATGACAGCGACTATGTGTGTCTGACCCACTGCAGAGTTCTCATTCCACGGTGCAATGCCTTGCCTGTAGTGGGGAAAACGTAGATATATATTGACTCAAATTAAAAGCATTTAATTCATTTATTCATTTTTGTTATTGTTTTCTTCTCAGTTTTTTTCTTTCCTAAATCATAACTGTGTACATTAATGCATTTATGGGGCACAGTGTGTTAATTTGATATACAATGTGGAATGCTTACATCTAACTGATTAACATAACCATCACCTTGTTTATTTGTTGTGGTAAGACATTTATATTCTATTCTTAACAGTTTTGAAACGTGTCATTGCGTTATGTACATTAAGGAGGGAGAGGGAAATGCATTTAACTTGATATATCTTGAAATAAATTTATTGCTCCAGGGCAATATAGGTGTACTCATCTAGAATTTTACCAGGAAAACCCTTACAAAGAGAAGAGGCAGGTGAAAGCACCAAGAAAAGGGGAGACTGATGTTTGTTTCTGTAACACTGCATACTACAGGTTGAGGATCCCAAATCTGAAAACCTGAGATCTGAAGTGCTCCAAAATCTGAAACATTCTGAGAGCTGACATAATGTTCAAGGGAAATGCTCCCTGGTGCATTTTGAATTTTGGATATTTGGAATTGGAATGTTGAACTGGTAATTATAATGAAAATATTCAAACATATGAAAACATCTGAAATTTGAAGCACTTCTCAAGCATTTTTGGATAAGTATACCTTATAGTATAAGTCAACCTGTAGTAATAATTGCATCTCTAACAAGGCAGCTTCTAGATTTCCTTGGTAGATACCATTAGTAGCCATCTACATTCACAGCCCCTCTGAGCTCTACTTAAGCTCTCAGACACATGAACCTGTTCTAGAATCCTCCTTTTTCTCTGCCAGTTACGAGTTAGAATAGATAACCTATTTCCCACAGTGCGCTGAGTTGCACCAGTGAGAACCATGCTATGAAATTCTGACATGTGAAGCAGCAAAACATACCATACACTAAAATAGGGAGGACTTATTCATATCAAAGATGAGTTCTTTGCATGATAAAAATGTTTCCAAGACATTCCTTTAGTTTAATTCCCACAGCATGTTTATAATATTGTTTAACTGAACACAGTTACGTATAATCATCTCCAACTTATTGTGTAACTTTCAACATTTTTCCATAGTATAATCTTAAAACAATTTATGACCATTTTCTCAAATAATGAACAAATAAAACTATAACTGGGAATCTACTTCACCAAGCTCTGATTCAGTTCCATAGCCGGTGACCTCTAGTTGAAGAATAGACATCAGTATGTTGGCGCTTAGTATCCCTCAGGGAATCTTTCCTTCCTCCCTTTTTCCTACAGCTTGTACACATTTATAAGATTATCTGTAGGGGTAATGTTGTGCACGCTCTAATGTGCCCCTAAAGGGGAAAAAATGTGACCAGTGCTTCTGTTAAAACATACTAAACCAGAGAGACATTTTTGGAAATAATTCTGAAATTACTGGAAGAAAGATAAGACGGTGAGCAAGCAGATGTATAAGAGAGAGCGCAACAGCCAGGGAGACCATCTATTTCTATCGTCTCGGGGAGTTACTGAGAATGAGTTTTAAGGTTAGACTTTGCTAGAGAAAAAAAAAATCACTTAGCAATTTTACTCAGAATATTTTTGTGCTGAAATTGTCTTTTCACTTGACACTCCTTCGCCTTATGTCCTGTTTTCTCTTTTCTCTTCCTGTTATAGATTTGTTAACAAGTGCTAAACAGCCGATATGTAGGTGTGTTATTTTCTAGGAATATGGCAAATGCACACAGAAAGGTTCTCATGTTCAAGAAGTATAGCAGAGTACATTCTGAGTACAGAAAAGAAGAGGTGACAATGCTGACTGATTCATTAATCCTTGTTTGAAAATCCCCTTACAGGGAAAACTGAGGATTTTTTTTTTTTTTTTTTGATTAGGAGTATTATAAAATGGTTCATGCTTTGAGGAAAAGATTATGCCAAGAGAGTCTCAAGTCCTTTCAAGCATGGATTATGGCTTCCCTTAGCATTAGATACTAGAGGACAGTGCAGCCTGCAAATATCTAGATGGTTCCCTGTCATTAACTGCCAAATATGGCAAGAGATGATTCTACAGTGTGTTAGGAGAAGCTACTTTTTTTGGCTATTGGTAAATCAGAGAAGTCAAGAGTCAACAGGAATAACAGATATGAAAGGGAGAGACACAGGCTTGAGTTGGTTTGGGGAGCTTCTTAATAAAACTAGGAAGGGATCAACATTGGTAGGCTCTTTGAGAGGGACAGAAGGTGGAAAATAGTGGCTGCATTTCTGCAGGGTCCCAGGGCAGTAGCTATGTTACTAGAGAGCTCTGTGGCACAACTGGAGAGTGTGGCATCATGGTTCTCAGCTTCCTGGCTTTGACAGTGACTTCTGTGTCCAAGTTTGAAAGCAAAGCACAGGTATTACCCACTATCAAGGCACTGTGCAGGTGAGAACAAGTAAGCATGCTTGCCGTAGCCACTGTGAGATGAAGGCGCAGTCTTTTTTCATAGAACCTGCACAATATAAGAACCTCCAGATTCTTGTATGTCGTGAGAAAGGTGAAGGAATACTCCAGCCCTGTCTTCTTCCCCAACTGAGATTGACTGTTTCTCTAGCAAAGCAGATATAATTAACTTAAGAGAATAAAGGGGAAAAGTTTCACCTTAGTATTATGAAGTAAAATTTATGTCCACTTCAAATACATTTGTGAAGTGTTCGATTATTTTTATTGTTTTAAATTGACACATCAGCCCTAGTGAGCTCAATTCTTTTGTCCAATTACGATAGATAATACGTTATAAAGTTGTTATAAGAATTTAAGAATTGTAAATGCATAATATAAAGGTGATTAACACAATACTGACACCAGAAATACACTCAGTAACCTGGAGCTGCTCAACATGCTTATGGATATTTATTTTATGATACTTTTTATTTAGGAGTTTACATAAAGATCTGGAAGAAAAGCCACAGCTCATTTTGCACACTATATGAGTGGTCAATAGGAAAATCCAATGAACAGGGTGATGTGCGTTTTCTTCTTTAGCCAGATGATTCAAATATGTTCTCTTCACCAGCTGTCTTTATTTCTTCTAAGTTAAAGCTTTTTGTTTTATTTATGGAGGGATAGGATCTTGTCCCTTTGCCTTATCCTTAATGGCAAGGCCTTGTCCCTTAATGGCCCTCATGAATATGTCCTAAGTATTGTAATAATGTCTCATAAAAACATCGAGTCTTTTTTCTTAGTACAAAGCTCTGGTTTTCTGTTTTTATAGTCTGTGTTGATCAATTTCAGATTTGGGTCCTGTCAAAATTCAGATCCCCCTTCTTTCTACAAAGAATGACTGGATTTTCCCATCCAGAGGAGATGACTGGATATGGTATTAACTTCTTCCAGAAAGCGTGCATGGCCTGGCATGCTGCAATTCTGGACTACTAATGCTGCCAGCTCCTTATTCCTGTGAAATGGTTTGTATCCACTGGAAGGCTGGAGCTCTTTAGAATGTGTGTGAGAGACTAAGTGACTGGTGTGGTAAAGAGAAGTAAAGTGACATTTATTACTTTGTCAGCAAAGTAGGAAAAATGGCAGACTGTTTGTCTCAAAATACCAGTTTTTCCTGCATATAAGCAGAAACCCAGAGCTTTTAAAAGGGAGGACCTATTGTCATTCAACTATAGTTAATATCACATCTCTACTGAAGGCAAAACTCTGACCTCCCACCACGTGGCAGGCCCACGTTCTATAGTGCTCTATAAGACATTTCTCTATCCCTCAGAACCATGGCCACTAGGGTGGGGTTCTGCAAGGGTGGGGTTTTGGGTTCTCAGTTTCCCAAAAGAGTTTTAAAGAGAAAGAAAACATTTTTGCCATTTTTCAGGCCATTTTCTCAGTTACATATTACACCCTGCCTCCCATCAATTTTACCCTTCCATATCAAAGGAAATAGGGGCAATGTAGTTTCTGATGTTTCCCACTGATTTGGAGTGATATTTCAGATGGAAGGTTCATATGTATGTGTATACATGTCATTTTAATACTTGTGGTAGTGTTTTTTTTTTTTTTTTTTTACAACAGGAAATTTTCAGGTGAAAAAGTCAAAGGCAACAACTATCACAATAAGGACTGATGAGGTGAGATGGACTGTTGTCCTGTACACAATGTCTCATACTGGGCTGGGCTAGAAAAAAACATGGGGCCACTGGCTTCTGTAAGTTTAGAAATCATATACAGCACCAAGCCAGGTTTAGCATCAGCAAGACAGATAAACAAGAAAGGCAATAGCCTGAAAAAATTCTCACTAAGGAGTTATCTCTCCACCCTATAGACAGAACATTCACAGAAAAGTTAGCAAATGCATCAAAATTTTCATTTTCTCCTTTTTCTCCTCAGTTACTTCAGAGTGTCTAAAGATTGGCCCATCTATGGGGGCCTTGCACCCTCTTCTTTCATGGGACATCTCTTTATTTGGATATTATGGCCTCATGGTTTTCCACTTCAGACAATTTTCACTTCTGATATTTCCATTTTTTCTGCTTTCAACCAGAGCAGAGTCCTAGCAGAGGGAAACGCACACATTACAGTGAGTACCTTACCCACTCATTGGACATGCTGCTTTCTTTACTCTGTGTTTTACTCATAATTAGCAATTTTTAAGGTATAAATTTGAGTCAAGAATTTTATTAAAAATCAGAGGGGAAATCCTGCATCCTACTCAAATATAAGGCATCCAAATGGGTAATAACTTTTAAACATTTCTAAGTAAACTGTGGATTTACAAACACATTCTGGTAAAAAGAGATCGAAACGATACAGATAAGGCGAAAATTAGATTTGTACATCATCAGAATATCAGTCTCCTCTTCCAAGACAACTACTGCTATCATTTTGTTACATACCTTTACAATTCTCTCTGTGTGTGTGTATATGCATATGTGCGTATGTGCCATTAGGGAATTAATAATTTTATTTTGTGAAATATTTCCCTACAAACACATCACACTTTATTACTTTATTTTACAAACCATAATTTCACTTAACACATTTAAAATTTCTGTGTGCCATAGCACACCATAGTTTAATTACACCTCTACTAGTGGACATTTAGACTTTCTAGAACAGTATTTTGCTCTTACAGGCGTTGCTAGGCAGCTCTGTGTAGCTGTTAAGAATAGAGCCTTCTCTATATTACTGGCTGAGTTACTTTGGGAAAATAACTTACAATCGTTCCCCAGTTTCTTGATATGAAAAAGGAGCCCTTTTGTATTAAATAAGTTAATATACAAAAGTGCTTAGAATTGTAGTAGTCACGCAAGTTTTATATTAGTAATGGCTATTTTTAATGCTGCAATGACTGTCTTAGAATGTATTTTTACGTATATGTTGCTTTCTTTCCCTCCTCCTTCCCCCTCCCTGTTCTTTCTTCTTTCTCTCTCTCTCCCTTCCCCTTTCTCTTCTTGCCCGGTTAGATATCAATTGTGTGTTTATTTATTTTATAGGTTGCTCCAAAATTTACTCCAAAAAATGTTAAGCCAAGTTTATATTACCACCAGCAGTGTATGAAAGTAAATGCTTCCTTATTCCTACTACAACATTTGTTATGATTAACCCTTATAATTTTTCCCAGTTTTTTTTTGTTTGTTAAAAGTGCTCTGTCATTATAGTTTTAATTTACATTTCCTTGCTTTCTAGTTGGATTCTGCATCTTTTCAATACAGTTATGTGCTTTTCTCAGCTTTTCTTTGATTTACTTGGTAGTAGAATTTGCACATTTTTTTCTTCCTGATATGTTTGTCTTTTACTTATTGATTTTGAAGCTGTTTGTAAATTATGAACGGTAATTCTTGGTTGCTACAAGTACTATAAATATTTCCTCACTTACCATTTAATTCTGCTTATAATTTTTTATGTTATTATTGCTTCCTTTTCTGACATTCCATTTTTTCTCCTGATTAAGACAGCTTTTCCTACTTTAAGGTTTTATGAGTCTGTGTATATTTACAAATACAGAGAGCTAAATAAATACATGTATCTGCTTTTCCTATATTTTATTCTAATGCTTTCATACTTCCTTTCAGAGTTCACTAAACCAAATTTGGCTATAGTGTCTTTGTTATGATCACAAAATACTTTAAAAACAATGGAACTAGCTACTATGCTTAAGCATCTTAGCCCTAAACCAAAGTCACAAATCTGTATTAATGGCCTATGTGTTATAGGCAATTGAGTTTGAACCACTTTTTTTAATGTTTAGCTTTTAATCTGTCTTTAGTGTATTTGTTTTCAAAAAAAAAGATAAACCATTTTTTTCCAACGCTATTTTTACTATTTGATACACTTGTCTTTCAATTTTAGGAAATTCAATCTTAAGTATTTCTTACTATATTTGAGTTCTTTTTTTGTTTTTTTTGGATTGGTGTCACTGAATATTGGAAAATTAACATTTCTCCTTAAAACCCTTTTCAGTTACAGGAATATGAAGTGATAGTAGATAGTAGCATTATACAGAGGAGAATACTTCAAGCTATAAAATATTAGGTTTAAGTATATCACCTCCTCTCCATTACTCTTTCCAGTCCCTGGTAACCATCATTGTATACCATCTTCATGGTTCAATTTTTTAAATTTTTAGCTCCCACAGATGAGAGATAACATGTGAAATTTATCTTTCTGCACCTTTCTTATTCACTTAACAAAATGTCCTCCAGTCCTATCCAGGTTATTGTAAATCATGGGAGCATTTTTAATGGCTGAATAATATTCCATTGCATATATGTACATTTTATTTATTCATTCATCTGTTGATGGACTCAGGTTGATTTTATATCCTACATATTGTTAATAGTGTAACATGAGCGTATAAATATCTCTGCAATATATTGATTTTCTTTCTTTTGGATATATACTTAGAATTCATGGATATGTGGTAGTTCTGTTTTTAGTTTTTAGAGGCACTTTCTTCCTTTTCCCCAATAGCACTAATTTACATTCCTACCAACAGTATATGAGGGTTCCCTTTTCACTATATCTTCACCAACATTTATTATTGCCTGCCTTTGGCATAAAAGCCATTTTAACTGGAGTGAGATGCTATCTCATT
Organism: Otolemur garnettii; assembly: GCF_000181295.1. Classification (NCBI taxonomy): domain Eukaryota; kingdom Metazoa; phylum Chordata; class Mammalia; order Primates; family Galagidae; genus Otolemur; species Otolemur garnettii. The sequence continues at coordinate 68,247,211 of NW_003852396.1, read as the reverse complement.
AGTTTGATATGAATTTCTATGATGATTACTGATGCTGAGCATTTTTAAAATGTACTTGTTGGTCATCTACATGTCTTCTTTTGATAAATTTTTACCCATAAATATGATAAATATTTTGCTCATTTTTAATCTTATTATTTGATTTTTTATGATTGAGTTGTTTGAGCACTTTACATATTCTAGTTACTAATCTTTTGTCAGATAAACAATTTTAAAGTATTTTGTGCAATTCTGTATGCTGTCTTTTCACCTTGTTGATTGTTTCCTTTGCTGTCCAGAAGCTTATTAGCTGGATAGGGTCTCATTTGTCTATGTTTGCTTTCATCACCTCTGATTTTGAGGCTTTACTCAAGATCTCTTTGAGTATTGTCCTGTACTTTTTCCTGGAACATTTCCCCAATGTTTTATTTTAATCATTTCATAGTTTCAGGTCTCAAGTTTAGTTGAGTCCATTTTGATTTGATTTTTGTCTATAGCAAGAGAAAAGGGTCGACGTTTATTCTTCTGCATATAGATATGTAATTTTCTTGGTACCATTTATTAAAGAGACAGTTCTTCTCCTATGTAGATGTGAGAAATTATTTCTGGTTCTCTACTCTGTTTCATTGGTCTAGGTGTCTATTTTTAAGCCAGTACCATTGTCATTTTGGTTATTGTAGCTAGAAGTATAATTTAAAGTTAGGTAATGTGATTTTTCTAGTTTTGTTCTATATGTTCAGGATGGCTTTTGCTATTTTGGATATTTTGTGGTTTCATATCAATTTTACTTTCTTTCTTTCTTTTTCAAATTGTTCATTGTTGGCATATAGAACTGCTGTTGATTTTTGTATGTTGATTTTGTATCCTATAACTTAACTGACTATATTGATCAATTTTAATCGTTTTGATAGGGTCTAAATATTTCTAAATATAAGATCATACCATTGGCACACAAAAATAATTTATTTCTTTTGTCTCAATTTGAATGCCCTTTATTTTTATCTCTTGTAAAATAGCTCTAGTCAGGAATGCAAGTACTACATTGAATAACAGGGGTAAAAGTGTGCATTCTTGTCTTTTCCAGATCTTAAATGTTTGTCTCTTAGTTTTTCTTCAGTTAGTATGATGCTCACTGTGGATCTGGTATATATGCCTTTTACTGTATTGAGATAGCTTTTTCCAAACTCAGTAACTTCAGAGTTTTTTTTTTAATCATTAAGTAATGTTTAATTTTATCAAACACTTTTTCAAAATCAATTGAAATAATTGTTGTCCTTTATTCCATTGATATGATGTCTTCCATTTATTGATTTGTATGTATTAAACCATCCTTACATTCCTGGGATGAATCCCAATTGTTCCTGGTGAATAATCTATTTGATGTTTTGTTGAATTTGGTTTGGAAGACTTTTTATCTATGTTCATCAGATATATTGGCCTATGGTTTTCGTTTTTCATTATGTCTTTGTCTTATTTTGATATTAGGATAATATCGGCCTCATAGAATGAGTTTGAAAGTATTCTGTCCTCTTCAATATTTGAAAATTGTTTGAGTAGGATTAGTTTTAGTTCTTATTTAAATTATTGGTAGTGACTGGGCACGGTGGCTCATACCCATAATCCTAGCCCTTGGAAGACTGAAGTTGGAGGATTGCTTGGCTTTAGGAGATTGAGACCAGCTCTGTTTGAGCTGAGATGACCCAATATCCATCTGAAAGGAGTGTGTTGGGATCTTTAGTAAAACTTGGAAAGTTTTCATTTATGATAGTCTCCAGTAGGGCTTCCTTTCCTTTGGGACAATCTTCTTCCCCTTCAGGGATCCCTATTATTCATATGTTTGAATGCTTAATTGGAGTCTTGTAGTTCTCTAAGCAACTGTTCTGCTATCTCTCTCTTCTTTTCTGCTTCTTTGACTATCTGGATTAACTGAAATCTTTATCCTCTGGCTCTGAGGTTCTTTTTTCTCTATGGTCTAACCTATTTTGATACTTTCCACTGCATCTTTACATTTCCTGATTGTCCTCTTCATTTCCATAAGCTCTACCATATCCTTTCTATATTCTACATATCTCTCATCCAACTTTTGGTTCTGTCTTTCCATTTTCTTTTCCATTCCTTTTAATATCTCTATCACCTATATTTTAGATTCTCTGTCTGGCAAACCCATTAAATCTGGAGTCTTCTGTAGTAGCTTCCTTATGGTTCCTTGGGGGGAGGTTTGTTCTGTTTTGGTTTTTCATGTTGCCCAATTTTTTCTGTTGGTTCCTCTACATGCGTTCTTTCTACTTATTCACCTCCTTGTCTGCCTTTTTTTCTCTTGCCTCCTCCTTGGCTTCAAATTACCTTGTCTCAGAGCTTAGGTCAAAGGGAAGAGAAGGGTAAAGTGCAAGTAGAGAGAAACAAGAGAAGAAGAAACAAAGAAGGAAAAAGAAGGAAAAAAAAAGAAAAGAAAAAGAAGAAAAAGGAAGAGTATGAAAGAAAAGAATTGAAGAATGGGAGAGAATGAGGGTAGGAAGAGAGAATGAGAATGATAGAAGAAATGGTATTGATAGGCACACTGTTTAGGCCACTCCTGTAATTTAAGAATTTGGGAAGGCTGGGCTGGGCTGGTTCCTGGAAATCTTGAACTCCATACCAGCCTGAGCATAGCCAAACTCGTCCTCATGACCAAAAATATAGTAGTCCTTGTTCTGGATGAAAGTAAAAATGGAAGTTAAGAATAGAAGCAACTAAACAAATTAGCAAAAACAAAACACAACAAAACAAAATAAACCAAAAAATCTTGAATATCCCCAAACTGCAGCAACCTCAGCAATATAGAAAAGAGGAGAAAAAATAAAGAATGAAGAAAGGAAAACAAAATAATACAAATAAAAATAAAAAATAATAAAAAAATTATATATAGCAGAAGGGACCAACTTTAATAGGAATATATTTGTTATAATATCTTACTGGGACACCAGGTGGTGCTGTCGTTTTTTTTCCTTGAGACAATGTCACTATGTGGCCCTCAGTGGAGTGCTGTAGTGTCACAGCTCACAGCAACCTCAAACTCTTGGGCTTAAGTGTTTATTTTGCCTCAGCCTCCTAAATAGGTGGGACTACAGGCACCCACAACGAAGCCTGGCTATTTTTTGTTGCAGTTGTCATCATTGTTTAGCTGGCTCATGCCAGGTTTGAACCCACCAGTCTCAGTGTATGTGGCCGGCATCATAATCACTGTGCTACAGGCACCAAACTGATGCTGTTGTTTTAGGAGACGGAGAACACAGCCAACAGCCTCTATGGTCCTTATTCCTACTTTAGTTGCCTTCAGTTATCACCTGATCATTTCATTTCCTCAGCATTCAGACCCTGCTGGTTTGGGATCTTAAAGCTCTCCATAGAGAACTTTAGGTGTAAGTTTCACAGTGCCCCCTGACCTCAATTCCTGGGGGATGTGAGAGTTCCTCTCCTCCTGTCCTTCCCCATGTGTGAATACCTCCCCACTGTACTTTCTAATATTGCTGAATGGATTAGCAGTATTATGCTGATCCTTCACTCTTACTGCCATGCACTGATTCTCTGATGATTCACATTGCTCTCTCCAAGAAAGTCTATTGATAGATGGGCATCTACCTGCAACTTTTGATCCTTTCCTTGAGAGTGGTATATGTGGGCTGCTTCTATTTTGCTTCTATATTGCCTCTGATCCCTGTGAATAACATATTAAGACCAATCATTTTAAACTGATTGCAACTTTACTTTTATTCCTTAAATAAAGAATACAAACAAGCAAAGAGAATACAGCTCTACACCTTAACTTAATCTGCCCAGCAATTTGGCTTTCCATTGTTTCTATATTTAACTTTTGGACTATCTATCCCTTAAAGAGTTGTTATAGTTTTTATTTTTAGTAGGTGTTTTCCTTTGTCTTTTTGCTCAGGATAAGTGTTTCACATACTGAAATTACAGTGCCAGAATATTCTGTATTTATCCTTGTACTGACTATTACTAGTGGTTTTTACACCTTCAAATGACTTCTTGTTTGTCAACATCCTTTTCTTTAAGGTTGAAGATCTTCTTTTAGCTTTTCTTATAGAACATGGCTGATGTTGAGGAAATTCCTCAGCTTTTTTTGTCTAGAGTCTTAATTTTTCCTTCATGTTTAAGAAGGGATTTTTTTTTTGCTGGATTTAACATTCCAGGATAGGTGTTTTTTTCTTCAAAACTTTGAATATGACATCCCATTCTCTCCTGGCCTATAAGATTCCTGGTGAGAAATCTGTTGCCAGATATTTTGAAGCTCCTTTATATGTTATTTTTTAAATATTAATTTTAATATTCCAGGATAGGTGTTTTTTTCTTCAACACTTTGAATATGACATCCCATTCTCTCCTGGCCTGTAAGATTCCTGGTGAGAAATCTGTTGCCAGATATTTTGGAGCTCTTTTATATGTTATTATTTTTTTCTTGCTGCTTTAGGATCCTTTATTTATCCTTGATCTTTGAGAGTTTGATTAGGAAATACCTTGAGGTAGTCTTATTTGTGTTGAGTACGCTTGGTGTTTAATGACTTTCTTGTACCTGGAAATTGACATCTTTTTCTATGTTTGGAAATTTCTCTGTTATTTCTTTGAATAAACTTTTTACCACAACCTCTTTTTCTCTACCTTCTCCTTAAAGACAATAACTCTTACATTTATTTGCCTTTTGAGGGCATTTCCAGGATATTTTAAGTGTGCTTCATTCACTTTTGGTTTTTTATGAATGTTTCTCCTCTGACTGTGTACTCCTACACAGCCTGTCTTCAAGTTTACTAATTATTTCTTTTGCTTGATTAATTCTGCCACTGAGTTACTCTGATGCATTTTTTTCAGTTTGTCAGTTGAAATTTTTAGCTCTAGAATTTCCACTAATTTTTTTCATTATTTCAACCTCTTTGTTAAATTTCCCTAATAGAATTCTAATTTCTTTTTCCCTGCTATCTTGAAATTCATTGAGGTTTCTTAAGATAGCAATTTTGAATTCTGTGCCTCAAAGGTCACATATTTTTTTCAGTCTAGGATTGGGCACTGGTACCTTATTTAGTTCTTTTGAGGAGATCATATTTTCCTGAATTTTCTTGATGCTCATGAATAATACAATGTCTGGACATTAAAGATGTTAGGTATTGTAGCAGTCTGGTCTTATTTGTGCATGCAGTTGAGAAGGCCTTCCGGGCATTCAAAGGGAATTGAGTAATGTCATCTGAGACTGTGGTCACTGAAGCTGTATGATCACCAAGGGGTGATCCAAGGGGTGATCCAACCTTAGTAATGCTGTGACTCCTACAGAATCTTGGAGACACCACCTAAGAGAGCTTGAGTAAGATCATCAAAAATTTTCTGGATGACCAGGCAAAAATTACACAGAATTACCAGTGTCTTCCCTTACTTTCCCTTGATCAGTAAGAGTCCCCCTCTTCATGGGCTGCCTAGAGTTAGGAGAGAGGTAATACAAGCACTCCCTTGGCCACCATAGCTAATGTCTCACTGAGCCAAGTGTACCTCAAGTCCATTGCTTCTGAGCCCAGCATAGTACTATGGATTGCCCAAGAACTACTGTCCCAGGATCTTTTACTTAGCCAGTTGTGGAGCCAGCTGGAACTCAGATTTCTCCCATGGGGTCTAATCTAAATGATCCCTCGAGTGGGCAGAATTCTGACCTGTATTGTATTCTGCTGTGATAGGAAGCACAGAATTTCAGTGCAAAGTCTCACACTCACTTTGCCCTTCCTCCTCCAAACATAGAATCTATGTCCACCTGGTGCTAATTGGGGATGGGGTAGGGGTAATGCAGGCAGTGCAATTCTTCAATGTATTTTTCTTTGATATTATGTTAAAACCAAGTACTGTGATCACTTATTTGATTTTCTGGTTCTTATGAATGTACCTTCTTACATGGATAGTTATTTAGTTTTGCATTTTTGTGGGGAGAAAATTGTTAGATGGTTGTAGTCAGCCATCTTGCTTTGACTCCCTTGTTAATCATTTTATTTAAGTAATCAGTAGAAAAGAATGGAAAATTCTCAACTTCAGCAAGAGGTGTGATTCGGCTTGTGAGTTTCATCTTTGTCTTTCTAGTTTTGAAAGGGGTGGGTCCATTTCTGTTCGTGGTAGATTTTTCCTTCTCCTCATTTGTACAGCACATTTTCCAAGTCCTCCTCCTTAACATTTAATGCTGATTCTGAAGGAAGACAGCATGGGAACTCTTATACTAGATTGTATGCATGACAAATGCCTCCATTTTCCCATGGATCTATTTTACTGAGGGCTTCTGTCCCTGAATAAGAAAACTGAAGATCCAAACAACTCAATTAGCAATTGTTTTAAGCATTCATTTTTGGATCCAAGAATGTTTGACTAATTTTATAGTTGGCCTTAGCCGGAGTCATTACTGAATGTCTCTTGCATAAATTATGGTATATTCAAAATGTGAAAATTCTCATTTCGGCAGCAGCAATTCAAGTGGAAAACTGAAAATCCCCAAACAGAAAATTAGCAAACACTTGTTCTGTCACAGCTCAAGCATGTGGTATTCTTTTCTTTTCTTGCACAAAATTACTCTAGCCTCCTAGCCAATGAATGCAGCTATTTTACAACATCCCAGGGGAGAAGCACCCCATGGTTACCAATTAGATGATTATTTAATCATGAAAGACAAGGATTTAAATAAGAGGGATAGAAACATCTTCAGGAAGAGACGCTGGGGACACTGACTTGGAGAGCTCTTTGCATAATGTAGCCCCACTCAATATTCTGCACATCAGGGACATCTGGATGAGTAGCAAAGAGGGAACCTATAAATGCAGCTTGGTTGAGACACTACATAAGAGAGCAGCTTTCCCATTTCAGTACTGCGTTTTGTTGAGAGTTGATATTCACATTGAACCAAAGGTACAAACCAGAGGAAACTTCTAAATATCAGATCTTTTTTTTTTCTTTTCTTTTTTTCACTTCTAGATTTTTGTTGCATAATGGATAATATTTCAGCATAATATGTCTCCTTACCTTTTTTTACTGAGCAATAATAATAATAATAATACAAAGAAAGTAACATTCACATTGTCAAATAAGAATAAGTCTATTATAGAATGCTTTGACTCTGAGGTTCAGTGTGGAGTCATCAGTTAACTTCTTCTTCTGATTTTTTTTAATTTTAATTTTTATAAAAAAGAAATAGCTTATGACATTTTTCTCCCATTCTTTCCCTTGAGGTAGGGTGAATGGTTAATGTAGAGAGAAAGAAGTGAGTCAAATCCTCATCTTTGAATTAAAAAATTTACTTTTAAAACCCAAGGCACAGATAATAAATACTTGAGAGTAAAGTGTGTGTGTGTGTGTGTGTGTTGACAGAAACTACTTTTTATTTTTTTATTTTTTATTGTTAATTTTTTCTGTTGAATGTCAAAAGCCAAAGCTGATGCCCTAAACAGTAGATTGGAGATAATTGATTAGAAGTAAGACTACTTTGTGGTTGAAGGTAGATAAGGGTTGAACTTGGGAGGGGGTAGCTCAGAAGATATAGGGCACAGCTTAGGTTCAGGTGGGTTCCTATTATCTCCCCACTGTCAGAATCTTCAATACAGGGAGGAGATTGATGGAAACCTCAGGAAGTTTCCGGGAGAGAGTTTATAGACAGAAAGAACCTGCTCTTGGTCTTTGGAAGACCAGGAAAATGACCAAAGATCTAGAATTTTCCTACTTAATTAGATATCAGGTACAGTCATTTAGGGGAAGTGCAATGTGCTATGTTTAGGAATTAAAGGGACCAGGGTAGCACCCTGTGCCTTTCTTCTGTCCCAGAGTAGAAAGAGGGAGTATCCAAACATTACCCAGGGGCAGGGGCAAGAAAGTAGCCAAGAGAGGGCTGGCACTCTGAAGGAGCCCCGGGGAGAAAACCAGAATGATCTTCAGCAGGAACCTAATGACTGGGTGTCACAGCAGTAACTGTGGGCCTCAGCAGTAGATACAATCAAGACTTCAGAAGACCATGAAGATGGGAGGGTGGCAGTAGACACAGAGGTCACTCTACCACTGTTGCAAGCAGACTTAAAGGGCTGAAAATCCTGCACTGCCCAATCTCCAACCTAAGTTGACCGAATTTACCCAGTATAGACTGAGAACACCTGGAAATCACTAGATAAAATTTCTGTTACTCAGGAGAAAATAGATATTTGAGACAGAAACTAAATTCAGTGGTAAGAAAAATATAAGGAAAATGGATTTTTTTATATTTATATTGGTGGCCTTTGAAATTTGCAATGATTTCAATTGGTTTTAATGTTCACGAACATTCTTATTCATAGCTGAGATTACCATATCCTTCTAAAAGCTTTCCCCGGGTCTCTCTTTGCCCCCAGGTAACAGTGCAATTTCTTTCTCACACTGAAGGTCCTCCAAGATTCAATTTAATTTTTTAATGATGCTTATAACTTCTCACCTATGTTATTTATACATTACACAACAGGATACTTAGAGAAGTTAAGCTATTGATAAATGGTGAACCTCAAGTCACACTTTCACTGTTTTCTCAGTTTCTAATATTCTACTTCTGTTATTTCCTTTCACTGGTTCTCAGTCCTAATGTTGTATTAGAACCATCTTAAACTCTCTCTCTTAAAATGTACAAAATGTTCGGGTGGTGCTTGTGGCTCAGAGAGTAGGGCACTGGCCCCATATATCGAGGGTGGCAAGTTCAAACTCGGCCCCAGCCAAACTGCAAACAAACAAACAAAAACATGTATAAAATGTCCTGGACCAAAATGGAAGCAAATAGATCAGTAGCCAAGAAAGTCAATTCTACCCTGCTTCTCTGCCTTCTTCCCTTTCCATCTCCCTTACGCTTCTTCCCCAGTGTGCTATGCCCCTTTCCCTCTCTTACTCTCCTCTGCAGCCAGGGCTTAGAACTACTTTCTTATACCATTATGTCTCCTACTCTAGCTCTTTCCTTCTTTATTACTGTGACTGTAGCCTAAAATCCATCCACTTTGTAGACTAACTAGGGACAAGATATCCAGCAAATAATCCAATGTTGGGTCACTTTGGTGGAGGAGTGTCTTGATAATTGATTTGCAACTCATTGTTCCCTTATTATTTGAGGTCATCAAAGGCAGAGTGAGAATCATGTTTTTGCATAATGAATACCAATATTGGTTGAGGGAATAATTAGGTTGTGAGCTCATAATGATTGTCATCCCAGAGGCCTCCAAGAAGGGAGTTGCTGTTTGTCTATATTGACCAGAGGACTTTATTCCCCCAACATCCTGTCTGGCAGCTGATAATGAATAAAACTCATCATCATAGCCATTACGATTGCTGAGATTGTTTTTTTCTGCTGACTACATTTTTACTGAAAGGGTCAAGAACTACATTGCTGGGAAAGAACATCAACAAAGCCTATTGTTTAGGTTTGAATAGATGGAGAGTGGATGCTAGTCTAGCTGGATCTCTCTGCCCAGTGAGCCTTTTGTGCTATAAAAATGCCCTATTTTTAACTTCCAGAGTTCATATCCAGGTGCAGGAATGGGCAATGCCAGTGAGATGAGGTGGGGAGATGGTGAGCTGCAGAGGAAGGGAGAAATGAAAGCAGACAAATGGGTGTCAGTTGATGACTATGAGCTTTGCACTACATGTCCGTAGTATTTTTGATTCCAGCCACTTCCCTCTCCAACTATCCCTGAACTCTGAAACTTGAACACAAATATAAAGCTCATTTGTTTCCCCTTTGTTGACAGTCTCTTTCCTGGACTTTGGAGCCTGAGTTTGCCTTTCTAGGAGTTGTGAGTCAGGATGTGGCTGCTTGATTTTCGATCCAATCTTGTCTGCCTTGCATATTAATTATTTGAGCAATTCATTTCCCACCTGTAAATCTCAATTTCCTAAGTTGTCAAGTTGGCATGAAAATAATGGCTCTCTGCCAGTTTTCACCAAGGTAACCTGGCTGCTTCTGAGTTCACCTTTGCTGAGGAAGCAAAGTCTCATTTCCTTGAACTAGGTGAGAATCTGTCTGTAAACTGTTCACAAGTGAATGTGTCAAATTCTTCCATGAAGCTTTCCATTTGTAGAATAATTTTGATGTGGGTCTCAGCTTACTGTGCAGAGTTTTTATGTTAAAATCATCCATGCTTTATGCGAGAAAGATCCCAAATCCATTGGTACATAACTATCATTTGTATCAACTTGCTTAACCTCTAAATCACTTACAAAATGGTGACCACTGATGTTTCCACTGGCACCAAATATTTGTTGATATTTTATTGCAGTAAAGCTGAAGTGTCCAGGGCTCATAATATTAATTATGAATATATATTATTTATGTTACACGTCTGATGCTAGGCGTTATTTTTCCAAATATAAGCACACTGCTGAATACAGCTTGTTTTAACAAAACTGAATAGTCACATTCTATTCTTTTCTGTCTTTAAGAAAATATTTTGGAAGCAATTGTGTGAATAAAGAGTGTGGGCTAAACATTTGTAAGTGGAGATGATACATTTAAATCATTTGACACATAGTGGGATGCTTAGTCAATGGTAGACATGATGATGATGATGATTAAGCCCATCAATTACTCAGTGCCAGCTCTGGGTCTGGGACCAAGTTAGGTACTGGGAACACATGAGCGGATGTATAGTCCCCTAACTCAGGGTGTTCAGAACCTTGCTTTCTTTAGTATATGGCTTTAGATTTCTTTTTGGTTACGAGCCTGTGTCGGGGCAATGACCTTTTCATTGCTTAGAACATGAGAGGGTGGCAAGCAGCCTGGCCTGAGGTTGAATTAGACTCTGCTGATCTTGCTTTGTCCTCTGCCTCACCCTCCTCCTGTCCCTAAGCACCCAAACCCCACACTGTTTACTATCTTTCCCAGCTATAATACAGCAATATGTCTCTTAAAGTTTAGGCTTCCAAATTATCTCTCTCAAACCTTAATATTTCTCAGTAAAAATTCCTATACTGAAATTAATAGCTTTATTTAAGTAATGGGAAAATAATCTTATTGAACAAATCCAACTTTAAAATGTTACAAAGGGGCCAAAGGAGATTGCCTGGTTTCTCTATTCATCTCCTCCTCCATTAGTTGATATAACAATCATTTACGGATCCTCACAGGCAGTGGGGATGCAAAATGAGGAAGATATCATAGTCCCTGGTTTCAAGCAATTTACATTTACAACCTTTGAAAAATTAGGGGGAGCCTTCTAAGCCAGAGAATAACAAGGTAACAGTAAATTTTCCCATTTTATTATTACTTTTTTCTCTTTAAGCCAGGTCATCATTGGATATGCCAAACATAGTAATTTCATGAAAAAATGAAGTTCTGTATTTTTATGTGCCTAACCAAACAAAGTGACCTTAAATCTTTAACGGGTATAAATATACGTATTACATATATTTAAATTTAGCCAAAATATCCATATAAAGGACATGCTTATTTTCTATGCCTTTAAAAATTTCTGGAAATTTTTCATCTCAATGTGTGAGCTACTCAGCTGTTTCAAAATAATCCATATTAGCTCAAAAGATCAAAATTTCAGGTAATAGGAGGAAGGTGTATCTGAGTCCTGAGATGAGAGAATGATGGAATTTTGAGGTGGTTCTCTGAGTTGCAGACATCTTGCTTATGTACAACTTGCACCCACAAACAGAAGCTATTATGATAAGTCCCTGAGTAACAAACATCTTACTGATATATGACTTCAGCTTAGAAATAGAGGCTATCACAGCTAGTAGGTAAATGCACCTGTACATACAAATTCAACGTAAGAACAAAGTTACAGAACCTATCTTCTTCATAACATGGGGACTACCTGTAGAAGAAATTTTAAGGGAAGCACTATAGTTAAAGCACAAGATGTGGAGTCTCAGATGATTAAATTCTGCTCCATCGCTAAATTTTTGTGTGATCTCAAGGAATTTACTAACCCTCTTTGAGCTTCAAACTTGTAAAATGGGGGTTGTAATAGTTAACTCAGTGAGTCCTCATGAGTAATAACTGTGCAGATGTTTGTAAAACATTTAGTACAATGTTTAGCACCTGGGAAGTGCCCGATAACTGTTCACTTCCCCATTTTATGGATGAGGATGCTGAGAGTGAGAAAGGCTGTTTACCTGGCCGAGGCCTCCTAGCAAGTTGATGGCATAGAGTCCAAAGCCCTTTCTATTCTCTTCTGATACATGCTGAGGCAGTTACACCCTATTAGTTTTTCTAAAATAAATTTTAATTGTGTACATATATCTAAAGTATACATACGTTGAGATGTTATGAGATACATATAGATAACAAAATGGTTACTATAGTGGAGTAAATTAATATATCCATCATCTCACATGGTTACTCATTTTTTGTGTGTGTGTGGCAAGAGCAACTATAATCTCATTTTGCAAAAATCCCACATACAATAAATTGTTATGAATGATACTCCTCATGCTGTACCTTAGAGCTCTAAATTTGTTTATGTTACTTTGTGTCCTTTGACCTACATCTCCCAGTTCCACTCCCAGGCCCCTTCCCCCATGGTGCTATGGTTTGATTTCTTTCCCTCTCCTGACTGGTGTTGAAACTTAATTCCCATCTGGCAGTAGTGAGAGGTGAGGCCTTTAAGAGGTGATTGGGTTATGAGTGTTCTGTCCTCATGGATGGATTAATTTACTCATGGATTAATGGATTAATGGGTTATCTTGGGAATGGAACTGGTGGCTTTGTAAGAAACAGAAGAGAGGCCAGAGCCAGCATGCTTTAGCCCTCTCACCATGTGATGCCTTGGGATTCTGCAGAGAGTTCCCACCAGCAAGAAGGCCTTTGGCAAATGCAGCCCCTTGATCTTGAACTTTTTAGCCTCCTTAACTATAAGGAATAAATTGTTTTTCTTTATAAATTACTCAGTTTCAGGTATTCTGTTATAAGCAACAGAAAACTGATGAGGACACCTGGTATCCAATGTTTTATTCTTTATCTCTGTCTACTTGACTTTTACTGTTTAGAGTCCATGCACAAGCAAGATTATTCAATATTTTTCTTTCTGTGTCTGGCTTATTCACTTAGTAAAATACTCTCTAGCTTTATCCATGTCATAGAAAAATGACAGTATATCCTCTTTGTATATATATACATATATATTGTATACATATATATATATAATGTAAAAAAAAATATATATATATATATATATTTTTTTTTTTTTTCCTGGGGCTGGGTTTGAACCCACCACCTCCGGCATATGGGTTCCTACTCCTTTGAGCCACAGGCGCTGCCCAGTATATCCTCTTTGTTAAGGCTAAGTAATAAATATAGCACTGTGTATGCGTGTGTGTGTGGTTTGTGTGTATTCCCCCACAGTTTCTTTATTTATTCATCTATAAGTGGACACTAGGTTGTTTCCATATCTTGATTATTATGAATGATGCTGCAGTGAACATGGGAGTGCAGTTATCTTTACAAGTTGGTTATTTTATTTCATTTGTATATATAATCAGAAATGGGATTCCTGAGTCATATGGTAGATTTATTTTTAATTTCTTCAGGAATATTATATCCTATTTTCTATAATGTCTGCATCAATTTACATCCTCACCAACTGTGTACAAAGGTTACCTTTCCCCCCATACAGTTGCCAACTCTTGTTATCCCTTGTTTTTGGTTAACAGATACTCTGATAGGTGTCAGGTGATATTTCATCATAGATTTGATGTGCATTTTCCTGATGATTAGGGATGGTGAGCATCTATTCATATACGTGTTGGCTGATTTTATGGCATCTTTAGAGGAATGTCTAGTTAGGTCCTTTGTCCATTTTCTAACCAGATTATATGTGTTCTTGCTATTGAGTTTCATGAGTTCTTTATAAATTTTATATTATAACCTCTTATTAGATATATGGTTTGTAAGCTTTTTTCTCAATTTGTAGATTGCCTTTTCATTTTTTGGATTGTACTATTTGTAGTACAGAAGCTTTTTAGTTTGGTGCAGTCCTATTCATTTATTTTTGCTTTGTTAATGTGAACTTTTGGTATGACACCCAAACAATCATTGCCAAGGTCAATGTCAGAGCTTTCCCTCTATTTTCTTCTTCAGTTTTATAGTTTCAGGTCTTATATTTATGGCTTTGATCCTTTTTGTGTATGATGTAAGATAGGGTCCAGTGTTAATCTTTTGCATGTGGAAATCAGTTTTCTTAGTTCCATTTATTGAAGAGACTATCCTTGGTCCATTATGTCTTTTGGTGCTCTTGTGAAAACTTACTTGACCAGGTATGTTTGGATTTATTTCTGGACCCTCTGTTATGTTCCACTTGGCTATTTGTCTTTATGCCAGGGCCGTGTCACCCTGCTCTTCAGTTGTGCACTGTCCCTGGGCTCTCAGGCCTACGTAAACATCTTTGGAACTTTTGAGCCTGCCTTGAACCTGGAGAGAGTTCCCTTTATCCTCGTGTATTTGGGTGTTGACGTGTGTGTATGCATACTCTTATGTCTTCCTTACAGTGTCCATGCCTCTCGGATCCACCCCTTCGATCCCTCCTAGGACAAAGAAGGGTTCCTTTGCTCTGCATAAGCCTTTTGATGGAATGAAAATTTCTCTGTTTGAGAAAAAGAACAAATAGGCAAACAACTTTAGGCTTGGGACTTTGTCATTATTTAAATTCAGAAGCTTGATCATTGTTTGTTCCATGGATTATACAGAAGGTTGTCTTAAAATCTGAGCGTCTTGTGAGAGTGGCACACACCTGGGTAGGTTCTTTCTATGGAACGGGGGTTTTCAAATTTGTGGAATAGAATCACATCTGTTAAATAGCATATTTCTGGGCCCCATCCTCAGAGTTTCTCATTTGCCAGTCTGCCGATGGACCCTAGAATTTGTGTTCCTAGTAAGTTCCCTGGTGGTGCTGATCTGTTTGTCTGGTGAATACACTTTTAGACCTGCTGCGTAGGTCCCCACTACAGAGTGCTTCATAGCCTGAAGAATGATGATACCGGGCAAGGAAAGCCTGAAAATTTAGTGTTTTCAGAATGAGTTGAATGGTCCAGGAAGTGCTAGCAAAGAGGAGAAATACTTCTTTATAAACGGGGTCATGGTTTATAATAAATCATATGGTGATTTACTCCCTCTGACTAGTGCCACTGCTGTTGAAAACATAAGTTAGTTATCAGATATTGAAAATTCAAACCCCATTTCAAAGGATGGATTTCTTTATACGATGGAAAGAGTATGAACTTTAGCCATCTGGGCTCCAATTATGATCTACAATTTATTTGCTCCAAAACCTCGAGTAGCTAACTTCTCTAAGCTCATCTAAAAACAATGGAGATATTAATACCTAATATTGAAAGGCTATTGTGAGGGCTTAATGTAGTGCTTGGCTAAAACAGGAACTGAATAAAAAGTAGGTATTTATGTTATTATTCAAAAATGTGGTTGCTTTTCTGTCATTTGTCTTTAGAACGCTAAATGAGATGATTCTATGATTGTCTCTAGGATAAACCCTCAAATATATATATTTTCCTCCCATCTATCATGGCAACTAAAATTCATGCAATTCAATTTAAAAGTCTCTATTGCTTTAATGTCAAGTTAAATAGGATGGTGGTTTTATACTTCTTTCAATTCAGTATGTACATGTTACAGGCAAACAGGTCTAAAAGTGTTAATTCTCTGCAAAATGCTTTTGCTCATTCAAAAACATGAAAACTACTATTTATGGTTTGTTGATGATTTTTGAGGATCACATAAAGGAAGGAAACAAACAAAAGACAAAATATTAATGGAGAATTAGAAAATCTGATGAAAGCCATTTATCATATTATATAAAAATGTTTTCTAAATCTATGAATGATTTATGAGATTTTCAAGAATATTTTTGTCTATGTGAATTTTTTGTCTAATGTAGTGACTTCAGTGCCATTTGGGGTTAATGCCCGTGTAAAAAGCAACTCTGCCCAACTTTGCTGATTTTATAATTTGCCATCTAAAACAGGTTTTTTTTTTTTTGAGACAGAGCCTCAAGCTGTCCCCCTGGGTAGAGTGCCGTGGCATTACAGCTCACAGCAACCTCCAACTCCTGGGCTCAAGCGAGTCTCCTGCCTCCGCCTCCCAAGTAGCTGGGACCACAGGCGCCCGCCACAACGCCCGGCTATTTTTTGGTTGCAGTCATCATTGTTGTTTGGCGGGTCCGGGCTGGGGATTTGAACCCACCACCTTAGGTGTACGTGGCTGGCGCCTTAGCCGGTTGAGCTATAGGCGCCGAGCCCTAAAACAGGTTTTTATGAATTGATGGCAAATGGGTATAGATAACTCCTTTGTTTGGGTCAATGTACACCTGATTTAAATGGTCAGTCTTGTCTTTGATTTTTAAGACTTTATTATTCTTGGAGTAGTGTCAGGGTTTGTGACAAGGAACAGCACTAAACTTAATTTCTTATCCTTAATTAGGTAACTCTTTGTGGATAATTATAAGTTCATTGGTTAATTGATTCTATTTGACAGCCAGACAATGTGATTCTGCTGTCAAGGAAGTTATCTATGGACAAGAGTGGTCTGTAGCAATAGTTAACAGCATCAGGATTGAGAATGAAAACAATAATATTACCACCCTAAATAACCTCTAGGTGGAGCTGAAGACATTATCCCCACACCCCCTTGCCCTGCCATTCAAAAATGAATGAGCTACAAGTAAGTAAAGGAATGAAAATGCATTGTCAGGAACATGTGACTGAACACAAGCCTCAAGAGAAGAACTTTAAGAGGAGAAACAAAAGGGATTATCTAAAACATGAATGGCTCTCTCTTCCCTTTCTTGAGTCTGCTGTAGTTCTATGGTTTATCTATCCAAGTAGGACAGGATAGAGAATGGGTCTCTTAGACCTATCGTTGTCAGGTTTTATCTGACCTTATTTAGTCTCATGTTGGGCAACCCCTCTGACTTCTCATCAGAAAAGGTGGGTCTCATCAATAGAAATATCACTTCACTGCCACATGGTGTATTTGCTAGTGGTGAACAAGTGCTTTGAAATACATTTAAATGACTTATGAAATATATACACTTATGTATAATGCTTACACATGCATAGCAGAATTTTAGAAGGCTAAGCAAGAAACTGTTGGTATTTTGTTGCCGTTCAGCCACTTTGGGTTCTGGTTGCCTGGTGCAAAATAAAGCCTTATTGTTCATTGTAGTGTGTGTGTGTGTGTGTGTGTGTGTGTGTGTGTTTCCGTCAGTAAATGTTACAGACTACAATGGTCATACTGGTTATTTCTAGGCCATACCATTAGAAGTGATATATTACTCTCTCTCTTCCTTGTTCCTTCTCTCTCTCTTTATATGTTTTCTTCTGTTTTTAAAATTCTTTTGCAATTGTATTCATTACTTTAAAATGTAGCAAAAGGAATGAAGAGATTCATCATGTAATCCTCAACCAACCTTATGGTGATAGTGACATTAATCTCTCTGTGTTTCAGTTTCTAATAGGATTAAATAATTTGTCTAAGATCATATCTGCCCAAACTAGGACTCAAACTCTGCTTTTCTGACTCATTCTACCATAAGAAACAAGCCTAATTGTGATAAAAAGAGCAAAAGCTTAAGGCTTCTTAAAGACCCCTGAGGGACTTTGCAGTCTCTGCACAATTCCACGGCATTTCCCTCTAATGCCAAATCAAGACCAGTCCACTGGGACTTTGTGGGTCCCTACAAGTCAACAATTGGGGAGAAAGAGCCTAAGAGAAGGGGGACCAGGTACTGTAGAAACTACAAAAACATTGACCTTCTCTTACCTATTTTATTCAAAGCGTTACATTCTTTATCTTTTCAAGCTAGATTTTTCAGGGTACACCCACAGGAACCCAGAAGACTTATTAGAATTCAGTCCCTACTGTCTGCAGAAAGACAATTTACACATGACACCAGTTCAGACATGCTTCTTCTAATTCATTTGAAGGGCACTGAAGGAGAGCGGCAAAGCTTAATATTCACCTACAGTCTCACTGGTGCTTGTTAAAGTAGCTTTCTGGTCTCATATTGGCCTGGCTACATTCCAGAAGGATTTACCAGAGTTTTTACAAAAAGGCCACTGTGAGACTGAGGGGAAGATGAGCCCAAGGCCCAGCATTGGATTTCTCCTGGTCAAAGGCATGTGTGGCCAACACTGAGGCTAAGAGCCAGTGCTCCTGTCCTGTGGCAGTGGCAGTCGTGGCTAATTGATTTCTTGGCTGAGTCTGCATATAGTCTCAGCACTCTTGTTCCATCACTCTAAGAAATTACAACCAACTGACTATACTTGTCATGCAACAGGTTGAAACCTATTTGCTGTCCCTGAAAATAGAGTGGGCCCAGAATAGGAAAGTGTCTCGCTGAGATGATCTATGTGTCTGTATTTACACCACCACGGCCCAGAGTCATTTTGTCATTTCAAGTTTAGAACCATCCTGGGCACTTATGGTCAATTGTGTTCCACTTTCTCTGGGTCAACTTCAGCTTGTGTTATGAGGAGCTGAACACCATACACCGTTCCAAAAATGATCTGATTAGAGCACAGCTGAGAAAACAGAGTGCTCACCTTCCTCCATCGTAGAAGATCCTGTATCTTTTGATGAAGGAACATTTATTATCTGCTAGTACATGTGCTGCGTTTTATCTGTGTCTACTACATCTTGTAGAAGAGTATTTAGGGGGGGGTTATACATTTATCCCTGTTAAATTTTATTAGGTGATTTGATCGATGGTCAACATGTAGTACGCATTTGATGGAGAATTTTGTTGTAAGACACATTTTTCTCTTCCTGAAAGCTTTCCTCACTTACACGTGTGATTAGCAATGTCCTCTATCTTTACTGATGAACAATACATGATATTTAGTGTCTCTATATCTCTGTACAAGAGGAGAGTACAGCAAGCTTTTCTCCTTCTATAATCAATTTCTTTTTTTTTTATTAAATCATAGCTGTGTACATTGATGCATTTATGGGGTTCAGTGTACTGATTTGATATACAATGTGAAATGCTTCCATTAAACTAATTAACACATCCATCACAATTATATTCTTTTCTTTATAGTTTTGAAATGCACCATTGCATCATGCACAGTAGGTGAGGTCCCCTCAAACACCCTCCATACTTTAGTTCACAGCTGCTTTTCCCTGGGAAGATCTTCTGAACTATCAGCTCCACTAATGTACCCGGATGTATGACCTTGACAAGTCAAGGGACTCATCCGTGAAATGAAGGGGCAAGCGTTTGATACTATCAAAAGTCTCAAGATGCCACTCTGGGTTATTTATAAACATCTCAGCTATATTTATTACTCTCCTTTTACCGAAAGATGTTATTTTGGCATGTCAAATAGTTTTCCTTTGGGATTACAACAAAAAATATAGACCTGCTCTGGTCTTAGAAAACAAACAAGCAAAATAAAAAATAAAACTCGTAAGTACCAAGATTCTGTTGTTTAAATCCAAAGCAAATTAAATAATACCTGAGGTACAGGGGTTGTTTTTATATTAAAATAATTTGCCACTTATGGAAAAAAGGACCCAATTTTTTCTTGCTCATTCTCCTTTCTTCTCACCTACACTGACTTTAGTGACTGCTAAAACCTTATATGTATATAAAATCATCTCAGCTGCTAAATCAAGATAGAAGAGATCAGTACTTTTCTTCCCAAGGGATGTATCAACCATTATTAAAGATGCAGACAGCAAAACAGCAATTTGAGCCTCAAGAGCAGGCTGGAAAAGAATAATTTACAGTTGTGTTTCTGCGGCTGGCATTGCACTAAATCACACCCAGTCCCTTCATTTGTTAGGCATGCTTTCAGTCTCGAATCAGAACAAGTCTATTGGGGTATATTTCTCTCCCTTTTTTTTTTTGCAAATAACATTTTATTTTTTAGAGGTGGAGGGCCAGGTAAAAGAAAATTTCCTGCTCAGATGCCCATGCCTTATCTGTACTTGGATCACACACAGAGGGAAGCGGGAAGGTCAAATGTGAAGGCATAACTTGTGGCCTTCGAGTGGGAGAACAAAAGTCTCTTTTCCCTCTTTTCATTTTCAGAAAGTCTCAATCGATACCCCACTTGTAACTGTACTAGGGGGCACAGAAGCAGAGAATCCAATACAAATGCAATAAAACTTTTTAAATCGACACAGTGGAAAGGCAGATATATTCTTGACATTGAATTTTTTCCATCAGAACAATGATTTCAAATCACTTGGGCAGAAGGCATTCTGCATTAACTGGGGTTTGTGCCCATTTAGTATAGCCGTTTGAGTTCTTAGAATTTTGTTATTTAAAAAAAATTGATATCTTTTAATTTGATTCAAAGGATCAGCATTAATAATGTTTGGAAGTTTTATGGGCCTTCAATACAGATGCACAAAACTTTGAAATCAAGTAGACTGCCACTGCCTATTTTAAAAATGAGGATTTACACTTTGGGAGGGGGAGGCAGGTGGATTGCTTGAGCTCAGGAGTTCGAGACCAGCCTGAGGAAGGGCGAGATCCCATCTCTAAAACAAAATTAGCTGGGCATCATGGTGGGTTCAAGCTTCTTGGGAGGCAGAGACAAGAGGATAGCTTGAACCCAAGAGTTTGAGGTTGCTGTGAGCTATGATTCCACTTCACTCTACCAGGGGTGACCAAGTGAGACTCTGTCTCAAAAAAAAAGAAAAGATGAAGATTTTGAGGTTTCGATTGGAGAATCTCTTTCCAGCTAATGGCAGTGTTGTGACTAAGACAATTCTACCCAGTCTTTGTCCAGAGTCAGCCTCAGGTGAATCTTATTTTATCTGACCATGTTCCTGTGAGATCATAGCTATATGTCATTACTGCCATGAATATTTCTCAATTATAGGGCGAGGAGCTCTGGAAGCAGGACATAGTATATCTCACAAGTCAGATCTTCCTGATTTATGGGTCTTGACTAAATTGAACATTTTTTAAACAAAAGTGCCTATGGTTTAAGAACATTGAAAAAAGAAAGAAAGATGAAACAAAATAGGCTTAGAAAACGGAGTCACATATAGAAACAATAAGTAAACGTTTTGCTTTGATGATGTCGAAGAAACTTTTAAATGCTTAAGCAAAGTTCATTTACTGTGGACAACATGATGCTTATTTGTTTCGACATTTATGCTAGCCCCGTTTTCTCTTTTGGTAACGTGGTTCAATTTTTAGTCAATGATCCACTGCAAGTGTGAGTAAATAAAATCACCTGCCACCTCTAAGATTAAAAGATGGCTGTTTTCAAAAGAAGAAAGTCAATTTTTCAGTGTTTGATTTCCTTTAATTTATTTCTCTCTCTCCACCACTTTTACCCCTTGGAAAGTTTCTGTGACATATAATGTTAGTGTCCCTGTATATTAAGATATTGTTTGGTCTTCTTTGACCTAATTCAGAAAGCAAGTCCATACATTTAACCTCAGCAGCACTACCTACAAACCAACTAACATATTGTAATGGACTTCTTTTTCTGTTTTTAGTTTTGAGTGACTGTCCTTGGTCAATGGTTGCCAGTAAAGAAGAATGAAACAGAAAAACAAACCAGTAGAGATCCAGAAACCAAGAGAGATCAAACAGACCAGAAGGGATTCCCTGCCACCTAATCTGTGAGGTGAGGTTTCTGAGATAAACGTTGGAGCAGGTCAGAGCTGACTCACTGCTCTGTTGACTGCTCTGCTCCTTCACGGACAGAGTGCGCTGCTGATCAGTGATCTTTCTGTTTCTGCAGTCTTCACATCCCCTACCCTGTCCCCTGTAGAACTTTAGCACTATAAAATAAAGTTTTCCTAACACCAGGGAACTGTCTTAGCCCTTCTTAAGCTAGAATCCAAAGGTAGGAAAAGCTCAAACAGGGCCCTGTGGAGCCCCTCACCGTCACATCCGCATCCTGTGTTGTCCTTCGTTATTTGAAGTGAGAAGCTCAGGGAGTCCCAGAGAAATCAGTTTCTGCCAGACTCCCTTGTTAGGGCTCCGTAGTTTCCAGGGCAGAGTCTCAGTAGAGCTTTCTAAAGACACAGCCACCTCCTCTGCCGAGGCATGAAAACCATGCCACACGTCTTCTAACTCTTCTGCCAGCCATCCATACTTCTGTAATCCAAGTGAAATTAATGATACTGTTGTTGATGTGAAAGGCAAAATAGAGAGCTAAGCCCTTCTGGGGTTGTTTTCGACTTCCAAGACTTCTAAGACATCATAAAAATGCAATTTCTGTCTTGAATATCAAGAACATTTCTTTTTGTAAGTAAAATTACTTTGTAAATTCTCTTGGCAATTTTCATGACAAGAAGGCATCATTTTTGTAGAAAAATGAGTAAATTCCTGTGTGAAGTTGCTTTTTAAATGTCAGGGTTTAAAAAATATCAAAGATAAACAAGTAGTCTAAAGGAAGGGGAAAATTATGAAACTTAAAAAGCGTGTAGAATGTTGCAGGTTAGGATTTTGTTTCCCCAAGTCTTGCTGAGGGTAGTTTGACTTGGGATGTAAGGAATTTCTGTCACAGATGAACAGGTGGGACAAGTGACATTTATTAAAATTTGTTTTATCTATACTTTTAGGATCACAAACAGCAGTTCTGTTTTTTTTAATTAGATCATAACTGTGTATATTACTGCATTTATGGGGTACAATGTGCTGATTTCTTATACAATTTGGGATGCTTACATCAAACTGGTTAATGTAGCCTTCACCTCCCTTATTTAATTGCTGTCTTTAGACATTTATACTCTATTTTTATTATATTTGAGATGTACCCTTGCAATATGAACAATAGGTGAGGTCCCACCGTTTACACTCCCTCCACCCATCTACCCCCTCACCTTCCTCTTCTCTCCCACTTTCTGGGCTGTAATTATGTTTTATTATTCGTATGAAAGTGTGGCTGATTATATATTAGTTTCATAATAGTACTGAGTCCATTGGATACTTTTCCTTCCAATCTTGAGATACTTTACTAAGAAGAATACATTCCAGCTCCATCCATGTAAACCTAAAAGAGGTAAAAATCTCTATCTTTTTTATGGCTGCATAATATTCCATGGTATACATATACCATAATTTGTTAATCCATTCATGGGTGAATGGGCACTTGGGCTGCTTCCATGACTTGGCAATTATGAATTGGGCTACAATAAACATTCTGGTACAAATATCTTTGTTGTAAAATGATTTTTAGTCATCTAGAATATACCTAGTAGAAGAATTGTAGGATCTAATGGCAGGTCTACTTTTAGTTCCCTAAGTGTTCTCCACACTTCTTTCTAGAAGGGACATATTGGTTTGCATTCCCACCAGCAGTGCAGAAGTGTTCCTTTCTCTCCACATCTATGCCAACATCTGTAGTTTTGGGATTTTGTGATGTGGGCTGATCTTACTGGAGTTAGATGACATATCAAATTGGTTTTGATTTGCATTTCTCTGATGATTAAAAATGATGAACATTTTTTCATGTGTCTTGCGGCCATGTACCTGTCTTCATAAACAGCAGTTCTTTTCAATTATATTTGGAAACAGATCAGCTACTTAATTTGTACTTATTCCCCACATCCACATTGCATGGCTGTATATGCATGCACACACACACATACAGCCTATTTATTTTAAACAAACATGTGAAGGAAAATATGACCTGTGAAATGAATAAAAAGAAAAACATACAAATTTCAAATGTGATGTTGAATCCAGGCAATAGGAATAGTTTCTTCAAATATGTTTCTTCCATGATGATTCATTTCACAACTGAAAAAAAAATCAGCATTATTATCTTAGAATTGAACAAATATAATGAAATCTTTTCATAGAGAAGATCTAACATCCCTAGTAGCACCTGTTGCCCCCGTTTAGCAATTATATCATTTACTATTTATTAAGCACCAATAGTAGCAGGGTGCTATGAAGTGAAAGCTTTTACCTAGTTCTTTTTCTTTGAAGTTAGTGTTAAATGGGCAAAAAAAAAAAAAAAAAAAAAAAAAGTGCATATAGAGAGAAGAAAGAAATACTTTTGAGACAGTGCTAAAATAGTTTTCCAAGGTTCAATAATGCATAGTACAGTACAGTTGATTCTGGCCAGGTTGGAGTTGTCATGAGGATAGTGTATCCTGATGGGAGGGATGCTTTTTAGGAAATAATAAGTCTTACATCTGTACAATGGGGTAAAGGCAGGCCTCAAGGTTCAGACACATCAGGGATTTTCATGTATTGACACATAATTTTTAGGGTTCCATAACTTGAATTCTTGATTCTTGAGAGTTTTGAGCAACTTTTATTCCCTGCTTCATTTGACATAGGCACCAGGAAGTGTTTCTCAGCTCCCCCCTTGACATGCAAGGCAGTGCAAACCTTAACTCAGCTCATGAATACTTCATTCTCTGGACTTATTTTGTGCTCTAAGACTCCCTAACCACATCTAAGATTCTTCTCCTGTTCTCAACTCAAGATCACACAGTTCCAATTTGGGGAGTAAAGGATGGGGGGAGGATAATTTTTTATCTTCTAAGATTCTGTGGTGCAGATATGTGCCTAATCCTTATTTGCCATCTTCTCTACCTCTTCCTATTCTTCCCACTCCTAAAGATTCTATTTGCCTAATAATTCCCCTGTTGAGTTCTGGCTTCTCTACCTTCTAGATGTGTAATATGAATGTCTCTGAAACTCTACTGTCTCATTAGGGAAATGGGTGAAGTAGTATGTGCATCATCAGACAGTTGTGAGTATGCAGTGAGGATTATATCTGGCAGAGGAGATGTTCAGTAAATATTAGTCTTTTCTTCTTTCTCCCCATTGTCTGCCCTGAAATACATATGCTCTATGGATACTAGAAGGTTTGTAAGAGAAAAGGACCTGAGACACTCTTCATCCTGGTTAGCCCCAAGAATGTCTCCTCTCAAGAGATTGCCATAATTCAAGATTGTAGATATTATTTAAAAGTAGATACTGACTTAGTCACTACAATTATTTGTATCATTGTATATACCCAGAGGTGTCCAACTGTTTTTCTTTTCTGCTGCACATTGGAAGAATAGGAGCTGTCTTGGGCCACACGTTAAATACAAAAACCCTAATGACAGATGATGAACAAAATAAAAAGGTCTGTACGTACTTTTCTTGATATCTGACACTGTATATAAGCAACCCAGTTCTCAAATAATCTGCATGTGGCCTACAGGCCATAGGATAGACACAGAAACCTGGCAGGCTAGGAATTAGAGAGAAAAGTGATTTGTACTTTCAAGTAACTTACTGTCTGGGAAGGATAGAAAGACACATAAATAAAACTGTAAGACACAATAAGTTACAAGTCAAATGTTGCTGTTAAGGTTCTTTAGAAAATTGTTAAAATGAATGAATTCAGCAAAATTGCAGGATTTAAAACCAACACACAAAAATAGTTTCATTTCTATATACTAACTATGAACAGTCTGAAAAGGACATTAAGAAAAGTGTTTCATTTATGATAAAATTAAAAGAAAACAGTAGGTAAAAGTTTTATGGACTGAAAACTACAAAACTTGCTGAAAGAAGTTAAAGAGGATACACGTTAAAAGATATTCCATGTTAATGGATTAGAAGACTTAATAATGTTATTAAATTATCAGCTTTACCCAAAGAGATTTATAGGTTTATGCAATCCCTATAAAAATTCCATTGAGGCATTTAAAAAAAAAAGAAATAGAAAAATGTACCCTAAACTTCATATGGAACCTCAAGAGACCCATGAAAAGCCAAAATACTTATTTACTTATTTATTATTTTATTAACAAGGTACACCAAACTTCATGTTTATTGCTAAGTGAGGTGAAATAGAAGACACATTTTACTTTCCATTATATATATTTCTGTATCTTTGAATATTTGTTTTTTATTGTTGGTAAAGTCCCTTTTATAATTGTCTCCCATCTTCAAGAGGTATGTCAAACCCCATGACTCCCCTCCTTCTTTCCCCCTCCTTAAACACCCTTCTCTTACCCCCCCCCACCAAAACAACGTTGAAAAAGAACAAAGTTGGAGAAATCATATGTCATGATTTCAAAACTTACTACAAATCTACAGTGTAGTGTTTGGCACAAAGACAGATATATAGATAAATTGAATATGATAAAGAGCCCCCAAATAAATCCTCATATATATAACCAAATGTTTTAAACAAGATCATTCAGTGGGAAAAGGATAGTTTCTCTAACACATGGTACTCAGAAAACTGGATATCCACATTCAAAAGAATGAAGTCAAACCCTTAACTTACGCCATACACAAAAATAAACCAAAAATAGATCAAAGACCTAAATGTAAGAGATACTGCTACTATACAACTGGCGGAAGAAAAATAGGGGAAAATCTTCATGACATTGGATTTACCAAAACACCCAAATCTCAGGCAACAAAATAAAAAGTAGTTAAGTCAGATGTCATCAGAATTAAAACTTTTTATTCATCAAAAGACACCATTAACAAAGGGAAAGGATAGCCAAAAAAAATGGAAGAAAACATTTGAAAATCACATGTCTGATAAGGGGTTAAGATCCTATAAAAAGAACAGTTAGAACTCAACAGCAAAAACAAACAACCACATTTTAAAATGGACAGAGAACTTGAATAGACATTTCCATTTCACCAAAGATGATGTACAGATGGCAGACAAGCACATGAAAAGATGTTCAATGTCACTATTCCTTAAGGAAATGCAAATGAAAAGATCTATGTCACACCCATTAGGAGGGCTATTATGAACAAATAAATGCAGGAGAAAACAAGTGGCAGTAACAATGTTGAAAATTGGAACACTTGTGTATTGCTGGTGGAAATGTAAAATGTGTAGTTGCTGTGGAAAACAGTATGACAGTTCTTCAAAACATTAAATGTAAAACTGCCATTTAATCTAGCAGTTCTACTTCTTAGTGTGAGTATACCCCAAAGAATAGAGAGCAGGGACTGAAATATGTATTTGTATGTTCCTGTGCATAGTAGTATTATTTACAATAACTAAAAGGTAGAAACCACCGCAATACCTATTAAGGGATGAATGTATAAATAAAATGTGGCGAACACATACAATAGGATATTAGCCTTAAAAAGGAATGAAATTCTGACACATGCCATGACGTAGACGAACCATACATTATGCTAAGTTAAATAAGCCAGATGTGAAGAAGAAATGTTGCACGATCCAATTTATATCAAGTATCTTAGCATAGCAGAGTTCATAGAGACAGGAAGTAGATGGTGGTTGGCCGGGGGTACGGAGGTGGAAATGAGAAGTTGTTTTTGTTTAATGGGCACAGAATTTCAGGTTGGGATGAAGAAAAAGTTCTAGAGGTGGATGGAAGTGATGGTCATACGACACTGTGATTATACTTACTGTCACTAACTGTACACTTAAAAATGGTTAAACTGATGAATTTTATGTTTTGTGTATTTTACCACAATAAGAAGTACAACATTAAAAAGATAAGCAAAGGCTTGTCCAAGCCAATGATTTTGACTGGCAGGATCAGCAATACTTTTCAGAGGAAGCAAAGTTTGAACTGAATTTTGAAAGATAGCAGGAGAAATGGATCTGAGCAGGTGGCATTCCAAGCACATTTTTAAATAAACGATGAAAACCTTTGAAGTAATGGAGGCCATATTTATTCTGCTGCTCTAAATTGATTGCTAGAATGTGGTTTATGATATTAAAATATTTATGAATATATATTTAATTTCCACTCATCTCTACCAGGAACTATAATGCAAACTTTAATCAGCGTTTTCCCTAACATTGGAGAGGCAATTATAAGCTAATATTAACATTCATCTTACACGGTTTCTTTAAAAGGCTCAATTGTTTAGCATGGCTTTTAAATCATTAAGCAAATGTACTGTGAGCGATCATAAACAGAGCTGGTCTGAATTCACTGTTTTTTGGTCAGTGTAATTGATACTGATCAGTATAACTGGAGTCCAGAGCTTTCAAACCTGAATGTAATTGTGTAATAGCTTCTTTGGTGTAAAGGGAGAGTAGGCCATATTCATGTCTGTATTCTACAAGTATTTACTGAACATCTAAATACCAAGACATTGTATTAGCCATTGGAGATTCTGTAGGAAATAAACAGTCCCAATCTTTACAATTTAATTTGCATTATATTACATTGGGGGGGGGGGACTTGGTGGGAAGTAAGGTTGGTGGAAAGGGAGGCAAATGGGAGATAGCTTTGAATGAAAGCCTAAAGAATTTGGACTTTAAGGAAACATTTGGACCTCATTTGTGGCTATAAGAGAAAATATAAACTAGCCAGTTAAGGCATTAAAAGAAGACTAGTTAGGAAAAGATCAAGTTATACTCAATGAGAAGTGGAAAACCTGGACTAGGGCAATGTTAATGGAGAATAGAGAGGAAGGAATTTGAAAGGTGGAATCAATCAGGGATGTCCAGGGGACAGAGGGGAAGGATTAAAGAAAAAAATGACTACAATAATTTTTAGCTTGGATGCCTGGGTAGAATAAGGAACCTAGCCTTTAAATATAGCCTCCTCTGTGGAAAGCCAACAGGATACTGAAACAGAAAGCTCAACATTGGTAAGAACTGGCAAGGAAAAATCAACATGAAATCCTTTCTTAGCTTTCAGTGTAGCCTACACACACTGTTGATGCCCTGTGGAATTTGTTTTCTTTCATTTCACTGCCAACTAATTTTTTGTTAGTAAAAGGTTATTTCTATGACTTTCTCCTTGTTTAAATGTTTTGAGAGTTTAAATAAAAGTTGTGTCTGATAAAGATAATTTAGCATCATTTGGGTGTTTGATGACTGACTCAACCAGTGTAGTGATATCATCTTCTTACCACCAAAATGACAGATTAATCAGAGAATTGTGTCTGGCTCTTGTATGATAATTAGGTAATTTCATTAATCCAATGCTGGGGAAATGCTTTAGATAAGTAAATAATGAATTCAGACCAGCTCTGTTTATGATATCTCACAGTGGGCTTGCTTAATGATTTAACAACCCTGCTAAAGAATTGAGGCTTTTAAAGTAGTTGTGTAAGATGAATGTTAATATTGGCTTATAATTGCCTTTCAAACATTAGACAAAATACTAAAGTTTGCATTATAGTTCCTGGTAGAGATGGGTGGAAATTAAATATATATTTATAAATTCCAGCAATCAATTTGAGCAGCAGAATAAATATGGCCTGCATTACTTTAAAGGTTTTCATCGTTTATTTAAAAATGTCCTTGGAATGTCACCTGCTCAAATCCATTTCTCCTGCTCTTTTACAGTAAGTTTCTATGGTTGGTGGCTAATAATAGTGTTTCTAGCTCTGTGGGTACTGGGTAAATGTGAATTTCTAGCAGTCATTACTTATGCTGGTTCTGAATTACCAGAAAAATAAGCACCTGACTGGGAGTTAAGGGACCTGATACTGATCTTTGGTTAACCTTGGGGAAGTTATAAAATTCACGGAGGCCTCATTTTTTTTTTTTTTTTGTCTGTTTGCAAGATGGGAGAATAAATGACCTCTCTGAAAATGGACAAACTATGAATACTATGGCTAGAAGCAGACACAGAATGGCTAACAGTAATATCTGCTGTAGCAATTAAGAACTGTCTTTCAGGCCAATTTCATAGGCTCAGTCTCAAAATTGTACTTTTAAGACATTAGACTTCAATATCTCTGATTTCAGAGACTAAACTTTTTCATCTTTGTATTACTAATGTCTGCTCATACTGTGTATTCAACCTGGCTTTTATTCAACAATAATTTATTGAGTATCCTCTTTGTCCTCAATTGTAGAACCAATGTTAAAGAGCCCTGGCACTGGAATAAGTCTTGTTGGTGGCTTGATAGGAAAACTTAGCTAATAGATTGCAGCTACACATTAAAAAAATTCTATATCATGCTCAGGTAGACTTCTTCCAAGGGACGCAAGGGTGGTTTAACATATGCAAATCCATAAATGTAAAAACATCATATCAGTAGAAGCAAAAACAAAGAGTGTATGATCCTCTCAATGGATGCAGAAAAAGCATTTGACAAAATTCAGCATCCTTTTCTAACAAGAACATTTAAGAAAATAGGCATAGGTGGCACATTTCTGAAGCTGAATAAAGCCATCTAAGACAAACCCACAGCTAACATCATACTGAATAGAGTAAAACTAAAAGCTTTTCCATTTAGAACTAGAAGCAGACAAGGACGTCCACTATTGCCACTATTATTCAACATTGTGCTGGAAGTTCTAGCCAATGCAATCAGGCAAGAGACAGATATGAAGAGCATCCACATGGAAACAGAGGAGGTCAAACTCTCACTCTTTGCTGATGAAATGATCTTATACTTAGAGAATCCCAGAGAGACTCAACCACAAGACACCTGGAAGTGATCAAGAAATACAGTAACATCTCAGGGTTAAAATCAGTGTCCACAAATCAGTAGCCTTTGCATATACCCATAACAACCAAGTTGAGAAACTAATCAAAGGCATAATTTCCTTCACAGTAGCTTCAAAGAAAATGAAATGCCTAGGAATATACCTAAGAAAAGAGACAAAGGACCTCTACAAAGAGAATTATGACACCTTAAGAAAAGAAGTAGCAGAAGACATTAACAAATGGTAGAGCATACCATACTCCTGGCTAGGAAAAGTCAGGATCTTTAAAATGTCTATACTTCCCAAAGCCATATAAAGATTCAATGCAATCCCCATTGAAATACCAACATCATACTTTGAAGAACTAGAAAAAATAGTTCTTTGTTTTGTGTGGAACCAGAAAAAACCTGTTATAGCTAAGGCAATTCTTAGTGATTAAAACAGAGCCAGAGGCATCACTCTATCAGACTTAGGCTATATTATATGTCCACAGTGATCAAAACAGCATGGTATTGGCACAAGAAAAAGAGACAGGCATTTGGAACCGAATAGAAAAACAAGAGATGAAAGCAGTCCATAGTTGCCTTCTCATCTTTGATAAACCAAACAAAAGCATCCACTAGGGAAAAGAATTCCTATTCGATAAATGGTGCTGGGAAAACCGGATAACCACCTGTAAAAGACTGAAACTGGACCTATACTTTGCACCACTTACAAAAATTGATTCAAGATGTATAAAAAAATTTAATATAAGATATGAAATGACAAATATCCTAGAAGAAAGTATGTGAGAAACTCTTGAGGATATGGGCCTGGGGAAAGATTTTATGAAGATTTCTATGGCAATTGAAACAACAACAACAATAAACAAATGGGACTTAATTAAGCTGAAATGCTTCTGCACAGCTAGGGATACAATGATTAAAACAAATAGACAACCTTCAGAATGGGAAAAGATATTTGCATGTTATGAATCTGACAAAGGTTTGATAACTAGGATCTTTAGAGAACTCAAATTAATCAACAAAAAAAGATCAAATAATCCCATCTACCACTGGGTAAGAGACATGAACAGACCCTTTTCTGAAGGTGACAGATGAATGGCTAACAAACATGAAAAATGCTCATTGTCCCTAGTCATCAGAGAAATGCAAATCAAAACCACCCCAGTAAGAATAGCCTTCATCACAAAGTCCCAGAGTTGCAGATGCTTGTGTGGATGTAGCGGGAGGGGAACACTTTTATACCTCTGGTGGGACTGCGAACTTTGGAAAGAAGTATGGAGAATCCTCAAAGAACTCAAATTAGATCTCCCATTTGACCCCACAATTCCACTATGAGTCATCAACTCAGAAGAAAAAAAATCAAATCCTTTTACCATAAAGACATTTGCCCTAGATTGTTTATCATAGCTCAGTTTACAATCACCAAAATGTGGGAACAACCTAAATATGCATCAATTCAGGAATGGATTAACAAGCTGTGAGATATATATATATATATATATATATACACACACACACACACACACACACACACACATACATACCATGGATTACTACTCAACCATAAAAAAGATGGGGACTTGACATCTTTTGTATTAACCTGGGTGGAGTTGAATCACATTTTACTGAATACTCAGTAAAGTATCCTAAGAATAAAAAAGCAATATCCAATGCTAATATGAGGCCAATAGACAATCTAGTTATCTAGCCTTACATGGAAGTCCTAAGTGCTCAGCCCAAGTTTTTCCTGTCTTACTCTGTGCTATCTTTGTGCTGTGTTGATAATTTTATTACCTGAATCAGCATTTAATTGATATAGCATTTATAGTATTTTAAATCTTTATTAATAGATAAATTCTGGGCAATTATATATTTGATTGTTCTCTACTTAACAAAACTCAGAAAGCAGGACACTAATAAGAATCTGTGGAACATGAGTCAGCTTTCTGGCTTTTTTGAGAAGCTATATAATGGTACCAGAAACAGAGACATTGACATCCTTCATGATATCTTTGTTACCCAAATCAGATTCCAAAGAGAACCACAATGCGTGTGTGTGTGTGTGTGTGTGTGTGTGTGTGTGTGTATGTGTGTGGTGGTGGTGGTGGTGATTATGTGACTGGACTGGAACATCAGACAGGCCTGGGTTTGAATCTTGGTTTTACTATTTATTGGCCGCATGACTTAGAGGTTTTTTTTTTTTTTTCCTTAACCAGCCTTTGCTTCGTTTTTTTTTTCCTCATAAAATGGAGGTTAAAAAGTGTGCTAAACTCATAGGTTTGTTGTGATAATAGAATTAGACACCCAAGACTGTGCTTGCCACTTAGCAATGGGTTGACAAATATTAGCTATTAGTAGTAGTATTATTCACACACAAACACTAGGGATCTTGTTGAGCTTGAGAAGCTCATGCATCTAGCTACGTCTTTCCCAGAAAACACATCCTAGCATTTCATTCCCTTCTTTGTACATTTCATGTTTCTCTTATGTCTTTTCACCCTCAGCCTCAGCCATACTATACCACATGTGTATTTTAGCCCCAAGTTCTCTGCTTTGACCTTTTCTTAGTAAGGTAATTTTAGTCTTTGACATTAGCCTTGAGTGTATACTGAAACTTCATCTGAAATGAAAGTTAGATTGTAACCAGAACCATTATCAGTATCTTGGGCCCTAAATCACCTCTAAGCAATTACACACCCAGGAACCCAATTGATTACTTTTCATCTTTGCTGAGTTTTATCATAAGGCTGATACTAGGGGAAAAAAAAAAGTTGTTCTTATTTTACAGGCATAGGATGTCAGGTGGGAGTGAGTGAATGAAATATCAAGTTGAAGAAAATCTTTTTATCAAATGCTATAGGTCAAATTCTATCTTACCTACATAAGGGGTATGTTTCTCTGAGGCACCAGAAGTGAATTCTGTCTTATGGATGTCACGAGACCATTGAGAAATGGGAAGTGGGACTGATCCTTTCCTTTTTAATAGGGTAGTAAACTGGTTTCAGAGGGGTCTTAATCTTCATGTAATTATTCAACATTTGTATTTTAAAAGTAGCAAAGCATTATTGACTGGTCTTCCTTGCCTTTTGTTCTCATCCCATGTGACATCAGCCCTCAACAGTATAGTCTTCCTGCAGTGCGGTCAGCCTTCTTGCTGTAGCTACTTTGGTAGGTCTTGTATTGTAAGGGTAAGAAGAGAGAAGAGGTCAAAAAAGAAACTTGGGCCTGATGACTACCACAAAGTTTTTCATCTTTTTACCAAACAGGTTGCAGCACTCTGTGGTCTCCCCTTGCATCCTACTCTGACATGGCACCCTGTGAGAAGCAGCTTGGGAATTGGTGGCGTGGGCACAGGAAAGCAATTCCCCATGCTGGAATCACTTGGAGTCCAAGTGAGTCCCTGGCTTTGTGTGAGAAAGAATACAATAGCAAACTGGCAGGATAAAGCAGAGGCAAGTTTTATTTAGGAAATAAAATCTACTCTAGAGATAGACTAGGTTAGTTCTCCCTGCTGAGGAGAAAAGCATCTTTGGTTTGTTTTTTTTTTTTTTTTTTGAATTTAAGCAATAGTTTAATCATAAAGCTGAGTAGGGAAGGAATATTCATGTTATTTCTTGGAAAGAGGCAATGATTTCTTAAAATTGGGAACCCTCCTCCCCCTTTTCTTATAAGGAACCTCTCAGAACTGTGATGGTGTTGGTAGGAGTCTCTTTTAGCAAGCTATTATATTATAAGTAGGGAACAATGAGCTGCCAGGCCAAGCAGTGGCCAATTTCCTTGCCATCTTGGTTTCAACAGGTCTTAACTTGTTCTGTTACCACATTCTGTCCTTGATCTGGGTGGTCAGGGGCTTTGGACTCTTTGTTAAGCAGTGCCGCCTCATTCTCTATCTCAGTTTGACCACTCTGTACAAACTAAGGTGTGAACTTAGGTGTTTTTTTTTTTTTTTAATAGAAATGAAGTCAAAATAAGAGTTTGCTTCATTCGCAATCAGAAAACTCTCCAATCTCTACTGTTAGATCTCAGATACAAATGAAAGCTGTCAGAAGCCTCATCACACAATGCATACGGTCTGAGGCCACGCGCTATTATAGCTCTGTCTGTTTTAGATGTGTTTGACCTTCATTTATACAAAGGAAATAAGTTGGTTTCAAAAGTCACAATGACAGCTGAACATTAAAACAATTTCAAGGCATTGAGATGTGGGGAATCAAAAGGAGAGATACTGAAGGCAGAATTTGTGGGTGACCGACAATAGCACTGAGGGCACAGGAACTGATTTTGCAAAGTTATGGGGATTCTTGTAGATGTACAGGACAGCAATAACAACTTTTCTTAGAGTTAGTCAGGTAAAAATCCATTAAACATTAATTTCCCAGATTCAGAGGGACAGGAGATCGGTGCCCACACCCTACTTCTTTGTAAAAAGGAACATGTGTTTTTCCTACTGCAGTTCTTTTTCCAAACTATTGACAAATATTCTGTTATTTCTGCTTTTATCCATTATATGCAAGAGAATTTACCAAATTCTATTCAAAAAAATAAGATCTGAAATTTGATATCCCTTCATACATTGTGCGGTTCCCTCTATAGCTGCATGTATATCTGTGTCTATATTTGAATCTATATCTATTTCTGTATCCAAAAAACAATGTACTGGCAAAGAAGGAACAAGATAAGCCAGACGGATCCATTTAGCTCAGGCTTTCAATTTTGCTCATTTAGTAGCTGGGCAGAAATAAGTTACCTTTTGTGATAGAAACGCTTGATCATGGAGTTCAATATCTTCCACTGCTCAAAGAAGTAAGAATTTTTCATTTCAATTTGAGAGGCAGTGTGGCAGAGTAAAATAGGCCTATATCTCCAGGGTTGTCTATACTTGAGTTCACACCCTAGATTATTTCCCTTACGGACTGTACGGCTTTGTGAAAGCTACTTATCTAAGCCTCAGTGTTTCCATGTGTAAAATAGGGATACTGCTGACATTGTAAGGTTATTGTTAACTATAGAAAGAAGTCTGGATTTTCCAGAAGAGGACAAGGAAAATGTGGCAAACTTTCCTGTAAACAGCTTCCAGGAAGTCCGATGATCAGGTAAAATGATCAGCTTTTGCTTTCCTTCTTTTCTTTTTTTTTTTGCAGTTTTTGGCCGGGGCTGGGTTTGAACCTGCCACCTTTGGCATATGGGACCCACGCCCTACCCTTTTGAGCCACAGGCACCACCCAGCTCTTACTTTCCTTTATTTTATCCAGCTTGGTCTTACTGTTCTATGTTCTTGCTGTTCTTCCCACTCACCTGCCAGCATCACCACTGTTACTCTTCACAAAGGCTTTGCATTTGGAGAAGCAGCTATCTTTCTTCAGATGAGTGGGGATTAATTTGAGACAAAGTAGTTTTACCAGCTCAGCAAACAACTAGCTGCTGAGGAAAACAACATAGTTAGAAAAGCAAATGCTAAGGGACAAGAAAACAGAGCACTAGAAATTTTCTAATGCAAAGCACAGGCAGGAGGACAACTGTGAAAATATAACAGCTGATAGCAGAATGCAAAGATGCGGTCATTGCGGGTCAGAATCTTTGAAATAGCTGTTTAAACGTTTAATTAATGAGAGGTAAGTTTATTCTTTGCGTCTGTCAACATTTGAAAGTTTAAAATTTGCATTCTTCTTTTCTTTTGGAACAATACCTGTCTACTCTGCATTAAATTGATTTAATCAGTAGTAAGATGCTGTCCCATCTGGGACAATGTGATTGCTCTAGTAGGCCTAGTATGAGAAAGTAACCATGAATATAACCAGTACTTGAAAGAGTGATGTGTTCTTATTATCAGAGAGAGGCAACTGGTTGCTGTGAATTTGTGCCCGCAAACAAATACTCAGAACAATTCTCTTAAAAGGGAGACTCAAGTAGCAGTCCAACTTCTTTCATTCTATCCGATGTAAATACATCAAAACTTTGCTCTTGTACTTGACACCTTTCACAGAAAACTCTGTGGACAATTATACCTATTTACCCAGGATTTCCTGAGTCAGGGAAGGAGATTGCCTGACTTTAAATATAGATCTTTCTTTTCCAAAACACTTGTGTCTGCTATACATCAGTTCTCTCCTTATCAGCCAATTTTTTTTTTTCTTTCTGTGTTTTCAGGTATGCATGGTCAGCTGTAGTCAGAAAGTATTAAATGGAAAATTTTAGAAATAAATAATGGATGAGTTTTAAGTTGTGCGTTATGTTCCAAGCAGTATGATGAATTTTCACACCATCCTGCACAGTAATACATATAGGCTGCTTATCTGCTTGTCATCCGCGTCACTTGCTCCTGACATCCGACTATTGACATTGTCAGAGTTGGGTGATGAAGGATCTCCCAGAGCATATTAGCCTTCTTCTGATCATTGGAAGGTAGGTGGTAGCCTGACACTATGTCACGACGCTTACATCATTCATTTCACTTCATCCCATCACGCAGGCATCTTCTTATCTCACGTCACCACAAGAAGAAAGGCGAGTTGCTGTGTAATAAGATACTGTGTGAGAAAGAAGTATCATATTCACATCATTTCTACTAGAGTATGTTTTTATAATTGTTCTATTTTATTCATAGTTATTGTTAATCTCTTACTGTGGCTAATTTATAAATCAAATTTGATCATAGGTATGCATGTATAAACATCCCTGAGTGATCTCGTGGGTTTGGTGTCAGACCAATGCAATAAAGCAGATATCACAATAGAGCAAGTCACAAATTTCTTGGTTTCCTCATTCATAGAAAAGTTATGTTTATAGTATATTAAGTTTTCAATAGCCTTATGTCAAAAAAGTGTGTATTTTAATTAAATATACTTTATCACCAAAAATGCTATCACAGGCTTCCATGAGTCATAATCTTTTGGTTGGAGGAGGGTCTTGCCTTGATGCTAATGGCTGCTGACTGGTGAGGGTGGCAGCTGCTGATGGTTGGGGTGGCTGTGGCAATTTTTAAAAATAAGACAGCAGAAAAGTTTGCCACATTGAATGACTCTTCCTTCCACAGAATATTTTTTAGTGTTTGATGCTATTTAGTAGCATTTTACCTGCAGTATAATTTCTTTCATAAATGGAGTCAGTCCTCCCAAATCCTACCACTGCTTTATCAAATAAATTTACGTAATATTCTAAATCCCTTGTTGTCATTTCAACAATGTACATAACATCTTCTCCAGGAGTAGATTCTACCTCAGGAAATCACTTTCTTTGCCCATTCATAAGAAGGATCTTCTTATCAATTCAAGTTTTATCATGAGATTGCAACAATTTAGTCACATCTTTAAGCTCCACTTCTAATTATAGTTCTCTTACTATTTCCATGACACCTGTTGTTACTTCCTCCACTGAAGTCTCGAATCCATAAAATCATCCATGAGGGGGGTCGTGCCTGTGGCTGAGGGGGTAGGGCACTGGCCCCATATACCGAGGGTGGGAGATTCAAACTTGGCCCTGGCCAGCTGAAACAGCAGTGACAACTGCAACAAAAATTACTGGGTGTTGTGGCAGGCACCTGTAGTCCCAGCTACTTGAGAGGCTGAGGCAAGAGAATCACTTAAGCCCAAGAATTGGAGGTTGTGTGAGCTGTGACGCCACAGCACTCTACTGATGATGACTAAGCAAGACTCTATCTCAAAAAAAAGAAAAAAAAATCCTCCATGAGCATTGGAATCTACTTCTTCTAAACTCCTATTTTGACCTCCTCCCATGAATCATGAATGCTTTTAATGGCATCTGGAATGGTGAGTCCTTTCCAGAGGGTTTCCAATTTACTTTGTCCAGATCCATCAGAGGAATCCCTATCTATGACAGTTGTAGCCTTTTAAACTGTATTTCATAAATAATAAGACTTGAATGTTGAAATTACCCCTCAATCTACAGGCTGCAGAATAGATGTGTCAGCAGGCATGAAAACAATCTTAACGTCCTTGTACATTTCTGT
Source organism: Otolemur garnettii (assembly GCF_000181295.1). Classification (NCBI taxonomy): domain Eukaryota; kingdom Metazoa; phylum Chordata; class Mammalia; order Primates; family Galagidae; genus Otolemur; species Otolemur garnettii. Next base: position 68,208,907 of record NW_003852396.1, on the reverse strand, counting down.
CAGCACTCTCTGGTGACTAGGTGCATTGTCAATGAACAATAACATTTTAAAAGTAATTTTTCTTTCTTTTTCTTGTGAGCAGTAGGATTCAACGGTGGGCTTAAAATATTCAGTATACTACGTGATAAACAGATGTGCTGTCATTCAGGCTTTGTTGTTCCATTTTGAGAGCAGGGACAGAGTAGATTTAGCATAAGTCTTAAGGGTCCTGGAGTTTTAAGAATGGTAAAGGAGCAGTGTTTTCAGCTTAAAGTTATCAACTGCATTAGCCTCCGGCAAGAAAATCAGCCTGTATTTGAAGCTTTGAATCCAAGCTTTAACTTCTCCTCTCTAGCTATGGAAGTCCCAGATGGCATCTTTTTCCAATAGAAGATTCTATCTGCGTTGAAAATCTGTTGTTTAGTATAGCTTGCCTTCATCCCTTATTTTTGCTATGTCTGAAAAACTTATTGCAGCTTCTCCATCAGCATTTTTTGCTTCACCTTTCAATTTCATGTTACAGAAATGAGTTCTTTCCTTAAACCTCCTGAACCTTCCTCTGCTAGCCTCGGATATTCCTTCTGCAGCTTTCTTACCCGTCTCATCCTTCACAGAGTTGAAGAGAGGTAGGGCTTTGCCCTGATTAGGCCTTGGCTTAAGGGGATGTTATGGCAGGTTTGATCTTCCGTCCAGACCACCAATTCTGTTTCTATAGCAGTGATAAGTCTGTTTCACTCTCTTATCACTCATGTGGTCACTGTAGTAACACTTTTATTTTCCTTCAAGAAATTTCCCTTTGCGTTCACAACTTGATCACTGTTGGGCTCGAGAGACCCAGATTTCAGTGCATCTTGACTTTCAATATACCTTCCTCACTAGGCTTAATCATTTCTAACTTTTGATGGGAAGTGAGAGATGTGCAACTCTTCCTTTCACTTGAACACTTAGAGGCCACTGCAGGGTTGCTATTTAGTCTGATTTCAATATTGTCGTGTCTCAGTTCATAGGGAGGCCTGAAGCAAGGGAGAGAGAGGGGAGAATACAGTGGAGCAGTCATGATACCTACAGTATTTACTACTTAAGTTCACTGTCTCAGATAGGCATGATTGGTGGTGCCCCAAGACAATTTAAAATAGTAACAGGAAAAAACACTGATCATAATGGATGTAATAATAAGGAAAAGTTTGAAATATTGTAAGAATCACTGCAGTGTGATATAGAGACGAGAAGTGAACATATGCTGTTGGAAAAATGGCACCAACAGACTTCTGTTGGTAATATATGGGGGGACAGGCTGCAGGCAGATCTTGTTTAGAATACGAGCTTAGATTTGACCACTTTGTGCCTCAGTTTCCTTACATGTAGAATGAACAAAATAACAGCACCTCCTCGCCTTGTTCATTGTGAACAAGGAATGAAATGTACTGTACTTTTATTGCACTTCACATATATTGCCATTTCTATAAATTGAAGGTTGCAGAAACCCTGCAAAGTACAGGGCATTTTAACCCAGGAATCTGGGGAGAGGGGAGAGGGAGGGGAGGGGAGAGGGGAGGGTGGGTGGAGGGAGAGTGATTGATGGGATCACGCCTATGGTTCATCCTATAAGGGTACATGTGAATCTCTCTAAATGTAGAATATAAATGTCTTAACACAATAACTAAGAAAAAGACATGAAGGCCATGTTAACCAGTTGGATGAAAGTATTTCAAATTGTATACAGCAACAGTACACTGTACCCCATGAGAGTATTAATGTACACAGCTATGATTTAATAAAAAAAAATAAAATAAAACAAAGACGTCAGTTTCCTCATCTGTTTTAAAAAAAAAAAGTACAGAGCAATGGAATGAGGTATACCCACATGGGAAATAACACAGTATACATAGGTTAGGGTTCAATATTATCGGCAGTTTCAGGCATCCACTGGGGTCTTGGAACGTAGGCCCCATTGGTGGAGCGGTGACTGTAACTTTTCCGATGAGAACCACGGAGCATTACCTCCACTTCTGTTTCCGTCACTGTCTCTGTTACAGAAACAAATTAACTCTGTGCTGCTGTCTATTTCCATTACCATCCTTGTCATTTGAACAGATTCATTATGGACCATTTCTGGTTTCTTTTACTGTGTTTGTCAAAAACTAGAGATTGAACAATGAGGATAAAAGCAGAAATTTCATTAGGATTCATGAAAATTTATCAGCTTCCATGACAGCCACGATAATGACATATTGCAAGAGGGGATCAGAGCTCAATCCTGGCTCACAAGATGATGTGACTGGGCATTGGGTGGGTGGCTGAGAGGCTGGGGGAAGCACTGCAGAGACAAGGGTGGAGATATGGGGTGCAGAGCGTGTATGCCAATTCTCTCATGGATGGAGCTTATCGATTATGTTTTAGTTCCTAGAATTAGAAACTTCTATGTATGACAATTAATATTAACTGGCTTTTTGAAAATGGTAATATTTGGGGGAAAAGGCTGCAGGCAGATCTTGTTTGGAATACGAGCTTAGATTTGACCACTTTGTGCCTCAGTTTCCTTACACGTAGAATGAAAAAAATAATAGCATCTCCTCGCCTTGTTCATTGTGAACAAGGAATGAAATGTAGGGTATAGCATTTAGAAAAATTCCAGGCACACAGTATACATTTGTATGGCATTAGTTAGTTTGGACTTTTGATCCTCAGTTTTTCTCATGTAGAAATTAGGGGTAGGAACTGCTTTTAGTGGTTGTTGTAAAGATGAGAGATAATGAATACAGAGGACTATTTCCTGGTTCACAATAGGTTTAATAAGTGTAGCTATTGGCCTCTCTCCAGATATAATACAGAGTCTAAGAAGCATTAAGGAAGGATGATGCTTCTGCAAAGCCTCCACCATCAGGTCACAGACAGTCTCTGACCGTCTAGTGGCATGGCGATCACTAAGGCCCTCCGCTGTTTAGCTCCCTTGACCATTTCTCAGTCCCAGGCTGGCTTCTGTCCTTCTCTGTTTTATACCTTTGCCATAGGCCCTGGACAATTACCTTGACTTCCTTGCTGCAAGTGGTCTCCCTTGGGCTTCTCTGCGGCAAGCCTGGCTACGGAGAGGCTTGGCTGTTACAGGTCTTCTTTCTTGCTTCTCCAAAGATAATCACACAAGCCCTTTCTTTTAAATGCTTTACTACTGATCCTGGAAGGAGGCATGAAAAGCACATATGGCAGAGTACCACAGATTTAGAAATATTACACAGTACATAGAGTCCCTAATTCCCTGTTTTATTGTCTGAAGGGCTGTGTTAGCCTTCTGCTCTTTCGTTTTATTCATGATCCTGGAATTAGAAAATGAGGCCTCTTGGTATACAGGCTTGAAGCTATAATCCAGGTGCCCAGATAACTGAATTCATATCTGTCATTGGCTACTTGTGTCCAGAAGCGTGTTTGCATGTCTGAGACCCGGCTGGTATTTAACAATGGTTGCTCCTTAGGTTCCTAACCCTAAAAATCCCATAAATGATGCTTTCTTTGGTTTTTCCTATTTTGAAATTTTGGGAAATTTTTCTTTCTATTTTCTCTCTACCAAGAGGCAAACTATCTTTCAGATTTAACCAAATACACCTCTACCATAGTGCACTCCATGATATTTCAGTCTTAACAATAAATGTGGTACTTATAAATACCAGGCATCGTGTCTATCTTTTTCTAAACTCAATTTTTATTAAATCACAACTGTATACATTTATGGGGTACAATGTGATGATTTGATTTTCAATGTACAATGTTTAAATCTAACATATTTTTGTAGTAAGACATTTATAATATTCTCTTAGTTGTTTTGAAATATACCCTTGCATTGTATACATTAGATATCTACCCAGATGAGCAAAAATCAACAAAGACATTTGCACCAAAATCTTTACCACAGCCCATTTCACAATAGCCAAGTTGTGGAAGCAGCCTAAATACCCATCAACCTGTGAGTGGATAAACAAATTGTGGTATATGTATACCATGGAATACTATGCAGCCATAAAGAGGGAGACTTTATGTCTTTTAACTTTACTTGGTTGTATCTGGAACATATTCTTCTTAGTAAAGTATCTCAAAAATGGAACAAAGTATCCAATATACTCAATACTATTATGAAACCAGTGTAAATACATTGTGCCCGTCTTAATCACCCCCTTTACTAAAGCCAGCCAAATTCTAGCTCTGAAATCCTAAAGCATTTGTCTATAATGGTTCCTATATTCTGAAATTTAAAAAAGTTAGAAAAACAATATAATAGTGAATAATTATATAGTATAATACTTTTATTTTTCTCAAAGTCTTCTCACATCTTTGAGTGTTTTTTTCTTTATCTTTTTAGTAACCTTACCAAACAGGTAGGGTCATTATGCCTTTTTCTCCATATGTGTATATGGTAGGGCTGTTTTTGTATAAATGACTTGGGTAAGGTCTCATAGCTAATTTGTGGTCAAGCTGAGTCTGAAACGGATAACTTCTTCCCTTCAAACCTGCACTTGACTCAAGATCATCTTACCTTCTCATGTATTACCATCTCCTTTATATTTTAGTCTAAGAATAATACCTGCCTTCCCCTGCTCACACACACTTGCAGGTGAAAATTCTTTTCAATGATCTTTTAATTCTCATTATTATTAATATAAAAATTATTATGTTTTATAAATGAACATAAAATTGTTCAATATTTAACCAGTACTATCTGTAATATGCATGATAATTATATACAGTAGACAAATATTAGATTTGTCATAAGGATCACAGAATATAAACTTCTCCAAAGTAAATGGAGCTTGTTGGAGCTGTAATAGCAGCTCTTTGTTGTCTTACTAGTTGATTAAAGACTATGAACTGGGACAGACTGGCCAAAGTATTTGTAGAGTGTAGGAGCTGCCCCTACGCAATTTTTTAAAATTGAATAAACTAAGATAAAATATGGAATTTTGGCGGACACGCAGTCTGCCAATGTGAGAGCAGACTAATGGACACTGGGAACATCAGCCTTATGGAAAACCTGACCTTCCCTTCCTCTGTGAGAACTTAACCAGGCTGTCTCTTAGCTTGTTCCAACAACAGTACTTGGTGTATATATTGTGAAGGAAAATACAAATTAAAAATTCTCCCTATTGAAAATAAGGGAAGAGACTCTCTCGTCGGCCTTTGCTTATAGTAATTACTTTAGAAAGCTTGTATTTGTAAGTTCTAACTTCATCTCTTTGAAATGTATATCAGTCTTTTAAAAAGTGTACTGACTATTAAATTGGAGCTCACCAAACAGCACTCATGTGCCCAGATGGAAGTAAAACCCCATGGAAATGGAGCAGGTGGAGTGGCAGGGGATAGAGAGGTACAGGGGATGGAGAGGTACAATGTACACTCTCTGGTGATGAGCACACTTATAACATTGTCTCAGTCACTTCAAAAGCAATCCATGTGGCCAAAATATTTGTACCTCTGTAATATCCTGAAATAAAAAATTACGCCTCTTCTAAGCTTTACAACCTAGGAATGTCTTTCTCAATGAACTGGAAGATCCCACTTAGAAATGTAATCCTCAAGGAATATAGGAGCTTTACTTCCCAGTTTCTGTGGGGAGGCAGGACTCTAACTTGAGTTAGCAAGGACTCTACCTTGCTTCCAGTTTTAAAAGTACCTCTTGTCATAAGCCTATGAGAAGCGTATATTTCTTTTGGATAAAGCTAATTAGTTAATGCAGATGGTTACCAATTACCAAGTTAACTTAGGATGAACCATGAGTGACAAATGGTGCTGTCACATCCTCTTACTTGAGGACTAGTTGGTATCTATCTTGAGAACAACTATTGTACGGGTTGTATCTGCTCGCCTATATACCAGGGGGAGATTTCCTACTGTTTTTGCAATCTCTTAGCAGACCGCCTACGATGTGCACCACATTTTGATGTAAGCTTATTCAATAGCAAAATTGTTTTTCTTTCTTTACTTTGTGTAGACGTTTTCTAGGTTGGGAGGAAGTTTCGTTGCTAATTTACATTTCCCCACAACATACATACCTTGAAGGAGCAAAACTTGTATGGCAGTGACAGAGGGTATTATTTTGTTTTGGGTGGATCTAACCAAAGTATTAGTTTCTAAACGGCTATTTCTGTGTCTTCTGTCCATATATCTGTGGGCCATAAAGCACTGAAAATATCATGATATCATAACATAACAATTAAGCCTACTATGTTTCTCTTGGACTTTTAGAAGCTCTATTATTAAAAAGATAGTTTGAGGTTAAAGGGACTGAATTTAAACCAGTTTGATGCAAGTGTCTTGGATTGTGTATGAAAACACCACACTGTACCCCCAAAGTGCATCAATGTACACAGTTACCATTCAATAAAAAAAAAAAAAGGGACTGAATTTAGAAATTTGCCTTTGGAAAGTTTTTGAAATATTTGAGTTTTGAAACGTGTTCAAAATACGATCACAAGTCACTATGGTCATTTATTTAACCATGAGTACTAGTCATCAAAAGACTCTAAAAAGTTACATGGGTGTAAAAGCCTTGATCTTTTTAAAATTTGCTTTTTCTAGTTAGTCAAAACGTTAATAAAGACAATACATGGATTATCTTGATAAAGCATAAAAATCTTTGTTTCTTTTAAGGTGTTTTCCCTACAGATGACAAAACAAAACAAACAAAAAAATCCTTTTTGTGTGTGTGATACCTTTTAACGTTCTTATGGAACACCCATTTAGACAACTTGGAAGTCAAACGTCATGCAAAGGGCACCAGAGTTTATCAGACGTAAGGTGACCGTGTCCAGGGTTATGAGCGAACGTTATGTTACAAAGGAACCAAGAAAATGGAAAACTAATACCTTGAGAAGGCACCCACAACTCTTAGTAACAATGTAGTATGATTTTTTTGATAATATTGCACACTTGAGACGTATCCAGGAACTAAGTAAAACCATTGCTTTTCAGAACTGTAAGGTAAAGATTTCAGCATCAGACCTGAACACCAGACTTAGAACCAGAGACAGGAAAAAGTTAATAGGCTCCCCAACAAAAAAGTGAAAAGAGATTCAGATCTTGTCAAAGCCTGAAAGCCTGAAAGGTAAAATCAGTCAAGACACAGCAAAAGTTGAACTTCCGCGTTATAAATCTATGAAGGTCCAAAAGAAGCAGAGTATACACCTAGAATTAAAATCTCTTGTAATTTTATCAAGAACAAATTAATATTTTCAGAGAACCTTGTTGTTTTAACCTAAATTTTTTCCTTTTAATTGTAGCCAACTTCCTTTTATCCTTTATAAAGGATAAAATTCCTTCGTAAGTCTTTATAAATTACATAAACCATCTATGTATGACACACTTGGGCTTTTCGTTTTATCCTAAGTTTTTCTTAAATAACCACTCATTTTAGGAACAAAAACTTACTATGTACAACCTTTTTCATATAAAATTATTTTCTTTTTAAACTTATTTATCAAAATACACTTTTATAACTTTCTTAACCTCTCACTCTCCTTATTGTTTTTTAATCTGTTTTGTAAGAACCATTATGTAGTCTACAAATTAGACAAAATTATTCTTTTTTATGTCTATTTTATAATGTTTTTCTATAAGAAGATACATCATATATTTATTTTTGTCTCACTTTACATACAGTATTATGTATATTAACCAGTAATGTTAACTTCCATTAACCCAAACCTTAATGAAAACCTATAAAGTAAGGAGTCTTAAATGGTCTGTCATAAGCATTTGTCTTATTTTACATTTACCTAATTTACTTTAGCAGTTAACTTTGACTCTAGCTATCATTTCAAATTATTTTCCTGTTGGCCATTTTTATAGCCCGTGAATATTAAATATATACTACTGTGATTCGTGTGTCCTCAATAAAGTCATTTAATGGCCAACAAATTTAATATGTAAACATTTTTTCCTAAGCAAAATTGGAAGAAAAGAGAAGGAAAAGAATTTTAAAACATATAGCAAGAAATAATCACAAAAATATTTTAATAATTACTTTTACACGTGAAAACCTATCAAGATAACAAATGTAAATATTCTAGTAAGGTGTGCTATTTTGAATAATGTAACATCTTTAAGTTCTATAAATATATTAGACATTTTAGAACTCATTTTTCTTAAAGATGTTAACTAATTGGATCATTCTAAAATACCAACATTCAAAAATAAAATTTATTGACATGATATCACCTGACTGTAGACAGAATAAACCTCTATCATCAATCTTTAGCATTTCAAATAATGACACAAAGTCATAACATTTCTATGTAAGTATTAAGATCAAGCTATTTTGGAAATAATCTAAATCAGTGGTTCTCAACCTTCCTAATGCTGTGACCCTTTAATACAGTTCTTCATGTTGTGGTGACCCCCAACCATAAAATTATTTTCATTGCTATTTCATAACTATAATTTTGCTACTCTTATGATCGTAATGTAAATATCTGATATGCAGGATGGTCTTAGGTGACTCCTGTGAAAGGATGGTTAGACCCCCCCAAAGGGGTCACTACCCACAGGCTGAGAACCACTGATCTAAATGGTCTCAAATAATTTTCCTACCTAAGTGCAAATTAGAGTACATATAATAATCCCAAAGAGTAAGATTGTTTTGAGATTCTCTTTTGATTCTAATAATAATTATTATAGAGAAATCAACATTTCAGGCCTTTGCTATAATATATAAGAGGCTAGCTTGCAAACTATGCTCAGAACAAATCAAGAGTGAACCAGACCCAAGGGGCAACTGAATCCTCCAATTTGATTTAAGCCCTTGCACAGCTCGTAGAGCAGCGTTAAATCCCCAGTTGTGCCATTAGTGTAAGATGAGAGTGAGGCAGCAACAGATTTTGTGTGTCCTTTCCCGCTGACAGCAATAGAAGAAACTGCACTTTCACCCGGGATTAAGAGACTGAATCCAACATATCTTTATAACCTTTGACCACGTTTCTGTTTCTGTGTTATCATTTACTTAGACTTTCATTTATTCCAATATCGACACTTATTTAGACATGCCTACTTTTTACCTATGCAAGAATCTTAAGGTTAAACACGTAGGTAACTTTACCATTGCCTCAGGTGATTAAGCTATTTTTATTACACCACAAACATCAACTTAGTCTCACTTATCAAAATTTACACAAGCCCAATTCATTTTGTTTTGGCTGGGGTTATAGTTTTATAATTTGTATCAAACCCTGACACCTTCAAATTTTAAAAATACCCAGTAAACGGAAGCACAAATGTATGTTTACAATTGTGAAGACTTTTTATTTTACCGATATATTTTTTAAAACCAGTTTATTTACCAAAGATTGCTTTGGTGAACTTGAAAAGACTTTGGGCTTATTTACTTAATTTATGAGAGCTCCTTGTATTTATAATCTAATTTTAGTACCACGTAGATGTAACACATAATACATATACATACACAAAACATATTTAAACACATACACATGCACGCAAAGTTTCAATAGCTTCTATCTCAGAAATCTCACCATGAGATCCTCTGAAAGGCCAGACAGACCACACTGTCCACTCTCTTCCCCCTAACCCCCATCACTACCTGCCTTTGTACACCTACGGCTTCCAGAAATGGTTGTTAAACAAATATACTCTGAGGATACAGGATATGGATAAATCTAATATTGGTATATAAGGAGATGGAGCGCCATGCTTATAGGACCGGTCACTGGTTCCTGAGGGAGGCTCCGGGAACAGGCCAATTTGCAGGACGGGACGTAGATGTTTTGTAGCCTGGAGACAAGCCTCAAGCAACGTGGAGCTCTAACAAGATCAGCTGGGTCGCTTGTTAGTAAGCAGGTGTTGGACTTTGAACATTTGTGGTACATCAGGGTGGGAGTCGAGCCCGTGAGGAAAGAGCATGTAGCAATCATTAGCTGCGTGATCCTTGTACAGCCCCCCCCAACACCTGTTTTATATCGTTTCAATAAAAGGCCACGGTGGCAGTTACACGAGGCTTTCCTGCACTTGTGGGGAGTCTTGTCTCTTGCAGCTAGCTTGTACTTAAAATCTGTGGACTGGCTGTTTCGTGGGTGCGGCACCGGCATCAACATTGGTATGCTCTCTTTTTATGTCTGATAAACTCTGGTACCCTTTTCATTATATTTGACTCCCTTCCTTTGTAATGGGTTGCTGAGAATTTTGGGGTGTGAACCCTTCTCAGTTGGCTAGTCAACAAAGGACCCCATACCTAATTTGAACTCAGTGTGCTGGCGTTTTCTCTATAATTCCACTAGTGTTGGGTACCACGTTAACGTAATGTTTCCGTGCCTGTCTCTCCTTTCTAAAAGTCAGGGTAATGTTCCCAAGCGTTGGTATTGAGGGTCTATGACTTGCTCAGTCTGAACCGCGAAGTGAGTCCCCCGTAGGATGATGGAGTAATTCTGATGGGGAGAAGGAAAAATGTTTGTCGGCCTTGGTAGCTCTGATTTAGACAAAACGATAAACTAGGGGCTTTGAAAATATTTTATGCTTCTGTCTAATGCTTTGTTAAGATCATAAAATATAGGTTTAACTGAGTATTGCCACCAAGGAAAAATGAAATCAAACTTAATAGAATACATGTGGGTCAACACATTGCATTTAGTACGACTGCGCTAGTAGAGGATCCAACCCATGTGAAGAATTTACAAATGAAGTAACACTGGTGAAACTGCACAATAACACCCGATTCCAGAGCACGGTTGCTTAGCGTCCAGACTTGTCTCTGTCAGACTCCATTTGAAGCTTGTATGTTGCCTGTCTAAAGTCGGGATGTCTCATCAAGTTCTTCAGTCCTGTTTAAAAGTAGCAAATGGATAAAACTGATGTTGATACGTTCTCAAATGATCAGCTCAAATTTAAGGGGTGCTTTTGAAAGACTTGAGTAATGTCTCATCACAGTTCTGATTGTGCTGATTTATCTTTTCCCCTCTGCCTGTGCAACTCTCTCTTAATGATATTATAGACGTCAAAATAAGTACATGTATGCATAGAGGCAGCCCCTGATGTATGCACAACTCACACGTAAGAAGGGAGGCTATCGCAGTAGGTCCCCAAGTTACAAGTAGCCAACTGATGCATGACTTGCCCTTTTGAATGGAGGCTATTGCAGTAAGTCCCTGGGTTACACACATCTGGTCTGATGTACAACTCGCATTTATGTATGGAGGCTATTACAGGTAATAGGTAAGTGTATTGCTTCTAACTTACATACAAATTCAACTTAAGAACAAACCTACAGAACCTGTCTCTTTCATAACACAGGCACTGCCTGTAGTTACGTCTGAGAATCATAGAGGAAGCAGGAATGCCAGGGCGTCAGCTGGGCTAAGAACTAGATGAGTTTGGCTCTCAAGTCCCTTCATGGTTGCTTGACTTTGGGCCAGCTACTGAAGCTTTCTGTGCCAGGTTCTCGCTGGGGATACAGGTTTAACAGAGTCAATGTACTGTATTTGGGCCCATCACAGTCAGTGCACTTGTTAGGTGCATTTGATTCTGAAAAATAAAGTGTGGGGATCAAAGCAAACCAGTTTTTGAGTTGGCTTAGAATTTATATATTTCAAAGAAGTGTTCTGGAAGAGTGGAAATGCTCCCAGACAATGTATCAGAATATAGGACAAAGGGGTATACATAGTTCTATATAAATTTTTAAAAAAAGGTCCTATTTAGAAATATAAAGATGCCAGGTGAAAAATTCCACAGCATCTTTCTTTAAAAAACAAACGATTTTTTGAGGAATAACTAATATGCAAAAACTGCACATACTTAAGGGAAATAATTTGATATATATGTACACACCCGTGAAACTGTCGCTACAATCAAGAGAAAAAACATATCCATCACCTCCAAGTTTCCTCATGCTCTCCACCCACTTTGTGGGTAAGAACACTTAACGCAAGATCTACCCTTGTAACAAAAATTTGAAGTGCACCATATGGTATTATTAACTGTCGGTATTACATTGTACAGCAGATCTCTGCAGCTTGATCTAGAGTATCTGAAATCTCGTATACTATTGAACAATAGCCCCCTATATCCTTGTTTCCCAAGCCACAGCATCATCCTAACTTTGGGTGTATATGCAGGAGATAAATAAAATAGAGTTGAAAAGAAGGGAAAGAAGGAAAAAACCACAGGCAAAAAGAGAGTACAAAATAAGATGATAGAAACAAGTCAAAATCTAGAGAAAATAACTGTAAATGGTCTGAAGTTACCAGTTAATGACAGTTTGTCATGTTGAATTAAAATAAAAATCCAGCAACTATGGATTATAAGAGACAGGCCCAAAATACAGTATTAGAATTAAGATGAAAAAAAATGGAAATAAAGGTATGGAAAAAGACTTACCAAATATTAGCAAAAAAAAAATACACTCATACATGTGTACGTGAATGTATATATGTATGTGTGTCTATTCTCATATATGTGTACATATGTGTGTATGTATATTCATGTATATGTGTACATATATATGTATGTTTATATTCAAATGTATATGTGCATACAAGTTATATGTATAAAATTCCAAATATTTTCAAAAGGCTTATTTTAAACAATTCATATAGCATAACAGACACCAGAAAATACATACAATATCACTATAATAAAAACAATGCTCATTATGTAATAAGTCTCAAATGATTATATTGGACAATAAGAAAAATTGAAAATTTAAAAAACTTTGTGACTCAAAATTGGAAAAAGAGGCTTGGCACCTGTGGCTCAAGTGGCTAAGGCACCAGCCACATACACCTGAGGTGGCAGGTTCGAATCCAGCCTGGGCCTGCCAAACAACAATGATGGCT
>NW_003852396.1:68059016-68196090 GCF_000181295.1 Otolemur garnettii | reverse complement strand
TATTGCTGGTTATTTCCTGAACAGGGAGGGTGAGAAGAGCCAGGCTGAACCAAAACACCTGGCCACATAGTAGCCCAGACCTGCCCCTGAGTCTGAGAACTTTTTGCTGTGCTTCTTTGCATGCAGAATGGAATGTGGGCACAATGTTAGGGGTGGTCAATGTGATTGTATGGCATAGACAGGTCCAAGTTCCCAGGTGTCACACTTTGGGGCCTCTAGCCAACGGGTACCCTTAACTAGGTTTGGAGCACCCCAGCCAGTTGGAGTGTGGGTTACTTCCTGTGCAACGTAGCCTTGGGGTGGAATTGCTTCTAACAAGTCTGATCTTGTCTAATGACAGTGCTAATTTACCTCTGGAATATGACAGAGACAAGTGCCAGGAGATTTTCCATGAGAAGACCTGCAAATATACTGTGGTAGAGAAGGAGAACTCAGAAAAGACCTGCGTTGTCCATAAATGGGCATGGTAATGTGCTTCCAGTGGCCTTGTGGCTCCCAGGCCCAGCCTCACTCCATGGCTTTTAATACCCTATGGTTGTGTAGTCTGCACTATCAGTAAAAAATGTTTGAGCAAACACTTGAATGTGAGTATGCTTTTAATTTATAAATTACATATACACCGACTTAAGGCACATTATAAAGCACAGAAACATTTAAAAAGGGAGACAAAAAATAAATATGAATAAAAGTTCTACTACTTTTCCTATACTATAATAGGTCGCCCTACTCAGGGGACCACTGCCACTTGTGCTGGTTTTTGATATATATGTGCTCTGCTGCTTATGTCCTATTGTCTGGTGAACAATGAAAAGAATACCTGAGACTTTAAGTTGAAATGAGATTCCCTTCCTTTCTTAGAAGGGTTCCCGTTTACCCTTTCCTCCTCTTCATCAGGGAGTGTCCTCTATGTTGTGTCCCCCACATTCCTCTGTGTTTGCCTGAAGTCAGAGTAAGTTAGAGCAGGACAGCATAAAGAAGTGTCCCCAAGACCACCTTCAACCCAACAGGGAGTTAAAAACCCAAGTCTCTGCCTTATTATCGGGGAATGGTCTGGGCGCAAGGCTTTAGTATTACTTATATACTGCTGCACACAGAGCAACCAAAACTTAGTGACTTGAAACAGTGACAGGGCGGTGCCTGTGGCTCAAGGAGTAAGGCGCTGGTCCCATTTACAGGTGGTGGTGTGTTCAGGCCTGACCCCAGCCAAAAACTGCAAAAAAAAAAAAAAAAAAAAAAGCTATGACTTACCAACACTAGGAAATAGAAAACTTGGAGATATATACACACACACACAACCATTAAGTAGATGTTAAAAATCTATCTAAAAAATTAGAAAAGTTAAACTAATACTGTCCAAATGTCTATTTATAGATAAATTTTACAAAACATTCAGAAATTAGCTAATTCCAAGTTTATACAAACTATGCTAGAGAACATAAAAAGAGAAAATGCTTTTTAGCTCATTTTAAAGGTCAAGTATAATTTTGATCTTTAAGTCAGGAGGGAAAAAATCAGAACTTTATCTCACTGATAAATCATGATTAAATTATGCTTTAAACAAAAGCTGAACCCAGGAATGTTTAAGAAAAAAGAAAGTATGAGGCATTTGAGTTTATTTCAAGAATATATTAGAAAATTTATTAATGCAACTTAGCATATTAATAGATGAAAGGAGACAAAACATGTTAGATGTAGAAAAAGCAAACAGCCATGACTTGAAAGGTCCTAGAAAACCAGCAATAATAATGAGAATTTTCTTAACTATACGTAGATATGTACCAGAAACAAAAAGCAAATATAATGCCTAATATGTTGCACATATTTCTTCTAAAATCCAGGATAAACCAAAGTTGCCATTTATAATAATTTGTAAATTTTTTTGTGATAGTCTCTAACCTGTGTAAGAAGACACCAAAATGTAAAGAAACTTGTAAGAATTGCAAAAGAAGAAACAAAACGCTTATTCTTTTTCAGATTCGATTATTGCCTACATATAAAGACCAGGAGAATCTACAGACGAGCTGATAGGAATAGCACAGAATTAAAAGAATTCAATATAGGGACTGGATGCTAGACCAACATAACATATATAAAATATCTAAAAATATTTAATATTTCTTTACATCAACCACAGTTAGAAAATATATTATAAAAAGATAATATTGACCGTATCAACATTCAAGAACATATTTTTATGGAGAAAATGTAAATATTTACTGAAAACACAAATAAATGGGGATTTATCCTTTTGATGGAAGGTCTCAAATAGTAACTATCCTCATTTTCTAAAATCCCCCAATTCATATGACTTCCATACAAATTCCCACTAGGATTTTCCATTGATCTTGGCAAGGGGATTCTAAAGCTTATATGGAAGAACAAGTGACCAAAAATGTTCAAAGTAATTTCAAAAAGAAGATCAAAGGTAGGGAGACCCCAATTACTTGATATCAAGAATCATTATAGTATTTTACTAATTAAAACAGTGTGCTATGAACACAGAGATAAAAACATAAAATATAGGAAGAAACTTGTTCAGAAATACACACGTGGATAGTTGATACACTCATAGAACTCTTAATTAATATTGCAGATCAGAGGAGAAACAAGGGATTATTGAAGTGTTTCTGGAAAAATTATCCTTATGAGTAAGGTGAAATTGGAACCATTCCCGACACCATATGCTAAGAACACTCCTGTTTGGATTAAAAATCTAAGTGAAAAACAAAACTATTTTTAGAATACAATATTGGATAGTATCAGTATCAGACTCTGGCATAGAGAAGGATTTCTGCATAAAATGAAAAGCACACCACAAAGGGAAAGATTGGTAAGTGAGCTATGGTAAATATTTAAATCTCTAGGCATTAAAGGACAAGGGTGAGAAAGTATTTGTCACAGAGACAAGATTTTTTGAAACAAATTAAGACTGTGTGGCATACTCAGAAAACTCCTGGAAGACAAGAGGATAAAGACAAACAGTATGATTTAATAATAAGCAAAAGATATGATCCGACAAGTCACTGAATAGAAAATGCCAACCAGTCTAAAAAAATGCTTACAATCAATAGTATACAGGAAAATGCAAATGAGCACTCCAAATCAGGTAATATTTAGTACAAAGGAGACTGACACAATGAAAACGATTAAGGATTTCAAGTATTGCAGGGAAGTGGAACCAGGGGCATTCTCATACACTGCTGGGAGAAGTGTAAATTGATACAATGACTTGGGAGAGCAATCGACAGAGCTGGTAAAAGAGTGCCCACCCTCTGACCCATGTATTAAAATGTTCACTGGAGCATTGCTTGTAATGGCTGAAAAATTGGAGACAGCATAAATGTCCATTAAAAGGAGAAAAGATAAATCAATCCTTGTACATTCATACACCAGAATCCTTTACAGTGGTTAAAATTAATGAACTAGAGATAAATGTATCCATGTGAACAAATTACAAAAACATAAAGCTAAGTGAAGAAAACAAATGGCAGAAGAATGTTGTGTCAGTGCTGGTCCTCTACAAAGCAAAGGCCAAGACAAGATCAGGTGTGCAAGAAATTTCCTGGGGGGAGCGCCTATGAAGGAGAAGGGGACGTGAAGGTGGGGAGAGCTTTCAGACCACGTTGCAGGGTATAAGCTCTGTGGATAAGCCAGACTGGTAGCGTTCAGGAGCCAAACTCGTCCATTAAAGAAGTTCTCTATCTTGTAGAATGGTCCTGCATTAGCTACCCTTTGTCCTGGGTTATTGGCTAGGAGCAGTCCGTGGAAAGCATGGTAGGATAGAACCAGAGGGGGCAGCAACTATGGCAGTGAGGCAGTTACACCCTCCTCCTCCTCCTGAGCAGGAGACGTAACTGGCACATTTTCACAGCCACCTATAGAATGATTCTGAGAATGTAAACTCAAAACCTGCAATGAGGTTGTTTTTATTTTTTTATTACATCATAATTGTGTACGTTAATTCTAACATAGGATACAGTGTGTTGCTTCCATATGCAGTTTGGAAAACTCTCATCCAACTGGCTAACATAGCCATCATGTCTTTCTCATAATTGTGTTAAGACATTTATATTCGACCTTTAGACAAATTCACATGTACCCTAATAGGATAAATCATAAGCGTGATCCCCACAATATCATTCTCTTCACCCATCCTCCCCCCTCCCTTCCCCTCCCTCTCCCCTTTCCCTGTAGTCTTGGACTCCATTTGGATTATAGCTTTCCTAAGGTAGCTAAAGATGAAGACTTTTCCTCCTTCATGTTTACATGGATGGAGCTGGAAAATGTCCTCCTTAGCAAAGTATCTCAAGAATGGAAGAAAAAGTATCCAATGTACTCAACACTATCATGCAATGAGATTCTGTGTGTTGTTTGTGGGTGCATACCTACACAGGAAAAATGTCAGAACATGCCTTGGAATACAAGACTAAATTCAGATAATGTTTGGCCACTGGGAGTTGGGGGCAAGCACAATGGGAACAGACAGGGATGCCCAGAGGATTCATTTTGTAAACTTTTAGTTTTTAAAATCAGATGGTGATTGTGATTTACCACATTATTGTCTTAACGTACTTTGTAATAATTATATAGTAAAGCTAATTATCTTATAAAACAATATAGCGTGTTCTAAAAATGGTTGTGAAATCTTTTTTAATGGGAAATAAGGTATGTATACAATTCAGAACTGTTATTTAAGGCAATTGATCTAAGTCAGGTTCTATAAGATAAAATAATAACCAATCACAAGAACAACTTCTTTTTTTCATTTCGAGGCACAGCAGAGAAAGTTTTTTTAGAGTCACAGAATAATCTGCATGACAACAATTGCAGATGCCCCAGAGCACAAACATGACTCTCCTTGTCTGCGGGAGGGGAAGGTGGAACAATGCAATGGGCGCTGTTTTTCTGTCATTGTGTCCTTATTAACATTTGGTTCCTGGTGTTAGCATTTTACAGAGATAGCTACGAGTTTAAACATATCCCATTAAGAAGAGAAAAAGACAATTTAATTTGTAAATCCCACTGCTTAGGCAGCTAGAATTCAGCCCATTATGTCATAGTCAACATAGGGTATTATGTATTGCAGTAAAAATAAGCAGAAGATCCTTCATAGTTTCCAGCATGTGCCAGGGACTGTTGTAAACACTTCATTTCTTAGCTTCATTCTCCCAACTACTTTATGAGTTAAATAATATCCTAATTTTTCATGTTGAAAATAAAGACACAAGGAGTTTAAGGAAGTTATGCAAGTTTGTTCAGCTAGCAAACTCCCTATGATGGCTTCCAAGTCTTGTACGAGCACGTCTCCTGGCCATCTCAACCTCACAGCATGCCATGTACTGCCCCACCGTGCTACGCTGACACAGGCCTGGTTTTAGTTCCCTAAGCACATCAGGCCCTTTCTTGCCTCAAGATGTTTGCACTTGATAATTCTGTGACTTGGAATGTAATTTCTTCCACTGTTTTCCTTTGGTGAAATATTCAAAACGGTTGCCCGTTTTTTGTCTTCTTATTGAGTTGTAAGAGTTATTGTATATTCTGAATCCTAGTATTTTTTTTAGTTTCGGAACAAAATCTTTTCAAGGGCCAAGTTTCTAATATTTGTAAACAGATATCTGATAGGGACTTTCACCTGGAATTAACCACAGGAGATAGACAAGTAGCAAATAATCCAATGAAAAGATGTTCAGCATCATCAATCATGAGGGAAATACAAACGAAAAGTGCATTGAGATCCTGATGGACTCCCACTGTAATGGAGAAGATAGTCTGGCTGTATCAAATGTTGGTGCAGATGGGAAGTAACGAGGACTCTCACACCAATCTGATGGACGTAGAAAGTGGTGCAGTAACTTTAGAAAATTACTTGATAGTTTTAAAAAAGTGAAACATCCACCGTCTGACCCAGACATTCCTTTCCTAAGTACTTATCCAGCTGAAACAAACCCATATGTCAAAAAACAAAACAAAACTTATACTAATTTTATTTCATTACTTGGCTGACATCTTTTGCATAGCCTACCCCACACTTGCTTAATTACACATTTTTTTTTCTTTCCAGTTTTTTAAGAACTCAAATATTTTTGGCTCTGTGCCCTCTGGAATTGGTAGCCTCTGCTGCTTTTAGGTTTTTCTTTACAGGTTCCTAAGTAGTTTCCTTGAATGTGTGTGTTGGTCGGTACTCAGGGGGAGACTTGAAGGGAGCCTCTGCAGATCTCCGAGGCTCGCTCTCAGCTGCGACTTTCTCCTCTCTGGTACTCTGCTCAGTGGATTCTAGCCTTTTTGGCCTCTTTAAACTCCCAACTCTCACTCTCTTCAACTCAGTAGGATCACTGTGCTCCACTTGGTTTTCCCCTTCCTGTGTTGAGGCCTAGAAACGGTCTCCAGGCAGTAAGCTGTGCAAGCACGGGGCACATTTCATTTCGTTCCCTTCTTTCAGGGATCACATGCCCGTGCTACCTCATGTTCAATGTCTTGAAAACATTTTGCTGTTTTTCTTCCTCTTACACAGTCTGGAAGTTTATAATCATTGTGGGCTTCTTTGTTCAGAGTCTATGTCCTCTACTAAATAGTAAAACCTGCGTGGGGACTCTGTCAGATTCACTTTTGTATTCTTCATGCCTAATACAATGCTTGGCCTATGGTACAATTCCAAGTATTTATTTTAACACAAAAACACTTACAGTGCAAGGACAATATGTTTTTGTGTGTCACATCTCTGTCAGCGTAGTAGGCTGCACCATCCAGTGTGGCGTAAGTACACTCTATGATGTTCGCACAAAGACACAAGGGCATTTTTCAGACTGCATCTCTGTTGTTAAGAGATGCGTAATTGTATTATAAATCATTATTTATGGTCTTACTTGTACTTTGACAACATGACATGGATAAAACAATTTAATCATTTCATTCAAGATAGAAAACGGAAGCAAAGAAACCTTGTGAGTGATCTGACATAGCTCAACTAACGACGACATCCATCTCAGCAAAAACCCTGCCGGAGCTTTGCTCTTCGACTGGAATAAATTCGCGTGCTCATCTTGACATTTGCACAAGTTAGCATAGCACTGCAGGACATCAGTTATGAATTGCATTTGCCTGTGAGCAAGAGAATTCTAAAAATAATAATTTGAAATAGTAGGGCTTTTATCTTTCCAGAATAAGATAAGTTTGGCATCCATGGCTGGCATGATAGCTTTTTTATTTCATCATAGTAGTCACCTGTCTGTCCCCTCAGTCACCAGATAGATAATTCATGCTGGTTTCATATGTGAATTCCATGCAAGACAAAGGTGCTGGACGTTAGAAAAGGACATTCACGAAAGCTGTTGGCCATCTTCTGAAGGATTTTCCCAAATGTCTGCTCATCAAGTTCTATTTACATCTCATTGACCCAAATTGCATCACATAGCCATTGCCATTGGTAGGAGAGTCTGACAAATGTGTTTCTCTCTCTCTCTATTTTATTTTATTTTGGACACATTATAGCTCCCAAGAAGATTTTAATTCAGTTTGTCTGGAAGAAGAGAGAATAAAAATTGGGTAGGCAAATGGTAGTCTCTACTACACTGAATTTAAAAAAATATTATTTAATCACTCTTCTCTTTTTTTATTAAGTCATATACACATATCATGAATACATTTATGCATATGTGGGGTACAACGTGTTTTTTTTTTTTTTTTTTTTTACAATCTGATGTGGTTACATCAAACCAATCAACATAGCTTTTGCCTCATTTACTTGATTATTGTGTTAAGACATTTATGTTCTACACTTGACAGATTTGACTTGTACCCTTGCAATATGCTCCATAGGTGTGGTCCCACCATTCACCCTCCCTCTATCAAATCTTCCCCCTCCCCTCCCTCCCACCTCATTGCTCTCCTTCATCCTGGGCTATAGTTGTGGTCTGTCTTTCATAACAAAATGTGACTAAATATAAGTAGGTTTCATAGAAGTATTGAGTACGAAAAAAAAAAAAAGTACTGAGTACATTGGATACTTTTTTCTCCATTCT
The DNA here is from genome assembly GCF_000181295.1 of Otolemur garnettii. Lineage (NCBI taxonomy): Eukaryota > Metazoa > Chordata > Mammalia > Primates > Galagidae > Otolemur > Otolemur garnettii. Next base: position 68,188,072 of record NW_003852396.1, on the reverse strand, counting down.
TGAGATACTTTACTCAGGAGAATATGTTCCGGGTCCCTCTATGTAATCATAAAAGGAGTAAAGGCTCCATCTATTTTTAAGGCTGCTTAGTATTCCATGGTATACATATTACCACAATTTATTGATCCATTCATGGATCCATGGGCACTTGGGCTTCTTCCATGACTTGGCTATTATGAATTGAGCTGCAATGAATAATCTGTGCAAATATCTTTTTTGCAAAGTGATTTTTGGTCTTTTGGATATACTCCTACTATAGTTAGTTTTGACTTCTTTCTTGGCAATTGTGATTATCTGATTTAAGTAATGCACAAATCAGAAATAACATTGGTATCAGCTTTCTCTTCTTCTCTCTTTAGAACATTTTTAAATTGTCCTTATTGTCTAAGAACCTTGGACCTTTTCTTATAATGGCACTGATCTTCTATCACAGCAAGGATTGAAGTTTACATTTGCAGAGATAAAAACTTTATTAGAAATTCTCCTTGCGGAAGTTAAGAAGGCTTTACAGGCATTTTGAGAAAGCCACATATATCATCTGAAAGAGTCATTTGTCCCTTGAGTCACATGGGAAGAGGGGAGAACACAACACAATACATGCACACACATACATGAACACATGTGTGCATACACACACAAGGAAACCTCTTTCTTAGCACATTGCTTTTGATACATATATTTTTTAAAAAACTTTCTATTGTAGAGAACGAGAATAACATAATGCTGAAAAATGAGCCCTGGATTAAGACTGCCTGAGTGTGATGCATGAATCTAAAAACTTATTGCCATATCTTCTATGGCCAAGTTATTTAATTTTTCTCTACTTCAACTTTCTGACTGGTAAAATAGATTTAATATTAACTACTTCATAGGATTTTAATGAGATAACAGAGATAAACCACTTATAACAGAGCTATGCACATCCTAAATACTTAATGAATGTCAGCAGTTCCTGCTAATAATTGAGAGACTGAGAATGAGTGCAGAGTATCTGAGAGGTGTTGTCCTACGTATGACTGTTCCTTACTTATTTGTCGGTATGTCCTGAAGGAGGGTTGGTGGGTGTTCAGGTTGTCAGAGGAAATGGCCTAATGCCATTGAAAGAGCCAAGCCTGGTGCTCTCAGAGCTTTGTATATGAGTTTGGGGAAGTCACTTAATCTTATAGAGCCTCAGTTTCCTTTCCTTTCTGACAAGGATATTAATCCTTGTTGTTTCTACCCCATAGGATTGTCATAAGATAGAATGCTTTATAAATTATAAAGTGCTGTTGCTGTCTCGTATCTTTTCTGAGAGCAGCTGTGTATAAATTATGAATAAAAAGCACTATGCAAATATAAGGAATTATTACTGTTGTATATTCTGGATGTGCCATTCTGATATATGCACCCACTTAGTATTGGTGTGTGTTTGCTAGTGAAGGAAGCCACTCGCTCCAAACGACTATGGATGTGTCTGTGTTTGCGAGAATGAAATGCACAAATATTGAAAAATGTAATGCTTTATGACAAGTTGATTGTCTCTTGGAAGGAAAAGGAAAACTCTCCAGTTGTCCTGAATAGCAAATCAACTGATAGATTCTACCAGAACACCCAACCACAGCAGGCTGAAGGCACGCAGACATGTATCTATCAGTCTGGACAGACAGTGACCAATTTGAATGTGTAAATTGCTTGGACGAGTAGTTCCTTAAACACAGAATGGTCTTGGGAAAATTTTCTAGGTTTATGTGTTATTTAGCATTTAAACTGAAATGCTCTTTTGGGATAAAGTAGAGGTAACCTTGTCATGATGCACTAATTTTGACTCTTTGGGGACTGCTGTCCAGTGGTCTTCCCTTCTGGTTTGGTTTTAAGAGCTGAAGAGGCATTGGCATATCTTATTTGGTTTGGTTTGATGAGAAATGGTCTTGTGAGAGGGCTACATTATTTTCTTAATTAAACCCATATTCTTAGACTTGATCTAGAAAGCCTGTCCTGTTTGGTCCTTCCTTACTTTTCTAGCTACATCTTTTCCTGCTTTCTGTTAGCAATTTGTACCTCAATCTTTCTGACCAATGTACGGTTCCCTGAACAATCATGTCCACCTTCCTCCTTTGAAAATGCTGTTCCTCTGCCTGGAGCATTCATCCTTTAAAACCTGTCTCTTCACTCTCTTCCAGCAAGTCTCCTCTAAATCACAAGTACCTATTGGTCTCCCAAGGTAGCTGCTATAGTATAAGTGTCTAAGATTGGACCATAATTTCTTGTTTACTTGTCCGTCTCTTCTAGGAGGCCATGAGCAACTTGAGTGCAGGGAATTGCATACACTAAATTTCAGTTTTAACTGTGTCTGTATGATCTTGATCGAGACTGCCTTTGTACAGCTTGTTTTTTTTTTCACCTGTAAAATTGTTAGAATAAGGCCTGTTATTTTAACATGCAGAATATGATAAAAATAAAAAATAAATAGAAAGGTGAAAGCAGATTGAAAGCAAAATAAACTTAAATGTAAAAGGACTTCCTTCTCTCTCTCTCTTTTCCTCTTTTTTTTTTTTTTTTTTTTTTTTACAAAAGTGCTCTGGAAATAGGGCATTTATAATTTTTTGTATCTTTTTGATAAAAAAAAAAACCTTGATATTCCACCCTAGAAGAAGATACAGAAAGTTGGGAGGTGGCCATTCTAATTGAAATAGAAGAGATTCTAGGTTCCTTAGAGAACAGGATAAAATCAACTGTATGCTTCTGGATCTTGGACTTAGGCTAGGGCAACTTGTATTATTTCCGTAGTAAATACTCCAATAAATGCAGCAGGCACTAAGTTACTATGTTAAACAATTTTGATGTGTATTTTGGGAGAATCACTATAGTTAAGAATTCAGAAATAGTTTTGATGCAGTGAGCATTATGGTAATGAAGTCTTATTTGTGAAAACATTTGCTTGAAGTTTGAAAGGGTCCCTAAAGCAACACCCCTCTTTCTGGTCTGTATCATTTGAGAATTGAGATAAATGAGTGAGGCAAATGAGAGACACAAACATCACCTTTATTATTCAATAAAACTTATAATGGAGAGAGTGGTTTGTAACTGTAGTTATTCATTGTTTTCCAAGGGGGATATGTTCTAAGAAATGCATCATTAGGCAATTGCATCATTATGCAAACATCATAATGTGTACTACACAAATCTAGGTGTATGGTCTACTACACACCTAGCCTAAATGGTATAGTCTACTGCTCCTATGCTACAAAGTTGTACGGCCTGTTACTGTACTGAATATTACAGGAAATTATAACACAATGGTAAGTATTGGTGTATCTAAAAATATCTAAACATAGAAAAAAGCACAGTAAAAATATGGCATTATAATCCGATGGAATATATGTGGTCTGCTGTTGACCAAAATGTCATCTTATGGGGCATGAGTATATAAGCAAGTAAATTTAGTGCTGAACTACAGAATTACATAGATGTTTCATCTAGTCACAGGTAGTGATGGACCTTTGTGGAAGTATCAAAAACATAGAGGGGCAAAGCTGTGCACATACTCCTTTTTGAGATTGCTGACACCCAATTGGACAGAGAAAGGGAAGATTGTAATTTATCTCTGCCCAGATAACTCTTTCCTGACTTACTAATCAGATTAAGTGGCTTTGCTTCTGAGTCAGACATGGGATGATGTCAAGAGTTTTATGTTGCTCAAGCTTCTTTGTCATGTAAGTAACAAACAAAACTGAAGTGAAAAGAAGGCTTCACCTAGTTACATGAATCCATCAGCCTATTTGTTCCTCTTGGGGAGTGATTTTTTGCCATTTCTAAGGGATAGTTTTTTCCAAATGGTTCATATATCTGTGTTGCATTGTGATACCATCACCCATCTCAGATATTAAGACTCTTACCAGCTAGGAACGAAGAGGTTCTTGCCTCTGTCCATGGTCTCACCTTTCATGTAGAAAACTAAGCTTATTGTTGTTACAGCCATCAGATGGTTGGTATTACTATGCACTGATTTTTGAGTCATAAACTTTATATACTTTGCAACAACCCAGAGATAGTTGTCATTTATTCATTTTTTGGATATAGGAACTAAATATCAGAGAGGTAAATTAACTAGCTCAAAGTAGTAAAGATAGTAAGTGGGATTCAAAGTCGGGCCAAGTCTAAAGCTCATTCTATTTTTCTTCTTTATTGTGAAAATGAAACAAAATAAAACCAGAAACTAGAGAACTCAGGTTCTTTTTACAATTGTTCTCTGGCCCTGGGTGGATATGAGTAGTGTGTTTCCATCTCAAACCCAAGTAGACTTACAGCTTAATTCTTGGGTCTTATTTTACTGGGCTGGAAGTGTGTTGGTTACTCCATCCCTTTACTGTTACATATGTTTGCTCATAGATAATGTAGATAATTTACAGAAGTATAAACCTCTGCACACCTTGCTGGCTGCTGTACCTGTTATCAGCTAATTTAGAAAAACTTTTCCAAGGAGCAGGAGATTTACTACCATGACACGAGAAAATTTTAGGTGGCACATAGACAACATTTTAATCAAAGCAATCGTAATGTGTTAGAAAAAAATTTACTGCCAGTATCTATCCATAGATTTTTATTGACATTACTTAACACAAGGCCTAAGTACATATGTAAATATAAAAAGGAGTCCATTAAAACATTAAATAAATATTGCAAGTATTATGCAGATACGTAAAAAATTGGAAGATGTCTAAAATTTGGAAAAGACTGCCCTAGAGTAATGAAGATAGTTTATTTTGTTTAATACTGTTCTGGGGAAAGAAGTCCTGTTTCTCTTCCATTTACTATATGTAGAAAGAGGATTTTATTTAGAAAAAAAAGGTACCTACTCAGCAATACTAAGCAGTGTTGTCAAGGGCAAGCCCCGTTATTCAATTCTCCTCAGAAATTATCTGATTCCAAGCATAACAAATGTAAATGAACGTGGGTATTAGGAGGAGAGGGGTATAGGAAGCGTGGCAGATATAAAGTTGACATAATTTCACATGTGTTTCAATCCTCAGAATATCTTGTAGATAAAACACTGTCTTGGTTAACAAGAAGACTCAACCTTGGATCTTTTTCTGGGAAGGAGAAACCACTTCCATTAGAGCAACTTGGATCCTTAACGAGAAGAAAGAAGAGAGTCTACCTAAAAAAAAAGCTTAGAGAAGAGAGTACAGCCTGGGAAAGAAGACAACACGAGAGGAATGAAAGACCTAATGAAATGATTCGACTCCTGAATTGAACCATGGCTGAAGACATACTTTTCATAGAGTTTTCAGTTTATGAACTAATAAATCCCCTTTAATGCTTAAGCCAGTTTGAACTGATCTCTGCCATTTGCCCTTAGAAGATTCTTGCCTAACATTGGCCTGAACAAAGGAAATGGAAATAAATATCCGGGGGTAGAGGTGAGGGAAATGATAAAGAGAAAGTTGACAAGATTTCATCACACAAGTTGAAATGGAACTTTGAAGAGGAAATATGGCTTTGGCATTGACATCCTGAGTGGCAGAGTAATCATAACAAAGATTGTTTTCCACTGTGCTGGGTTTCGTGCTTTGTCCCTTTAGATATCCTCTCCTGCCTTTTTCATCTTGCTCTTTCTCTGGGAGTCTGACATGTTTGAATTATCTAGATAGTCACTGGTGCTGGCAGGATGTGAGCAATGGGGAGAAGTCGGAATGCATACCTCTGGTTCCCTTATTTGCCACCCAGGTTTCACTGTGTCTGTGAAAGAAGGTCGTTGCTCTTCCCAAGGAAGCCTGATCTTCATGATTCTGTTATTCTGAGTTCTTTCGTTAATCTCTCCCACCTTACCTCATTTCAGGGTCAGGTAATCACAGTCGTGATGGTGCTAATCTCAGGTTCCTACACTGCCCTTTATGATTTCTCTACTCCCACCCACACCTCTGTAATTAGTCCTTTAGTAAAGTAATCCCATGGTAATTATCCTAATTGGAGTGTTCCATTTATTTCTGCTTGAAATACCAAACAGATATGTCTACCCTTGGTGGGTAATTCATTAACAGATTTCTTGTCTATAGGGAGTGCTTTACAATTTTCAAATTTGTATCATTTATTCTTACAACAACCTCATGAAGTAGGCAGATCAGGTAATCTTATTCTCATTATTCTCATTTTATAAAAGAAACCAAGACTTGGGTAAGAAAATTGATGTTCAAATTCACACAATTAATAGTCTACCCTTGAACTTATGCCTTCTGACTCCAGTCGGTCTGTGTTTATTCTATTACACCTTGATTTATCGAAAATGAATTAATTTGATGAAAGCCATTGTATTTTACTTTTTTCTCTTTTATCTCTAAGCCAATAGCTAGCTTTTATAGGAATAAACATAAACATAGGTAGCTCCCCATTAGATAGATGCCACTGAAATGTGGTAATGGCAGACAGAAAAGGGGAAAATATTGTGTAAGGGGGCAAACAATGTATCTAGATTTTGCATCTGAAAAGCTACCTTAGATAGATTGCAAAAATGGGAGAAAAATATTTAGAGTTATGTTTGTACATCTTAAAACGACTAATAGTTCAATGTGATTTATGTAGTCAGGGTAGGCTAAAACCTCACCAGCATAATAGCTGAGTTGTTTGTCTTAGCAAGTATCCTGTTAGTGGCAATCAATAATGCAGCTGAAATGACTGATAGCCTTGTTTTCTTGTGGTGCCTCCGCTGGTTTAAATTATTTATTTGACATATAACCTCTTGGCAGATGTAAGGAAACCAGTGATAATATGTTTGCATTGCTTAGATGTATATCTGAGAGGGGAAAAAAATGGGTGTTCTTTTTCTGTCCCTGATTTTTTGGCACATTACATAGGTAAAGACACATTTTGTAGAATTGTCATTATCATCAGCTACATATATGAGGATGAAAGAGGCTATGAAGTTCTGAAAGTTTTATTCTGCTTGTCCTAAAATGAAATAAACATTTTTATTGTCAAGAGCATGATTCATTGGCCACCATATGACTTTCCCAGCCATGAGGAATATATGTGGGCCTGGGACCCAGGAATCTTTGTAACAAGCTCTATGGCTACTTATCTATAAGGATGTATCTGTTTCCCAATAGACAGGGAGGACCTGGAGGACAAGAATTGTGTCTTATTTATCTTTGTAATTCCAGTGTTCGGCCCACAGTCTGATGTACAGTAGTCACTTAATAAGTATTTGCTGATGAATGAAAGATAAGTATCAGTGAACCTTGTAAAAAATTTATACCTATTGCCTTAGGTATGGAAGTTTTTAACCTTACTAAATAAAGTATTGCTCTGGAAAGAGGGATAAACTAAAAGTGAGATTTCTTTTTTCAGTAGAAGTTACAATAGTAAAGATATTTAAACACTCAAGAGTTTAGTTTTCTTTATGTAAAATGGGAAAGATGATGATTTCTTCTTAATGTTATTATGAGATTTCAAAAATGAACTTGAAAAACTTTGTAAACTCTAAATGACTGCGTACGTAAAAATTTATGTGAGAGCAGAACTTTATTGATAAAGTTCTTTACCGAATAAGTAAGTAAATAACTGAATGAACAAATGAATAAATAGACCCTGATTTGTTGTATTTGCCAGTGGCCATGGCATGAATACTCCCACCATGGCTGATTTCAAGTTAATAAAGATTTGAAAGCAAGTTTTCAAAATTGTTGCTTATTTATTTATTTTTATCTTTTTATCTATGCATCGGGCATATTCTTTATCTTTTTATTAAGTCATAACTGTGTACATTGATGCATTTATGGGGTTCAGTGATTTGATACACAGTGTGAAATGCTTACATAATTGCTGGCTATTTAATAAGTGGCTTTTGTGAGCTGGCTCATAGATACCACTTTGTGAGAAGAAGTGGTTTGGCTTAGATGAGTTAGATATGTGGTGCCTCTAGTATTTGGTTGGCATTTCAGGGGAAGGCAATAGAATATTTCTAGTAGGGTTAGATTGAGATCTCAGATTTGTGCTCAGTTAAACATGATGACACTCTTACAGTGAATATCTTAGTGATGAAGAGGTACCCAGAAAGGCATTTGCTCTTAGAATTTTGGACATTGAAATTGAATTATTCATCCAACAAATATTTATTCAACTTAGGCAGACAGAGGGTTTATGCTGAAAAAGTACTAAAATTGGCGAATGCAGTCATTAGCTGACTTGTGACTCAGGGAATGAATTCAGTGCTATGGTATGAATGATGATGTGCCCTCCCAAATGCATATTGAAAGTTCCTTCCCACTGTGGAGGTAGTAAGAGGTGGGGCCTTGTGGGGTGTGATGAAGTCAGGAGGGCTCCACCCTCATGTGTGATTAGGGCCTTTATAAAAAGGACTTTCGGGGTGGTTTGCTTTCTTCCTTCCTTCTGTCATCTGAGGACACAGTGTTTGTCTTTTTTGTCCCTCCACTTTCAGCCCTTTGAGGATGCCAGAGCGAGAAGATGCCATCCATAGAACACCCCTCACCAGACATGGAACCTGCAGCTTCCAAAACTGTAAGAAATGAATTTCTGCTCTTTATATATCGCCTAGTCTCAGGTACCCCTTTCTGCAGCACTACTAAAGGCATTCACATTGGCTGTTAGAGGGGAAGGTGGGTAAGGGAAGGACGCCCCGTCCTTGACCAGGAAACACCTGAATCCAGAATGGCTTTACTGATCTCTTTTCTCTTGCTTGGTATTCAAGATTTCCCATGGTGTTTCTCTCTCTCTCTCTCTCTCTCAGTCTGCTTCAGTTTTTCCCACACTCTTAATGGTTTCTGACTTACGTCGTAATTCTTCCTGATAGGCTTAGTTTACCATAATCCATATTTGTGGGGATATATCAAAGGTTTAGTGTGACTAAGTTAATGTGCAAATTGATCATCAGCTTTATGTGTGCATTAGAATTACCCTGGGGAGTCAGTTAAAATTGGATCTGGGAACATAGCTAGAGACATTATAATTCCGTATCCTAGAGTGGAGTCCAGGAAAATAAGCAACGTTGATGACACTAATGCTGATGGTTGAGATGAGACATCTGGGAAACAGAAACCTACTGATTCTTGAAACACCTTCCCTTTTTGGCTCATCTTCCTCCTTGAGGTCAGAGGTTCTCAACCTTGGCTGTATCCTGAAATCACTTGGAAGCTTTAAAAAAAATCCCAAGAGTTAAACTCAGAAAAATTCTGATTAATTGATCTGGAATATGGCCTGACGTCAGATTTGTAAAAAGCTCCTCAAGCGCTTCTACTGTGCAGCCACTGTTAAAGAGGGGGCCTCTGAAGGGTTTAAGACTGAGATGGCCAATCTTGCATTTGAACGACCCTAACAACTGGGTAGAGAAAGGAGCTAAGAATGACAAAAGTCCTGGTCTCCCTCAGGAATATATTGACAGTAGGCTGAGACCAGAAAGTAGGATGCTGAAGCAGAAGATTTCGGAGGTAGAGCCCAGTTTTCAGGTGAATACAAGAATAAGAGTGTGGCCATGGGACTGAATTAGACAATTTAGACAATGTGTGACAATTGTGAGTGAGAGTTGATAAGATAGATAAAGAGAGAAGCTGGATGCAAATGGCAGTGATGAAGAGGAGTAGAAGGGGCATCTTCACATGTAAGAACCTTAAAGAAAGGTTTTTTTGTGTGTGTGTGTGTTTAACACAAGAATGGAGGAGCAATGGTCTGCAGGTAAGATACTATGTAACAAGAAGTATTCTGCCCCTACCTGCTGACCCTGAGAATAGAGGAAGGTAAAGTGTGTGTACAGAGAGGAAGGAAGAGAGAGGAAAGGAGCAGGTTGGAAAAGTACACTGTTTAGGAAAGACATGGAAACTGCCAAGGCTGGAGAGATGGAAAGAATCTTCTAGGGCAGTGGTTTGCAACCTTCCTAATGCCGTGACCCTTTAATACAGTTCCTCATGTTGTGGTGACCCCCAACCATAAAATTACTTTCATTGCCACTTCATAACTGTAATTTTGCTACTGTTATGAATCGTAATGTAAATATCTGATATGCAGGATGGTCTTAGGCGACCCCTGTGAAAGGGTCGTTTGACCCCCAAAGGGGTTACGACCCGTAGGTTGAGAACTGCTATTCTAGGGTAAAACACACTTTTTAACAATTGAAAGACAGTTACAGAGGGTACATGAGGAGTGTCAACATGGAAATTGAGCTTGGGGTGGCAGGGCCCATAGCTTGACTGTACTTTCTTTAGAATTAAGGTGGGGCTTGTCCTGACCAAGGTGAAAGTGAGTGGAAGTGACATGTGCCACTTCTAGATGGAAGCTTCGTAAGGTTGTGCAGGATTCGCCAGACTTTTCTCGCCCTGCTTCACCACCCTGTGACGTTTTAAATAATGAAGTGACATTAGCTGGGGTCCTAGACCAGGATCCTTCTGCTGACTTATGATAGGCATGAGATAGGACAGGGACCAAACCTTTATTTATTTATTTTAAACTGCAGAAGTTTTCAGTTTACATGTTACCGCAGCATAACCTCAACTGTCCTGACTGATATAGAAACCAGTGTCTAGAAATGGTGCTACTGTTAAAAAAAAATCACATGTGACAATGACTTAGAAAATGAGTTGTAAGAAATAACATATTGCTTCAAAACCTGGAAAAGTGACAATCCGTGTCATTCCATCCTAAAATACTTGGTACAACTGTCACTTGAGGTGACTTGAGAGGCAGACCATGTGCCAAGGACTGTGTAGGTCTTGGGTGAAAGATTAGAGAGGAAAGCACTGGTAGCATGTGTTGGTTGCCCCATATTTGGGGAAAAGGAAGGTTCGCAATCAGGAATGGAAGGAAGTAAAATGCATGAAATAAAAAGCACCTTAAGGTTAGAAGAGTAAACTCATTCCAATCTACAAATGAAAAAGGATGTAACTGAGAAAACACTGGTCCAATGACACCTATGCTGCCCAGGGGTGTGGTACAACATGCTGCAGAGCAACTGTTTTTTTTTGAGACAGAGTCTCACTTTGTGGCCCTTGGTAGAGTGCTGTGGTGTCATAGTTCACAGCAACCTCAAACTCTTCAGGTCAAGCAATTCTCTTGCCTCAGCTTCCCAAGTAGCTGGGACAACAGGCACCCTCCACAACACCCAGCTATTTTTAGAGATGGGATCTCGCTCTTGCTCAGATTGGTTTCCAACCTCTGAGCTCAGGCAATACATCCACCTTGGCCTCCCAGAGTGCTGGGATTACAGGCGTGAGCCACTGCGCCCGGCCTGCCACAGAGCAATCTTGTGGGTAGGGAGACCAACTGTCCCAGTTTGTTGGGACTTCACAGTGCAAACACTGGGAAAGTTTAAGGCAAGCTGGGAAGGTTCAAGGCAAAGTTAGCACCCTACCTGTGGGCCCCATGATGAACATTAGACCTCAATGAGAAAGAAATCTTTGTGATTTGAAGCTACTGAGTGGTATGGCATGGTTTGTTACTGCAGCGTAATCTGGGCTCTTTTGACTGATGCAGGAAGAGAGGAATCACAGTGTGAGAGGAGGACAGGCATCGGGAGCTGACCGGCACACTCTATTCTGACTCCTTACAAGTTTGAGGTGCTGAGGCTGGAGGGATTTCAGGTCAAATTGCTACCAATTGATGCTGGCGGTGTGTAAAGACAAAGGGCGTATTTACTTTGACATTGTTGGGATAACTTTCCAACCCTTAAAATAGGGTTAGGACCCTTAAGATAATTCCGTTCACTCCTCAGCTTCACACTTCAGCTTTTGGATGCTCATCTATTGCATGATGTGTGGTATTCCTTCCCTATGAATTTTTCTTTTTTTCATGTCTGCATATAGAAATGGGCAGGTAGTGATTGCTGGACCAGTTTGAACTGATGGGGAAAACATTGTTGCATTTCTTTCCTCCCTTGGAAGGATCACTTTAGGCTTGGAATTGTAGTGATTGAATGTGAATGAGATCTGGGACTTTTTATTTACTTTTCCTGTTGGAATGAAACGAATATGCATTGTCCTGGGAAGGTAGGCAGGGCTAATACCAGTGCAGCTGAGAACAATTAGTTCTTATTTACTTAACGCCTTTTCTTAATGTGCGATTGTAAAACTTTTCACAGGATGTTTTAAATGTAATCAATTTTTCATTGCTGTTCCTAATAATTCAAAGAGCCTGACATTTGCAATCAAGCCAACTGTGGTCGATACCCATTTTCTCTTAGTTAAATAGGACTTTAACTCAGCGACACACGTGGTGGCTTTTGGAACTGATTCTGTGTATTTATTCTTTTCTAAAGGCTGTACCCAGACTTATGAGTTTGCAGAAGATCCATCAAATATCACCGGGTCAGGTCAGCCCCCATCAAAGCTCACAACTAGGCCCTAATGTCTCTTAGAAGAGACTTGCTTCTCTGCATGGTAAAATGAGGAAATAATTTCTTTCACAGGAGTACATTAGGACTACATAAAACCGTGTATTATTAATAAGGATATATCACTCATTATGGGTTTCAAATGACAAAAATTCAACACAAACTAAGTAAATCTAGAAAGGAATTTAGAGGCTTATCTAGGAAGTACAGCTATAGTTTTATTGATTTTAGGGATAACTGGATCCAGGGACTCATATGCTAGGACCTTCTTTCTGCTCTTTGTATTGATATGTGTTGATCTCACTTTCTTCTTTTCAGATCCAGATTCTAAACCAAGGGTAACAGGTTAAGGGACAAAGAGAAGAAAGGGGCATTTCAGGGTTGGTTTTGGGGGAGTTTTAAACACAGAAAAAAGGTAGTTTAAACAAACTTTGACTACTTTTTCGGCAGCTCTCATGGACATGCCTTCACACTTCTTTAATCATCTTTTCTTCATATTCTAAGGGATTTACAACCCCTGGCCAGCCAGTGGCCTTATGTAGCCTACCACCTGTTTTTGTAAGTAACAAATGAACAGCCACACTTGTTCATTTGTGTGTTGTCTATGGTGGCTTTCTTGCTACAAGGGAGACTCACTTGTGGTAGAGACTGTACAGCCCCCAAAACTACAATGATTACTATCTGCCCATTTATAGAAAGAGCTTTCTGGCTTTATACAATAAAGATCTTAAACTAGGGATCTTTGGAGCGGCTTGTTTAGTGGTGGTATGCAAGTGAATCCACTGGGAACACGAGAAATATATTTTGACTTATATTTTTCTCATTTTCTTCTAAGGTGTTTAAATAATAAACTTGTCTAATATAATATTTACTGCACATTGTGACAGTATTTCATGAATGCATATAATTTATATATATACACACACACAAACACAGAAAAACAGATGCAGGAAGAGAGAGAGAAAGACTCTAAATCTTGTACTGTTGCTAGTCCTTATTAAAATGAAAGACCACTGGACTGACAATTATCATGCTGTATATTACACTAAATTTTGTGAAGGCGTCACTTTGGGAGAACGGGCTTTTACTTGACTCTACTTTTCTTCCCAACCCCTGGGGATCTGTAGCTGCTCCTCCCTAGGCTGGTGCCCCTCAGCCCTGCATGGTGAGGCTGCTGTGCTAAATCTAAAGGTTCATTAAGAGAGAGATGAGACATGATAAAAACGTGCAGGAGAGCAAGGACGGGAGGCAGCCCGGGTCTCTGATTATGGAAACCAGGCACATCACAGAAGCATCAGAAGAATAAGCAATCAGATCTGCCTTACTTCTGAATTTTAAAAGAGAATGGTATTTCTATTCATCATTTATCTTGCTGGGATTTGAACAAATACCGGATATCTGGCAGCAATTATTGATTTTTCAATATTTATAGAAAATGACACATGTTCTGCCAAATGTGATATTTCGGAAGTGAGGTGAGTTCTATTACACAAATCTAGAGGACTGGTGATTGTGCCGCCAGGACAATTTATAAAATGTGTAAAAGCTGATTAATAAGAAATAGAAATGTCAATGAGTTGCTAAAATGAAACAATAAAGGGGCCGTGGAAACCCGGCAGGAACACCTTCGGCTTGATGCTGCCAGGACTGGCCGGGCTCAGGGCACGGAAGCCTGGATCAGCTCTGTACCCTCTTGGACAGATTTGGGGGTATTGCAGTCCATCCTTTGTTGCTTATGGCAAAATACTTGAAAGTGGGTAATTTATAAAGAAAAAGAATTTATTTCTTATATAGGCTGAAAAGTTCAAGATTGAGGGGCCATGTCTGATGAGAGCCTTGTTGCTGATGGAAACTCTCTGCAGAATCCTGAGGTGACTCAGGGTGTCACATGGCAGGGGGCTGAGCAGGCTCAGGTGCCGGCTCAGGTCTCTCTTCCTCTTCTTAGAAAGCCACCAGTTCTTCTTCCACAATAGTATGTTAATCCACGAATAACCCTCCTAAAGTCTCCACCTGTCAGTATACCCACCTGAGGGATTAAGGTTGAAGATGAGGTCTGCAGAGGACATTCAAACCATAGCAAGAGGCAAAGGAGCCTTTCCTGAGGAGGTGGTGGTGTGGTGTGTGAATAGATGGAGTGGCATTCACCTGCATTTTTTCTGTCAATCAGAGCCTCTTTTTTGGTAGGATTTATAGCTCAGATCTATTGGATTTCTCCCTCACTTAAAAAAAAAAATATATATATATAGTTATATATTATATATACATACACATATATATATAGAGAGGAACTATTGCTGTACAGTGAAAAGTCGTTTAAGAAATGAAAGCCCATTTGTATAAGGAGTTAAGAGAATGGAGATCCTTAAATTTTCATTTTAAGATTAGAAGTTATTGGAACCTCTTGGTTGGACCAGGTTAACCCTGACCAAATCCCTGGGGCAGGAATTGGCCCTCAGCTTCTGTTATGAAATCACTGGCAAGAGGAAAGAGTGGACCAAATAATAAAGTGGCTCCTGTACTGAGTCTGCTAAGGGCCCAAGGGGAGGGAAAGTCTTAGACAAAATGATTTCTTGCCCTCCCCTAGCTTTGTCCAACTTTAAATGGCAAATTTGTGCCCTTAAGATATGGAGAGAGGGGCCTGTTCCAGAGTTGTGATACTAGAAACTGGGCCAGTTTTGGAGTGGATCAAATTTGACTCTGTGTTACAAAGGAGATTCTTTTTTTCTCATACTTTAAGGAACACTTGCATTCTCAGCAGAGAGGTGGGTAAGTAACAGGGACTAGAGCAGGAAAGCCGGCATCAACACTGTTGCTTCAGATGAGACAGGCCCCCCAGGGCCACAGCCCTTTTCTAAGCATATTCTTACAGTTGCAGGAGGTGCTGGCCACAAGGGGGCTGAGCTGAGACTCCAGAGTGGAGGCAAAAGAAACTGACCTGGTGTTTTTGAGATGGGGAGACCCTGGGCACAGAGGAGATGAGTGCTGCATTGGGAGAGAGGAGACTTTCTGCTGCTCTGGGCAGGTAGGAGCAGTGAGTGGAAGCCACCGTTTCCATCCCATTTGTGAAGTGAGACCCTCCACTTACACTTGCATTGAGCCCTGGCTGTGTGGCACACAATGCTATGCTGGCCATTGAGGACGTGGAGGTGAGGGGGACATATACTGAATGAAATGGTAAACTCACTCAGTGTGCCATGAGGAAAAAGAGGTGAACCTGAGCCCGTGGGGCATGGTCAAGTAAAGCCCCAGCATTTCCTGGAATAGAAATGTTACGACTGACTCTGAGCAGGAATGAGGGGACAGACTGGCGTGTTTAGGCAGAACATCCGCTTGTGAGAGAGAACTGAGGTCTGGGGCAGCAGTGTGACCTGGGGAACTACGAGCGGCTGGGGAGGGAGGCTTAGCGGCAGAGTAGCACCCCACTAGCGTCCTTGCAAAGTAGAAAAGGTGTAGATTGTCAGATGAAAGACCTTGAATGCCAAGCTAAGGAGTTTGGATTTTAGACAAAATGCGGTGAGAAATCCTTAGAGGAATTCATATAGGGAAAATATCATGACATTTTTATTTCAGAAAGCTGAATTTGTTATAACTTACAATGTATTGAGGGAGGGTTGATTTGGCAAGGGGAGGTAACCATCTGAGATCTGTAGAAAACAGGATTTGTTATCGACCATTATGCCTTTCCTAAGCATTCTGAACGTGATCTAAAATATGGGAAAATAATTTGCTTGCCTCCTGCAGATCAAGTCCCGCTCAGCGGTCTCAGACCAAGTGGTAGAGATGATTTAGATGTTGGGTCCACCGTCTTCTGCCTCTTGACCTATTCTTCCCTACCCACTATCATTTCTCCTCAACTGTTCTGTGTCTACGTCTGTCCTTTAGCATAATAACCTGGATGCTGACCACTCACTGTCTGGATTGATCAGGTCCCCGGGTTCAGGGTAAGTCCCAATCAGATATGAGCAGTAGGTTATACTGTCATCTTTTCAGGGTCTAACATGATTTCTCCCTTTTTACCATATGAAGCTGTACTCAGAAGTCTTATTTCAAATACAGTGTGCCCATTTCCTTCTGATTTGTTGGTGAAGAGCTGTTTTCTACAGGCCAGTCTAGCAGAACCTCAGTCTATATCAAAGAGTGCTAAGGGCTCAGAGAAGTTTGCAGGAAAGAATCTGGCTTTCTCCAACTTATCAGATCAAAGCATCTCATACATAAGTGTAATATCTATTACAGTGGCTGCAGAGCCAGTATTTTGGATAATGTGCTATGGGACTTTCTGTATTACATACATTACATAGAAATATCTATAATTAAAATATTTACATAAGTGTCAGGTAAGCAAGGGTCAAAAAGATCTTTCTTGCATTGAATCCTTTGGTTATTCAATAACTCTCCCAGGCCCTTGGGTAACATTTTGTTCTCTGGCACCTAGGAGCTGGCAAATAATATTCTGAATAATAGAAAGAAGTTCCATTATTATAGAAATGCAAATGATAATATTAAGCATTATTGTCAAAAGCTCAAGAATTGCCCAAGAATGGCTGACAAAGATGAATGCTTATCTGTTGACAGATTAGAGACAAAAGCAATTGACTATAAGGCTTGAGCTTTTCCTTTCTGGCTCAAATGCGCTGAACCTGGTTTATGCCTGAATCTGTGTACCCTAAAAGGGGCACATTTTGGTGAAACAGAGCTATGAAATGCTGCTGACCTGAAAGGGTTAAGATTGCACCCTACAGACATTTATTGCTTTCAAAGTCAGGGTAATATATGGATTAAAAGGGGAAACTCTGAACCCAGGGAGCCCGGGGCCACCACTTACTAGTTATGTGACCCTATACCAGTTGGTTAATTTTGTACATCTCAGTTTCCTTATCCATAAAATGGGGCACATTGTAGAGCTTACATCTTAGAGTCATTGAGACAAGTCAATGATTTAAATCCATGAGAAGTTCTTGAAACAGTGCCTGGGGTGCATAGTAAGTGCTCTGTAAACGTTTGCTATTACTTTTTGCTTGGTTCTTATGAAGTGAGAGGGATGCAAAAGTATGCATCATCCCTGCCCTCAAGCTCTCAGACTAACATGAATAAATGATAATGATTCAGGATGAAAAACAGAACTATAAAAGTATAAGAGAGAAGGAGTTTAATGCTTAAGAGAGTCATTTCCAGGATCAAAGATATGTGGGCCCAAACCGTGGCTCAGCTGTCAGAAAGCTAAGATGACTGTCAAACATTTTGAGCCTTATTTAACTATGTGGAAGGTGGAATAACCTTCAGTGAAGGTTGAAAATGCTACATGTTATTATTACTATTATTATTAAGCTAGCATAGAGGAGAGGAGAGGCAGAGCTTTGTGGAAAAGATACCGTCTGATTTGGTCCCACCTGTCGATTTGGGGAGCTCTTTCCAGCAGGATCTGGATCTCTGCCTGCCTCTCTTCTCACACAGGGAAGAAGATGAGGTTGGTGGCATGGACTGTGTGCTGGCAGGGACTCCCTAAGCTTGTTCCAACACTCCCCTCTGAGACAGGAGAGTACAAAATGCTTCTCTGGCCTGCCACACCATGTCTTCCAAAATCTGTGTTATTTAGAAACTCAGGGTAGAATGCAGTCCAAGAATACATCTGTGACTGACCTTATAGCTTCTCCTCCATGTTCTGTAACCTGCCCCTTGTCGCACGAAGGACAGATGGGGAGGTAAGCTCAGGTGGGCAATGTCGAGTGAGGTGTTGGTGAGTCATCCTCTTGGTCTTCACAAACCTCACTATGGAAGACACTAAGCATCTGGGCTCCCTGGCTTGGAGCTTTGAAATCCTTCCAGGTGAGTGCCATTGGATCGAGCAGTTGTGAAGTCACATCTGGAAGAGCAGCCCCAGCCTCTGGCTTCGGAGGAGGCCTGGAGGTAGCGAGCAGTTTTTTAGCCATCTGGTATGGAGCTTGAATAAACAGATCTCTAGTTGTGTTGCTCTGACCCTTCCTTGGTGTCACAGCATGAGAGGGTCTTGACCCGGCTTTGAGTTCTACAGCTTGGGCTCTCCCTTGGTGGAGGACACTTTTGACACCTAAACACTATTTGAGGCTGCCACAGGGAACAGGAGGTGTTCTGAGAAAAGTCACCTGAGAGAGAGAGAAGACCAGAGTGGACAGAGCTCTGTCCTCTCTCATACCTCCCTCCCACCCTGTACCTGGAAGCCTGAGAGTCTTTTGGTCCTCACAGAGGTGGGGGGTGGGGGTAAAGGTGGAAACTCTGAATGTAGGGAGGATGGAAAACAAAACATGTTTTTTGTAAATATTTTTTAATTTTTTAAATGTTTATTATTTATTTTTGTCACCAGCTCCATTTGGAGGGATAATGCTCTTATCCAGCCAGGAAAACCTTAGCTTCAGGGCTGTGACTGGCTTTAAGACAAATCTCTATCTCCCTCTGCTGTTGCACACCTGAACCATTTACTCCTCTGTTTCACCTCTCTCCTGTGGCAGTATAAGCATGTAATAAATTCCTGATGGAAATGAGAACTTGGGCAGATAAATGTTCTGGGTAGAAATTTGACAGCATTTGGTACAATTATGGATACATGTGTCCTCTGATCCAGCAAGTCATCTGGACATACATTCAAACACAGGCTCACAAGTAGTGAGGGGACGTGTGTGGGGCTATTTATTGTGGCATTGTTTATAAAGATTTAGAAGCAATGTGGATGAGATGAATCTCACCACTGAGGAAATAATTAGGTCCATTGTCATAGGTTCCACCAATGAGCAATATGCAGCACTCAGTAGCAGTCAAACGAATGTTATAGCAAGCTGGGTAAATCTGAAAGAAATGCAGCACCAGATTTTATCAAATGTAAGACATAAGTTGAGATCTATAGCATAACACTATATAAAAAATGCATGGGGAGAAAACAATAGCACATGTTTTTATAAGAGACCAAACAAATAAAAGGGTAAACATCAAATATATTAGGACAGAGATTTGGGATAAATGAAAATAAATTATACAAGAAAGAAATCTTACACACCAACAGTGATAGTAGAGTAAGAAATGAAGAATGTGGTTAATGGCCCTCTGAAAATGAGGTTACAAAGTCTGCTCTAGATCAATTCATACTTAATATTTGAAGTCACTTCAAGTAAAATGAATAAGTCACAAGATGTCATTTCTGGCTTTTGTTAATTTATCCCCAAACCTAATGGTTTGGAGCACAAATTCATAGTTAAACTTTTTCACGTGAAAACTCCCGTCTTAAATACTCTGCAAACAAGATCTGCTTGCCTAGATTTTTTCCTAACACATTCTAACCTTTGTGGCAGAAGATGTCTAGTCATTGGCGACTCATCCTTCTCTTTATGTTTTTATAGAAAAAAGGTCACTTTTCCTGCAGCAGCTCCTATGAGGTTCCATCTCAAGATCATTCAAGCTCCCTTAAGACATTGTCTGCATCTCCGTAATGCCTGTCTTCTCTTCCAATCTCTGTATGTCAGACACCATATTCTTTCTGTCATATAATAATTTTATTAATTGGATATATATTTTTGTGCAAACTCTTGGGTTCGGTGTCAGGGGGAAAAAGGCAAAAGACACAGTCTATGTTGGTCTTCTATTGCTGCTCTAACACATGACCATGAACTTGAGTTAAAACAACACAGATTTCTTGTTTGATAGTTCTAGAGGTCAGAAGTTCAAAATCAATTTCCCTGGGTTAAAAAACAGTGTTGGCAGGGCTGTGTTCCTCCTGGAGGCTCCACAGGGGAATCTCTCTCCTCGCCTTGTCCAGCTTCTATCCAGAGGCTGCCTGCGTTGTTTGGCTCATGCTTTCTTCCTCCATTTTCAAAGCTAGGAGCTCAGCATCTTCTCTCCTCTCTATCTCTACTTTCGCAATCTTCTCTCTGACTCTTAATCCCACTGTCCCTCTTACACCTGCTCATGTCATCACATTGGGTTTACTGGATATTCTAGGATCGTCTCCCAATCTCAAGATCCTCAACTTAATCCCATCTTCAAAGTCCCTGCATCTATGTAAGGCAACATAGTCACAGCTTCTGGGGACTAGAATGTAATTCTCGTAATTACTCAGCCCACTATAGAGTCCTCACCCTTAAACTGTCCAAAGCCTCATGGGAAACACCACAAGTTGATGGGAGATTACAGTGGAGAATATTGAGCTCAATGACCAGGGAAATGTAGGACAAAAGAGAAAAAAACTTAACCCAGTTAGGAATTATTCCCCAGAATTATGCTCCTGAGAGGTGTAAACTAACAGGGTGCGGCTCTGTGAAAGGAGGATGAGTACCCTGTGCAGTGATTGAGTGAGAAGCAGCGGGAGGTCGAGGCTGACCTGCTCACTGCTGTCTCCACACATCCTCTTTGTTCTGCCTCAGCCTTTGCTTGCTGCCTGGTTTTTCTGGTAATCCCTCTCTACCCATCACTCTACCCATCCTTCAACATCCGTATGCCACAACTTGGTCATTGTTGTCTCCAGTGACTTCCTATGGCTTTTTATAGTATAGTGAGTCCTCGCTTACTATTGTTGATGGGTGAATTTAAGTGAAACAGTACATCCTCGAATAATGTCATTGCCTTACAAGATTCATGAGGAAAGAAAATGGATTCCTTGAATATGTACATTTTAGTGTCCCAGGTTCCAAGAGCTTGCCACCCACATTGAGGGAGGACGGAAGGGATTCGTCTCACGCTTGGCTCACGTCAGCATGTAAGTTACAAGTCCTGCAACCCTTGTTAAAAGTGCACTCTGTGCATCACTTTTCTCTTTGGATCTCGTGATTAGAATCAGCAGGGAACTGTGTATCTTCTTCTGCATCTCTCCTTTCCTCTCCAAACTGCTTATTTCAGCCCCAGGAATATAACAGACGATCAGAAAATACAGGGTGAATGATTAAATGAACACAACACATCTAAACTCCATCTCATAGCAGTTTCTCTGGCTCCAGTCAGGCTGGAAATACCCCGAGACACATGGTATATGGCGGGGGGGGGGGGTTAATTTGATTTTTAAAGATACAACAAAGACACATTGATTCAAAATATTTATCTTTTAAGTGATCATTATGACAAATATAAAGTCAAGACAATACTTTTTTATTGGTGATGATCAGTTTTACTAGCAGGTTGACTCAGTATCATCCTGAGGGGGTGGTAGTATGTGTGTATTTACTATTTTCTTGTACATATAAATAGGGGATAAATGGGGGGAAATTGGATGAGTGGAAGAGGGACAGTTCATGCTTATGAGTCTTCATTGCCTCTGATTTAAAATTTAAATATCAAGTAAGGCCCTTTGAACATATCTTGTGTGAAAAAAATTGCAGACTCTCAATTATATGCACTATGACCTAATTCCTATTTATGTGAGCTCATACTTTCACTCTCTGGGGAACAAATGCATGTCTGTTTCAGTCCTCCAAAAATATTTTTCTTGAGCAAAGTGTGCCTGTGTGGATAAAGTAACATGTATATCTTATCCAAAAATAATGGATAGGGAAGCTTTTAAAATCAACTAATTTTTTTTTTTTTTTTTTTTTTTTTTGAGACAGAGCCTCAAGCTGTCCCCCTGGGTAGAGTGCCGTATTACAGCTCACAGCAACCTCCAACTCCCGGGCTCAAGCGAGTCTCCTGCCTCCGCCTCCCAAGTAGCTGGGACCACAGGCGCCCGCCACAACGCCCGGCTATTTTTTGGTTGCAGCCGTCATTGTTTGGTGGGTCCGGGCTGGGGATTCGAACCCGCCACCTTAAGTGTATGTGGCTGGCGCCTTAGCCGGTTGAGCTATAGGCGCCGAGCCAAAATCAACTAATTTTTTTGAGACAAAGTTTTACCTTGTTATCTCCTGGTTTTCTTTATTTTCAGTGGGCATAATCACTGTTTTCTGGCAATTTCCCATATATCTAGCTCTTTGTAACTAGACTCATATCACCTTTTTGTTTGACAGACTCCCCACCCTGTCCTACTTCCACCCTCAGGATCCGATTCCCTGGAGGTCTTCTTACTTCCCAATCTGGGGCATCGGATGAAACCACGTGCCACCATATCTCAGCTGACCACAGAAGTTCCCTGTCAACTGAGGCACTCTTGCCCATTCTGTATTCACTCTGATAAACTTGGGATTTAAGATTTTGCCAGTGGTTTCATACTTTCCAGCGAAATACCCTGGATTATAATTACTTTTCTGCATGGGACACCAGGATAAATGCCCTCATGAATGATGTCCCCTTTTACCTCAGGCATCATCAGAATATTAAGACTTTCAGGTAATCTATCATGTGGGAAATTAGAATTGAGGTTAAGCTCTTGATGAGACAAGTGTTAGAAAATGGGAGAAATGTTTTGTTACCTCAGATTTACAGAGTATGCAGTTTCAACCTTGTTACACAGACAGCTAAGCTAATATGGCTTAATTCAAAGTGCCCTTCTAAAGAGAGCCTGAAATAGTCTTGTTTGTTCAGGGAACACAGCCACTACCAAAATCATAGAGGGTTTAATACAGGCATTAGCACATATGCACATGTGGGAGGAGCTGGGGAGTGAAGTCTGTGGTTAGAAGACTGGAGAAACAGTCACAAACCGCTTCAGGTCAGAGCATGGGCATGTGTAGAACCAGGAGAACTTTTGAGGAAGTTTGAGAAATGACTTGAGTCTACCCACTCCAGAGAAGGAGTCCACGGCAAATCCTGCAGAGCTGCCGTAACTACAGGATGGGGGCCTCGGAGGCCTCTATTATTGCTGAGTCAAGAAAAGGTGACTTCACCGAACCTCGTGACTCCCTAAGATTAATGACCTCTGCTTCGTTTCTACTTTCCAAATCTCTAGCCGTGGTTTCTTGCAATGGCAAACTCTGACTTACAACCATACAGGAAAGGGATTCTGGGAAATGCCCCAGGGAGATGGTGGTGCTCCTAGTTGGAAACATATCTTATAGCACAGAAAGGCTTTTACTTGATTGCATTCCAGAGCTTTCTCTGGGAACATCATTTGAATAAGACCTGCTAGAGGAAAATTCAGTCCTGGAGTACACTCCAGAATAGGACTGGTTTTTGTCTGTTTATTTTGTTTTGTTTTTTTCCTGAGGTCTCATGATTGTAGATAAAACTAAGTTTTAACATCTCCCCTTTTCTCTTCAAACTGGTTATTTCAGTTTTTCAGGTAGAATACAGGTTTTCTTGTATTTGGGGATGGTTTTTAGACAAATAATATGTCTAAAAAAGGCCATGAGACAGCCTATATTCTTCATTTGAATAAGTATATCTTCTTTATATATATATATATATATATAGTTTTCTAACTACATGTAAACATTCAGTGTTTTTGATTCAGAGCTTTTCCATCTGCAAAAGAAATGAAATCACTCTTTCATTCATGGGACCATAATGACAATAGTAACTGCAGTGATTGTTTACAGAATGCTTATCATGTATTGTGCTTAGTGGTTTATATATTAGCTGCGATCTATACCCAGGAAGGATGAAAGTATGAGGATACAGAAGCAATAATACATGTTTCTTTTGTTACTTTTTTTTTTTTTTTTAAATAGAATCTCACTCTGTTGCCTAGGCTAAATTGTTGTGGGGTCAGCCTAACTCAACAGCAAACTCAAACTCCTGGGTTCAAATGATTCTCCTGCCTCAGCCTCCCACAAGCTAGGACTATAGGCACCTACCACAAAGCCTGATTAATTTTTCTATTTTTAGTAGAGACATGGGTCTCAGTCTTGCTCAGTCTGGTCTTAAACAAGCTCACCTCCAATAGTGCTAGGACTGCTAGTATATCGCCTAAGACAGAATTGGCCTTTAAGTGACTTACCCTAAAGCCATATGGGTAGGAAGGGCAATGTAGATATTCAGCATTTTATTCACCATACCAATATTTTTAAAGGTAACCATTATTATTATGTAATCTTCATTAATAAGCGATATCTGTAAGCAAATGAGAGAGCAAACTACAAATGCTTCATTTGGCCTTTGGGTTCTCATATATCCTTTGTGCATCATCTACTATTGACCTCTCCGTACAAAAGCCAGCAATGTGTAATAAAGGCAGGATTCTACATGGATGTTTGTGGTTAATTTTCACTTTGCAAAGTATTTTCATATATACAATCTTATTTCATCTTCTCTATAACACTTTAAGGTATATTGGTCAATGATTATTATCTTCATTTTGTAGGTGGGGAAACTAAAACTCTAGGCTGGTCAATGAAGAAACAAGAAATTATATTTATGGGTACTGACAATGTAAAGGGAATTTTTAGCACCTCTCACAGTGAGTTTCCCTGTTTAAAGACATGAAACACAGACTCAGAATTTAAATAACTAAATAGTTCCACAACTGGTGAAGACATTCCAGTCTCCCAGTTCAAACTCAGGGCTCTCTGGCTTCAAAGCTATTATTTCTCCCATCACATCCCGGTGCCTGATGTCTCATAACAAATTAAAAACATACCTTAAACTGGGACCTTGGACTCTTGACTCTCTTCCAAGATAGTGATCTAATCAATAAGGTTATTTCACTACCAAATCACTCTAGTTGACAGTAAATTTTATAAAATTGACCATTAGGAAAAGAATCGGAACTGTATTGTATTGGTATTTTAATCAACATTCAAATGATCAGCCGTGTTTCTTTTTCTTCAATAAAAATATTAGATAATTAAGTCATTTCAAGTTTGCTTTTATTTATGTATTTTTTAATTTCTTTATAATGCAGGATTCTGTGTTTGTGTTCGTGTATGTGTATATTCACACAAATAGGTACAATTAACTGGACTTTATCAAACAAAGAATTTCTGTTTTGCACGCTGAGGGCTCTAGCTACAATAGAGTACAAGACATTTACAGGGTGATTATCTCTGCCTTCTATCATGGGGAACTGAGATGATTTAAAAAAATCTCAGCCTCTGGAATGGACTCTGCAATTTTTTCCTTATCTAAAATGTTATTCATTTCCACCTTTAAACTTGCCGAGCGATTTGCCTCAATAATACCCCTTGATTCAGGGTTCCATAGATTAATTTTATATTATGTAGAGATCACTTTCCTTTGATCTAAATGCTGTCATAGTTTTGTATTACAGGACATAGTTAATCAGATCACACCATTAGATTTTTTTTATATCAGTCTCATTATTTCATATATCTTTATCTCATTGCCTCTTATTATTCCCCCTTTCAGAGTCTCTTAAATCATATGCCACATGCAGAATGTATTTTAAAAGCTCCGTGAAAGGCTAAATTGCTTCAAGTTTAAAAATTGGCATAAACACGATTAATAACAGCTTCTCCATGCTATAAAAAAGTCTACCTTAAATATGGGCACACATACAATCAAAGGAGCTTAAAGTCACAGCACGTTAGTTAGAAATGATCTTGAAAAGCTGTCTTCTGTGGGAATGTATTAAAAATATGCTTTTGTATTTATAAATTAAGAATGGCATTTGTGCCCAATAAAGGAGAAATTTGTATAAAATGATGGAGCTGAAGGCAGATTCCCATATACTGAAGAAGCCCAATGGAAGTCAAAGTAGAATTGAACGATAGACTATGATCTCAAAGTATTTGACAGAGAAGACATGGTAGCTTCCAGGAGAATTAAGATTGGAAGAAGGCTTAGAGGAAATAGAAGATGCAAATGCTAACTCTTGAACAGGTTTACATTATTTCATGAAGTTGTTTTCAGTGTGGTTATTTGGCCATTTATTGTTCATCTAAAGAGACTACCAAATGCTTTAAAAAATTCACACGTCCCATGCCTACCTTGTCTTCCCTCTTTCCGTTCTTACCTCCCTTCCTGTCTCCATCCCTCGCTCTATCTCTGCACAGTCCTGGCCTCTGATAGTGCACAATAAGGAAGACATACCCACGTCCTCAAAGAGTATATGAAAACTGCAAAGATACTAGGATCTGTCAACCTAAAACCACATCTCTAATGAAAAAAAAAAAAAGGAAAGAATGACTTGGTTTTGGTCGGTACAAATGGCTCCAAATGATCCCCACAGTCATGTCTGAACACCATAGACTTAATAAGCTGTTCCAAAATATTGCTTGAACTTAACAGGTTTATACTTTCCAAGTTGGGAGAAGAGGAGGGAATTTCCTCACCTGTAAACTTCTGGCGTCTCTTGAATTCTCTGTGGATTTTCAGAAATTTCACTTAGTGACTCTGCTAATCCATCTGGGTCTCAGCATTCATGGTGGTGGCAGAAGCTCAAGAGTGAAAGACCAGCCCAGAGAGCACATTTCAAGCTTCTGCCTGTGTAGCCCCTGCTGACATTCCCCTGGCCAAAGGAAGTCACTGATCCAAAGACCAGGGATGGGGAAGTTGAGTTCGCTACAGCTCTCAGAGGGAGGGACAGGGCTGCACACTCACAGGCAAAGGGTACTAATATCTTGCTTGATAATTAGTTAATTTTGATTTCCCTTTCCAAACCTGTACGACCCCAAATGTCAAGTTGGCATTTTGTGGAGTGTACTAGTTCCTCCCATTCTTGGACCACCCCCTCCTGAGACTTTAAATCTAAAATTTTCCTCAACTAAAATCCTGATCTTTGAATGTGGCTTTGATGGGAACTTTTGTCATCAGCCCTCAAAAGCAAAATGTCAATAAAACCACCACAGGGACAAAATCTATAATGAGACATTTCTATTCTTTGCAATGCTATTTCAGTTTCCCAGCAGTAGCTAGATATCCCCGGCAGCTACTACTACTGAAGGGTCTCAAAACTCAGAATGTATTTTCTTTCCAACTTCTACTCATTCCAAGCAGAAAATACCCGGTATCGTTTGAATCAAAACAACAGTGAGAAGATCTACATACAAAATCAACTTAGCAAATACACGCCCCTGTCTCCCTCTGCCAGCGGGATTCAAACTCATCTGTGGAATCAAGAATTCCCTGTAATATGATCCAACCAGACTTCAGTCAGAACTTAAGCATATGAAAAGCCTCTTGGTTTCGGATGTATTTGAAAACATTTCTTTTCATTCTCTGGATCTTTCTTGAAGAATAAACCTCGTATCTTTTTGAAAGCATCTCTTCTTACATTCACACGTGATTTTTAATTTTTTTTCATTTTGGCAGGGCAAAGATTGAAGAAATCTGTAATTAATGTCTTGAAGCACATTCAGCTTGACTTAAAAAAAAAAAAAAAAGAGAGAGACCCAAAGAATAAACAGCTCCACATATCTACATGTCTTTTTTTAATGGAAGAAATGCTAGAGAATTCTGCAAAAATTGCTAAAACACCATGCAGTTCCGCACTGTCCCATTAAGGAATACGAAGGTCTGTGTGTCAGTATTTTAGTGTCTTTTCTGATGGTCTAAAGATGATCAATAATTCATCTTGGATGTTTAAGGTGTGTTTTTATTTGGTAGCAGAGGGAAGCACCTAGATGACCTTTTTGCATCTCTTCCAATTTAAACCAAACCAAGTTGACTTAATTAAATAGGATTCTCTTTCTTCTTCAAAGTTATCTGTGTTTTGGGAGAAAGGATGTAAGTGTATCTCTGTGTATCGATTTCTTTCCTTGTAGAATGTGTGAAGGAGAAACATCTTGCAGGATCTTTCTTTGGCATAGGAAGAAATAGACAATCTAATTTTAAAGGCACCAAGACGTAGGAGGATAACAGTGGGACTCTGGTTTGTATTTGAATCCTGACTTTGTGTTTTATGTACACTGTGACCTTGGGTTGGTGGGTAAGCTAGTTTAACCTCAGTTTGCTTCAAAATTTTGTGTAAAAATCAGGAGAAATCACACATTCAATAGTTCTCAGGCCAATTCATACCATGAAGTACGTATTTAAAAATGTTATTTGCAGGAGGGGGATTGGTGTGCTCCCACTTAATGGCAGAATATAGGGTATATGCTGCACCTCTTGGGTGAGGGACACAACTACAAGAGGGATTCTACCTAACAAGTGAAAACATTGTAACGTAACTGTACTTTCACATTAATCTGAAATTAAAAAATAAAAGTGTCATTTGAGGATAAATTGATGATAAATGAACTACTACTAGCTTTGTTTGTATCTTAATAAATACAAGGTGATCCGAGTTTTAAAATGAGTGGAATATTGGTTTCATTTGTTGATAAAAAATGACACTTGAGTTTACTGTGTATGGAGGCTCATTCTACCTTGTGGATGACATGGAGCACTTCTATGAAATGACATTCTGATGAAGTAACATTCTCAAAGCAACTCAATACGTGCTTGTTACCAAAAGCTAATCAAAGTAGTCCAACACATAATGAAAGGGTGATCAGGTGGGTTTTTCTTCAGAAAGCTCCTGGAGGGGGAGAATTCAGAATCAGATTTAAAATAGGTAGAAAGGAACAAGACAACATTCCCTCTCTTTATTTTTATGTTTACAAGGCCTTACCCTGGGCGCACTGAAGAAATCAAAAGTGAAAAAGCCAAGTCCTTGAGCAGGCAGGAATCTGGTCCAAGGTATGTTTATACCTGGAATTTTGGGCTCTGCAGAAGGGACACCTGAACACATACTCTCTTTTGTGGTAGGAGATTCGACTTGGGGAATAAAAAATGATAAATTTATATATGTTTCTATATTTTATAAATATATTTATGTATTTTGTATATTTATATTTGAGGAAATGTCTCAGGGGCAATCCTGAGGTATCAGTGAATAATTTAGTAGTAAAAATAAGAGCAACCCCTAATAGGTTCTTGATTTTTGGGAGGGGGGTGTGGGGAGAAGTGGAATGATCAAAATGATACTGAACACTGCATATTCTTGCTTCAGCAAATATAATATAAATGCAGTTGATGAGATGAGGGAGAGAGTGAGGTTAAGTGAAAAGCTCTATCTATACCTATGTGCATATCAGAAACAACGTCATGTTAATTGTATATCTATTCCAGGTAATAGAATTATTCTTTCCATTTGTGGAGCATGAGGGAGTAATTGTAGTAGTGAATGAGATATAAAAGAATCGCCAGATCACTAGTAGATCATAATGAAAGTTGTTTTTTAATAATCCCGTTCAACATTTTCCCAGTATTTGAACTTAGCACTGATTGTCTTTCTGCCCTTCAATTCTTAGTTTAATGGCAAGACATTAAAAAAAAGGAATGATTGGGCAGCACCTGTGGCTCAGTGGGTAGGGCGCCGGCCCCATATACTGAAGGTGGTGGGTTCAAACCCGGCCCTGGCCAAACTGCAACAAAAAAATAGCTGGGTGTGGTTGTGGGTGCCTGTAGTCCCAGCTACTGGGAAGGCTGAGGCAAGAGAATCACCTAAGCCCAAGAAATGAAGGTTGCTGTGATCTGTGATGCCACAGCACTCTACCAAGGGCAACGGAGTGAGACTCTGTCTCTAAAAAAAAAAAAAAAAAAGGAATGATAACAACTCTAGCTCTAATAAGAGGATATCTAGTCAACTTATTTATTTCTAGAATGGTTCACAAAGCCAAACAGAAAAGCTGGTATCTAAGTGTCTTAGAAATAAAAAATGGTGTTTACTTTGTAGAAATAGAGATTGAGTGGGGCAAAAAGTAGCTTGCTATTATTCAGAGACAAGCTAGATTAGACATTTTTGAGTGACTTTCTCCTAAAGATATATAAAGTTTTTATTTAAAAAATGTAAAGTGATATTTTTAATATTATCATATCAAGTACTATTTATAAAAATTTATAATTACCCTGCAAGTGATATTGAATATATCCATTTATAATACAGAGGTAGTATAGGAACTGTATATCTTCCCAACATTCATATGCTGAAGCCCTAACTGTGACTGTATTTGGAGATAAGGCCTTTAGGGAGGTTCAAGGAGGTCATAAGGGTAGGGATCTAATTCAATTCCAATATGACTGATGTCCTTAGAAAAAACACCAGAGATGCATATGTACAAGATGAAAGGTGGGTGAGGACACAGCAATAGGACAGCTATCTACAGGCAGGGGAGAGAGGCCTTGGGAGACCCCAAACCTGCTGGCACCTTGAGCTTGGACTTCCAGACTCCAGAACGTTAAGAAATTACTTTCTGGTGTTTAGCCACCTAGTCCACGCCTTTTATTTTGTTAGTGGCAAACCCAGCATACTAACATGACTACTATGTACAAAACATAAATGTGATATTTGAATATACTACTATAACATTTCGTTTGCAATTTTCCTCAATAAACAACATCTGTTGAATAGTTACTGGGCAATATCTCCATGAACATTAATTTTTTTAAGTGTCGCAGTTTTACTACCCTTTTGTTTGTTGCTATTCTTTCCTAATTTCCCATAGCTGGGAAATTAGCAAAGTTGGGATCTTATTTTTTCGTGACTCTGTGTTAGATGGCACTGAATGGAACCTCAGACAGCCTGCATTTTAGCTCACCATCATTCTTGTGGGACATCTGGAGAGCAAACGACAACACTGCCCTTTTAATTCTATTCCTTGAATCCAGACATTGTCCTACTGCCTCATAGCAACACTGATCAGCTGAAAACAGAGAGCATCTGGTTTTGCTGCAGGCAGCAAGCACATCACTTTCCATGAACACACATATTATGAACTCATGGTTAGGAAAACCTTGCATCGTGTTTCAATTTAACGGCTATTACTTCTTGTTCAAAGGTCTTGCTGTGTGTTCCATTTTCCCTCCAAATGTCAGAGGGGAATGGGAAATTGAAGTGCCATAAAACACTTGGAGCCTTCATTTATTGCAGATTAATTACACAATCAAAGGGAAATAAAAAGCAGGTCTTCAGTTATCAAACCCTGGGGAATGAGTGTGTAGCAGAATGAACCAAATAGACGCTAAGGGATTTAGATTTTTTCATGTGCAAAAGAATAAAGTTCATCAGGGCAGGACTCAAATGAGTGTAACTTACAGTGCCATGAATAATATAGTGAGGATAATGTAAAAACTTTGTTCACTAAACTCTGAACCTCTAGAATGAGGGCTTTTGTGAATCTCTCCAGATGATGCGCGGCTAGTTTGGGAGCTGAAAAATTAGGGGAACAGCCTAATTTCAATGCCTAGACATTTTTTTCTCTAAAAGATACTCCTCATTTTTAGATGATTAACCAATCCCTGCCTATAACCCTGTGTCTTCCCTTAATACTATTTATTTTTTGAAGACAGAGTCTTACTTTGTCACCCTTGGTAGAATGCCCTGATATCATAGCTCACAGCAACCTGAAACTCTTGGGCTCAAGGGATTCTCTTGCCTCAGCCTCGCAAGTAGCTGGGACTCCAGGCACCCACCACAATACCCGCTGTTGCTCTCTGGCTCAGCCTCCCAGAGTGCTAAGATTATAGGCATGCCTTAATACTATTTCAACTCTTTCTCTGTTTCTCTCTTCCCCCTCCCCAAAATAGCAAGGATAGTGTGTATGTAACAGGAAGTACCCCTGGCAGAGCTATTTCCTCATCTCATTCCCCTTTTCTGCTCCTGGATCATAACTAACACAACCTGGAGGCTCAGTTCTAAGTGAAGGGACCACATGCATTACAAGTGGAATGGCTTCTGCACCCCTGAGCTCTTCATACAATTATCAATGGCATCATGACTTCCTAATGAACTTGGAACTTCTTAACTTCTTGTTTATTTGGAAGGCACAGCATATGGTGCATGAGAAATTGGAATCAAAGGCTCATAGACAGGCTCCTGTTTCTTTGGCGGCATTAAGGAAGCATTTGGAGAGATTGTGGGGGGGTGTCTCTGATGTTGAGAAATGTGCCAGAAAGAGTGAGTTGAAAAATCCTCCAGGTCTGCCATCTTTTGCCTTTATGCCATGCCTGCTGTGAGATTCGGTGGACATCCTAGTGACTTATTTTTAGTTCACATTATCTCTTTTGGGGGGGGGTTTGTTTTTCTCTCTCATGCTCCTGACTCCATGGATGTGATAGCTGGGTGCTTGGCAAATGATTGCCTTTGGACTCATGAAAGGAAATTCTAACCAAAGAAGGGCCAAAAAGCAGTCTATCAAAGATGCTACATTAGCATCTTGGGATGATTTGTTGGCAGAGTAAATAGTATTTTTATTTCTGATAAGATGGATTGGCCGCTGTTCCAAGAAAGTGTGTGTGTGTATGTGTGTGTTGCACGTGTGTGTGTGTGAATTCAAACTTGTAAAGGGCTCATGACCAATATATTGTAAAGGAATAAAAAATTAAAGTTTATACTGTTTAATGTAATTATAGTAACAATGAATTGGGTGATGACAGCTTATGAATAAGTGAAGTGAATGCCAGCAATGTCATAAGGAATGAGAGGGAAGAATTAGGAATGCTCTGTTATAAGATGCTTGCCTTACACATGAAGTGGTAGAGTAGTATTTTAAAGTGGACTTAGATAAAGTAAAAATGTATATTGAAAACTCCATAGGCACCACGAAAATCTTTAAGAAGGAAGTAAAATTGATATTCTAAGACAGGAGATAAAATGGAATCATACAAAGTCCTTCATTAAAACCACAGAAGAGAGAAGAGGGCCTGGGGAAAGAAAGAATAAATGCCATAAATAGAAAATGGTTATAAATACAGGGGGCATTAAATCAGCTATATCAATAATCACTTAAGGATGAGTGGCTTAAGTATTATACTTTACAGAGACTGTCAGAGTGATAAAAGCAGCTGATGGGAGGACTCTACAAGATGAGCCTAAGCAAATTTTGGTGTCAGAAAATAAAGTATCGCTCTCAACAGTGAAAACCCAAATGCCCGCAATAATGTAATATGTCAAAGGGACACAGGAAACAACTGAAGAGCTCCCGGTGGCCACGACTGGAAGAATTGCAGCAACAAAATAAAGTAGTGTTGGATTGTATTTCAGAGTAGGAAATAAATATTTTCGAGTGCACAGGGATATAAATGAGTAAATAAATAAATAAAAGCGGCAGAACAGAGCACAACGCAGAATGCGGAATTGCAAATAGTTTATACTCTGCCCTCCAGGAGATGGAACAAAACCTCTCCTACTCCGTAAGTACAAGCTGTGACGGCAACTTCCTCTCGTGGAGTACAGTGTGTGTGTGTGGGGGGGGGGGTGGGGGGAGGAAGAAACTCTATCGTGGAGAAATCTGATGCGTCCTGCCTCAAAACTGGCAGTGGTAGGTTATGTTGCTAGTACATTCCTTGTTACGATGTGATAAAAGTGGCACTGTTCCTCAGAGATCTTCCTCCCAGTCTCATCAGGAGGAAACATCAGACAAATCCCCGTGGTGGAGCATTCTGCAAAATACTTTCACAATCCTCTTCTAAACTGTTATGCTCTCTGAGACAAGGGGAGTCTGAGAAACCATCACAACCAAAGAGGATCCTAAGACGTGACTTCTAAAGGTATTGATGATATCCTGGATGAGATTCCAGGACAGAAAAAGACATTTAGGGAAGAGCCAAAGAAAACTGATAAATATATGAATTTCAGCAAATTAAAGAAGTAACACACAATTATTTTAAAATGATAGAAAACACTGAAAATATGAAGAGAAATAAAATTGCCCCATAAAATGAGCATTTTGGTGTATTTCCTTCCGTTCTTTTATAGGTAGGAAGGTGTATGTATCTAAACACACACTGGGAGATGTATTGGATGTCAGGTACATTTATTGAAAAAATACATACATAAAAACACCCTTGGAATTATATTTTTCCAAAGTTGTATATGCTGCTTTTTCATTTCTTTATCATAATACTTTTTCCATACCATTAGGTATTCATAGAAGAGATGGCTTTAAGCTCTCCACAGGACTTGACGGAGCATGTCTTATTTAATTAGACTGCTTTCTTTGGCTTGCTAGTCTTGTGGGTGTTTCAGGCGGGCAGGTTCACTGTGCCATGCTGAGGGTCCTCCACACTTGGGCCCACCTCCTAAGGACCACGTAGATCACGCTACATGGAGCCTCACCTGGGAGCGCCTGTCTCTCCTGCTTCCTCGTGTGTTCTCTGGCGGACTCCGTCACTTCACTGAGCTCTTCTTTCCGTTTCTTAAAGTAGATCAGAAAGGCTCCCCAAGGGAGCCCAGTTTCAAAAGGCTCATGTCCAGCCACTTTAATTTAGCCAGAAGATCAAGGTTTACACATCTTCAGCATAGTGTATTTCTTTGGAAAGTCACTGAGAAGATGCTGAGATCTACCAGGCCCTGACATGGTGCCAACCACCACGCTAAGCATGCCCTCAATATCCATAAATATGGAAGATACCCCCAAACTATGCAAAGTATCATTACACCTCACCTAGGCTAACATCAGTCCTGTTATTAGTCTGTTCAGACTGCCATCACAAGATACCACTGCCTGGGTGGCTCAGACAACTAACACTTATTTTTATCACAGTTCCGGAGGCTGAGAGTCCAAGATCAAAGTGCCAGCAGGGTTGGTTTCTGGCGAGGCCTCTCTCCCTGACTTGCAGAAGGCTGCCTTCCTGCTGTGGGCTCACAGAGCCTTTTTTCTTCTTGCACACAGGAAAAGAGATCTCTCTGGTTCTGCTGCTTTTTCTTATAATGACACCAAGTCCTGTGGAATTAAGGCTGCACGCTTAGGATCTCCTTTATCCTTTAATTATCTCCTCAAAGGCTCTGTCTTCAAATACAGTCACACTGGAGTTTAGGGACATCACATATGAATTTGGGGCCGTAACCACTGCTCCTAAGTGCTGGAGTCAGGATCTAAATGCCATTTTATGTTCAATTGGAAAGCCACACCTCCGGGATGGCACAGCTCCTGATGAGAAGAAGACATGTCACAGGTCACCATCATGGGTTCTCATTAACATCCCCATTGTCTCTGTTCAAAACCGATGCCCTGCACTGCATCGACAGACGTTATTTTTTTCCAAGAGCTCTGTCTTTTCTTCCCCTTCCCTAAAATCTGCGATGTCACGCAAATGTCAGAAGGAACTAATGAATTGTGACAACACACTGAAAGGGGCTGCCTTATTATAGTGGGAGGTTATGGTCGGCTTCAGCTGTGCACATCTCCCCTAATGACACCACACCTTTGATCTCAGAAACTTCCGTACAGTCTGTTAAGATCTGTGACTTCAATATTATGAATGGCTGGGGTCGCTCTGGGGGTGTTCTGAAGGCTGAGGTTTATTTCTTCTTATCCTTATACAGTCTTTGGTCCAGCTAGGTCCCTGTCTGCTCTTCCCTTGGTTTTACATCACACTCCCCTTCCTGTCTCTTTTGGTATCAAGTGCAATTTGTAGTCTTGTCTGAAGCCACTAGCTCACTTCACAGATGGCGAATTGCAGTCGAGAGTAATGGGCCTATTCGGTTCAGCCCAGAGAGTATATTAGTGTCTGATAGCCCATAACTGCTGAACATTAGACATCGTTCACACTGCTCCAAGGTCATCTGTAGGGCCGCTTCTCCCTCCCTCCCTCACATTCATTCCTCCATTCCTCTCTCTACCGCCATCAGATCTAAATTACTGGAAAGTCATGAGGCCATTAGGAGTTAGTTTTGGGACCATGGAACAATGACTCTTTGTTACTGGTCTGGGTCAGTTTTGCTCCAGCTAACTGAGCAGACTGCCTGAGCACTTGAAAGAGAATTCAATGAAACGATAAAGACAAATTTTAACTGCTAAGACTACCTGGATTTTTACTTAGAGTATCAGCCCCAAGCTAAGAGGCATCATTTCTAGCAGCTGGGGGAGTGTGTTAGTTCCTATATGTGCGATGTGGTGCTGGCACTTCCGATGCTAACTTCTGGGATTAATCCTAATAATAATATGAAAATAATATTAGATTTCTCAACAGCAAAAAAAATTGCATTTACTACAGCAACAGCTATTCTTCAACTTGAATGTACAAATGAATTGCCCAGAGAACTTGTTAAAATGTAGACTCTAATGCAGGAGGCCCAGGGTGGGGCCTACAATTCTGCAACTTGAATAAGCTCCCAGGGCGGCCAAGGCTGCTGGTCTGAGGACCACAGTTACACTCGCATGATACTCGTATATATAATATTTATTTAGTACCTACCATGTGACAGATGCATTTTAAGCACTTTTCCTAAGCCAGCTCATTCAGTCCTCACAATGAGGTCTGTAAGGTAGGTACCATAATTATCTCTCTTTTCCTAATGAGAAAACAGAGGGAGATTATACTAAAGGAGGGGTTCTAAGTCTATAGATTTTGTCCTGTGAGTTTTTGGGGGGTTTGGAGGTTTTTGTAGACTCCATAACTTTGAGGGACTGCAAAATAATGTGTTTGTAGTTCACAGTTCCCAAAAGATTAGCCTCATCCTAGATGACTTCAAAGATCACATCTAATTTGGACATATAAATCTGGTGTAGGCCCTGTTTTCCCCCACGTAGGATTACAGTCTCCCACATGTTGTAAAACACATGCTTTTGATGGTTATATTGAGGACCTGTTGGAAAATGTTCTTGTTTATAGAAAATACACCACACCACAGAATATTCGGAGTGGACAGAGTAGATCAGTAATTTGCTCTCAAAAAACATCAGTAAAGGCTGGGAGCAGTCTTGACCAAAAGTCCTCCCATCTAAGTACTAAGTGAGAGCATGGGGCCTGGGGTTTGTCGTGCTTATTTGCCTTTAAGTGAGAGAACAACCTCTAAACGATCATGACTTGATACCACATGATCTGTAGGCAGCAGCCAAGATGGAAGGATCCAGGGGTCTCTAAGGTTTTGACACCAGCTGATGAAGTCAGAGAATTCTCATGTAGTTAGGACATGACTTTTTTAGGGGTTCCAGCTGGGGTTTAAGTGAGGCCTATATCTGCCTGCCTCTTCCTCTTTCTTCTCTCTCTCCTTTTATTTCCTTCCTCCCTTTTTCAACAACAGAGACCTCAAGTTGCTCCAGTTATAAGCTACCTGGAATTTGATAGGGACGTTTACCCAGTAGCAAGGTCTGCAAAGAGTTTGCCTCCTGCTACTACCTGTCATCTACACGGAGCCTATCGTGTAACCATGTCACTCACTCTCTTCATCTGCAAAAGAACAGACAGTTGGTTCATTATCTTTCTCATTATCTCTCTTTTTGCCTAATCACCTTTGATTAAGTTGAGTCTGGAAAAAGTTTATTTTATTTGTCTACGTAACTTTGCTAGTACACAGAGAATAGAAATAGGAAGCCAGCGTCCAATCACACAGTGATTGATAGATCTCTGTGCAAGGCCAGCTTCAGAAGGACCCTGTGTTTAGTTTAACACTCTGCAGTTGATGGGTTGTAGTTCTTAACAATTTTTGAACAAAGGGCTTTGTGTATGTTTTCAGTTTGCACTGGGCTTTGCAAATGATGTAGCTGGTCCTGCTTCGGTAACCCTCAATCATTTATGCACCTAAAATTCAGAGCCTTTTGCATATGGTTCCAAATCCTAGGGCCACTCCTCTCTCCTTGGAATTAAGATATTGATTTCCATTTGCCCTGTGAGAGATGGCAAGGAAAAGAATGCTGGAATTTGACTGGAGTCTCATGGTAAAACTTTTAACAAACAATCTGCAGGAAAAATATGGGCATAGATAACAGGTCCTAATATTTATGGAGCTTCTACTTTGTACCTGGAACTTTATAACTGTTATGTGTTATTTAATCATCTCAATAATTCTCCAGGGCAGGTGTTTTATAGATGAGGCTGGGAGAGGCTAAGTAACTTACCCAAGATCACACAACCAATAAATGACAGAGCTGGGGATTGATCTTAGATCAACCTAGCTTTAAATGGGGGGCAAACACATTATCTACTGAACATAGCTGGCTATTTAATAAGATTATTTAGGACTGGGCTCAAGAGAGGTGAAATAATTGGATGGAAAAGTGCTTTTAGAGAACTGGGAAAGGACATACTTTTAAATTCTCAGTTTTGAGATAGAGAGAGGGATAAAGAAGTTGGACCAGAAACTAAAAAGTTGGTGTCATAAGATGTTAAAGTGAAAATGTCACAGAAGTGCTGAGATACGATGGACACTTACATAGTACAGGATGCAGATGCACTTACAAAAAAGACTTAGGGAAAAAGTTTATTACAAAACTCTTGCCCCCTCTCCCACCCATATTAAAGACAGAAATAAGGTAGAAAGAGTGAAGATGGAGAGACATTTTGTAATGTGGGATTCTGGAAAAAGCTTTCAGTGTACTGAAAAGCCCATCATGCACTGCAGGTGAGGTGGGGCGGCCCCTTCCCTGTAACTCAAACTTAACCACAGGTTTCTGTGGTATGGGCCTAACAGCTATTCTCTTTGAATTGGAGGACACAGTGGCCTGCTTCTAAAAACCACTTGAGAAATCTAAGGGCAAGAGTCTGACTCCTACCGGCTCACGGTGGGGGAGCAGAGTGTGGCTGCAGCATGGGAAACATCCTATAGTCTCAGTATTTGGGGTATAAATGAGTGAGTGTTTCCCATGGGCCAGAGGCAGGGCAAAGAATAGGATTCCAATTCATGTTAGGGACACACAGACACCTGAATATCCTTCAGCCAACAGAAAGCGATGATATCACCAGATTCATAGGAACTAACAAAGGAGTAAGTGATCAGCTAAACTGAGATCTGTTTGTGAACATCAAGAAAGTTGCAGATAAGGATGTCAGCAAGATGGCAGAATAGTAGCTTTTCATCTACGACATCCTTGATATGCCACAGGAACAACAATTTGGCAGCCATCTAATTATGTAGGAGACTGAAAAATCCTAGTGGAGCTTGGGACTGAGGAGGGCCACCTCAAGAAAGAGCCCTGTGTGCTGACTGTGGTCCTGGCTGTAGACCAGAACAGCCACTTGGACCTCCTGTTGACTCGTCTCTCATTCCTTGGTCTGGGGGCAGTCTTGCGCACCCAGGGATCTGGCTGGAGATCCCATCCCAGTCCCAGTGGGAAGCCCACCGACCTCAGAACGAACCTTAGAGTCCAAATCTCCTGGCTGCTCTGCTGTGACCTAGGGACAATCCTGTTTACTCCAGGGCCTGGCAGGAGCCACACACATCAACACTAACCTGGGAGGAGAAACCAACAAAGATTTTCCTCCCATATTTACAGCATAACTCAAGGAAGGGGAGAGTCTTGAGCTTAATAGCAAGTTGGTAATTTTTCACTATTGAGTTGGATATTTAAATTTCTAGTGTCTAAGAAGGACGAGAAAAATCACAGGATCCACCTGAGTTTGTACTTACAAGAAATAGATAAGTGCTTTCCATTGAACACATTTAAAACGGAGAGAGCTACAAAATAAAGCCTTTTTGTGGCTAACTCCTATGATTCACACTTGTGCAGCATGCTAGCTGATGAGACAAGCTCTCTGCTCACAGCAGGTGCTGAGGACAGTGGAGAGCAGGGAGTATCCAACAGTGCCGGCAGGGGTAATGTTTGGGAGGTATTTGGTAAAGGAGATGTGTGGCAACCCAGGCAGCTAGCCAGTGAGGTAGTTAATTACTTTACTCATGGGTAGCTACGGTGATGGACTCCTCAGAACCTGTATTACTAGTAGTAGACTCTCTTGGTATCACATTCAGACACCCTTTGCCAGACTGGTGCACCCATCCCCTAGTTGTTGAAAAGGCTGGCAGTTAAAAGCTCACACCTGCATCCATTTCCTAAGGCCTTTTCTTAACTGGCATGAGTTTCTTTATTTAGAAGTGTCTGGGAGTTGATGCTCATCTCCTAAGTGTGATCCGCAAACAATGCTTGACAAATACAAGTGTTCAAAAGCCTGAACTTTAAGGTGAGACAATGGCGCAGAGCTCTGGATGTTCTAGATCTTTTCAAGGGATTAGTCTGTTTTCTAGATTTCAGCAAAATCATATCTTGGCTTAATTTCTTCCCCTGCTCTGTCCTACTTTCCTGTCTCTTTTACAATTTTATTTTGAGACCATTCTCTCAACAAATCACTTGCATGAAAGTCCCATCTCAGGTGCTGCTTCTGGGGCACCTGAGATAAAACCTAGAGTGACTAGAAGGCTGTCTTTAAAAACTGGGGTGCTGGAGTGGGATCATTTGCTGAAGAACCCCAGGTTGGTGGTAGGTGGGGTATGGGTGGTCCCTGGCAGGATGCTGAAGCAGCAAGATTGCTTAGGCTTTAACTATAGTGAATGGAGATGAGATACAGGTGGAACAGGATACAGTAGTTCATGTACTATTATCGGAATTTTATTGGAATAATAATTATAGGGATTGTGATATCAGGTAGTGGTTCAAAGCACAGTTGACACATTGAAGAGAGAAAATTACAAATTTGGATCTATTAATTATCAGTTTAAAGCAAAGTATGAAATTCAGAAGGCCTCCTAGGAAACTAATTTATGTATGTATGGATGTATGTATTTACTTAACATTACCAAGACTCTCACTGGGAAGCTTTTAAAAGAGATATTGTCTCCTGAAGCTGGAGGACAATCTGAGTTGATGGTTAGGATTATCTGGGTTTTGGAACCTACATGTTTCACAACTGTGAATACTCCTTATGCCAATTTATTAGTTGATGAGGAGGACTACTTATTTTGGGTGAGGCTCAGAGCAAGAAAAGTAGGTACAGGCTGCTGCTTTCCCACTCGAGCCATCTGGCTCAGCGGATCCCATATTACTAGAGGTATTTGTAGTGAGCAAAGATGCCGTGTGGTGTCTCTGGCAAGCCCCAATAGTAGAGTTACAGCACATATCCCTGAGGTTCTGGAGCAAGGCCATGCCATCTGCAAAAATGAACCATACACAATTCAAAAAGTAGCTCCTGGCAGGATACCGGGTCCTGGTATAGTGAGTTTATGCAACCACAGGGCATCAAGTGTGTGTGTAGCCAGCAGTGCTCATTATGAACTTGATGCTATCAGACCCACCTAGTAGTAGGTTTTAGTGGCCTTTCTGGATGGTTTGGCATAGAAGTAGGTCCAGTGAGGCATCCTATGTAAAGCAGCAATTGATTGCAAGGTGGTATTGGTACTTCTGAAATTGAGTCTGAGTAGGTTCAGATCACAAGTAAGCTACCTGGACAGGTGACCCCCTGACTCTCATGTCACTCACCTTTGCTGCCCTGATGACCTTCCCCCAATCCACATCTGTGGGCTCATGGGGAGAACCTTATGGTCAGCTGAAAGAGGAGGAAACGACAAACAAAAATAAAACCGCTCGGCTGTGCAGGAGTCAGCTCAGATACACTGGTGTAAACCAAAAACAGAGTGTGGTTGCACTAAAGCCCTTCCCATAAATGGCCTTCTAGAACAGGAGTAAGTAGCAATCCTCCCAGTGAGAAGAACTGAAAGAATTTTTGCTGATTTGCTTGGTCATCTACTTTGTATGGACAGAAAGTGTCCTGAGTTATACAGACCCAGGTGCGATGGCAAATTTCTTTACTGGTTCGACAGGAGCTTGAAAGGAGAAAGACTAGAACAGGGTCCTCAAACTTTTTAAACTGGCGGCCAGTTCACTGTCCCTCAAACTGCTAGAGGGCCAGACTGCAGGCCCCTGGACGAGTCGGCTGCTAAGCAGGACAGGCAGCGGTGGCAAAAACACCCGGAGGGCTGGATAAATGTCCTAGGTGGGCCACATGTGGCTGGCGGGCCATAGTTTGAGGATGCCTGGGCTAGAAGATCTCTGACAAGGGGGTCTTAAGGAGAATGAGGTGGGTGGACCGATGGAATAGATATGAAGTAGGGTAATCCTTGCATTGCATATCAGTGCTTACCACAGAACATCTGTTGCACAGAGTTTTTTTTCTGTCTTTTTTTTTGTAATCTAGTGTATAAGATAACTTGGCCAGTAGATGTTAGCTAGTCTCTGTTCTCAGGGAGCCTCTTTTGCATACTGGACTAATGAAAACAAAAGCTACAGTGGTAGAGATGAAGGCTATGCCAGGTAACAGTCTGGATTTCTTCTTACCATGGCTCATCTACCAAGCGCCATTGCTGAACTTCCCAGTAAAGAGAATAACAGTGGCCCTTCAATACTGGACTTTACCTGGAGGAGGTAGATTAGCCATGTATGTGGTGTACAGTTAATTACCATAGACCTTATTCCGTTTTTTCTGATTGTAGTACTCTTTCCATACTGCTTCCAACCTGGGCTTCTGTATAATTATTCTTGAACTGAGGGACCTACTTTATAGCTATGAAGGTACACAGTGAGCACATGACCCTGGATCCAGACATACTGGACCTGCTACATGACAAACCATCCAGAAACTACTACCCTGACAGAGCAGTGGAACAGCTGCTTACAGGTGCAGTTGTGGTACCAACTTGGAGAGAGCACACTGTAAAAATGAGGCACTTCAGTATGTAAGTATGCATACCTTCAGCTGGTAACCTCTGTATGAGCATGCCCATAATATGTAAAACATACAAGTTGAGAAATGGAAGTAGGTAAGTAAGTGTCCTGTTCACTATCACTCCCAGGGCCGACTTGGGGAATTTATGTTTTCCATGCTCATAAATTTGGACTCTGGAGTTACTGATTTTTTGTGGGGAGATTTTCCCCACAAGAGACTAAGAGTCTCACTAGAGTTTGTTTAGATTTAATGCAATCCTCATTAAAGTAACAACGTCATGCTTTAAAGAACTTGAAAAAACAGTTCTTCATTTCATATGGAACCAAAGAAAATCTGAATAGCCAATACAACTTTAAGAAATAAAAACAAATCTGGAGGCATCACATTATCAGACTTGAGATTAAACGTCAAGACTACAGTAATCAAAACAGTATGATATTGGCACAAAAATTAAGACATAGATCTATGGAACAGAATAGAGAACCTCGAGATGAAACCAGTCACATATTGCCATCTGATCTTCAATAAACCAAACAAAAACTTACAATGGGGAAAAGATTCCCTACTTGATAAATAATGCTGGGAGAACTGGCTAGCCTGTAGAAGATTGAAATTGGACCTACACCTCTCACTACTTACAAAAATTTACTCATGCTAAATAAAAGATTTAAACATTGGGAAAAACTCTTGAGGCTATTGGCCTGCAGTAAAATTTAAACTTTTGATACTATTGGCCTAGGAAAAGATTTAAACCTGGAAAAACTCTTGATGCTATTGGCCTGGGAAAAGATTTTATGAAGAAGATCTCTTTGACCATTGCAGCAACACCAAAAGTAAATAAATGGGACATGATCAAGCTAAAAGACTTCTGCACAGCTAAGGGCACAACAACTAAAGCAAACAGACAGCCTTCAGAATGGAAGAAGATATGCACATGTTACAAGTCTGACAAAGGCCTACTAACCAGAATCAACAGAGAACTCAAAATAATCAACAAGAAAAGAGCAGACAATCTTATTTATCATTGGGCAAGAGACATGATCAGAACATTCTCCCAAGAAGACAGACAAATGGCTAAAAAAACACATGAAAAAAAAAATGCCCATCATCCCTAATCATTAGAGAAATTCAAATCAGAACAACCTTGAGATATTTATTACCTAACCCCAGCAAGAACAGCCCACATCACAAAGTCCCAAAGCTATAGATGCTGGCCTGGGTATGGAGAGAAGGGAACCCTTATACACTTTTGGAGAGATTGCAAACTAAGAATCCTGGAAGAGCTAAAAATAGACCTTCCATTTGATCCCACAATCCCATTAATAAGTATCTACCCAGAAGAAAAAAAAGACAAAAACATTTTCCCATAAGGACATTTGCACTGGAATGTTTATAGGAGTTCAATTCACAATCACAAAGATGTGGAAACAACCCATTTGCCCATAAACCCATGAAAAGATAAATAAACTCTGGTATATGTATACCATAAATACTATTCAGCTATAAAGAAAGGTGAGAGACCACACATCTGTTGTTTTTACCTATAAGGATTTGGAGAACATCCTCCTAAGTATTACAAGAATGGAAAAGCAAACATCCAGTGTACTCGATATTAATATGAAACTAGTAGGTAAACAAGGAAATACCCACGCAAGAGAAAAACACATTGCAATTAAGAATTGGGGAGAAGGAGTGGGGTAAGCTCTCACCTCTTGTGTACAGTGTAGGGGTATATGGCACACTTCCTAGGTGGAGGGTTCAACTACAACTTAGACTGTACCTAAGAAGCACAAACAAACAAGGTAACCTGATTGTACATACCCTTATATTAATCTGAAAATAAAAGTCTCACTAGACTTAACATTGTGGCTATTGGCTGGTCACTTTGGGCTTCTCATGCTAACAGATCAGCAGGAACAGGAAAGAGTTGCCAGACTGGGAGGGGTACTTGGCCCTGATCACATGATGATGTAAGGCTGTTGGGGATGAATATATTTGGCATATGCCTGGCCTGACAGGGACCATTTTTTAACTGTAAATTGCCATATTTTGCAACCATGCTCTGCTGGGCATAACAAGTATACAGATTCCTCAAGGATGAAGGTCCAGGACACCTCTTCAGACAAGCCAGTAGCAGAGGTGACAGGGATCTTTGTGTGGTAGAAGTTGGTAAGTATTGTTTAGTTCTGACCTCAGGACAAACTGCATTAGTTAGGGCTGGAGTTCATTCCACTGATCCCCTGCTTATAAATCTCCCCAGCCAGAATACTGGACAATACCTTCTGAATGTAGTAAACTTAATGAAAGATAAAATTGGCTTTGACCAGTGCAAAAGGTGCAGTATAGTTAATGCCTTTCGTGCCCTACCCAGTTCTCCTTTGTGAGACAATATGGCCATTGCCTACTTGTGGGGATTATTGGCTGTTAATGGCTCACACAGGCTTCATTC
Source organism: Otolemur garnettii (assembly GCF_000181295.1). Lineage (NCBI taxonomy): Eukaryota > Metazoa > Chordata > Mammalia > Primates > Galagidae > Otolemur > Otolemur garnettii. The sequence goes on along the minus strand of NW_003852396.1, from coordinate 68,143,121 downwards.
TTTTGAAATCCACTCTCAGCTGACAGGAATCACTTTGCATGCAGATACCTAGAAAGTTGTATCCAGGGCTTGGACTATGGTGAACAGCAAGACACCTCGGGAAGAAAATTTAAGGAGGCACTGATTCTTAAGCCCGTATATTTACAGAGTCAGCTCCTGAGAAGGCGTTCCTCCTTGAATTTTGCATTCTATGTCTGACCCTTGATTGCGTCACCCTAGTCCCTGCCTCGGTTGTGCTTCTCCTCCAGAGGTGACTGAGTATCCAGGGACTTAATACAGTGGCACAATACCCTGCCTCCCCTCCCTCAAAGAGGGCCAACTCTGGGGCACAATTTATGCCTCAGATATGTAGTATCTCTGTAGGATCACACTAAGGCCATATTTTACCTGAAACCATATTTTTCGTTTACTTCTGCTCTGTTCTTGTTTACCTCATTTACGGACAGGTTTTTCCCGAGATGACCCGTTCAATAAACCACTTGGCATAGAATACATACCCCAGACTCTGCAGCTTACAAAATGACATAACTCTTTGCATCTAAGGGCACTAATGGGTTTCTGGGACAAGATTAAACTTTATAGTGCCCTTGAAGTATAGCATTCCATAGGAAGCTGTTGGCCTTGGGGAGACTTCTGTATCTCTGAGTGTCAATTTTCTGTCTGAAAAACAGGGTTGGCAATATCGTCTTCGAAATGATTTAATGACACAGACACACATGCAAGTTTTAGCACTGGGTTTGGCATTTTAAGTGTTCAATAAATGATAAATGCTTTTATTAGGTAGAAATATAATTAATCTGTGCTTGGCACTTTTCCTTCTCCACATTTATTTATTCCCTTGGATCATTATGTTCAATTGGGGGAATAAGATACTAGTTTTATTACTGTTTATAATTAATTTGGAGACTATAGCTTAGAAATATATCCACAATAAAGTTTTGTATGACTTTGTCTTGATTTAAACTTAATCACAGTTAATAGACAATATTGGAAAACTGGAGACAACTTTCTCTCTGAGGAATAGAATGTAGGCCTACTTAGGAGACGACTCTTCTGTCTCTTGTGTTATATTCTCTCTCTGTCATAAGTGATAAGATTTTCTGCTTTTTTTCTTGGTGCTAATAATGTGTTCTAATATGGATGCTAGAACATTAGAGACATACGTATCTCTTATTTGAAATATATGTTTAGCTTAGAACCTGTTAGTGGGTGTATACCAAATAAAAACTTTTAAGTACTAAAGGTAACAGTATAAAATGAATTCCTCTTGCTAATCCTCATTCCTCTCTCTGTTTTTTAATATAAAAGCTATTCTCATTGGAGTTAGGTGATATCTCATTGTGGTTTTGATTTGCATTTCCCTGATGATAAGAGATGTTGAGCATTTTTTCATGTGCTTTTGGCCACTAGACTTATCTTCCTTTGAAAAGTTTCTATTCATGTCTTTTAATGGTTTTTAAAAATTTTTTTATTGAAACAAATGACAAATCTTATTACAGGAGTTAAGTTTTATGTCCAAGCACAAGGATAATAAAATATATTTTCCACGCAAAGTGTTATATACATTAAATAACATATAGTGGTAACACTGTAGTGTAGGTTTCCTGGGTAAATGATTCTGTGATTGGTGGGACCACACCTACAGTGAATCTTACAAGGGTACATGTGAAATTTACTAGGTGTAGAGTATAAATGGCTTAACACAATAACTAAGAAAATGCCGTGAAGGCTATGTTGACTATGCTTTCTAATGAAAGCATTTCAAACTGTATATAAAGCTAGCACATTGTACTCCATGATTGCATTAATGCACACAGCTAAGATTTAATTTAAAAAAAAAGGAAAAAAAAAGGACTCTGTGATAGAAATATACAAGCAGGAAGTGTATTTATTGGGCCATGCTGTCTAGATGAGGACCAGTGGGAGTGGAAGAATGAAGCAGGATAGACAGAGCAAGAAGTTTAAAAAATTTTTTTTCTTGCTGATTTGCTTGAGTTCTTTGTAGATTCAGGTTATCAGCTCTTTATTTGATGTGTAGCACGCAAATATTTTCTCCCATTCTCTAGTTTGTCTACTTATTCTGTTGATGGTGTCCTTAGTTGTGCATAACCTTTTAAATTTGATCAGTTCCCATTTATTTATTTTAGTGGTTGCTGTGATTGCTTTGGAGTTCTTCCTCATAAATTCTTTCACTAGGCTGATATCAATAAGAGTTTTTCTAACATTTTTTTTCTGGAATTCTTATAGTTTCATGCCTTAGACTTACGTCATTTATCCAACATGGATTAATTTTTGCGAGGGGTGAGAATTTTGGATCCTGTTTCAGTCCTTTTCATGTGGCTATTCAGTTTTCCCAGCACCATTTATTGAATAGGGATTCTTTCCCCAGTGTATGTTTTCATCTGCTTTGTCCACAATCAGATGGGAATATGAGGATGGTTTCATTTGGGTTCTCTGTTCTGCTCCACAGGTCTACGTCTTTGTCTTTGTGTGAGTACCATGCTGTGTTGGTTTCTACAGCCTTGTACTATATAGCTTGTAGTCTGACAAAGTTATGCCTCTCACTTTGTTCTTACAAGGGTGCACTGGCAATTTGGTGTCTTTTCTGGTTCCATTTGAAGGGTAGAACCATTTTTTCTAGATCTGAAAAAATGTCATTTGTATTTTAATGGAGATTTCAATAAATCCCTAAATCACTTTGGGTAGTATAGCCATTTTAACAATGTTGATTCTGCTGATCTATGAGCATGACATATTTTCTCATCTGTTTACATCCTGCGTGATTTCATTTCTCAGTGTTTCATAGTTCTCCCTATAGAGGTCTTTCACCTCCTTGGTTAAGTATAATAGAACCTCTGTAAGTTGCCCACCCAAGGGCCTAAACAAACTGATCAACATACAAAGGTGGTTACCAAAAGAACTAGGCCTACTGTACCGATATGTACATGTGGTGCATGTCTGGGCTATGTTAATTAGGTCTAGTTAAGGAGGTGGTCTATGTAAGGAGATGGTGAACTATGGAGATTCTACTATATATTCCCAAGTATTTTGTTTTCTCTGTTGCTACTGAGAAACATAGTGTCTGATTTGATTATTATCTTGGCTGTTGTTGGCATATAAGAAAGCTACTGATATGTGTGCATTGACTTTGTAACCTGATTGCAGAATTTGTTTATCAATTCCAGGAGTCTCTTGGTTGAATCTTTGGTGTTGTCTGTATATAAGATCATGTTGTTAGCATAAAACTAAATTCAGCTGTACATTAAAAAAATAAAAATTCATCACAGCTAAGTGGGCACATTTAGCATAGTGGCTCACATCTATAATCCTAGCACTCTGGGAGGCTGAGGCAGTTGGATCACTTGAACTCAGGAGTTTGAGACCAGCCTGAGCAAGAGCAAGACCTTCCCTCTACTAAAAATAGAAAAACAAGCTGGGTATCATGGTGGGTGCCTCTAGTCCCAGCTACTTAGGAGGCTGAGGCAAGAGGATTTCTTGATCCCAAGAGTTTGAGGTTTCTGTGAGCTATGATGATGCCTCATCACATTCTACCCAGCACTCTACCCAGAACAACAGAGACTCTACTCAAAAAAACAAACAAACAAAATATTCTACCATTTTTAACATTTATTCCATGTCTTAGAATTCTTTGTCTCTATGTTTTCTTCTATGAAACTTATAGATTATTTTACTATTAAAATTTTCTATATTGTATTATTAATTATAAATTTGTACTCATTTTATGTTTTCCTTAAAGATATTAAAATGTGAATTCTTTACTGATTTAGAATTTAACAAGAGTTAATACTTTTATTATTTCCCAGCCAACAGCTAAATCTAATAAATCTTTAATTGCATTTACCTTTTTCTGCTTTATGTGGATTGTCATTCTGCACTTTAATTCTATACATACTTTAGATCCCACATGACAGTATTATTATTGTTGTATATTGTAATGTCACATGTATTTATCTGCATATTTATTCTTTACATTTCTTCTGAGTACTTCTTATATTCCCTTGCTTCCACATGACATCATTTTCTTTCTGTCTTAAAAAAAAACAAAACAGAAAACTAGGTAGTATTTCTGTTAAGGAGAAAATGCTAGTAAATAATTCTGTCAGTCTTTATTTTATTTCTTTTGAATGTTTTCATTTTGTTCTTGCTTTTTTTTTTGAGACAGAGTCTCAAGCTGTCACCCTGGGTAGACCGTGGTGTCATAACTCACATCAACCTCCAACTGTTGGGCTTAAGTGAGTCTCTTGCCTCAGACTTCCAAGTAGCTGGGACTACAGGCGCCTGCCACAGTGCCTGGCTATTTTTTGGTTGTAGTTGTCATTGTTGTTTGGTAGGCCTGGGCTGGATTTGAACCTGCCAGCTCTGGTGTATGTGGCTGGCGCCCTAGCCACTTGAGCTATAGGCACTTCTTGCTATGAAGGAAATTTTCAATGGGTATAGAATTCTAGGTTGACACTTATGTTCCTTCAATACTTTAATAATGTCATTCCATTGTCTTATTGATTGCATTATTTCTAAGTGATCTGTAATCATCATTGTTGCTTCTATGTAAGTAGTGTGTATTTAGCTCTAATTTCTTTTAAGATTTTCTTTTTGTTTTTATTTCATTTTTATTGTTATTTCAGAATATCATGGAAATACATGTGTTTTAGTTACAATTAAGTAGTGCTCAACCTTCCTAATGCTGTAATGTATTTTCATTGTTAAAAAGGGGTTGCAACTCACAGATTGAGAACTGCTGAGTTACATGAATTGCTTTAGTTTTCAGCAATTATGATGTGTCTGCCTGTAGTTTTATTTATATTTATTCTGTTTAATTTTACTAGTGGTTCTTTAATTTGTGATACGATATCTTTCATAGATTTTATACAATTCTTGGCTATTGTCTTTCTAAATATTATTTCATGCCTTTTTTTAAAACCCAATCCTTATCAAATTCCAACTACATCTATGTTAAAGTTTTTTTTCCCCTATATCCCATATATCTCTTTTCTTCCTTTCTGAGCTTTCTTTTCCTCTTTAATCTTGACATTTTCTGTAGATTTTAAAAACATTTAATTAAGCCCCACCAGTCGTACTAAGCTATTTCAAACTGTTAATTTTTAAAATAAAGTATTTTTTAGTTCTGTAAACTTCAGCTGAAATTTTGAAAAAAAATATTTTCACTCCTCTGGTTAACTTCTTCATTCTTTTCTCAAATATTTTAATAGGAATAATTTTATAGTTAGTTTAGGTTTAGCGCAAATACTTGCACCACCTGAGAGTTTGTTTCCAGTGTGCATTATTTATTCCCTTTGATCCTGTTTGTTGGTGTAAATTAATAGATGCCAGGAAACAGCATGAGAAAATCTTAAAATAATTATTCTGAAGGAAGAAAGCCAGACTAAAAGGAACACCAACTATTTTGTTCTATCTATATAACATTTTAGAAAATGCAAAGGGACAGAAAGCAAACCATTGGTTGCCTGTGAATGAGGCAGAAAGTCTGTAAATGGGATGAAATAACAAAATCTAATAAGTAATATGATATGAGAAGGCAAGTTAAGATAGGGTCAGGGAGGAACTATTTTGGGAAGTTATATTTAATCTGAAACCTAAAGTAAAAGAATGTCTCAATCATGCAAACAGGGAAAAAGTACAGAAAACACATTTCCAGACTATGGGAGAAGTATGTGTTGTGAGCTGGCATGATAGATTAGAGTAAGTAGGTTAGACTAATCCTAGACCAACATAGGTGAGGAGATAATTTTAAGAAACAAAGTAAGAGATGTAGTCAGAAAGCACATCACAGAAGTTGGAATTGGGAGTAAGGTAATAGAAGTCTACCAAAGAGTTTTAAGTATTTGGAAGTGAATGGCATATTTAATTTTATTTCTTAGAAATTAAGAAATAGGTTTGTAGATATAGTTTTGAGTGGGGGTAAAATGAAAAGCATGGAGGCCAGTTAAACTGCTTACTGTAGTACACATGAGCTATATTACTGGCTTGAGTCAGGCCAGTGGTACAAATGTCTAGAGGAATTTTGGCTGATTAGGATGTGAGAAGCGAAGGAACGAAAACAGGAGTGATTTTGCATTTTCTTCCTTGGGTAATTATATTGGTGGTTGTGCCATTTCTTAAGATGACACATAGATAGGAGAACACAGCATGTTGAAAATATGTTCAGACATTCAGTGTGTCAGGTGTGTGTGTTATATCTAAGTGAATATTTCCATCACATAGCTGTATGTGTATTATCAATTTGGATTTAAGGAGAGCGATCCGGGAGGTATGTAGAAAGCCATGGGAGTCAAGGGGGAGAATATTGAGAAGAACGGGCCGATCATCCTTGATGGACCTGTGGGAACACCAGCAGCCAAGCAAAGAAATAACAAGGTGCCAGAGACACCAAAAATAAGGAGCACGTTAACAAGGACATTTGTCACTGGGGTAGCTGATATAGCTTGCTAAGTATTCTATCCCATTATGTGATATTCCTTTTGCCACCTGGGTATGTCTCCATTTCATTCCTTGTAAACTCTCATTACTCCTTAAAATCAGTTCAAGAGCCGTCTCTTTGGGGAAATTCCTAGAGTTCCACAGGTGGACTTTGGACAATGCTTCCTTACATTTCCACTTTGTTTTGATTTTGCTCACAACCTTGCCCTTCATTATTTATCTACAAGTTTACCTCCTAGCTAGACTGGGACTTTTGGTTTTATACTCCTGGCATCACTACATTTCAACGTCAGCCGAATCTCTGGTGCCTACAGTAGTAATTTTATGGAAGATACTACAAAATTATTTGTTGAATAAAAAAAAAATGAAGTCCTTGAAAAAAATGAGGGAGTCTGAATAATAAATGATGAAAAAGGGCAAAGCATATTTCAAAGATATGTTTCAAAGCATAATTATCTTAAGGATTATGTCACAAACTAGCTTAGGCAAATAAATGACTACATTTTTTTTCCCCTTAGGGAATCAACTACTTCATTAGTAAAATCAAGATGTTGTTTAATGGAGACTGTGGCCAGTCTTAGTTCAGTAATTATTTTATTTCTGACATTAAATAAATATTTTGAGTGTTTCTCTTTATTCCTGTCTTGCTTGGTGCTTCCTTTGGTTTTTAAGTGGACATTATCTGAGTCTAGAAAGTATTAGATCCAGTCTCTTGTGTGTCTTTCTTTTATTTTCCATGAGAATTTCTGAGCTTAGCATGGTTAAGACTCACAGACCTAGCAACGTCCTAAATACATGTCAGCAGGTGTTGAAAGGCTGTGGATGAGAAAGTGCCACCACTTCCTGGGTAATTGGAACAAGGCAGAGGACGCTGTGCTCAGTGATTTGACAAAGGGTTAACCTGTCTCCTCGACTGTAAAGCAATAATGGGCTCATTTGTTACTCATGGCACTGCTTGTCACCACATGGTAAGGGTAACACAGTGTCTAGCACACTTTTCCAGAATTCCTGACCAAATAGCTGAAAATGGAGATGAAAAGACAGGACCTAGAAATTGATCTATTCATAGGACACACTTCAAAGCTCCTGGGTGTGCTTTGCGATAGCCAGGAATGTGAGTGCCAACCCAGGTGCTTATTGGCTCATTAAACTTTAGACAAACAGAAGAGATTAAATGGCAGGACCAAAAGTCATGCTTCTCATTTCATATCTCTTTTTTGTATGACTTTGATGTAACTAGTGATCAGGAAAACCCAGGACATATTTGCTTGTAGAGTATGGGAGCCAAACTTAGCGTGCACTAGTGTGCTTAGTATCGTATCTGGCACTACAAAAATAGAATGGGTAATTGGTACAGAAATGTTGATTGATTAAATCTAAGAGTACTTTTTATACATTGATAAAAAGATAAATGTTTTGTAGACTGTATATTCACTTTTGCATTCTAATAACTTAACCATTTTTTTAGCATGCTAAGGATATGATTTAAAACATATTTAAAATTTATACATAAGATGTTCATTTTAGAATTAGAAGAATAAACAATTTGAAATAAATTAAATATTTTTATATGGGATGAACTAAAAGACTTCTGGCATGACACCCCAAAGCAATATCATAAACCTATTTTAAAAAATAGTAATAAACAGTATGTAGCAAAGTTACTGCATATACATGGTAATCGTATGTGTATGAATAAAAGCCCATAAATGCGATGGTGTGAGGATAGTTTTTCCCCATTATACAGATGAAGAAACTGAGTCTCCTGGTGCCTAAGAAACACATGTAGGTTACATAGCTGCCAGGGGTCAAGGTGATAAATTAAATCCAAGTAATTGAATACTGGAACCTGTATTTTTAATCCCAGCATTATATGGCCTATAAAATCTCAGTCATAGCAATCTTGGGCTCCACTACCTTGCTTCCTTGAAAAACCAACTTCTTTCAATCACTTTGTTTTTTTCTTCTGGGTACTTACCTTTTTATTCTAAATAATACTTTTTATTTTTCGATTCTTAATAGCATATATTATGCTTCAGCCCTGGAGGATGATGTCACCATCACCCGCCCATCTTTAGTGTTTTTGTCCTAATATCACAGGTGGCAAAACTAACTGTTTATGGTTCTTATAACAACTACATCAATGTGGCTCACTGACTGCATTTCCTTTTAGATCATGGCTAGTTATGTTAGCTGTAGTTAATTAGTCCCTTATTTAATCTTTCTTTGAAATTTCTGTCTCTGTCACAAATTATTCTTTTCCAAGCTTAATTTCTCCCCCAAATTTTATAGTTACTTTAAATAGGAATTAAAGAAAGGAAGAATATGTTATTTATTTATTTATTTATTTTCCCCAAACCCTCCCTCCCAGAGTCCTCTGACTTTCTGCTTTACTGTGGACTCGTCCATACGTCTGCTATCCAGCTCTTTTCCTGGGACTTCCTGTCTCTTCCAACCTTAATTGGAACCCCTGTTTTCAGGATTCTTGTTCATGATCTGCTACCTCATCTTGGTGGAACAAATGTCTGAGGATCTTCTTGGGCAAAAGTGCATGAATCATAAATTTTGTGAGTCATGGGTATCATTGGGGGATTTTTTAAATCTGTATTTTAACAGATTATGTACATTTCTTTCAAACCTTGCATTAAGCCACATTATGTTCGTAACTTGAAATTGACTGGAGTATATTTGTACCTGGGAAGTCAGCAAACTCTACGAATTGGTGCTCTTTATGTGTTTTTCCAGGAGAGCCGTTGTTAACTGTTTACCAGCATGCCACTCCTGCTCCCTGTTACTCCTGAGCATTTCAGGGGAGTTGACAGCGTAAACTGTTGAACAGACCTGTCTCTATTCAACATCCTTCTCTGCCCATGCTGGGTAACTGCCTTTCTCCGATCTGTGTGCTCTTCTACCATCTTCCCATCTTCTTAAAATTGGTCATTTCTTATTCATAATTTTTTATTGCTCAGCTCTCACTTCAGATAGGTTGGAGGAGAGGAAAGCAGTACACACATTTTTAAAAATTTCTCCACATATATCCAGCTATTCCCTAATTCCTATTTACACTGAAGAAAGCTCCCTAGGTTCATAATTGAAGACAGATAGCCCAGGTGACAGATGATGGTGGCTTGCAGCAGAGAGGTGGCAATAGATGTGGAGAAAAGTAGATTGACGTGTGAGCTCTCCAGAACAGGAAAGAAGGAGCTGTCAGGATTGCCTCACAGTGCCTGAATGGGTGGGTTAACAGGGTGTCATTTGTCATTTAATGTTGTGGTCCCCAACCTACCGCTCCCTGTGGAAAAATTGCCTTCCATTGTCTTCAACTGTCTTCCAACAAAACCAGGGCAAAGCATCACCACCTGAGCTGTGCCTCCTGTCCCATTCCCCCACTCCACCCTGCAAAAAAAATGTCTTCCAGAAACCCAGTCTCAGATGCCAAAATGGTTTCTGTCTATGGCAGGGCTGCACAGAGGGAGGTAAGCTGTGGGCAAGGGAATAAATCTTCATCTGTATTTACAGTCACTCCCCATTTCTGGCAACTCCTATCACCACCTAAGTTCTACCGCCTGCCGCCCCCCCCCAACCTTCCACCCCCCTCCCCCATCCTTTTGTCTATGGAAAAATTGTCTTCCATGAAACTAGTTCCTGGCACCAAACAGTTTGGGGACTGCTGATTTAATGAGAAGTTGAAATCTGAAGGTGGAGTGAAGCTGATGAGGAAAATCAAGAGTTTGTATTTGGATATGTTAAATTTAAGATGCCTTTGGGTTACACAAACACAGATGTCACGTTAGTAGCTGGCTGTATGAGAATGGGAAGCATTAGAGAGATGTGTTGAACTTCTAGAAGTCTAACCACGATTTAGTTTTCTTCTAGACAAGCTGTTGTCTTTGTGTAGGTGGGCACATATGTATCCTCAAGACCATACGTTGGAAAGGAGCTGCTGATACATATGTAATTCATCATGGCACTGGGGATGCTTGGTAAGATTCCACAAAAATGTCCTTTACTCCATCTGGTCATTGGACACCCTGATGGAATCTGGTGTTGAAGTTGGCTGCTAGTGAAATGGAAAGTCTTTTTATCATGGCATTGTTAGGGCTCATGCCTCTCCCCAACTCTCGCTCTGGCTGGCACAACAGATAAGTTGACTTCTTGGCAGCATGTTCCATTCCGCCCATGGCTAGAGATGTCACACTGGAAGTTCTACTGTAGGAATAATTCATGACTCAGCTACCTTCTGTTTCCTTTGCTGGAAGTATACAGGAACTCCTAGATGCTATCGTGCATGTGAGTGCTGAGAGAGATTCTAGTGGCATTATGTTCGATTACTTCTTTTAGAACTCTTCTTCAGCTATTTTTTATCCTGTCTGCCTTATTGGACAGAGTGGTTTTTCTTCAAACAAAACTGAAATTGTCCTAGTCTGTGGGCAGATAAGTATGCAATGAGCTCTTTACTTCTGCTTTTTGCTCCAATTTTGTGATTACTTTAAGCAGCATTATCCACCCGTGATTTTGCGCCAGAATGGAGAGACTGTATTTCCCTGCTTCCCCTGCTGCCTGTTCCTTTCCTGTCCAGACCCTGGTAAGCCTGGCTTTGTCTTTCACCTTCTATCAGCCGAAGAAACTTGCTCACATCGTACCCTCCATACTGCTGAACCATGATTTCTGGTAAGACTTTGCTTCCACACCACCAGCTTTACTTTATGTAAAGACAGTTTCTAGAATTTGAAAATTTAATTTTGTGAACAACTCTGCCCTTCAACACTAGTGGGCACGTGAATATTTTCTAGTTGGTAGGAGCCGAAGCAAAGATCTGTGAATTTCCCTCCTCCATAGTGACATCGCTTGTGTCTTTGCCAATGCTGAAGTCTTGTCATTAGGAGCCGCGGGGCCCTCTGTTAGTGGCCTTTCTGACTCGGCGGGCAGAGGAAATGCGTTGCTTTGGAGATCTTCAGGGCCCCATTCGATATTCTGTTCCTCTGTTCTCACCCCTGTATCCTCTTTAAATTTACCTCTTCTTCCGGAATGTGTGAAAAAAGTCAGAAAAAATTTTAATCTAGTGATTTTAAATTGCTTATTATCAGAGTATTTGCCTGTTACAAAAAATGTAACATGGAACCCAAAACTGAAAACAAATGAGAGAAAACCTGCTGGTGTTCAATAGTGGATGGGATCCCAAGCCCTGACCAATGGACTCACCTCGCACCTCCAGTTGTCCCAATGACGCTTACAGCTTTACAGTGCATACTCTGTGGGTTCCTCTATCAGCCGTTTATGGCTTTGTCATAAAGATGACATTTTTGTTCCTAAGTCATTTAAAAAATGTAAGGGGTGGGCAGGGTAAAAAAAATTAATAGCTTCTTAGGTCTTGAGACTATCTGTGAACTAACCTCTTGGTTGCACACATGATGAGAAAACTGAGGCCCAAAGAAATGATGTAATTTGCCTTTGGTCATTTAGACAGTGTCAGAGTGGAACTGGAACTCCAGTGTCCTATTCTTTAAATGGATGGATTTTTCCATTGCAGTGACCTATTCTGAAGCTCAGGGAAATCTTGCAGAAGACCTATTCTTTGTGATCACATAAAGGAAGCTATGTTTAGATTCTAGAAGAGGCATATTTGTGCCAGCTTGTCTGTTCGCTAGCCCTGACACATTATTCACTTAATTTGCTCAGTCTACAACTCCATTAGCTTTATCCTGTGGTGGGGCTGGCCCATTTATCCCTGCTTAAAATTTAATCAGACATTTCACTGCTCATCAACACTTTAACGGGACCATTTAGAGCCCTGAAACTCCACACATCTCCGCTTAATTACTGCTAGCCAACAGATGTCACTTTCATTGTCCTCTCTTCCCTCTATCCTTCAATTGCACAGACTTGGAGGAGAAATTTTTTTTGTTTAAATAAACCTTAAAGCAGAAGCACAATCAGAGATTGATAGACATCAGCCTCATGTTTCTGCCTGATTGGAATCTATTCATTTGGAGAAGCAAAAGCCTGTATTTGGTATCTCATCAGGACTCGAAGCCCGCACTCTTTTTTTTTTTTTTTTTTTTTTTTTATACAAAGTGAAAGGAACATGGGAAGAAAGATGGATGCAGAATGGATGACTGGGCTTCCCCATCTGCCATGCTTCTCATGCCTTTCTTAGACAACTTTCTGCTCATGCTTGTTCCTTATTCAACTGTGAAATTGGAATTGCAAGAGGGATGTTGCGTTTCCACGGCCAAGATTTCTCTCATGATGGAGCACAGGAGAGACTGCTTTTGGAGATGGAAAAAGAGCCATGGCAGGTGACAAGCAACATTGGCATGTATCAAGAGGCTCCATTTATTTGGTATTATCGAATCCTGATTTCCTCAATCACCTACCCCCTACCCCACGCACATTAATGCTATTTTCAAGGGCACTGTAAATATTATTGCAACTAGTCTCTGAGCACAAAAAAATTCCTTTAAAATTAGACGTTAATAGCTCATGGTCTTTTCCTTGAAGCAGGAACAGAAAGAACAAGGTCATCTTTGATGCTTTGAAAGGATGGACATATTTCAGAGAACTAATTGGGATTTTTGGATTGAACAAGACAGGATTTATACAAGCTGCTTCTAATCTACTGCCTTAGTTATCAAGTGCCACAATGCTGCCTAACAAACAATCATAAAATTTCAGCAACATAGAGCAATAAACGTACTCACAAGCTTCAGCTGCGCTGACTTGGCGCAGGTAACCTCAGCTGGGCTTGACTGGGTGTTTTTTGCTGTTTTTGGCCAGGCTCGTGTATGTCTGCAGGTCACTGCATGATGGACATGGCTAGAATGACTGAGGCGACTTGGCTTTGTTCCACATCTCATTTTTTTTAGCAGGCTAGCTCAGACACATTTTTATAGAAACGGCAGAGGGCAAAGAGAACAGTGGAAATGCACACGCACTTTCTTCAAGCTGTTTTTGAATTGTATCTATTTAAACGTGCAAGTCATGTCTGGCCGAAGTCAGTCCCTAAGCCAGATTGAGAGTCAGAGTGATAGCGTGATGTAAGATGATATAGGAAGGCTTGTAGATAGAGGAAATGTGGAAAGAATACAAGAAACCTACTCCAATGAACGGCGGGAGACTGAATGCTTTCCACTTAATATCAAGAACAAGACAGAGTGCTCACTGGTACTGCTTTATTGAACATTGTCCTGGAGAACTTTGCCAGTGCAATATGATAAAAAGCAGGAGAAAAAGGCATATATAGTGGAAAGGAAGAAGTGCATCTCTCTTTCTTTACAGGTGACAGGGAAAATGTATATAAACCCTAAGAAGTATACTTCCCTCTGTGCAGATGTGTGCACAAATTGATTAGTTCCAGTTTAGTAGTGACTACATGTGGTGTTTTGTTTTTCCATTCTTGAGATAATTTACTTAGGATAATGGTCTCCACTTATGTTGCAAAAGGTATTAATTCATCTTTTTCATCTTTTTTTAATGACTGAATAGTGTTGCATGATGTACATATACCACATTTTATTTAAATACCCTCAACTGGCAAATGATAAATTTTGGCATTGCCATATTATAGAATTTTTCTCAGTAAGGAAATAGGTGAGACCATTGATTTTCACACCGTGGCATCGATTAATCTCCAAAACATTATTCTAAGTGAAAGAGGACGGACATAAATGCTGAATGTTGTATGATGATTTCGGTTATCAGAAATTGTAGAAAAGGCAAAACCACAGTGACAATAGATTATTGGTTTCCTAGTTATGGAAGGTGAGAATTATCTACAAAGAGGATTAAGGGACATTTTTAGGGTGATGGAAGTATTCCCCAAATTTGATTATGGTGGTGATTGCACAAAGGCATACATTTTCAGTTTTTCAATGCTCACCCAATTATATACTTATAGCTGGTCAAATGTATGACTTCAAATTATACTTTAATAAAGCTGAATAATATTTTTTAATTGTAAAATTATTGTCTGCCATAGACGTAGAAGACCCACTGTCTATCACGTACCTTCTTATAGATGTCCGTATACCAGGAAATTTTGCTGCTGTGATATCTTAGGCTTTAAACTTACGGAACAGGGTCTAACAAGGCTAATGGATACGCCCATGATGGTTTACATACACACACAGCTTGTCTTTTCCCCAGAGATATTCCTATTTGTCAGATACTCTGTCTCTGCCTCAGAGACTGTGTTTGGGCCGCATATGTCTTATTGCAGGGATGTGCAGTGATGGTGGGCCACACCCTTTGGTGCTCTAGCGCCAACCAAAATCATCTAGTGCCTGCTAACGCATCTCTCAGAAAACCAAAGTGTCAGGAATTCTGCAGGCCAGAACAGTAGGAAGAATGATAGATTCCATTTGCTTTGCCTTACCTTGCCTTCCTCGTCCTTTTTTAAACATTTTTTTTTTTTGGTTTATTTTTTAAGTCAAGGATAAACACGTTTATCTATTGATGGGTTTCTACCAGATACTGAAGTCTGCTCACCTTGCAGTTTGACATTTTGACAACATTAGAATCTGTGCTTTGAGATAGAAGGCATTAGCTCTATCTTAACAGTTATACAGTGGATTGGAAGAGGGGAAAAAAATGCATTGATTTTTGCTGAAGTTCTAGTTATTTTTCCAGCAATTGGAGAATCATCCATTACTAATTGCTCATCCAGCTGAATTTAAATGGCTATTTGTGAAGTCACATTTTGTCACAGTTAAAACTTTATGCTCCCAAATAGGTGTTGTTCAATCGATTTATGTTGCTTATCTTGCTTTGGAGAATGCTTATCAAAGTGCATATGCAGGCAATATTTAAAAGATGGTACTCGATAGTGTGGATGTGATATTGAAAAGGCGTATCTAGAGGTATCTGTTAGTTGATAAATACATCCTCAAATAATGTAGGACCTAGACAAAGGAATCTTGGAGGTCATCTAGTGTAAACCCTCAGTATAACCATTAGGAAAATGAGATACAGAGAACTTAAACCACCTGTCCAAGATAACAGAGTATGCCCCCTCACGTGTTTTGAAATTAAATTGAAGTTGCTGACTCTTCTTCTATTAGTCCTACGTACCCTTATATGATACTTAAAGTCAAATAAAAATTCAGACATCACTGAAGGGAGAGGAGATTTTTCCTGAATGACGATGGTGCTAGGCCCTCTATTCTACTGTCAGGTGTTGATTGTAGCCAATATTTGTGGTATACAAAGGAACCCATATTTGCCGGCTCACAGCATTACTCTAGTTGTTAAGAGACAGAAAGTAACTGGATAGAGATTGAAATAGTTCCTGGTAGTGAAACAGAATGACAGCCTCATAGAATTTGATTCTGTTTTCAATATTTTATAACAAGTTCCCTTTAGTCCAAATGAATGATGGCTCATGTGGTTCCAGGATGAATTTCTTTTATAAAGGGTTTTACTCTTTAAGAGATATAGACACAGCCGTAAAAACAATTCAGTCTTTTACCTCATTGCCTTCTTTTCCCACTGGTAATAAATTTTTGGCTCAGGCTAGATAGGCACATAATAGGTAGCGGGAAAACTCCCCATCAATGAAGAGATTTATCTGTGAATAGTCTGAGAAACATTCCTTGGTGCCATAAATACCAGAGGTGGGAGATATGGGCCAACAGGAATGAATGGACTATAAAGAGGCATTTATCAGGATGATGGTAAATACCAACCTTCAAAAAAGGAGAGTTCCATGAACCACAATCAACACTTAAATTTCAGGTCTCTTGCTTTTGAGCAGTCCTGGCTAATGCTTTAAGTATATCTCCTTAAGCAAATTTATTCTAGACCTCCCTAGAGATTTTGGCTATAACACTTCTTTGTGTCTTATTCTAAAGCCTTACTACTATGTAACATTAGCTACATTTTTTTTGGTAATTTAGTTCAGTTCAGTAGAGTTCAGTGTATTCCATTCTTTGTATGTGGTACCTATTCAGTTATTACCCACATGGACAGAACTTCTAAGATTACACTTAGATAATCTTTTGTAAAGTACTGATAGCATATAAGGGGCTCGATAATTAGCTACTGATTACTTTTTGAAACTGGCTATTCTTCTCTTACAAGGCTTTTGACTATTTCAAATGATTGTTTTTAAGATGTTACTAATTTGTTTTGCGAATTTTTCATTACAGATTGATGGTATTCTCCCTTCTCTTGGAACTGCATATTTTTATATTTATTAAAAGAATGGAAAGATTTTTCCACAGGGTAGTGGAGGAAACCTCATGTAGATAAGCTAAAGGTTTGCTCATCCTTCCGGAAGGGCAAGGGTCAAAAATGGGCCTCAATAGTTGAAGATGCTATTCTTTTCACTAGGAGCTCATTCTGATTCATCATGTATGGTGTACTTTCTCTAATCAGAAATTGGAATGTGGAAGATTACTGCATTTTTAGATTGCTTAATTATTATGTTAACGTTATATGAATAGAAATAATTTGAGGTTGATGTGAATGTGAGGGTTTGTCCTGCGAAGTAGAAGTTACACATTCATACCCCCACCCACCTGCTGCCAAAGACTCTTGAATGCCCTGATTCAGATTGGGAAAGCCCAATTTAATATGTGCTGGCACAATGTTTTAGTGTATGGTGGGTGGAATATTTATACTGGCAAGCCAACAAACATTTATTGAGCACCTTTTAAACTGTTTTTAGTCTAGTAGGTTAATGCAACTCAGTCAGAATCACTACGTATCTAGAGATAAAATTTACCGAGCACTTCCTGTGTAGCTGGCGTTCTGGTGAGGACTTTAGGTGTAGTGCTTCATCTGATCTTCACAAAAGTCTTAAGGAAGGAACTGGGCTTATTGCAAATTGCTAGATTAAAAATAAAGGCTCAAAAAGGACAGGTAATTTTCCCTATGACACTCGCCTCATAGTAAAACTTAGGCTTGAACTCTCAACTTGTGTGACTCCAGAGCTCCCGATCAGAGCCTACTCCTGTGTGCAGTGTCACAACTGAAAGCTCTGATGGGCCTCATTCTCCTCTGCAATGTCCCTCAGCGTTAGCTTCCGGAAAGCTGAATTGTATTTTCTCTGTATTCCCGGTAATTGACAACCCAACTTGGCATTTGTTTGTGTTCCGTGCGTGTTTGCTGAACAGATGCATGAATAGGAAGGGATGCTCCTCTTGGTTGTTGCAACTGACCTTGGATGGCTTCTCATTTCATTAAAAACAACAGCAACAACAACAAAAAACCCACAGATGATAATGCAGAGGTACCAAGGAGGACAAAGAAGATCAAATAACCAAGTTAAAATGTGTTTTTTCCCAAACACTGCTAACATTTGAATGAAAGCACTAAACATAACAGATTATTTTTTCCCCTTCTGAAGAATGTAATTACTCATGAAGTGAAGGACAAAGGCGTTTTGTAGCATTTTTATGAAAGAGAAACATACATTGGAGGGCATCCTGAAATTTCTGATAATAGAGTTTTGCCTTTCTATGCCAAGCCTATCTTGTAATATACGTTCTTAATGAGGGAAAAGATCAACAAACCACAAACAGGTCTTTTCTGTGAGAGAGAAAGCAATTAGAAAATACAAAAGGAAGGAAAGAAAAAAGCTCCAGCAAACTGGAACAATTACAAGCATTATAAGAAAATCGATAAAATCAAACCTACTCTTGAGGCAAGAAGTCTATTCAAGCATTGTTACAGACCATATGATCATTACAAAGAAATCTCACTTTGGAAGATTATAGGGGAATTAAATAAAACCACAGATGTTAGGACTCAAACAAAGCATGTGAGTCAGCTTTTATGCTTTGCAAGGATCTGGCCTCATGAAATATATTCTTATGCAGAAGAAAGTCTGCAGAGGTCCCCAAATTAACTGAATCAGGGTGAAGCACACAAGAGCTGGGATTCACTTTGTTGTAACGAAGTTCCAGATTAGTCATTTCAGTCTTATTCATCAGTCAATAATGTCGAAGGCATAGGATTGTGCCAGATAATATGAAAATAAATTGGTTTTCAAGCTTTCTGTCCTTACCATTGATTTCAAAAACTGACTCATCCCTCAAGAGTCATATCAGTGGCTACCTTCTCTGAGGTACCGTTCCTAATTCCTTTACGTAGAGTGAATCAGTCCCTTTTCTGGGCTGGGCACCAAGTTATTTGGTTATCAGCACTCCCCGGCATATCTTACAGCTGTTGGTCATTGCATTTATGATTTGCATATAGCTGCCCCCTCTGATTAAAAACCATGTCTTATTGACAAAGTCTGCATAGAAGCAGTTAGTGGAGGAACATTTGCTGAGGAGTGAATAAAGGAACAAATCTAGAAAATAGAAGAATTGTCTTCCCCTAGGCCCCCGTGACTAACTTCCACCTATAAATTGGGTTTTATAACATGTATTTATTCAATGAGTGTTTACCGAGAACTCATCCCATTCCAGCTACCTTATTAGGCATAAGAGATAGAGAAATAAGGCATGAAAGCTCAAATCAAGGACATCTCAATGTAGGAAATTGGAAAACTTATTAAAAATACTTTACCATACGATAAAGTTAATGTTATTTTTTTAAAACCACTATTAAAAAAAAAAAATTGGTCCATTATCTCCAAAAGTGTCAAAGGCATGGAAAAGCTGAGGAACTGTTTCAGATTGAAAGAGTTTAAAAAGCTATGGAACAAAATGCAACAAAATGATTCTGCAGCTGCTTCTTTTTTCTATGAAAAGAATTTATTGGAACAAGTAACTTGAATGGAGTCTGAAGATTAGATGCTAGTAACATATCTGTATTAATTTTCTGACTTTGATGATTTTACTGAGTATGTAAGAGAACGTTCTCATAGGAAGATTTTGGGGCAAGCATAAGTCTGGAAGTTATAAGGAAGTAAAGAGCATTGGAAAGGATAAATATTGAACAACAACAACAACAACAGCAGCAAACACACACAAAAATCTTTCCCGTAGACCCTTACCAAGCCATTTCTAATTTCTGAGCCTTCAGTGACTAGCTGTTGTGGAAATCAAGGAGGGACGTGATGGTTCCTTTCTTTCTTTGTTTTTTTCTCAGAGAATGTTGCAGTCTTTTAACATCTAACAAAATCATTATTGTGCTGAAACAGACCCCTGGTGAGAGTTTTCCAAAGAGGAGAAACTTTTTATGAGGCAGAGTGTTTCTTTGAACATCACAGCTTCTCCAATATCTCAGAAGCCAGATCTAGGCAGGACGTTTATGACTTTGTTCAAAAGAAGGGTGGGGCCTGTTGCTCCCAGGAAGAATCATTAAATCATCTGGTGAAGCATGAGCAGGAAGTGGGATTTTTGTAACTTCATTTTTAAAGGTAACTTTTTAAATATATTGCGTGTGTGTGTGTGTATACCCCCATACACACTGGATGAGTGTTAAATATCTATTTTTTCTGATTCTTCTGCAGTAGTAAAATGCATCATATGTTAATAAATTACCCTGCCACAAATTTTATAATTTGTCATGTTTAACCCTCTCAGTTCATTTGAAAGCATGTTTGTTAAGCATCTCCTAATGATGAAGAAGGACCCAACAATGAAGAAGACATTTTCTGCAGCTGACAAACATAGTTCCCCACGTGGCTACATTCAACAGCTGTGAGTGATGGTCTGTAAGTGACTGTACTTCTGGGAAGGAGTCTTCCTTTTCCCTTGATGTTCCTGCTTCTGTCCCTCCAGCCCTCCACATATAAACACAGGTGCAAGTTACTAGCATCTGTGATGCTGCATTGGTAAGCAGCTTAGCTACTCTTTAGGCTTTGTGATGCCAAGAACTGTGGGTGTTTCTGAAACCTTTTCAGTTGATTTCAGCTCTTTTGTCTGTCATAGTGGGAATGGGATTCCTTGGTGCCCATAGACACCTGCTGGGTGCAGAGACTAGCTCCAGATGCTGCTGTACGGTGGGCCTCACCCAGGCAGAAATAACCCTCATTAAGACAAAATTCTGCCAGCAGTGATGCTTACCTGGCTTTTCAACTGTTTTGATACCTGGATATTGATGGTGATTATTGCACTGAAGCCACCCAATCCTAGCATTAGAGCATTCTGGGAGCAGTTGTTTAATTGCGTCTTTATGACAGTGAGAAAATGATGAGTTGAAAGTGCCAGTGTTTGAAATGAGAATTCTATTGATGTAAGAATGTATGTATAATGGAAATAGATGACCTTTATTGAACTCATTATATGCCAAGTACTGTGTTAAGTGGTTTATATTGCATTAGCCCATTTAATTTTCACCACTCCAGAAAGTAGGTACTATTACCGCTCTCTCTCTCTCTCTCTTTCTTTTTTTTTTTTTATAAGTAAATGGAAGCTTTGAGTAGTTATGCCCAAAGTCAGTAAAACAAACAAGTGACAGAGAGCCACAAAAGCCAACTCTTCTGGTCTTAGCACCTATGCCTTTAAGCATAAGATGTTACTACCTCAGAACATAAAAACCTTAAATGATATTCAATATGGTTCTGAATTAGTTGCTTCTCTAGAGAAACTGCCTATATCATCCTTGTCTTTACATCATCAGCACTAGAATCACTGGCACACTGTTAGGGTGCATTTTATAGCTTACCGAAAACTTTAAGTTATTGTACATGAATTTGCTCCAAGTTACCCATCAGTATTATACTTATCAGCAGATTTCTAAGAAAATTTGTACCCTCCTCTGCTAAATGTCTGCTGCTAATTATTCATCATGGAGTGCATTCATTTACTATTGCTGCTATAATAAACTACCACAAATTTAGTGGTTAAAATACCACGAATCTAAAGTGAGGATGGTTAATGGATGCAAAAAATATAGTGATATTTAATAATACAACAAAGTGACTTTAATCAATAGTAAGTTCGGATATACTTGAAAACAAACAAACAAACAAAAATACCCTATTACCTACAGTTCTGGAGGTCATAGTCTGATATGGGTTTCCCTGGGTTAAAATCAAGGTAACAACAGGTCTGTATTCCTTCTGGAAGTCTTAGAAGAGAATCTCCTTTCCCTTCCCATCTTCTACAGTTGGCCCACAGTCCTTAGCTCATGGCCCCTTTCATCCAAAGTCAATGAAGGCTGGCCGAGTCTTCCTCATGCTGCCCCACAGGGATTCTTCTGCCTCCCCCTTCAATTTCAGAAGATGCTTTTGATTAAATCTGGACCAAATGGGTAATCTACGACAATGTCTCTACTTTAGAGAGGGATCATTATCAATCTCAGGTCCATCCACAACCTTAATTCTCCCTTTCCATGTAGTGTAACATGTCCACATAGTAACATGACGTAGTAGCATCTCATGCTTAATGTACAGTATTTTAACCACTAAATTTGTGATAGTTTGTTATAGCAGTAACAGTTTCTGGGGAGCAGGGCATGAACACCTTTGGGGACTCATCATTCTGCTCACGTGGAGGAGTGGTTTCACCTCCCTTGATTGGTGTTTCTACTTGCTTGTCTCTGCACTCAGATCTAGGGCTCTTTCTCCTTTCATTCTCTGCTGCCTTCCTATAATCTAAGAGAGGTTATGTTCCTTTTATGAGGGGGAAGAGTTAGGTGATTTGATTGGAGATGAACTAATATTTGAGTCCCTTGGGAAAAAACTAAGGGCACTCACAACACGTATTGTCAACCCTGGTGCATTCCCCTATTCCGGGAGTATCAAGGATTTGCTTCTGTTACTGTGTCACTGTTACCCAGTGTGACATGAGTTAAGTTATGTGGGATTCTGGGAGGGCTTAACTAGATAGAGGTTAGGGCCTGGGACTGTAGGGTTGAATAAGTAACTGAAAACTCCAATTTTCAATGGCTAGTGGGGCCATTTTTAAGCAAATATTATTTGTAATCATTGACACTCTTAGGTATGACACCTTAGATAATCTGGCCTAAGCAACTCTATGAAAGATGAGGAAACCCAATTCCAAAAATATGCAATGACTTTCCCCATGGTTTTATTTCCAATACATTGTGGGGTTGTAACCGATATTGAAAGGAAAACTTTTCCAGTTCACCACTTTCTTGGTGTTAAGTAGTGATTTCTTTACACTGGCCCAGGTACATTCAGTGACTTGGCAGGGTTCACAAGGCTGGTGACTGTGATTCCTGTTTCCTACTCTCTAGTCCAATATTTCTTCTAGAAAGTGATGGATCCTGGGATGTGATATTCTTGGGGATGTGTTTCAATTCTGGGTGAGGTGCTTCATGACTGTTAGGTGAATACCCAAATCTGAGTAATTCTCAGAGCAAGAAAGCGATGGTGGTGGTAGGTATTGGGGTATTGAGTAGTAATAGCTGCTATTTTTGAACGCATCTGTCATGCCAGGCCAACCATTGCACTGGCTTCATTATAGGCATTTTTTAATTTAATCTTCACAACAGCCTTATTCCTCCCCGTGGTAAATGTTGCTGAGGTTTGTCAACATCTTATTATTTGGGCCTACTCTACTCCTCAGCCCTGTAGCTGAAAGAGGTTGTCAGCTCACATACCGTTTCTGGACCATGACACGTGAACAGAAGGGACCCGCTTTACTTCCTAGCAGAGGCTGTGTGAAGCCCAGCACACCCCTGAAGACTCCCCCTTCTCCTGTGGCAACAGCGGAAACTCTTATCTTCCTGGCTGCAAGAATAGGAAGTGATTGTGGATAATAGCGCTCCTGCCAACTGGTGTGAATGGAGCACGCAGCTTCAGCAGGAAATACAATTTGGGGGGTGCCGCTCCTGACCTGCTGGGATTGCAGCCCCACAACCTAGCATGAACCTAACTCCATCCTAATATAAGTAGACATGAATTATTACTAGCTGATGAAACTTAAGGGCAGAAAGTTAGGAAAGTTGTATCCCTATAGACAAAAATAAGTATGCACCAAGTCATGCCTGCCTGACTTTTCAGAGCCTGCATGGTGAGCGCACATCGCCACACTTACTGCATCTTCATGTCATGTAGGCCAGGAACAGGCTGTTAAGCAGAAGGGGAAGCTGCTTTTGAGGAAGGGTTTGTGCATTTGAATAGCCAAAGCTGGTGTCTTTGGGGTCTTTTTCACTATAAATTTTCAGTGCTTCCTCCTTCCTTTTATTTCCCTTTCCCCTTCCTTCCAAGCCTATATCCTAAAATGACTTCAAAGTCCTTAGAAAAAATAATTGCAGTTCTAGTTTTCTTTCCCCACCTCAGGGCATTTGCACATGCCCTGGAATATTTTCAACTTTAATTAAGTGCTCTGTGTCTCTCTGGCTCTCTCTGTGGTCCCTGAGAAGGGTGTCTGGGTCCACCCCGTTTACGGAAGAAAACACTTTGTTCCAAAAAAACAAAAAATAGAAAAGAGTGAACAAGAGCGGGAAAAGAAGTGAATATAAAGAGGTGCTTAGTGGCGACCAGGAGCACTGTGGATGTGTCAGTTAAAATCGAGTAGGGAAAAGAGGAGCAGAGTAGCAGCTGGAGACTTGACCATCCCAGGGATGCCCCCTGGAGCTGCGTTGTCACCAGTTAGGCAGGGGAAGCTGGGGAGGAAGGGTGCCACTCTGCCTGTGACTTTTCAGGGAATTAGTATGGTTGAGAAAAATTAATTGTTGGAAAAGCAGGTTTGGCTCTGTTCCTCTGCGGCAGAGCCTTTCCCGTGGCAGAACCAGACCCAGCTGCTTGCAGAAGGCTTATGGCTGTGAGCCAGAAGGCAAGAAGCTGCTTCAGCCAGTGATTTGAAATTTTTTTTTTTTTTTAAGTGGGAGAGGGATTTTGGCCACAGTGAGAGAAGTTAGAGAGTGATGGGAGCGGGAGCTGAACTAGAGAAATTTTTAATCTTCATTCTCCCCCCAGTATAGCTGTCTTGGGAAGTTTATGAGTGCTCCACAGGCTAACATACTGCACTGGCAGCAAGTTTTTTGTATAGCCCAGGAAGGCAGAATTAAATTCTTTTAGGAGAGAGTTTCAGGAACAGTTTTCTGGGAAAAAAAATAACAGACCTACTAGAAAGGAAAGATGCTACAGTGGTGGTAAGTTCCTCATAATTAGAATGAGTTTAAACAAACGGGAGGGAATGTTGTAAGAGATCGAACAGCGGATGGGCAGAATTTCCTGAGCTGTGGCCTGCAGTTGGTCTCCTTCAGAATTAACTGGGGTCCCGTTAAAATTGCATATTTCTGGGCTTCATCTCAGACTTTCTTCTGGGCTTTCTCTCAGAATTAGCATTTGACAACGTCTTTGATTAGGACTCGAGTCTGAGTGCTCTCAGAAACTCTTTTACATTCTAAGGACCGGGCTTACAGAGTTATGCAATGATGACTTCCTAGGAGACTTTTCAATTCTGAGACTTTGCCATTTAGCTTCAAAGACTACTTTTGCTGTTGACAAGATATGCAACTTTCTTTTTTTTTTTTTTATTGAATGGTAACTATGTACATTAATGCATTTCTGGGGTACAGTGTGGAGTTTTCACACACAATCCGAAACACTTCCGTCAAACTGGTTAACATAGCCTTCATCTCATTTTCTTAGTTATTATTTTAAAATATTCACATTCTACTCTTAGAAAGATTCACTTGTACCCTTGTAAGATAAACCTCAGAAGTGATCCCTCTGATCCCCATCCCTCCACCCATTCCCCCCTCCCCTTTCCCTCCCGCAACTTTCAACAAATCATTTGATCCCCTAATCAATGATTTGATCCTCATGTATCTGGATGATCTCTGCTGCATTTGGGGAACTTAAAAAATCAATATGCCTTGTTGGACCCTGCCCCCTGAAATTTCTGATTCGGCGAGTCTGGTATAATTTATATGGTCAGATAGATTTGGCAACCATTAAATTAAAGTACTTCTAAGGATTTAGTAGTTTTAAATTTTCATGAGCTTATTTTATTTAAAGTTATTACTGATATGCCATGGCCCATCTTATCCCTGTCTTCTTTAATCGGGAAGTTTTAGGAGCTGGCTGCCTTTCCTGAACCAAATTCTGGTCATTTTATTTATTTTCCAAAACCACAATGGAGTGGACATTATCTAGGAATATGCTTTTGTTTTCTCTCATACATGTGGTACTAAATTAATCTTCTACTAGTACTAATCTTCATAGTAACGAAAGATGTCCAAGCATTACCTACTTTGAAGTGCTCTTTTAGAAGAGATGACATTCTCTAATTGCATGGGGCTGGGCACCTGCACTAACATGGCTTCTCAGTGGTAAGGGTGGTGCTGGAGGATTGCTGTACCACATCTGTGGATAATACCGGAGGGATGTTTATGAAGTGGAGAGTTCTTCTAACACTTTTTAAAAATTTATTTTCCAGAACAGAAATTATGGACTATAATGCATTTGCATCACAATCCTCTCTATCTTACTTGGAATACCGTGGGACAAAGGGTTTTCTAGTCTTGTATTGAAACGTGCGAGTCAGGCACACATGACTCTATACACAGGGAAACTGTAAGAGGGGAAATAGATTACACATGTCTTTCTACATGTGGCAGATATATAGCTCTTATCTTAGAAGAGGTTCAGAGAATATAGTGTATCTTTCATTGAAAAGGTACAGTTATCAAATAGATCTATTCTTGGGAGAAGGAAAAAATCATCACATGGTACTTTCATGGGCCTCAGACTCTGTAAGGGAAATTTCCAAAGGTTTTCCATCCCACAGAGTTAGAGAGTTTTTAACACAATTGTCTCACCAACATCAAAAAGAGTTATTATTATCATTATTATTATTATTTTGAGACAGTCTCACTCTGTTGCCCAAGAGTAGAGTGTCCTGCCATCACAGCTCGCAGCAAACTCAAATTCTTGGGCTCAAGTGATCCTTCTGCCTCTGCCTCCTGAGTAGCTGGGACTATAGGCGCCCACCACAATGCCCAGCCAGTTTTTCTATTTTTAGTAGAGGTGGGGGTCTCACCCTTTCTCAGGCTAGTTTTGAACTCGTGAGCTCAAGTAAAGCCACCTTCCTTGACTTCCCTGAGTGCTAGGATTACAGATGTGAGCCATTGTCTCTGGCCCAAAATGAGTTACTAAATGTAAACTCATACGCTTGTGGCTTTTTTCTAAAGAAAGTATAGATAAAGTCCATAAATGACCCTTGCTGTTATATATCATTTTTTCATTCCTCCATTTAGTAAGTACTTATTGAGAATATACTATATGAAGTACTGTACTAAGCATTGTCAAGAACTTAAAATAGCATCACACATGGTAAGTACTTTCTGTCAGAGTTAAAAATACAGTATGGTACTCCAGGCAAGTTCAAATGAAGGGCTGCATAACAGCATGAGATATACAGTCAATGTCACAGGCAGTACATATGATGAAGTGCCAAGTAAGTGGGCAGATGTGTGCCAGAAAAATACCTGTGTCTCGTTTCTTGATGCCTCCTACAAACCAGAGAGAATCTGTCCTTCTCTTCTTCTGTCCATCCTTTGGTATTAGGTTCAACCCCAGGAAAACCATCCTCAGAAAACATTGTGTTAGTAGCTGGCCTGGTCATCAAGCTTTCTTTTTCTGGCCCTTCCAGTCTGTCTACCTGCCCACATTGCTGGACATTTCTGGTGCTTGTACATCATTTCATGCCAGCATCCTGCATGGTATTTCTACTCAAGTATTTACCTTGAATATGCACCAAGAATCCTTTTGTTGCGAGACATGGAAACCTAGTTTGACTTAGATGTGGATGAATCCAAAGTGCCATTTATGTCGGCACACTATCTCACTGTCTCTCAGCTCTGGGATTTCCCTTCATTGACTTCAAACAGTGGTGCTCTTGTTAGGTGGTAACAAGGAATGCTCATTGCAGCAGCCAGCTGACATTTCTGCAGTGCTGTCTTTTAAAAAGGATAATGCTTATTATGCTCCCACTTTCAGCACATATCCTGGGGAGGAAGTTAACTACCCATCCTTAACCAACAACTGAGATCTAGGTACTTGGTTTTGTATTCACTCCTGGAGCTGAAAGATAAAAGGTACCCAAAGACATACTGGGCTGGTAAAAACCGGTACGTGGTCCCTAAACTTGCCCATTGGAGTATAATAAAAGAGACATAATTTTGTAAACATTCTAATTGCCTTTAGTGCTATAATAAACATATACCTGGCTGTATATCGCCCTTCCCAGATAACACTTACCAGTCTCTAAAATGTAGCAAGAGAGATAGAAAAGCAATAACTCACTTTGTCAAATTAACAGAGGAGACTTTACTTGAACACCCCAAACACTTTAACTCTATTATACAATGTAAAACTGGCATGTGCTTTTTATTGTTATTTACAATGCCATGGGCAAGTGAAATGCTGTCAAGGGAATCCTGTAATAATTAGTTTCAAAGGTGTATGTGCACATGAATGGGAAAGGAAGTAATTAAAAGCAAATTTGCAGGTTGTCACCAAGTACATTTACTGTAAGGTAAATACATTTATTTTTAAAATTCCATTGGAAATATATCAAAGCTATATTTTCTCTTGTAATTGAGTGTACTAACACGTGTCCCTGGGAATATTCACAGGATTGGTTAATAATGGAGTGACTTTTAGGACATTTTATTATATGAAACTTGGCACAAAACTCAGAAATGTGCCAGTCAATTTAGAAAAAAAAAAAAGAAGAAGAAAACTATAATAATTAAATGATGTGGTGGGTTGAGAATAGCTGAGAAGACTCTTCATCTATTTCCCTGACCTCCTAATGGAATATCCTTCAGATAACTTTTGCAAATAGCTACCTGAAATATGAGAAAGGACTCTGGCTTTCGATTTAGGCCAGATGTGGATTCAAATCTTGCATCTGTCATTGACTGGCCAAGTAACCATGGTAAAATCTTAGTTTTCTTACTCATATGATGGAATTCAAACAGCTATTTCATAATGTTGATAACAGTATTAACTGACACAATGTTCATAAAATGCTTAATGAAGTGCCCGGCAAAACAGAAACACTCAGTGAGGGTTGGTTCCCTTTGTTTAATTTGTATGCATTTCCATTTGTATGAAGTTCTATACCAGAAATAAATGAAGATGACAGACAAATCCTTTCTAAAGATCATTTCACTGGCAGTACATTCTATTATGCAGCATATAGTAATTTAACTATGGAGGTTTCCGTGGGAAGTAGTGGATTAACTGAGAAAGGGCCACAAGGGACCTTTCCGCAGATGATGGAAATGCTGTATGTCTTGACTGGTGCGATGCTTGCAAAGGTATATACGTTTGTGAAAGCTCATCAAAGGTTAACTTATAAAGTGCATTTTATTGTTTGTAAATTTTACTTTAGAAAAGAAGAAAAGGGAATGCAGGACAGTATGTGTCATTATACAACATCAGAACAATCCAAGGGCCCCAAGTTTCTATCCCCCAAGCTTCTGTACATTTGACATGTAGGATAGAAAAAAGAGGTTCTAGCTAGTCAGCACCCAGTGGGTCCGGGTCCTGCTCACGGAGGTGTGGTGCCTGCCCTCCTCCTCCGCACCTTCCTCCTCTTCCTCCTCTCTTCTTTCATCTTTCTCTTCTGCCTTCCCTGCCTTCTTCCTCCCGCCCAATGTATATTTATTTTAACAATAAAAAAATGCATACACACATTAAAAGCATCAAGAAAAATATTTATACTTTATCATTTATTCTTCCAGATATTTCCATCATTTACTTAATTTCTCTTTCACCATACATTTGAGTTGATGTGATTATACCTTTTTGAAGCCCGCTGCTAACGTCATCCTAAGCATTTGTCTACTAAAATCCTTTCTAAAGATTATTTCATCAGCAGTACATTCCATTAGGCAGCATATAGTAATTTAGCTATTCATTCTGTGAGCGTGGATTTTTAGATAATGTTAATTTTGCTTTTTAAAACATCTTTGTATCTACATCTTTTAAATTATTTAAAAAATTTTAATCAAAGTTACACATGTACATGTTTAAACAGTCAGATATTTGTACAAGGCATATTTAAAAACAAGAAAACACAAAAATCCCAAACATTTGCTCTACCCCTTTCCCTCATGACTGTAAGTTTCCTCTCCCTGGAGGCAGCCACTTAATATTGTCATACTCTTTAAAACTTACTTATTTTTGAAATTTCATTCTCTATGTCTAATTAGTATGCATATTTTGGCATTTGTTAATTTTTAAATTTTGAACATGGTCTGTTGAATTCCCATGATGAAAAGTGAAATTGATTTATTGCGTATACCACTCTTCCCCATGTACCACACGTCCCCCATCCATGCGTCATCTCAATAGAGTTGTGAAGGTCTATAACCCATTAAATATCACTTTGTCTTGCTTTGAAAAGGCAGTTGTGGTGAAGAGTAGAATTTGAACATTCCTCATTTCTGTGATGAAATATTATCTTAATATAATCTTAACGACACCTTAGCCTCATTACGACTTTTGACATGTATGGATATATTTAAAGCTATTACATATTGACAGATAAATCACCTTTTTATGTTCTTATATGACCTCAGACTTTCTAATCAGCCTTCTGGAAGAAAGACAGAGCACACTGTCATGGAGGCTTCTCAGTGGCTAGGCTTCAATGTTGATAACATTAATAATACCCATATGTGAGGCTTCATTCAGAGAAGCAGAACAAGAAGGGGGTAAATATTAAGACAAAGCAGTGAAAATATTAAGAATGTCATGGTGAATATATATATATATATAAAAAAATACACATAGTATGTATGTATATGTTATTGCAAAGATTTGACTTTATACAACTGTGGAATCCAGTTGAGTAGTCTGAAAGATTATTGTCTTTGTTTCTAATTCTGTACTTTGAAATCCACAGTACAAATACTTGGGAAGGGAAATTGTGTATGATGGGGTGGAGCAAGAACAAGATGGCATCTACAAGCATGAGCTGTAGCCCATGAAGATACGTTGAAATCTTTATAGTTCTTATGCCTCCTCTGAGAGACGTGGGTGTCCTGGCAAAGCCATGGTGTAAGACACGCATCTGCCCAGGAAACAGAGGTGTGGAAGGAAGATCTAGGGGAAAGTAGAGCATTTGTGAACCTGGCTATTGCCTCATGCCAACGTGATGAGTCAGCAGATCTATTAATGTCTATGAGCTCTACAACGACTGTTCTTTTGTCTTTTCTGGGACATGGGATTATATAAGGACAGAAACTTAGTGCACGTGTGTTCTTGCTGCCCTGCTTATGGCATTGACGGATGCTTTTAATTGAGTCATGGGGTTCAGGCTAGATGAATTTCAAAATAGGGCACTGTGAAGACTGAGTACTTATTATATGTGTGACCTTGGGCAGCCTCCCAAAGCACAAAGGGCTAAGAGATTCCTTGAGAAGAGAAAACCACAAAGCAGTGAAATTATTAAGGAATTAAAAGGGAAATGCAAATGCAACAGTGAGAGGGAGCAGAATGAGAGCAGGAGATGGCACAATCATAGAAATAGATGAACAGACAGAGCAATGGATGTAGATACGTAGATATCTACAGATGCCTATTAGTCATCCAAATGAAGATGTTTAGTAGGTAGTAGGATAATAGAGTCTGGAGTTTACAAACTAGAAGACCAGGACTAGAGAAATCCATCTGCGAGCCATCAACATATAAATGGCATTTAAAACCAGGGGACTAGATGAGATCACCACAGGAATAAATGCAAATAGAAAAGATAAGCTGAACAGATGAGACCTAGAATACTTCAAAATTTAGAGAGAAGGCTGATGAGGGGCAGTCTGCAAAGAATTTTGAAAGCCAGAGAGGTAGGAGGAAAACCAAGTGGTGTGGGATCCTGGAAGTTAAGTGAAAAATATGTTTTAAGGACCAGGATCTGTCCATTGCATTTAAAAACATGAAGGTCTTTGGTGATCTTTACACTAAATGAATCGGGAACCAATTTTATTTGGAAATTAAGCTGACCTTCTCCCTGTTGTGTAGTAGAACCCAGGTGGGTACACTGAACTAAGTGCTTGGATGCAGACAGAAACAGGACATAGTATCAGAAGAAGTACCCAGCCAGACTGGGTACAGGAATGAGAATGGAACCCATGGGAGCTCACTGATGAATGGAACCCATGGGAGCTAAGAGAACGACTCATGAAGATATGAGTTCATATTACATTCCATATCTTATCCTGGAGAGGCCGTGACAGCTTGTCTCCCATTTGTCTGATACTGTGGGATTTTTTAAAATTAACTATTCATATTCTTTTATTTAAAATGGCCTATGTGTGTAATTCCAAATAAGATGCTTTTGAGTCTCATTTAAGGAGTTAAGATATCTCCCGTAAGTCCTCTCAAAGCAGTTTCTTTTAGTACTCATAGCATCAAACGGCTATCTTGGTAATTATGTTTATTAAATGAATTAGTGAGTGGAGAAAAACGTAGTCATTTATTTTTCCTTTGGGGCAATATGAACCCTCAGTTTATTCTAATATTGAACTTCACTCAGCCTTACAACTTGGCTTTTTTTTTACAACGATGATTTGATTTGCTAGTGCGTCCTGTGATACTGTCTAAATTGCTGGCAGATGCCTTCAGGAAAGAAGGGTCAGCCCTCTTACTGTCTGAGTGTAACTGAGATCCAGCTTCTTCTGTTTCCTATGATGGCAAATATCTGTGCTTGATAATTACCTAAGGCTATTAAAATATCTCCTCCCAGCCTTCCCTAGGGTCCCTGGCAATTTATAGCCATGATGTATGGCTTTCATTATTAGTGAAGCTAGTGATAGAATTTCACCTTGGGTGCTCTCTGGAATTGGGTTATCTGTGGGGTATTACTAGATTAGACACCAAGACAGAAGGATGTAATCATACTATTAGCAAGGAGATGGGGATTCCAAGGTATTTGTGTAGCTGCAAAAGGCTTCTGATTCCAAAATTCAGGCCGATCAGAAGTTTTCTATACAGCTGTGTGTCCAATTATCTTCAATACATATTTTGTACCTATTATGACCTAAATTAATGTTGTTACCTGTAAAGTCACATCTTCCACTTTTTCCTATTGGTTTACTTTACTTCTTGATCACCGTTCAGAAGCAATGTATCAACCACCAGGAAAGAAAGAATAGTATCACAGTATGTTTCACCAGCCCAGTTTTATAAGTTTGAAGATGAAAATGTGCGAATTTCTCTGTCATTATGAGCAACGATTCTGAGCCAGACGTTTGCTCTTTCAGAGACTAAGCTTACTTCCTTATCAAATGAAAATGACATTTACCTCACAGAGCAAGAACCAAAAGTGCTCGGCATTCAATAGATGTTTTAATAAATGGTAGGATTGCCTCGTAAAATATTTTATTTATTCTTAATCCTACCTCAAGTACTGGACTCAACTGTAAAGTAAAATTCTCTCAAAAGTTTTGTCCTACACACAGCCATATTAAAAAAGTATGCACCATGAGCACTTGGTCTGTGTAACACTCATTTGCTTATGTAACAGGATTTACTTGGAGGATATGGTTACTGATGTCCTTTCCTTATGTATATTGAAGCATTTCATTATCCTCACATTGACCCATGGTTCTTGTTTTAGACTATCTTTGGGTTTATGATTGGCCTCAGGGCACTTCAGGGTGACATCAAAATAGTGGCAGAATTATCTCCCAATGTGGGCTGGGTATTGCTTTTAGTTGAGGGTGACTAATTGATCAGTAGTTGCTGTGGACAGAGAGAAATTCTTCCACAAAGAATGTCTGGACACAGGTGCAAGCTTATCTAGCTGGCTTCGAAGAACACTAAGTAGCCACATGTACTTACCAGAGTTTCCCTTCTTGGATCACATTTCCTGCTCTGTTCTTCCAAGACTTTTTTTTTCCTGCCCACCTTTTCCAAACTCCCTTAGCTTCTCATACATACTGCCTTTAACTCTTCACATCAAAAGTTTGCCTATCTCCCAGGCTTCTCTCAATTTTTTTACACAAATACTTTCTCTCTCTCTCTCTCTTTTTTTTTCTCCTTTCATAGTGACTCTTAATGTGTAACCAAGAAATTTTTGAATTTAAATTGTCAACCACAGGATAAATTGGCCTCCTTTATTCCAGGGTCAGTTTTGAAATCTGATGGCTATTGAATTAGAGTTCTCCAGAGAGACAGAACCAATGGAATGTCCATCTATGTATCATCTGTCTATCTAATGATCTAATTCTATCATCTATCTGTCTGTGGTAAATAATAGGTATAGCTAGCTATATGAGAGGAGATTTAGTAAGGACATTGGCTCATGTGGGTCTGGGGACTGAGAAGTCCCACATCAGGCCATTTGCAAGCTGAAGACCCAGGGATGCAGGTGGCATGGCTCAGTCCAAGTCTGAAGGCCTCAGAACAAGGGAAGTTGATGGTGTAATTAATTCCCAGCCAAAGGCCAAATGCCTGAGAACTTGAGGAGTAAGAGGTAGATGCTCGTACAAGTTTTGGAGTCCCAAGGCCAAAGAACCTGCAGTTCTGATGGCAAAGGGCAGGAGGAAAAGAAAGTCCAGCTCCAGGAGAGAGAATGAGGGAATCCTTTTCTCTCCTTCCATTTTCTACCCTGGTAGATTGTGTGGTGCCTGCCCACATTGAGGGTGCAATTTTCCCAGTCAGTCCACTGACTCACACAATAATCTCCTCTGGATACAGTTTCATAGAAACACTCAGAAGTAGTTCTTGGCCAGTTCTCAATCCACTCGAGTTGACAACCAACATTAACCATCACAACCTCCTTTTTATTTTCTGAGAGGAAGGAGTATTTTCATTCTATTCTAGCAAATAGAAAGGTGGCCTTCAACAGAACCTACCTAATGATTTCCTATGACGTGTCATAGATAAGCATAACCTTAGAGTTTTCATGTAGGAGGAAAGGTTGAACTTTCATATCCTGCTGCATTTGCTGTAATTTAATGGCCCCAAAAGGAAAATACTGCTACAGAATAAATAGCTCTTGAGTAGCAAATCAGTTGACTCAGTTTACTCTTTAGCCTCAGTACTACTTGAAGAATAAGACAGAGATATTGTTTCTACTGTAAACTAAAAATAAAATCATAAGCCCCCCACCTCTGCTGACTGAATACTCTCTGCCCAGGCTAAGGGAACCCCAGGAGAAAACTTGAAACTGAGTTCTGAGCCATGAAGGGAAGGGAGGTTGGACTCACCTCCTCACACCCACTCCCTGTTGGAATTTAGACACAAGAACAGACTAATATCAGTGTTAAGATAGAGATCATAAGACTAACAGAATACACTCTTTGAAAGAATAAGATACTAAAGCCCATGTAGGGCAAAGGTAAAGTCATGCATATAGGCCTTCTATTTGTTTAATGGATCCCTTTTAGTCAGTATATAGTGGCTTGTTCTATGATATATATACACATTTGCAGTTTTGACCGGGGCTGGGTTTGAACCCACCACCTCTGGTATATGGGGCCAGCACCCTACTCCTTTGAGCCACAGGCGCCACCCACTAGCTTGCTCTATGATTAACAGAATTCCTTATCTTAAAATATTCAATTCTACCGACTCAAAGCTTTTAGACAAAGCTTTGTTTCCTATGACTATTTTTCAATTCAAAACTCTCTAAATCAACCCGTAATCTGTAAGTCCCCACTTTAAGATACCCTGTCTTTTCTGGCCAAACAAATGGATATCTTCCATGTATTGATGATTCATGTTTTTACCTGCAATTCCTGTCTCCCTAAAATGTATAAAACCTAATTGTAACACAGCCATCTTGAGTGCATTTTCTTAAGATTTTTTGAGAGTATGGTCGCTGGGCTGCAGTCACTCAAACTGGCTTGAGATAAACCTCCTTAAATCATTTGACAGAGTTTTCTTTTTTTTTTTTTTTCCCCATTAACATTGTGTTGAGTGAGAGGAATAAATTTCCCCATTGGGAAATACCAGTTGTGTCTTCAGATGTGAGATGCAAATATTGCGTAATAATGGAAGGGAGAGGCTGGCCTGTTGTCTCATCCTGCAGGTTGATGAATCAAAGACTCATGCCTGATTTTTTTTCACAAATTTAAAGAGGTACAAATTACGTACCACAAAATCTGATACCTTTTAATATATTCACAGACTTGTGCAACCCTTGCTAAAATAATTTTTTGAGCATTTTTATCACCCCCAAAAGAAACATCTTAGTTATTAGCATCACTTCTTATTTTCTCTCTTTCTCCAGCCCCAGGCAGTTGTTACTGTCCTTTATATCTCTGTGGGTTTTGCCTAGTTTGGACATTTCCTATATAATATGTGGTCCTTTGTGATTTTTCACTTTGAATACTATCTTTAAGATTAATCCATGCTGTAGCATGTACCAATATTCTTCATTCCTTTTTATTGCTAAATAACATGTGGATATGCCACATTTGCTTTACTTCATTAGTTCACAAATTCTAGGTTTTTTCTAGCTTTTAGCCCTTATGAATAAAAATTAGTGTATAAGTTTTTTGTGTGTATGTATTTTAATTTGTGGTGGGCTTATATTTAGGAGTAGGATTGGCAAGTTGTATATTAACTCAATATTCAACATTTTAAGAAACGTCGAGATGATTTTCTAAAGTGCCTGCGGGTTCAAGTTTCTCTACATCATAATCAATATTTATTACTGGTTTTCTTTTCTTGGATCATAGCTGTCTTAGTAAATGTGATCTGAGAGCTAACTGAGGTTTTCATTTGTATTCTATATCAATAGCTACTGATATTGAGCACATTTTTATGTGCTTATTGGCATTTGTATATATATCTTCTCTAAAGAGATGTTCATTAAGTTCTTTTGATCATTTATAAATTATTTCTCCTTTGCACGTATCATTAAGTTGTAAGAGTTATTTATGTATTCCACATACAAGTTCCTTATAAGGC
Organism: Otolemur garnettii; assembly: GCF_000181295.1. Lineage (NCBI taxonomy): Eukaryota > Metazoa > Chordata > Mammalia > Primates > Galagidae > Otolemur > Otolemur garnettii. Next base: position 68,106,919 of record NW_003852396.1, on the reverse strand, counting down.
ATGCAGTTTGCAAACATGTCCTATTTTTTTATAGGTTATATTTTCACTTTCTTTATTATGTTGTTATGTATTTGTTGGAGGTGTCCTTTTGAGTGAAAATGTTTCCTATTTCCTATTTTGATAGTCTAATTTACCTCTTTTTTCTTTTGTCATTTTTGCTTTTGATCTTATAACTATAAAAACTTTGACTAACACAAGATTATGAAGATTACCTCATATTTTTCCTGAGAGTTTTATAATGTTATCTTTCACAGCAATGTCTCTGATTCATTTGAAATTAATGTTCATGTTTGGTATGAGGTAGAGGTTCAAAATAATTTTTTTTTCATGTGTCTATACAGCGGTCCCTCGACCATTTCTTGAAAATACTCTTCTTTCCTCATTGAGCTGTCTTGACATCCCTGTCAAAAATCGATAATTGTAATTGTAAATCATATTTGTGAGAACTTATTCTTGGATTCTCAGTTCTATTCTAGTGAAATATGTGAGCAACCCTTATTCCAGTATCACATCATTATCTTGATTACTGTAGAATCCTAGAAAGTTTTGAAATAGAGAAATGTGAGCCACCAAGTTTTTATTTCTTTTTTCCTCAAAGATTGTTTTGACTATTCTAGGTCTTTTCCAGTTCCACATGGATTTTAGGATAAGCTTGTCAATTCCTCAAAAATAATTCAGCTGAGTTTTGGTAGGAATTGTAATAAATCTGTAGCTCAATTTGAGTGAATACTGCCATCTTAACAGTATTAAGTCTTCAGATTTGTGAGCACAGAATGTTTTACCATTTATGTGGGTCTTTTATTTTAGTAATGTTTTGTAGTTTGCAGAATACAATTTTTTTATTCCTTTTGTTAAATTTGTTCCTGTGTTTTATTCTTTTTGATGCCATTATATTTATAAATGGAACCACTTTAAAATTTTATTTTCAGATTACTCATTGCTAATGCATAGAAATGCAATTTAAATATATTGATCTCTTACCCTGGTACCTTTTTGATTGTATTTATTAATTCTAAAGGATGTTTAATAGATTTTTTAGAATTTTTCTATATACCAAATTATATTATCTGCATATCAAGGTAATTTTACTTTTTCCTTTCCTAATTTTATTCTTTATTTTATTCTTTCCTAATTGCCGTGGCTGTAATGTACAAAACAGTGTTAAATAGAAGTGGTGAGAGAAGACATCATTAGCGTGGTCCTGATCTTAAAGGCAAAGCAGTCATTTGACGCTAAACGTGATGCTAGCCGTGGGTTTTTCATAGTTGTCCTTTCTCAATACGTAGAAATGTTCTATCCCTAGCTTACCAAGCGTTTTTATCAGGAAGGAGTATGGAACATTTAAAATGCTTTTTGTACATTTATTGAAATAATCATGTGTATTTGTTCTTTATTATATTGGTATAACTTATCATATTAGATGATTTTCATGTTAATCCAATGCCAAGTTTCTGGTCTAAAGCCGGGTAGGTCTTTACTTGCTGCTGAAAATTGGTGATCCCCACAAACTTATATGTTGGAACCCAAAACCCAATGTGATAATATTAAGAGAGATGGCCTTTGAGAGGTGATTAGATCACAAGGGCTCTGCTCTCATGAATGGGATTAGTGTACTTATAAATAAGGTGTGAGTAGCCTGTTGGGTCTTTCCACCATGTGAGGATGCATGGAGGTGCCATCTATGAGGAACAGACTCTCTTCAGACACCAGATCGGCTGGTGCCTTGATCTTGAACTGGACTTCCCAGCTTCCAGACCTGTAAGCAATAAACTTCTTTTGTTTATAAATTACCCAGTCTAAGGCATTTTGTCATAGCAGCCTGACCAGACTAAGATACTCTACTCGATCATTTGTATGATCCTTTTTATATTTTGTTGGCCTTAGTTTACTAACACTTTGTTATGAACTGTATGAAGTTTGTAGGAAAAGTAGTAAGGAGGAAAACAGTTAACCTTTCATTGCTTATCTTTTTCCCCAGGAGAATGACAGACAGATGTATGTGCGCGCACACACACAAATTAGCAAAACCTATTGGTGTTTTTCTTTAATTTGTTGAAAATGATATCTTTTTCTTTCATTTTTGATGGTCTTGACCAGGGGTCCTCAAACTTTTTCAACAGGGGGCCATTTCACTGTCCCTCAGACCATTGGAAGGCCAGACTATGGGCCCTGGGATGATTCAGCTGCTAAGCAGGACAGGCAGTGGTGGCAAAAACACCCGGTGGGCTGGATAAATGTCCTCGGTGGGCCAAATGTGGCCCGCAGGCTGTAGTTTGAGGATCCCTGGTCTTGACTCTATTCTGAATAGAATATCTCCCAAAGCATAATGATATGGAGTAAGTAAGCAGAATTGGGTTGAGGAGACAGAAGGTGTCAGAGAAAGAAGAGTGCAAATTGTAAACCCGTACCTGAGTAATTTCTCTAAAAAGATATGTGGTAAAGGGATATGTATAAGTATTCTAAATGGTCTTTATGGCTATGGTACTTGACAGTTTGCAAGGCTCTGTCCCTCTTAGATGTGATGATATACGAACATGAGAAAGACTGGAAGACGAGTGCCGGGGCATTGTGAGAGTGCGGACAGTGTGCATAGAAGGTTGGTTATGTATCCTGTCTCAAATTATGACCTAGACTTCATGGTGTGTCTGCTGAGGTATCAGAAAATCCCTTCTCTGTCACAGAATCAAGCATTAGCCACACTGGAAATTTTAGCAAAAGTTTGTTATAATGAATTGTTCCTATTTTTGATAGAGTTATTATATGGTAGCTATTTATGATCCATAAAATAAAATTGCTAAAATGACCCTTTCAACCAAGCTTGAAGTTCTGAATACCTTTAACCTTCTCTTCTTCAACAGTTATAGCTAAAATTTGCTTTATGAGTACTGTCTTATTTAATCCTCCACAACATGATGAGATAGTAACTACAGGGTGTCCCAGAAGTCTCCCTGACAGTCTCCATATGTGAAGAAAATGGGAAATGGTAGCTAAATGTACCTTTATTTACTAAATTTTACAAAGAACTGGCCAACACATAGAGAATATTTTGTAAATATTTCATAAAATTTTGTAATGAATACTTTGTAAATAAAGGTACATTTAGCTACAATTTCCCATCTTGCCCACATATGGTGACTTTGGGGTCAACTTCCGGCACGCCCTCTGTTGTTATTGTAAGTGGTGAAACTGGAGTTTAGTACGCATCTTTCCCAGAATTATCTAGCTAAGACAGCAAAACCTAGACCTGATTCCTGCTATCAGAGTGAGAGCCATGACTACCTGGTGTTTGAGAAGCAGTATGTAAAAACATCTGATGCCTGGATTAATTAATCAAAGAAGCTGGTTTCCATGTAGAGAGGCAAGAGGAATGTCATGATTTGTCTTCTCAAACTAAGCCAAATTTCATCCTGAATCCACCAATTACAGAGGAAAAAATTATGGTTATACCTCTTCTTTATAATATCCAGTGTGGAAATAGGCCTCTTGATTCTTGGATGGTAGTCTTACTTCCTCCAGTGGAAATTATTTATACTCCCCTTTTGATCCATCACGCATAATGGCCAGTTTGTCGGAGAGGGAGAAAAGAAACAACTCTCATTTTCAACTTTCATAAAATCCAGCATTGCAGACTTTTATGTCAAGTTGATGTATAAACTTTGTAAGTGGAAAGAGAGGGGTAGAAAACACAATTTGCATCATTATATAATTTGTTCTTGCATGGACAGAGAACTCAAATTCAGATGCTGACAGTCTCAAGTTTAGCATTTGTCATCTCATCTTACAGTTACTTCACTGTAGAGCACTATTCAGTCACTGTTGTCACAGACTCCAAAAATATTACACATTAGTCAGTAGATTGCTGGCACCTGTTCTGATTCTGATATTGGCTGTTGTGCCTGATTTGCAGTCACTAAGTTTTGTCCTTCCTTTCATCTTATCCAACATAACAAGTGACCAAAAACAGAGCAGCAAAATGTGCTATTAGGACCAGTTGCAAGTCGGCATTAAAAAGTCTGACATAGTAAGATTGGGGACCATCCCATGGGCTCCAGGCAAAGTCTCTGTTTCTCTTTCTTCATTTTTCCCTAGTCAGAAGGATTCTTTCTTTACCGAACTGCCTAGAGTTGGGGGAAGGGTGAATGAGTATTTCTGAGGCCACTCATTCACTGGGACTGTATACCAAGTCACACCTGAAACCAGTGTAGTAACGGTCATCATGCAAGGTGACTACTGCCTGGCTACAGCTGATGTTTATTGAAGGCCAAAGGGGACTTTAGTCAGAAGATGATAAATTCTGCTGGAACTGGGTCTATTCCTTCAGGGTAGTGTAGAGGGAGAATAAAAGCACGATCTAGGGGAGGTGCTTGTGGCTCAGTGGGTAGGGCACTTGCCCCACACACCGAGGGTGGCAGGTTCAAACCCAGCCCTAGCCAGCTAAAACGGCAATGAGAATTGCAACAAAAAAAATAGCCAGGTGCTATGGCAGGCGCCTGTAGCCCCAGCTACCCAGGAGGCTTAAGCCCAAGAGTTGGAGGTTGCTGTGAGCTGTGACACTACAGCACTCTACTGAGGGCGACCAAGTGAGACTCTGTCTCGAAAAAAAAAGAAAAAAAGTACCGTCTATAAGCTAACGCTAAGAATCAGGGCCTTCAGGATCTGCTTGGTGCTTTACTTACCATAGCAGAGCAAGTGCACAATCTGTAAGATAAAGTTGCTCTGTAGTTTCCCTCTTCTTTCCCCCTAAGCTGCCTGAATTTGGGGAGGAGTGATGCAAGGCCAAACCCTGCCCCAGTACTGCAGTTGTTGTGGCCTGACTGCCTCTCAAATTTATTCCAGACCCCAGACCACTTTGATGAGCTGGTAGGAACCAGCTTGAATTTGAATCCCTCCTATTACGGCTGAGAATCCCCCTTTGGCCAGGGCTTGTCTGAATTCTCCCTCTGTGGGCACCAGCAGAATTCTGGTGCACATTGTTTCCCACGGTGACAGGGCATCACTGAGTTTTAATACAAAGTCCTACAGTCACTTTGCCCCCCCCCCATGCATACAGATTATCCTTCCGTGTGGTGATGATGGAACGTGGAGTAGGACAGCATAGGCAATGCAAGACTTATCTTTCTTACTCTCTTCTGTTCCTCTTTCCTTGACATGATATTAAACCCAGATACTGTGATTGCTCACCTGATTTTTTGGTTGTTATGAAGGTGCTTTCTTGCTTGGATAGTTGTTCAATTTGTTGTTCCTGCAGGGGGATAATCCCTGAAGGGTTCTCTTCGGTCTTCTTGCTCTGCCTCTTCCCACACTAACGTTTTTAAGAAACTGCCAAATGGATTTTCCCAGTGGTTATGCCATTTTACACTTCCAACGGCCATATGTGATGGTTTTAATTTTTCTGTGTTATTGCCAACACTACTATTGTTTGGTTTATAGCTATTTTTTCCCATGGGTGAGGAATGATGTTGGCATGAGTATCTTTCCAAAGATTTTCATACAAACTAGAATATAGATGTATCTTAGCATTTTTCTTTCATCGTTGTAATTTTTTTCTTTCTTTTATTTTTTGTGCTTAAGATACTCAGGGGGGTTCAGGACTCAGACCAGTCAATCCCACATTTAAGTGAGATTCCAATAATGTACTTGTAAGTGCTCCCCCAAATGAGGGTACCCAGGGTAGGTTCTTTGCCAGTTGGGAGCCAGCATTGTTTTTTCTTATTTGTTTTTTAATAGAATATTTAATTAAAGTCTTCAGTAAATTTAAACATTGATTTTAGCTTATGGAACTTATATAGCTCTTGATACTTGACTTAGATGCTTATTAGTAACAAGCCTTGAGACTCATGGAAAAATGAAAGTTTATGAGACTGTGCAATGGTCACTGGTAAGAATTGAGGGGCGAGTCGCTGGCTCTTCCAGCAGGAAATGAGTCTCACTTTGTTAGTTACTTCACTTTTTCTAACGGATTTACCTTATGACATTAAAGAGTGTCACCATGAATTATTTTCTAGCATGTTAGGAATTGCGAATTGAATGGCTCAGCTTCCCTCTTTGTAGTGTATGCACGTGTACCATGACAACCCAGCTCCTCCTCACCCTTGGGGAATCTCATAACCCTACCGTCACATTATCAAAGATATTCGACGCTGGGTACCAAGGGGGGCAGGAGAGAGAAAGATAAAGCCCTTCCCTGAAGGCATAAACACTTTATTTGGGAAGACACAATTTAGGGCACCAAATCGCAATTATTTAAAATCAAGCAGCAAATTGAATTCTAGGAATACAAAAGTAGACTCTGGGGGATAAGGGCTAGAATTCTGAGGGAGAACTTTCTGGTCTAAGGAGGACACAATGTATACTTTAAACTTTTTGTTTGTTTTGTTTATTTGTTTTAGAATTCCTCCTAACATAGAGTTGAAAGGAGCCCAGGATATCCTAATATATGGCTGAGCAGAAAATGTATATACTGTCATAGGTTCAAAAACCATAAACCTTTTGGCAATAGGAATAAAGGACATGTGGATGGAGGCAATATTTGGGCATGACTATTTCTATCTATCTATCTCTGTTATTTCAGTTTTACTATTGCCATGCCTGTCTTGGGTAGAAAAAGAGAAGACATGAAGTAGGCTTCTTCCAAAACACCTTTCACTAATCAGTTGCTTCTCTTTATGATTGAACATTATCCCTTAAATTGATCATTTAGCACACTTCCCCATTTACCTGTAACCCATTGCTTACTTTATTAAAGCCAAGGAATCTTTTGCCTTGGCACTAGGGTAGAGGTTGGAAAAATTCTGACAACTGCATTGATTAATAATACAGCCAAACGACAAGAAAATATAAAAATCAGCCTCTCGTTCCTATAACTTGAATCCTTTGCATAATCAAAATTTCACAGAAATATTCCCATTTGTTATTTTTAAAAAGGCTTAATTCTCCACTCACTTTCAATTCAATTGTACCTGAAAGTAGAATTTTGGAAAAGATAAGAAGTTCTGCAGTAGTTAAATTTACACTGCTCTATGTTGTAATTTTGTTGTCAATATAAAGTTATTTAAAAATATACTTATTTTTCTGACTGTCTAGGTCTAAGCATGTACTTTAAACTTCCATCTAGAAAAATGTTATAAAGCCACCATAAGATTTGAAACAGCCATTCATTCATTTCATAAAAAGGCAAAAGTTTATATTCTGTTAGATATCGGTAATAACTGAATTATACATAGTATAATTAAACTGAATTTAAAAATAAGAAAAATAAATCTTAGAGAGAAGTAGATTCTTTTAAGATCATATAGCTAGTTAGAGGCAGAGCATAGATTCAAAAGAACTCTCTCTACTTCTAAATCCATTTTGTCATGACACCTTTGCCTTATAATATTAAAATAGTCTTATATTCTAAAATTTTTGAGATGTATCTACAGAAATTGCCCAAAATGTATACATATTTTAAGAAAGGGAAAAACTGTCTTAAAATTGTAATATTCAAGTCATATTTGATTTCCACAATTGCAAGAGATACAAGATTATCATGAGCCTGCTAGGAGAAGGGGAATGAATCAGAGTGGAAGTGGTGGGGATTGAGGAAAATTATGACACAAGAGAAGACACAGAGACGAAAGAAGGGTTTGGGAGCTCTGACTGAGCTGATGGCTGCAGCTAGCACCCAAACACAAAATCAGCTTTATTTTAGAGCATTTCGACAGGGTTTTCTACAGGGAAGTAGCATAGACAAAAGACACATCTGTGGTCTTACAGTATGATTGGAAAATGTAAATGAGTTTAATAAAGACAAATCATCCTGTTAATGGTTTCTATTCAACTTCGTGAACACATGATAGGAAGTAAAAAGGAAAAGATCACAAGAATTTCTGCAACATCATATTGCTGAGCTTTTATTAGTTCCTAAAAATTAACTAGACAAAGAGCTACGTGACTTCTGGCAGAGGGAGCATGAAGAAAGGGATGTGGTTATTTTGGGAAAGGAGGAGAAGTCGTTGGGGGTTCATTCCCTGAATGTTCCCCAGGCTGTGGGGGTCCTGCTGCCTCACCGCCTGCTCTCCACACAAGGTATAATATATGAGATAGTAAATGTTATCAGTACGTATTGAGTGTTACAATTTTAATACAGGTTTTTCCTTTCTGAAAATGTGTATGCTTTTTTGTCATCCTCTGTACATGTATGAACATATGAAAAGTATAAAATTAGCAGAAAGCGTTTTCTAAATATTTGTAACATATTCCCATAGAAACTCCACTTTTTATATAATAATTGATTTATATATATTTTTAGTTTGAGCTTTATATAAATTGCTATTCAAAATGAATAACAGCAAGGAAGTATACCAAAATATTAAACTTGGTTGTATATGGCCAGTAGAGATAATGGAGTTTAAAAAAATTTTTTTTTTTATTTTTTAAATACCTGATGTTTTTTATCATAAGCTACTATAGTGTGTATCTTTTCAGTGTGATGTCAGGAGTGCTTGGCACAAAGGTGGTGCTCAGTAGACACATGTTGACCCAAAATGAATACATGAAAACAAAATGTATGAATCTTCCAAGACAAAGAGTCCACTGTGCTAACTTCCTAACATAAATTAGTTCATTATTTATTTTTCAACAGGAAGAAATTTTATTAACAACATTTAGCAGGAAGAAATGGCAGCTCAGAGTGGCTAAGTAACCTATTTGAAATCAAATGGCTGGTAAGTAAAGAGCTGACATATAAAACCATTCTGTTTGACACCTAAACCTGACCCAGTATTATGATAATGGATGTGTTTTTGTATATCAGAAACACAGTATTTCGGAGCTTTTATTAGGAACTCTTTAGGAAGGTGAGTAATAATGATTGAAATGAAATTGTGAGCATATTTGGTAAACTCTGCTGTGTACTTTGGACTTGATGTCAATGAGTGCTCTGTCAATGTCAGAGTGGCCTCTCTCTTGCCTTTCCATGGGAACAAGATATCAGATGTTGCCATGAAAAGAGTGTTCTGGAAACTTCCATGAAGCTGAGCCATCTCTACCTGGATGAGTCCTAATATCTTTGCCACTTTCTTAACTACCAAAACACATCCAGTTGTTTTTGAAAATTAAAAAAGAAAGAAAATAAATAACCAAAATTTTTTCCCTTCTCCAAATCAGCATTTTCCTATAGCAGTGAAAGGCTGACAGAGCCAGCAGGCCTCCAGCTACTGCCTTCCTAATTGGTTGTATTGTGTTCTGGCCTCTCACTGGCTTTTTCACTAAAGCAGAAGAAGCAGCCCCAGATGGTTCCTCTAAAAGTAACCTCTGTGCTGCAGGCCTTGGCCAGTCCATCTGGCCTTTTATGCATATTAATAGATTTTTCACCTAAACTCCACAAGTCAGGAATGCAAATGTACTTGTTTCATGGTTCCTGTGTTGCCAAGAAATAAATCATTGAAGACCAAGCAGTCTGTCACCAAGGAGAACAATTTCTGGCTACTTAGGGTTATGCTAATCCCCTTGTCTTACAATAGTTATAGGTCTCTGAAAGATATTCATTAGGCCATATTTTAAATAACTTCATTTTCATTCTTCACTCAAAATACTCTTTTTTTCCATTTTTAACTTTACCATAATAATGCTAGATCTTTTGATTTATTTGCTTTTCAGTAGAAAGATGCTATAGGAAACAATACTCATGATAATAGTTTCTCTTTATTAAGTACCAAGAATCTATAAAGATACCTGTAAAGTATGCACATTTTATAGATAATTATAACGTGTTTGAGAGTATAGGACTTGCCTGTTTAACACACACAGAGCTTTCTTTCTCTGTTGGCATGTGTATATGTATATGTGTGTATATGTATTTTATATGTAACATATATAATATTATAGACAGTAGAAGCTCTGTAAGTTGACCAGCTGAGGGACTAAAACAAATTGGTCAACATACAAAGATGGTCAACATAAGAATTAGGCCTACTGTACATGTGGTGCATGTCCAGTCTATGAAAATTAGGACAATGTAAGGAGGTGGTCAGTGTAGGGCAGTAGTCAATGATGGAGGCTCTACTGTAAACGTAAACATTTATGGCAGACCTAGAATGTGAACTCTGTTCTATTCTGAAACCCATGCTTATTTTTATTTGACTATGCCAAATCCTCTGTTATTAAAAGCCATAATCATGGCTGTTGCTCTAGTCATCCATATCACTCTTGGTATTTTATTAATCTTTTAAATCTCACTGTGTCTTGCAGCAAAGAGAATCACCTGCCATAGTGGGAAGGGTCAAGGAGGCAATGTGGCATATGCATCTTAACTCTTTCAGACACCCAATAAAGTGCCAGTAGAATAAAAACCATAAGAAAAAATTTGCCTCACCATGCAAACCACAGAATAACTACATACAAAGTAAAAACAAACAAACAAAAGCCAACCAACCAAACACAGAAAATGTCTTCTAGACAAATGAATTTTCTGTATCATCCATGCTCTGAAACATATTACATTATAGAAGAATTATATGTTTCTGGAATAGGTGACATATTTTCTTATAGTGTTAGGGGAGAGGTTTATACTATTCATTTAGTAATCTCCAAACTTTTGATCACACATAAAAAACTTGGAGCATTTATCCCAACATAAGAATATTCCGTACATGAATTTTGTATTGAGTCCTCACTTGCATTGACCTGCTCGTGATAGAACTCCCACTGAGCACATATTAAAAATTACCATAATACTTTCTTTTATATTATTTTACAAACGAATTGGTATAGTTGTAGTTCTAACATTTTCTTTCCATATCCTGTTGATTTATCTTGTGCGAACTTACATTACTCGTATATTGCTATTACCCCTAGGCTTAGGTAGTCTGAGTTTTTTCCCACTAATTATCATATTCCTGCCTGACCATCACTCAGTGGCTACAAAACTCATGCCAGATCACAGAAATTGAACAGCCATCCTTTGAGGGTCCTGATGCATCCAGATGGTGTGATGTAGGGAAATGGTTTGGAGTGACATTAAATCTCTTTGTAATAACTACAGCTTCCCCGCCGCCTTCTAAGGATCAGTTGTTAAAAGCCTTTCCATTCTCTATGAGCTTTCTTAAGACTAAACAAAGACCACTGATTTGAAGATTAATCATCTGGTCTCTAGTTTGTCTCAGAATGAATAAACACACTCCAGAAAAGCATCATTTTTTTTTTTTGTAGGTTCATATAGCAGAACATTAAAAAAAAAAAAAACATACTTGGCAAGCAGTAAAATCTATCAAAGTTTTTCAACAGCCCCATATTTTTTACATTCCTTCACTGCCACCAGCAGCTGCCTCTACATATGTTCCTTGATTTTATGGGTGCATTACAATAGCATCAAAGCTGTTGTAACATTGCAGGCACGTTTTTATGGGGAGTGATTTCAGCATCATGCCATCCGGCTGGCCCACCCCAGCCTTCTGTTACAGGAAAGGAATGGGAAAGATATTTAATGAAGGGGATAAAGAATAAGCTAGAAGGTGGGTGGTCTGTGCACGGGAATGGGGCTCAGAAATCAGCTTCTCTTGCAGCTCGTCAGAACAACCAAGTTCCCTAGAGATGGCCAGGAGGGCAAAGTGTCAAAGCATCCTCATTTCTGTGAGGAAATAGCCCATGAAGAAGCAATTTATAATGTCCATAATGACAGCATGCTATATGCATGTGCTTAGATGAGAATTCTTATGTTCCAATAAGTGATCATAATGATTCTATCATTATTATCACCGCATGTAATAATTATGCAATTATGTTATTAACATCGGACATTTAGGGCTGTATTTACAAAAGGGACATATTTCTAAGAGTATTGCACTTTCAAATAGGGACCCCATTTAAAAGTTTTCCTCATATCTAAATAGAAAATTATCAGTTGATGTGAGGGTGGTATGATGTTCATGTCCAGAAGGCGTCAAGACACCACCTCCCCACTAACACTTGTCTTTGCTACCTGCACAGGGCACAGCCCCGAATCTGTCTAGTCTCTGCTTCACCATGAATAAGTGCCTGGCTGGTACTAGAAAGAGAGGGAAAGGATGTCAGTATGTGTATGAGAGAGTACATGTTGACATCTTTGTGGGCACAGAAGATAGAAGCTCTTATTACCACCTTTCAGACTCTGAACAAGGCTTCTTTTAAAAGAAAGGAGGGAAACTCCATTACTCTTCTTGAGGAAGTTATGCATTATTTAAGGTAAGGGTTTCCAGAGCTGGGCTTCAGTCTGGATGGTTCCAATGTAGTGAAAGTCACTATCTTCAAAGTGATCTTCTATTTCAAGTAACTGGAGGGTCACTAACCACTTTGAGCCAGTTGATGTAATGCATTTCCAAGGATTTTGAAAATCCAACCTCTCTTATTCCAGGCTCTATGCTAGGAGCCAATTGTCCAGCTCTTGGGACAAATCAATCTTGAATACCTTTGACAGAAAGAAACACAGCATTTGTTGATGCTGACAGGGGCCTCAGAAATTAGCCAGTGCACCCTCATTCCCCCTTACAGATGGCAAACCTGAGGTGTAGAGTGATGGAGAAGTGATTTGTTCAGGCTTCAGAGCAAAGTGGAGGACAGTCCAGAAGTGCCATCTGATGCTGTTTCTACTGCTTGTTTTCAGAGTTGCTTTCAACTTTAGGCTTGGGAGTCAGTGTCCTGAGTCAGTAGGTTGCTACTTTTTGATTTGGCTTTTATGTGTTCATATAGCTCTACTTGAAAGAATGTGCACTTTGGGCATATTTTGCAGGGGTCAGTGGTGGATTGGCCCTGAGCCCACTGTAATCCTCTTTCCATTAAGACTAATGAGCAGGGCTGCACCTCAGGAAAGGTGCCCCCACTAGGTGCTCTGTGGTGATCTCTGTGTATTTACTGAGCACCATCTAGACATATGGCATTCTTCCCACTGGCCCAAATGCTTATTATCTGGCTTCATCCCCATGAATTTCTCTGCTAATCTTTTGCACTCAAAATATCATATAATCATGGGTATCCTATTTTATCAGAGTATGAACATGCTTGATCTCTTTCTGAACATTAGTATATAAGGAAATCAGAATGTATCCTGTCTTGGTATTATTGTTTTAATTATTTTTTGTAAATTCTTTACTTCCTGGAGCTATGGTTCTCAACCCTCCTAATGCTGCAGCCCTTTGATACAGTGGCTGTGGGTTGTGACCCACAGGCTGAGAACTGCTGTCCTAGAGGAATCTTCTGTACTTTTATTTATATTTTGTAAATATATGCTTGGCATTTTTTCTAATGATCATTTTCCTCACTATCACCTAATTAAAATTTAAAATTCCCTAATTTAAAATTTTTTAAAACTACTATGATTTCCTAATTTAAATTTTTAAGAAACTCTAAATTAGGATATCACAGTAGTTTGTATTTTCTAATAAGACTCCATGGAGGTGAAGGGAAATAGAAACTTTTTTTTTTTTTTTGAGACAGGGTCGTACTCTGTCTCCTGGGCAAGAGTGCCATGGCATCAGCCTCATTCACAACAACCTTAAATTCCTGGGCTCAAGTGATCCTCCTGCCTCAGCCTCTCACGTAGCTGGGACTAGAAGTACCTACCACAATGCCTGACTAATTTTTCAATTTCTAGTAGAGATGGGGTCTCGCTCTTACTCAGGCTGGTATCAAACTCCTGAGCTCAAGCAATCTACCTGCCTAGGCCTCCCAGAGTGCTAGGATTATAGGTGTGAGCTATTAAGCCAGGAAAAGAAACTTTTTTGAGTTTGTAAGAATAAAAATAACTTAACCAGTTTGATGAAAATATTTCAAATCGTGCATAAAACCAGCACATTGTACCCCATGATTGCATTAATGTACACAGCTATGATTTAATTAAAAAAAAAAAAAAAGAAATAGAATCTGGGCCAGTCATTTTGAAAATAATATTTCTAATCTATACAATACCGATTTTAAATTCATCATTATTTCTCATTTGAGAAATGAGGAAAAGGAGGCTGAGATTATCTGGGTTACTTGTGCACATTTTCATAGATAAGCCAGGATTCCAACTTCTCCGTCTCACTTCAAGTTCATTTTCTTTCTATTACACTGCGTGCCCAGGCTACATTTTGAGCATGTCCCGTTATTTCTCTCATTTAATCCCCACAGCAGCTCTCTGGGACAGGCATTTTAAGTCCCTTTTACAGATAAAGAAACCAAGGCTCAGCAAGTTTAAGTAAACCATTTAAGGCCACTCAGATTAAGTGGCAGAGCCGAGGTTCAAATCAAGTTTGCCTGGATCCAGAGTCCACGTTCTTCTTACGCGTACCCTACCATTTGACTTTTAAGTGAAATGTAGTTATGGACTCTGTTTGGTAGTACTATCAACTCTGAATCACTTGTTTAGAAATTAAATCATACTATTATCTTTTTTTTGAATTTCAAAGGCTTTTAATTATTTAGATTTTTAAGTTATTTCTCTGCTTTCCCTGGGTGGTAGAAAATAAGTAAAGTGCCGAGGAAGGGGGATATAGGATTGAGTAATCAGAAAGAGTGGCAACCGAGAGATAGGTGATCATGGTTTCCAGTTTCTTTCAAGGGTTGCCATATGGTAAGAGGATTGGCTTTTGTTCTAAATGATTTACTAGATTAGAATTATGACAGATGATGAATGTAAGCCACAGGGAAAATATTTTGGATGAGTATAAAGAAAAGATTTCTACAAGTCAGAGCTATCTACGTATGGAATAGGCTGTCTTGGAGCATGGCAAAATTCAGGAATCTCAGGATAACCGCTTGGCAGGGCTACTGAGGTAGGGATCGGATGACATTTAGGGTCCTTGAGACTGGATGGTTTTCTGACATGGCTTTGCATTCCTGTCTATTCATCACTGGATGCTTGCCTGCTACTTCTGCAGAATCTGGGATATGTTCCCTAACAGTTGGCACAGGTGGCTTAGAAGAATGGAGAGCCAGGAAGGGTGGACCTCTGTCTCAGTCTTCATCAACTCTGCGAATGTCAGTCTGCAGCACAAAGGGCTGAGGACTATTTAGTGCCAAATGTCATCCATGAGCCTCTGTCAAAGTCTTTGACAATGGTAGGAAGAGTATATGATTTACTCTCCTTATTTTCACTTGGGTTTTCCTATGTCTTGGTATCACAATAATCAGAAAAGAAGAAAAAACATTACCTCAGTGTTGTTTTGAAAGGGCAAGGGGCTCGGCACCTGGAGCTCAGTGGTCAGGGGGCCGGCCACAAGCATCGAGGCTGGTGGGTTTGAATCTGGCCCAGGCCAGCTAAACAACCATGACAACGACAACAACAAAATAGCTGGGCATTGTGCCTGTAGTCCCAGCTACTCTGGAGGCTGATGCAAGAGACTCACTTAAGCCCAAGAGTTTGAGGTTGCTGTGAGCTATAATGCCATGGCACTCTACCCAGGGCAACATAGTGAGACTCTTGTCTCAAAAAACAAAAAAGCACAGAGTAGCTAAACCTCAAGTTTTGAATAAAGTTACCATTTGCAAGATTGATCATTATATTTTTTGTTTTAATGGCAATAACAATGATAATATAATTATTGAGAGGTCACTGTATTTTAGGCGTAATTATTAATGACATCTAATTAATGACATCTAAGCAAAATAAGGTGTCAAACATCTGTATGATAAAATCTTACAGTTACTAAAGGCAGGGACAGAGTCCAGACTCAGGTCCCTTTGATATCAGAGCATATGCTCTTATTTTCTTCTTGTTGCTGACAATTTCCTTTATCTGTGATAGTTCTACCTTTTAGGTAATCAGTTTGGTTAATATTTCTTTATTTCTGAGTATCTTCTGTATCTTATTTGATAATATCTTATCAAGGAAGCACGTTAGGTCTCTTCTAGGTATATTTTGCAACTTGCTGGGCTGTCCAGTCATAAACAGGGCAATGGAAAAAGCAGTAGATTAAGCACTGACCTTGGTCTAGTTGTACAGTAGAACCTCTGTAAGTTGACCACCCAGTGGACTGTCACAAATTGGTCAACATGCAGAGGTAGTCAGCATAAGGAATAGGCCTAGTGTACTGATACATACATGTGGTACCTGTCTGACCTATGAAAATTAGGTCAAATTAGGGAGGTGGTCAGTGTAGGGAGGTGGGCAGTGATGGAGGTTCCACTGTGTTGTCTTCTCATTTTAATTGCTTTGTGTTTAAACAAAGAAACTGTCTTAGTTTTTGTTCTCTGAAAGCAGAGCCTGAGGCAAGTACTTGACTGGAAGAAATTTTTTAGAAGATAAAACATGAAGCAGATATGAACAAGCAAGGAAAGAAGAAAAGGCAATATAAGGCCACATTACGGAGGTCACTCCTACAGGCCACAGGGTATAATTTCTCTGGGACTCCTGAGCAGCTTACCAGATGTTTCCCAGAATTAAAGATGGGAGACTTGTACACTGGTCCATTTATTCATGCCCCCTGGTTGTTGAGTGTTGCCTGGACGAGCTCCACTCACACAGTGCTCAGACAGCTGACCCTGGAACAATATGTGTACCTGAGATGGGCCCTTGACAAGGCGAAGGAACCATACCCCATAGATGCAGCTGAAATCAAAGGTGGCCTTAGGCAGTATGATGTGGCACCAGTGAAATATGCCCCAGGGAATCTTCAATGCAAAACTTTTAAATCATATAATTTTTGACCTAGGACCACATTATAGCCATTTAGTATAATTTTCCATTTTCCAGCGGTGGAAGTTAAAGTCACAAAAGATAAGTGATTTAGCCAAGCCCCATAGTGGGTTAGTGGATGAATTGGGCCTCCAGATCCTCTGGCTCTGGCCACTGTACCTTGTGGCCCATTTCATAGCTGATGCTATTAATATCTAATTAATGACCACTTCCTTTCTGTAGCTTGGGAGTGCACTGGTTCAGTTAGGTCCTTTCAATAGTCATCACAACAGAATTGCCTCATCTATGTTAGTTAATTCCTCCTGAGACTCCACAGTAAGGGGGACCAGGGTGGTAACGAGGGAGGGGCAGACAGCTTCATCTCCAGAAGTGTGTATGACTCATATCGTTTGTCTCCATTCCTTGTAATTCTTCCATGTTGCTCTTGCCAGTTGTATTTGCATCCGTCTATTGTGCACAGCAAAGGCTTGGAGAATGATGAGGAAGAATTGCCAGAACACTAAATCCAATATGGATACTGAGTTCCATCTTCTAAACTAAGGAGCCTGGTAATTAAAGCAGTATTTACAATCCAATAAAGGCAGAGCTAATTACAGGCAAATGAGATCGAGAGGATGCTCTTTCCCACAGATACCAGACTGGGATCAGCCTTCACTATAAATCCTCCAACTGTCTCCTTTGTTAATTATAATCCTCATAATCCCCTGTATGGCGGTATGTGCTTAATCTATTGTTACTCAATATGAAAGAATTGACGAAACTGAGGTAGGCGTGATGGAGCTCAGAATCACTATTTGAGGCCCTGGATCACTAATACAGAAATAAAGGTGTGGAGGAGGAGGGGTCTATCGGTAATAATCTAAAGCCAAAATGCAAGTGTTCTTTTGTATATGGAGCAAGACTTGATCCTTTGCACGGGGCTTTATGTTTGATATCTACATACAGACCACACACAGTATTGACACGTTAGAAGCTAGAATTTCTACATCTTCATTAGTAAAAATATATCCTGAGTTAGGGGCCTGTTTGCATGGTCCTGTGACTGACCAGTGTTTTCTATGGAGAGTCCCAGTTACCGGCCTGCTCTCAAAATGTTCAAAGAAAAAATTGTTAATGCAGGAGTTAGAAGTTGTTTTTGTTTGTTTGTTTGCTTTTTTTTTTTTTTTTTGGCAAGGTCCAGATTGTAAATATTTTAGGTTTTAGGCCACGTATGAATTCTGTGAAATACTTTCCTCCTCCTTTTTCTTTTTATCATCTTCTTCTTCCTTCTTAACAACCCGTTAGCTTCTAGGTCCAACAAATACAGGCCATGGCTAAATTTGGTCAGCAGACCTAGGATGGTAACACCTGCAACACATTATATATACTCACACACTCAGCCGACAGGTACCACAATTAATGCAGACCCAGATAATCTTTAATAACACGTTTTATATTAGGGGGATGTGATGGTTTGGAGATTGGGGGACAAAAGAGGTAATTTGGCATTAGAATTCAACCATAGGCTTGAGACCAAATAACAGTTCTATGGCCATATTCTATATAGAGGAAATGGACTCTTGATATTTTATGGGGAAGTATTGCACATTACCTTTAGATTCCTGGTCCCCTCCTATTAAAAGACAGACTATCTTTCTGATCCCTGTGACAATAATAGAACTTCTCATATCCCACACACATTTCCATGTCCACCATCAACACCAATATCCAAGGGTGAGGAAGGACAGTATTTCTGTAGTTGAGAATCACTGCATCATCCAGTTCTTAGGTACTGGGTGTGTGGGAGGGAATGCAATGAAAAGGCATCTCATGGGTCCTTGAGAATATAGCTGGGGAATGGTAGGTCCAGAGCACTGAGCTAAGAGCATTCTTCTTTTTAAATTCCATGCTACATTATAGCTGGAAGAGAGTAGTCTTGCTACAAACTTCCATAGGAGAAGAGCAGGAGAGATTTTCGTAAGTCTGTGTGCTCTATCGCTCACACTGTCGTCTGACAGGTGAGCAAGGAATGGAAAATCACAATCGCATCACTTGAAAAATCCCTGGTGGCCTGTCCCTAGCTCAGTGTGGCCTGGGCCCAGTGCTGTCTGGGTGGGAGGACTAGCTGAATTCAAGCAGTTTGTGGATGGATTTCTCATCTGTGTGAAGAAGGAATGGCTTATACTACGATACAAACAGTTTTGGTGCCTTCTTTTCTCAAGTGGGATTGCATTCTCAGAAGTAGCTGGGTCACAGGTGGCCATTCTAGGGCCCTTCCACATTCCACAGATGCTTTTGTGTCTTTTCTCTCTTAGGAGAGGGGACATGTGGTGGTTCTATGAGCCTCCTGTTTCCCTTCAATAACGGCTCAAGGGTAAGTGTTGCGAAGAAGAGACAGCTCTTAGGATTCAACGCGAACAGTATCTTTGTATTTCCAAGCGTTGCAGCAGGATGTGTGGAAGGAACATGCATTTTAGGCTTAGAGAACAGAGCATGTAAGCCCCTTATCTTCCACTTTCTAGCCGAGGAACTCTAGTTCTCTGAATCTCAGGGATTATAATGCTCGCCCTGCCAGGTCCAGGAGAAGATGATTCACTTAATATGTCTTTTCTCCTTCTCTGTAAACTAAAGGTATCTGAGGGGATCTCTCTAGGCAATTGTGCGGACCAAATGTGACAAGAAGTCGTCAGCTGCAGCATCGAACACATCTTAGGTTCTTATTTCTGTTCAGGGTTTATTTTTGGCAAGATTTACAACAGACGGTGTTTGTCTTTGACTTGGTTTTTTCTTGTACTTTTTCCTTTTATTGTATCAAGTTTTTTGGTTTCTGGGGCACCCCCAAATAGTCTGTTCATATTAAAGTGAAAGGAATTTCTTACTTCTCACTTTCCATTTGGTGAATCTTGCTTCCGTTTACTTCTAAAGAGGAATTTCACAATTTATGATCACTGAAACAGTGACACTGCCTCAGGGTCAGGTGTAAGAGGTGCTTTTGTACAATCCTGGGCCCCTGGATAGGTCAGCCACCAGTGGGGATTTCACGAGAGCAGAGCACATTCAAGGGGCAGCGATCCTCAGGGTCACAGTAAGGCCACACGTCAGCCTGTGCTGAGCTTTGTATAAGACAAACTCTGGGCCCTAAGCCAGAAGGAGGTGAAGAAGCAAAAGTTGATAAGATCTGTGAATTTTGTCAGGCTAATTATGATGTTTTATAAGTCTACCGTGCTCTTTCTAAAACTCAGGGGGCAAATGTATTTTGGAATTCAACATTTTTCAGATTTTAGAAAGGTGCTAAAGTACGTATAGTGCATATTCTATAATGCCCCCAGGGAGGTCTAGGGCATCATCACATTCCCAACACATCATTACTCAGCAAAGTGGATAAATATTCACACTAATTAGAGTAAATAAAGATTAAAAATAGGCTTATGTCAGTCCAGGTCAGGTTTTTCCACTAAATGAGGTCAAGTCAGGTTACAATTTTGACACGAAATGAGTTAGGAAAATACTTTAGGTTTTCAGAAGCTTTTATATTTTGGTATTGCTAATAATGGACTGCGAATCTGAATCAGAGAGCAGACAGATGCAAAATTATGGTCAAGCATGAGTTGGGATAATAGCACTTCTCACATCCTGTTATCCTTGTACCAAGAGTTTTCCTAACTGCCCAGAAAAGAGTGACAACAGTCTGCCGGGCAGGTGCTGCTGCAGTGGTCCAGACAGGCAGGACTCCTGGTGCACGCATCTTCTAACCTGGGGCCAGCACATGGACTCCTCCCCATCTCCTTCCCTTTCCTTGCCTTTTTACGTAGGTGAGTTGCTTTCTTCTTTTCTGTGAGCTTTCCCAGGGTGACCCTCCTCTGTGTGGTAGCACACAGCACAGTGTGGTTTATACTTTCCCATCTGACTCCCATCAAATTGAGAATGCTCGAGGAGAGGGAGTCTTAGAGCTTGGATGCTCAGTCCAGGACCATGCACATAGTAGGTGCTCAATAAACATTTGGTGAACAAACAGCTGCTTCCTAGATGATTGAAATACCCTTGAATTTCAATTCCACTGAATAATATATGGAAAAAAGGAGAATTTAGCCACTCCCCATTTTCTGACTCTCCATTAGGTTACTTTCTCTTCTGAATTACTAAGTTAAAATCAAGTCATAAAACATACCCTTAGCATTATACAACAGCAGTGAATCACCAATAGTGATGATAATTTTACATTTTCCTTCCTCTTAGCTCTACATTATTACCCTCCTGAACTATTGGGTATTAAAGTCATATTAATAATCAAGGACTTTATTAATCTGTCTAAAAGTCAAATAAATATAGTAGTAGCACACTGGAGGTTGTGGCACCTATTGGTCATAATTCACCAAGCACAAACTTACCTTGTGGCTTCTTTGGAGATACAGCAGGCTTTATTGTTTTCTAGAAGGTTAATTATCATTCCAATATCTTGGAATATGCAATAAAATCAAAGTCATTTGATTGACTAGAACTTTTAAGTTATAAATTAAAGTTAAGAAGACAGATTCAGTCCCCAGAGTCAGAGTATAAAGGGCTTTGGAATGAATGGCTTCCATAATATTTTCTTTGCTATAATAAGGAATAAGGATCTGAGAAAGAGCTCACATGTGAAGTTCTAGGATTTTACTTATCAGCATCTCGCTGGCTGGATATCTTTGGGCATTTAACCTCCAGGGACTTAGCTTTCCTATTTATAGTGAAAGAGAAAAATATTTTCTCTTCTTTTTTTCCTCCCAATAACACTGTGAAATGGGACATGGTGTTTCCTGACAATCTCTTTTCAGCTGGTTGAAGGATAGGTATGTCCACTCAAGTGTGGATTGGAAAGAACTAGTTTTTCTCTGATACTCACGGGCTATACTAACTTAGGGAAGAAACGTCACCTTTCAATTCGCCAGTTTTCTTAACCTTAATATAGGAATAACATTTTTACCCTCTCTACCTTGAAGCACTGTGTGAAACACAAATGTTTGCAAAAGCACCTTGTGAAATATCATTTGCTAAGAAAATGTTATCAATATTTTTTTTAACATCATAATAAGGTGAGATTATTCACATCACAATTGCCCATGAGTTCACCCTTATGGAACTCAGACCAGATCTGTGTTAACCAGGGGAAGTTGCCTCACACTTATGAGGTGCCTCTGCAGGTGACCAAGAATCTGAAGACCATGTGGCCCCTGCAGGAATTCAAATAGGCTTTAACAGTCCAGGGTTCTCAAGGATACCAGCCAAGCCCCTAGCTGAACAAGGACTAGGTTAACACACTGTCTGGAATTGCTCCCTGCAGCATAGGAATTAATTACCTGATCTTTCTTTTTGTGAGTTTAGACACGATTTTCTCACCCCAATTAGGAGGCAAAACCAAGATCTCTGAAAGTAGATAATCCAGAGTTCTAAATTCTAGTTCTTACTGCTAGACTAACACATTGACTCAATGAAGAAAGAAACAACTAAAAAAAAAAATTCTTTTTTTTTTTTTTTTGGTATCAAGTAAAGAGAAAATAAATATATCAAATAAGGAAAAAAGATCTGGGGAATTATTTCTAGAGATTTAATGCTGTGAATGTTGAAAATCATGTTGAATTTCTCCCCCCAAACCCTGTCTTTTAGAACTGGATAAATTCACCACACAGGAGGGGAGCTGCTTTGTGAAGATTAAGGTGAATTGGCCTGGTCTCCTGTGACCTGTGAAAGCTCTTTGAGCAGTCAGTGCCTCTGGGGGAAGGGGTTTGATTCTCAACTTTTTGCTGTCTCCTGCCTCATTCATGAATACTGTTCTGTGCCTTCCTGTGCTGACCCAGATGTGAAATCAGCCCTTCCCTTGAGTTGCGCAGAAGTTGGACCGGAATGAACTGTTTGTGGATTTGGACTTCATTGAAGATTTGGGTTGTTTTTTTACATCTCATAGGCTTTACTGGAATGCATTATGTCAGTTTAGATAAGACCGAGAATCTAACTTCAGCTATGATCAACCCAAGGAAGAAAGGAAATAAACCCTTTTATGTTATTAGGTAAAGAAAACAAATAAAATAAGAGTTTGCCTAAAGAAAAACTTGCATGATGGAGTGGAAGCCGGAGTCGAAATCGTTACTCTGAGATGGTTATAGTCAGAGGGTACTTTGGTTTAAAAGACTCCTTTAAAATGCATTTTGGAATATACTTACAATTGTAACAGTATTAAAAGATGGGATCTTTAAGAGGTCATTAGGTCATGAGGGCACTGCCCTCATGGAAGGTTTAAGGCCGTTATCCCAGGAGTGTGTTATTGTTTAGAGTAGGTTTCTGATAAAAAAAGATGACTTGGGCTTGATTGTCTATCTCTGTCTCACCTGCTCCTTCATCATCTGATGCCTTCTGCCGTGGGGTGACCTTCAACAGATGCCACAGCCATACTTGTGGACCCCCTAGCCTCTAGAACTGTGAGCCAAATCAATCTCTCATCTTGATAAATTAACTAGTCTAAGGTATCCTAGTCTAAGCAAAAATTCCCACCAAGCAGATGGTGACAGGTGTACAGAGAGGTTCCCCGAGCACCACAGCTTGTCTTCACTGTTCTTGTGCATCTAGCTTGTTTACTCCATTGTTGGCTCTGTACACACCTGTGGTGCCACGCCTACACCAGGCCAATATCTGGGAGCCCACTGACAAGGTCGCTGTGCAGTCACCAAAGCTTCCCCTAAAAGCAACAGGGCCCACAAACTTACACGTAAGCTCCCTCTTTGCGATCTCCCTTCAGGAGCTACACAGGCTTGGACCCCACTCATCCATCCTCATCAGTATTCCACGCAGAATGGTTGATTAAGGTTTCCCTAATCTTCCCACTCAGCTCCTTCCAACATTGACTTCCTCAGCCCTGACACAACT
The DNA here is from genome assembly GCF_000181295.1 of Otolemur garnettii. Taxonomy (NCBI): domain Eukaryota; kingdom Metazoa; phylum Chordata; class Mammalia; order Primates; family Galagidae; genus Otolemur; species Otolemur garnettii. The sequence goes on along the minus strand of NW_003852396.1, from coordinate 68,083,416 downwards.
GTCTAAAGTCTAATTCCTATGGTGGAGGGTGTTCCTGTATTACTTAGAGCCTCTGGATTGAGGACACAGACTTTAATCCTGGATTTTTACCCTTGTGCCTACTATACTGTTATTTCTCTTCTTGTATCTTCTCTTCTTTGTCTGAAGCAGCAGATAAATTGTCTCTTTTTCCCAAAGTCTAAAGAAAATTCAGGAACTTTCTTTTTACTCCAATATACAGAGGTATTGCCCCCAATTCAGTTAATTCTTCTTTCGAGGCATGTGAGCACTTTACCTAGTCCTGTGAGATACAACCTTACCATTAGTTTCTGTCCTGGAATCCAGGGCCTGAGTCAAGTGATTCATTTACTGCGTTTTTAATACATGACACCTTGATGCTGGATGTTAGAACAATAGAGAACAAAATTCCTACCTTCACGTAGGGTTTCTACAGGAGGGAATAAAAAAGTTAACTTTATTATAATCACAGTATTGTATGACAAGTGGTATTTCAATGGGAGCATTTACCCGTGGTTCCAGATGTTTGGAAGCATGCCAGGGGTTATGATGTTTGAAAAAAGGTAGAGGGGAACTTTGCAGATTAAGTAAAGGATCTTCAGAAGGGGAGATCAGCTGGATTTGGGAGGTGGGCCTGAACTATCATCATGTATGTCCTTCTAGAAAAGACATAGAGCAAGATTTGGTTATCATACAGAGGGAAAGGAGGTGGCAGCGTGACCAGGGACGCAGACACTGGAATGAGGCAGACCCGGGTCAAAGAATGGGGATAGGCATCCGGACATGGAAGAGGTGAGGAGTAGACGCTCCTCCAGAGTCAGAGACAGAGCATGGCTCTGCTGACACCACCCCTTGACTGCAGCCCGTTGAAACTATGTCCCACTCCGGTCTCCAGAGGATATCCTGTGAGAGGATAAATGTATGCTGTATCAAGCCACTGTGTTTCTGGTAATTTGTTACAATAGCCGTTAGAAACTATCATACCACTCTAGTGTTGTTTTCTTGGAGTCCACTGCCTATAAATCCTGCCCATACTTCCTGCCCTTGCCTCTGTGCCCTCACGTATGAATTCCCCCTGGGGGACTACCTCCTCCACAGGCATTCATTTAAACACTCTGATTTTCCCTAAAAAACTCAGTTCAGACATTACTATCTTGGTGAAACCTTACTGAATCTTCATCTGGCTTAGCTATTCCTCCTTTGTCTTCCAAGGCTACCTGTATTTCTCTGCTGGAACACTTGCCATAATGTACTGTGATTACAATAAGTTAATTTTTCCATTACCCCCTAAAGAAAGCCTCTTGAAGGTAGGAATTATGTTCTTTATAGTTCTAATACCTAGCATCAGGATGGCATATATTAAAAACACAGTAAATGTCTGTTGAATAAAAAGAATATAAGATTAAATGAGACTGATGCAGGATGTGAAGGAAATAACTCTCACTGAAGTTTTTGCTACTTGTAAATTGCCTCAGAAAAAAGATTTGTCGAAGAGGTGTATACTGTGAAGTGGAGGGATTTTCTTGAGATTGCAGTTATCTCTGCTAACCAAGTTTTTCATTCACATGGGTTAGGAGAGATGACTCAAGAGTGAATTTGATCCAACGTTTGATTCATTCTTTGATGTATAATTCCATTTACCAAATATACAGTGTACATCTAATGTGTGAAAGACACTACTGGCAAAGGAGAAATGAGTAAAAAAAAATGATTCTCACCATCAAGGAATTTATACAGTAAGAGGATGCAGTCTGTTCTTAGGGAATTATAATAGAATGTTATTTGTTGTAACTTGTGCAGTGGTTCATTAATAAGAAAGAGGATTCCTTGTAGTAAGAGATTGGGGAGATTTTTATAAAGGAGGCAGCTTTATAGCTTGGGTTTGAGGAATGGACAAACAGAAAAATAGAAACTAAATTAGCAGACAGAATACATGTGGAAGGACGTGCAAATGGAAACAGGAAGGGAATTTTCTGAAATTGGCCAATAGTACAATCTCCTGAACTGTAGAGTGCAGGTAAAAATGTAGTGGAGGACGGCGTTGGAAATACAGACTGTGTGTAAATTACAGAAGACAATGAATGCTAAGTTAAGGAATTTGAATCTTACTCTACAGGATTAGGGGACTCATAAAAATATTCTGATGAAATAAATAATATTGCTGGAATCATGTTTTAAGGGTTGGAAAGGGAACGTATAAATCAGAGTTGCAGAGATGGAAGGGAAGGAAGTCTCTAAAGAGATCTTTATAGAAGTCTGGTAAAAGACAATAAATGAACAGAGTGGATGGGTTACAAAGGAAGAGAATGGGGTGAAATGAGGGAGATTCTGGAGCAAATCCTGCCCAGGCACTTTGATAGAATTAGACTGGTGATCATTCATATCATAAGGAGAAATAAGGAAAAATATGAACATGAGGGTAAAGAATAGTATTGTGTATGATTGATAAAATATCTATTAAGCCTAATAAAAATTTCATGCAGCATGTTAGGAAAACTGACCATTTGAACCACAGTTTTGGAATCATATATTGATCAAACTATCCTCATAGTGCTTTCCAGAGGACCGGTGATGGAACTTTGTATTGGCAGCGGGACTGTATCATGGTACTCACCACCTTGAACAGGAAGCCCCCAAACCAAGGTCAACATCTGTCCAGGCTGTGCTGTGAAGACTGGGACAGCCAAGGTTTATGAGGCATTGGTTGTTCCATTCTACCAACCACTGTAGTGGCTCTTCAACTGGACAGAGCACAGTTTTAAAATCTAGGATGGATCCTTAACATACTCAGAACATCTTCACCATCCAAACACTCATTAGGGGTTTGCCATGGAAACCCCTTTTGACACAGCCTGGTCCCCTTGGCCCATGAAATATCAACTCTTTCCACTTGTCATTAGGAGGAGAAGCTCACGGCTCTGTTACTGGCTCATGTGAGCCGCCCTACGTGTTATTTGATTTACAGCCAATGATCACTTGGGTCTTAAAGTTCTATAATTTCTTTTTTTTTTCCACATTCATGTGTGACTACAGCCTTTTTTGTACTATTTTTATATATTCAATATCCAGCTTCCAACTGCATCGAAACAATCAGTAGAGAAACAAAGGCTAAAAGCACAAGGTGACTAAATTGCTTAGGAAAGGAGCGTCAATACGTTTTAAAATGCGTGCTAGCTCTGTAAAATGGAAGTGGCATTTTGTAGCACTGGGTTAAGAAGTGTTTCTGTACTCAGGGGAAAGGCGTACCGTAACAAACCATGACGTTCATTGTGTGCAAGTATAGGACATTCACGCAGGCACATGCCATTCTTGCCCAAGAGCAATGAGTGTAGCAGTCTAAAATCAAAACCTTGGGAGATTCTTTTGCCAATAAGTGTGTAAATTCTATGTCAATTTGGCGAGGATACGGTGCCCAATGTATTGCTAATCTAGATGTTGCTGTTAAGGTAGCTTTTAGAGGTCATTAACATCTACAATCAGTTGACTTTAAGTAAGGGAGATTATCCATGATAATGTGGGTAGGCTGGCTTCCATCAGTCAGAGGTCCTAAGGGTAAAAATAGGTTTTCTAGAGAAGAAATTCTGAACCAAGACTTAATATAGGAATACTGCCTGAGTTTCCAGCCCCTGCCTGCCCTACAGTTTTAGACTTGCCAGTCCTCACAACTGCATGAGCAGATTCTTTAATTATTTGCATATATATATATATATACACACACATAAATATAAAATATATGTTTATGTGTTTACACACATACAAATATTCTAATATATATTGTTTTTAGTTCTGTTTTTCTTCAGTGCATTGATCAGTATACATCAGGGGTTCATCCTTAAAGAGAAAAACAAATCAGTTTAGCATCAAGGTAGAACATGACAAAAATCTAACTCCAGTTATCACTTTAATAAAATAAATGCACCTTTCACAAGTTTTGACGATATATGAAGATTAGAATTTTCTCTCCAAGAGCTACATTAAGGGATCAAAGATCTTCATATATCTAAAAGTAAAACAATGCTATGTTAGGGGGAGTAAAGAATTGGTTGAGCCAGATCAGACCCAGGCTCTGCAAGTATTTCTTCTTGTGCTTGCCTGCACATGCCACACAGGTGACATTAGTGATGAAGTTCAGAGGCATCGATCTGATGAAATATGACAGATGGCTGAGTTCCTTTCCTTCCACACAACACAATCCCATAGACCTAAATGCCATTTGGCTTTCCGAGCAAAGTTTGCCATTTTCTATTATTCAATCATTTTCTTTCCATGTGACCGGCAACAGCTGTTCTTTCACCAATTACACTATTTTTACCTGATAAATTAAAAACAATTCTAATTAAATGCTATAATGAAACTATCAATCAATGTTACTGAGGCAGAACTTTAATGTAATTAGTTATTGATACCGCCAAGGAGGGTTGTGTTAGAATGAGAGTAGATGGGTGGCTGGCTCTAGGATTCTTGCAACAAACATGGTCGTGGTTGGAAATATATAAGTGATTTATCTTGTTGTTTTCCCAAAGGGCATTTGTTACGTTAATATGGTCATGGAAGAATCCTAATGGTGTTGTTTTGAAACAAAATGCATTGGTTCTTAATACTAACAGTGAGGTCTATAGGTACAGAATAGGTTATTTTCCTTGGATAGCCTGAGCAATAATTAATTTCTGCGGAAAAAAGCAATTGCTTTGAGGAATGAATAGAAAGGATGGAGGTATAAGGAAGACTGTTCTAGTTTGTATACCATTAGTATTCCAGGGAAACTGTTAGTAAGAGCCTGAAAATTGGTGCTCTCTCCTATTATTAATTTCATGAATTGCATCTCTGCTACCCATTGTACACAGAAAGTACTCAGTAACCACCCACAGAATGAGTGCCTCTGTGTACAGGGTAATCGTATTAGGCAGCCCAGTTGCATTTTCATTGCACTTTATTAAAATGAAATACCAGTAATAAAACTATACCTGTAAACACATCCACTTTTTAACAACTCAAAAATACATGCACAGAAAGTATAAACATGGGGAAAAAAGATGAGAAAATCTATTAGCATACTAAGATTGGGTCATGTCACTCTGTAGAATATATAAATAATGCCTAATGCTTAAGGTTTTTTTTTTTCCCCAGTGGCAGTGTTAGCATGACAAAATGAATAAGATTAATTTATTTTGCATATAAATGTAATATTATATTATTAATTATTTGTTTAATAACTCTAAAAGTGCTTTGCATAGCAAACAGAATTTACTTTAACTAATAAAGGAATTTGTAAAAGGTTACTTGTAATTTACAGCTCTCCAGGAGGGTGTGAGAACCAGACTTCTGAGCCACTGATTTGGGAAGAATTTTTGGTCCCACCAAAGGGCTTGCTTCAGGGAAAGTGGTACCACATTACTCTTTGGCCTTTATGATACTTAATTCTGGAGCCCAGAAGTTCTGTCATTGCTACCTGCAAGAAATGAGGTACCTCCCCCGTCATATCCTCCACCAGGATATCACTTATCAGTTACCACATTCTCAGAAGTGTATGTCTGTCGCTTTCTTCAGAACCTGAGTGTGCTCAAGTACATGAGTGGCAGAGTCTATGGCACATATTTGCACCCTGTTAGCAGAGGTGTCTGGTGATATGATTTCTCCGGATCAATTTGGGGTTAGATCTATCTCAGTGTTCTCTGCTCTTTGGTTCCCAGTGTCAGGAATGAGTAGCAGTACTGAATTGAGCTGATGATGGAGTGATCACAAATACAAAGCAATTTAGAGTGGTGCCTGTGGCTCAAAGGAGTAGGGCGCTGGCCTCATATACTGGAGGTGGCAGGTTCAAACCCAGCCCCGGCCAAAAACTGCAAAAAAACCCAAAAACAAAAACAAAACATTCTCTAAAATACAAAGTAATCTCACTCATGCAGCATTTATTGCTAAGTCAAAGTACATCATGGAGGATGAGATGGCCACTCTGGGTGAGCGGAAAAGACCCCAAAGTCTTAGCACCCAAAGTCTTGTATATGCTCACTAGCTTGTTCCACCTCTCTCCTGAGTGGGATTGATTCCCATTTCCCACCTTTGGTGATTGACAGGTTGGGGTTATACAACAGGTTGTGATTCTATAACAGTTTCCTTTCTACACACAAGCCTTCTCAAATCCTTCATGAAACACCCACTGCGGGTCAAAACCATAGTGCTGATTAGATAGTAATGAACGCCAAGTCAGTTCAGGTCACTAGGAGCTCCTTACTGCGAAGGCTCCACCCAGGGAAAAGTCTCTAGCCACAGATATCTGATCTTGTGGTTGCTTTTCTGCATTTTCATTGATTATGTCTCTCCAACAGTGGCCATTTCCTATACTTGCCTTGCCACTTGTGTGCATCCTCTCTCCCTAACATTGGAATGACAGACTTCCTAAAAGTAGAAAATGACCAACATGTAGGGACTGTTCACGGCAAGTTGATGCATGTTTACTATGTGCAGATGGTCCAGGTGAGCAACTTGTATGCAGTATTAGAGGCTTATGGGCTTTTGATATACTTGAACTATTTTCAGACAGAAGACATCAAGTTATTCATAATTCTCCCAGGCTAGTACAAATTTGGATTTTCATTGTAATAAATGTAAAATAATATTACCCATCAATGAGAAACTTCTGGTATTGCGTGATGCAAGAGACACAAGTAGACACGGTCTGACTTTAGTGACATTGTCTTTGTGGAGGAATTTAGAAGGTATAATGGAAAATAGCACTGCATATATTATATTGGTATAGAAAGAATTAACTTTTAAAGGAATTTGAAAAAAAAAAAGAAGAAAATTTAGATGCATGACTTAGCAAGGCATCCAAGGTCAAGGCCAGAATGATCAGTTATTGGTATGTGCTATATTTCATAGAGGGAAAAGTTCAACTTTTAACAGTGAGATCTGTTGAAGAAAACAATGATTTATCCCTAGAGATATTTCAGGGTGTACGATGAAGTCAAGGAAAGATATGCAGTAGGAAACAATGCCTTTGCCACCAATTTCTCTATTTGAAAGAGATTTAAAGTTCACTTCTATAGGACTGCTTGCAGGCAAAGAGATCAGCAAAATCAAGAGTTCTTTATTCTAATTTATGCTAATTTCTTCCACCTAACCTCAACTTTATGCTAATTTTCTTCTATATAACCTCATAGACATTTTTCCTATTTCCTGGGAAAGTTTTGAAATATTAAATAATGTGTTTTTCATCCCTCCTGATAATTTCATTCTTCTGAACTTTCTTATTTAAATAGCTAGGGCATCCTGGGCCATTGCCTTGGGAGAGGGACTGGCAAGCCGGAAAGAAGAAAATAGCCTGCCAATCTCTTCCTGGCTTTGGTTTAAAGCCTAAAGCACTTAAGGGTAATTGAGAGAGCTCTAAGCATAGACAAAAATGTTTGGAGAAATATGAGGTAGAGGAAAAGTGTTCCATTTCCCTGCTTGGCCTTGAACATTCTGCAACCCACCTTTTCTATTACAATGACCATGATTTTTAGAATAGAGTCACCTAAATTGAACTCTAGAAGCAAAAATCTTCCCAGAAAAGGCTGCCTGCTGGTCCTTGCAAAGCCTCAGAGAGTCTTCCAGAAAGTCCCAAAGCTGAGGGATTTCTCTAACACCAAGCATTGAACAAAAGCAGCAAAGACTCTGCCTGTGGAGCTCATGTGCAGGGGATTGGGGCGTGTCTCTGTTGCTACCCCTGTGTACCAGTGACCAAAGATCAAACAGGATAACAGATCTATCATTAGACACTTACACAGAGAAATGACATTGAGGAACAGTCCCCCATCTTAAGTGATGTAGCCTGTGCGAAAACCTAATTAGAACTTGGAAGTTTACCTCGGGAAGGAGAGATGAAAAACATTCAATTGCCTAAGATTTCAAGATACCATCTAGGTCTTGAAAGATAAGTTATGCTTCCATAGAAAAAAAAATACTTCTATGTGTGAATTGTGTGCTAGCACATAATCTACACAGAGAAATGGAAGAAAATGTTTGATGTTTTTTGTTTTTTATGATAATGAATTTAAATATAGTTATTTGTTGAACAAAATGTATGTATCTGCCATTTCTGGAATTAAGAATTTTCCTTGTTTAACAATAAATATATTTTCTTTACTGTTCATACTTTCCTGGGGTGTATGTGATTTTGTAGTATTCATTTACATGAAATGGGGACAAATGCCAAAAAGCGAATATAACAGTGACATTAGTAACTACTGACAACCTAATGCCTTAGAATATCTTACTGTCTTTAACCATTATGGGCCTCCTGTTTTTGCCTTTATTTTAACAATTTCATTGTGTCTGGTTCTTATAATTTGTTTGTGAATGTGAACAAGGTAACAATTACCACCATATTTTCAAGTAGACCATGTTGACTTTGAAGATATAATGCCTTAAAGTATTTATCTTTTTGAGAGCTAGGTTTAGATGAAACCCATGAACGGGGTACAACTTGCTATTCTTACCTCACTAAGTTTTTATTGTTCTTGATTCAGGTTTTAAATACAGGCTTAAGAGGAATATATACATATTTTGTTGCCTTTTTTGCCAAAAGAATGGTGTCTTTTCATCTCAGCTCAGAAGGCTTTCCAAGGCTCACACACAATTCTGCCTCTTAATCTTTGAGAATTTAGAGTTTCACACAAGCTAACTCTATCTCTCTCTGGCCTTTTCTTCTCTGGATTTCAATTCCTTTACCATGAAAACCACACACACACACAAACAGACAATAAAACCGCTAATTTCCTTTGTGTAACTTGCTAGGGGAAAAGCTACTTTTAATTTGAAAATCTACTCTGATACTACCTCCTGATAAGAAGGTAGCATCCTAACAATTTTCTCATATCCTAATTGAACAAGCCGAGTGAGAGGAAGACAAACAAATCCATGATGTCACTAAAACCCAAAAAAATAGAGGGAGAATGTTTTCCTCTCCATAGAATTAACTGGCTCTAATTTTTCAGCTATTCTTAACTTAATCAATAACTTTTATAGATATTCTATTAATGAATGAGTTTATATGCAAGAATGAATAATTGAGTTGCATGAAGAATGTATTTATTCATTGACATCTGAGCTACAACTCCTTATCAACTTTTACAATTTTCTTCTAACCCAGGTTCCATCCAGGTTTACTCTGCTTTTCTGCATTTAAAAACACACTTACACATTTATTTATGGAAGGCCCAATATCCGTAAGCTACCGTGCTATGTTGTGCCTGAGATAAGTAGATAAACAAAATCCCTCCCCTCAAGGAGCCCACATTCTTGTAGAAAAGATAAGACTTATCCACACGTAAAAATAATAAAAGTAGCAAATGATAAATTCCACAAGGAAGGTACAAATAAATTGCTCTGGGTGTGAAAGCCTAGGGAGATTGCAGAACATAACAGCGTTTTAATATAGATATAAAGTGTTCCTTTAAAAATGCAAATCCTGTAAAACAGTGTTGTGTATTTGTTCAGTGTGCCTCTCGAATTTCTCTGACTACATTATTCTTCTCTTTAGTTTCCCCAAATGGTTTAATGATGACTTTATGTGACACACAATCCGTCTTTTCATTGGGGAAACACTTTGACACATTGGCTCATGGCAGTGATTCCCAGAGATTATTGTTGCATTTTGCCTTGAAGGTACTGCTTTAATGTGCTGGAGATGTCTGAGCCCCGCCAGGATATAGAATGTGTTAACAAAAGGGATTGTTTTATGTGTAAGGTATTCATTAAGTTTGATAAGGACAGGCAGGGAAATAATTTTTTGGTGTATCAAACCAAAAACCTCTCTTCCAAATGTTACCACCTCATGAGGGAAATTTTATAACCTATTTGAAAGATTTTCTTTTCTGATTGATGTTCATCAAACTTTTATAGTTTCTGTTTGCTTGTTGAGTTGAGGAATTAGACCAACGGTTGGCATTTAAAGACCCCGAATGCAGAGGGTATTTGTAACGTACAGAAAGACAAGCCTTTCCAACAGGAAACAGATGGGATGATTTGTTGTAATGGGCCATGTGTTCTTGGCTGGCCTAAATCCGAGAATGCTGACTCCCTATGCCCATTTGATTTATAACGAAAAGTAATTTCTGTTCAAGCAAGAAGGCTTTGGGACTAAAACTCAAGTGTTGCTTTTATGATTTGTCCTTATTAAAATTAGTATTTCTATCGCGTATAAGAAAAATTTGCTTATACTAGATAAAGAACAAGAATTTATTTGTTTATGTAATTGAAGCCTGAGTTCAAACTTACTCAGGTATACGTATAGGGGCTTCAAAGTAACCATCAATTCTTGGAACTTTCGCCATCTTTCCACAAAACTTACCCCTGTGTTAGTTTTATTTGCAGGTCAGTGTGGCAGCAGAGTCTGACACAAAAGAGGGGACTATGGCAATTAGCCCTTAAACACACTCTGATTGGACAAAAATGGCTTATATGTCCAACTTCCTGAACCCAATTACAGTCGCAAGGTGCTGTTGAGTGGCTAGGAGTGGGCAGTGTGTTCCCCATGTGGAAACAGAAATGATCCCCCCACCTAAAAGTCCATCCACTGAAAGTGAGGAAAAGGTGGGGGTCACTCAGAAAAAAAATAAATGCCCCTTAGAATGTTCTAGAGGCCCTGAGACTTTTTAGTGTGGATCAGATGCTTGCCTAATAGAGAGGATCCAAGGACCCATTTGGGGGGTCCTTGGAAACAGTTATTAAGTGCAACAAAGGCATTAACTGTATGTCTTAACACAATAACTAAGAGGATGCCATGAAGGCTGTGTTAACCACTGTGATGAAAGTTTTTCAAATTGTATATAAAACCAGCACACTGTACCCCATGACTGCATTAATGTACACAGCTGTGATTTAATAAAAAAATTTAAATAAATAAATAAATAAATAAATAAAAGAATATGTGGATATATTTGTAAATGTATGTGTATACACAGTGGGGAGAGAAAGTACAAAGACTTATTTCTAAGGAAAATTCTGAAAAAATATAGACACACAGACTATAACCTCTGTAAGTTGACCACCTTAGGGACTATAATTAACTGGTCAACATGGGGAGTTGATCAGCATAGGGAACTAGGCCTTAGTACGTGTGGTGCATGCCTGGTCTATGAAAATTAGGTTGACTTAAAGAGGTGGTCAGTGGAGGGAGGCTGTCAGCTATGGAGGTTCTATTGGTTTATTTTTTCCTAAAAATAATTTAAAAGTAGTTTAGAAATATTAAACTGCATATGTATATTTTTACACATATGTATGAAAACAATATTATTTATATATAAATCATAAAATTATTTAATACTAAATAAAGGTGTATAGGACTGAATTTTTTTAGGTTTGTATAATCATCTATTATAATTAACATAATGAATGGCTATTTTAGAGCTATGTAGTTGAAATAATAAAAATAACAATGTTACTGAATTATTACTTAAAGTGAATCTTTGCTTTTCCCTAAATTGATTTGCATATAAACCAATGCAATGCTGATAATTAATATAAATTACACTTAGGAGATATGGAATAGAAGATATAACACACTGAGTTGTACTCTTCCTCTCTGAGCTCTACTGGTCACCCTGCTAGCAATGAGAGAAAATGATCATCTCCTTTGTCCTGTGTGAATTCTTTCTAGAAATTAGGCTCATATTTGAAGCTGTGCTGTGTATCTAGATATTTAGTTCTCTCCTTTAATTAACAGCAATAAAACAATAGTGGTAATGACAATAAGAATAGTAACAGAAGCTACCATTTATTACAGTCACTGTGTTTTGGATACAGAACCAAGTACTCTGTAGCTATTACCTAATTTAATCCATACAACAACTTGAGCATTCAATTGTTTATTTAATCAAGGGAAATGTATTTGAGAAATGATATTTATTTGTTCATTTGTTTATTTATATTTTAGAAATAGGGTCTTGATGTGTCTTCTAGGCTGAAGTGTAATGGGGTGATTATAGCTCATTGTAGCCTCAAAGTCTTGGACTCAAGCAATCCTTCTGCCTTAGCTTCCCAAATAGCTAGGACTACTGGTGTATGCCACTATGCCTGGTTATTTTTAATTTTTTTGTAGAATTAGTTTCTCTCTATTTTGCCCAGGGTGGTCTTGAACTCTGGCCTCCTGGTGATCTTCCCTCCTGGGCCTCCCAAAGTTCTGGGATTATAATCATGAGCTACCATGCCCACCTGGAAGGTGGATATTTTATTCTAGAGATGAATGATACAAAATGGGAGCCCACTAAAGGTGAAGGAATGGAGAGTGGTCCATTTCAACAATGACATGATTTCCCTGGAAACACAACTGAATATTGGGTGTTAAGAATGGTGAGGACTTACCTTTGATTCCAGGTAGCTCTTTAGGTATACTTAGTAAGTATTCTGGTGGAGGAGGGGCGCATGCTTACTTGTGGAACAAAAACTTACAATGCTAGGGCTTTGTTCCCAGGGAAAATGAAGGAAATTGGCATTTGTCTCAAGATTAATGTCATACTTTCTGTTATGGTATAAATGTGTCCTCCAAAATTCATTTATCCCCAATATAACAGTGTTAAGAGGAGGGGCGTTGGGGGAGGCGTATAAGTCATGAGAGTTCTGACCACACGGATGGATTAAAGCTGCTACAGAAAGGGCTTGTAGGAGTCGGTTCCCTTCTGTTCCACCATGTGAGGACGTAACAGAAAGGCCTTCATCAGAAGCCAGAACTTTGATCTTGGATTTCCCAGCCTTCAGAACTGTAAGAATAAATATCTGTTCTTTATAAATTAGCCAGCCTCAAGCAGTTTGTTGTAGCAGCACAAATTGACTAAGATACTTTGTTTTAGCTAAAGACTTCATCAGAGTTCTGTGGATACGTCTGCCATTAATTTAGGGAGAGATGATCAAAAAACCATTTTCTCTTATAACTTTAATTTTTTCCCTTGTATCTTGCACAGTATAGTACTTGCTTTAAATATTCAAGAATGAGGGCGCTAGGAGGACCTGAGTTCAAAACCCAGATGTGCCACTCAATATCCAAGTGATGTTGGTGAAATAACCTAACCTTTTCAAAGCTTAGTTTCTTACGTGTAGAGTTAGCTTAGTGTAGTTGTTAATAGCATTTGTACAATGCCTGTAACAGAATGCTATGCAGGAGCAATAATTCAACAAATGGTACAGAATGGAGCCAGATTGTTGGGTTCAGTCTCTGGATCTACCTCTTACTAGCCACATGATCTTGGATAATCTACTTAAATTTTCACTGTTGGTTTTCTGATCTGTGAAATGAAGTTAATCATTTGTTGTGAGAGTTACATGAATTAATTTATGTGAAGTACTTACAACAGAACTGGGCTCGTAGTAAGCTCAATATCCATGTTTGTTTTTAACATATTAGTTCTTTCTTCTAGGCTAGTTGAAAGAACTATAAGTGACTATTGATTAAAAAGCACTTAGTGTAATACTTCCACATACTAAGTGTTCTTAAGTACATTAGGGCTAAGCAGCTGCAATATTAAGCAAGTTGACACAAACACTATGGGCTAGCAAGCACACACTCGGATTCACACTCATTTCTGTTCTTAAGTTGAGGATTTGCTAGTTATCCTAAGGCAGAATTGTTTCAATGATGAGATACCCGTGTGAACATTTCCTTCTGTAACTTCCTTAAGTTTATCAATGCATTTCAGAGGGTCCCTGAGAATCGTATGAAGGATACGATTCTCGTCATTCTTTCTCAGTATCTACTGCTGGTTCCTCCTCTCCATCTTTACTCATTTCTTCTATCTAGGCTCAAACTCTAGATTTTAGGAGCCTTGCCTAATATTTTATCCTGTCCCTTCACTTTATATTTCAACAGAGTCTCCATAGATGAATTAATCCAGACTTACACCTGAAATATCATCTACTAACGAAGCCAATATTCCCGACTTCCATCCCCAATTCAGACTTCTTCCTGGAATTTCAGATGCCTAGGTGATATCTTTACATGAACGTCTAGTTGGCATCTCACATTTAACATGCTCAGAACTAAACGGTTAGTTCCAAGCTCCTTCTCGTTAGTTCATTCTGTCTTCTGAACTAACCAATAATTCACTTGTTCTAGACCAAAAAATAAAAAAATAAAGAAGAGAGAAGATTTTCTTTATATCTCTCCCTCTTTTCCTTATCACATCCAATCCATGAGTAGATTTTGTCAAACATATTAGCATATCACTCATTAATTCATAAAAATAATTTATTTCTCTCCTTCCCTACTGGTACCATCTTCATCCAAAACACTATTATTTTCTTATTAGAATTCTATAACAGTATCCTGTCTAATTTTCTTGCTTTTATTCTTATCTACTCACCCTGTACTTAGTAGACCAGATCATGCTGTTCCTTTATTTGAGGCCTTCTATGGCTGTCCATGGAAGGATATTAGATCAGAATTCCTATCCTGGTTTGCCTAATCAGCCCTATGTTTTTTTTCTATAACCTCACCTTAAACTACTCTCCTGTTTTCACCCTGTCCAGGCTACATCGGCCTCCCTTTCTGACCCTGGAACAAATTAAACTCATAACTTTTTCAGGGCCTTTGCCCTATATTCAGCCTACACTTAGAATGCTGGGTTTTTTTTATAATCTTTATTCTTAACATTCAGATCTCAGTTTAGATGCCAGCTTTTCAAAATGGTATCCCTACAATCAAAAATAAAGCAACCCTGAAGTTGTTTCCTAATATGTCATTACCTTTTAAGATTTTGCAGAATATTTTTTTCATCACTTGATACTTGTCCTCATTTATTGACTTATTTCTTCATTTATTTTCAGACTGACTTACGGTAGTTCTTCAGAGTGGTTTTGTTCCCCACCCTAGGTAAGATTTCGCAATGTCTGGAGACATATTAGTTATCGTAATGTGAGGCATGCCAAACATCCTCGAATGGCTTGAGTAGTTCCCTACTACAAAGAATTATCTGACCCTAAATGTCCCCTAGCAGCTGATATTGAAAAGCTCTGAATCAGAATAAAACAATAAAAGAGCAAGGACTTTGCCTGTTTGGTTTATGTGGTATCCCCAATGCCTAGAACAGTAGTAGGTACAGACAGAGCATTCAGTACATATACTGAAGAAATAAATGTTTAAACATAAGATTTTAAAGATCTTAATAGTATGAAGAATCCATCTGGATACATATTGAAGCAATTTTTGATCTCAAAAGCATGATAAATATCATGACTTCTGGAAAATCTAAATTGATAGTATTTCTCATTGATAGAGTAAAAAAATGTAGGACTCAGGGAATGATGGTTGTCAGAAACCCCACTCCTACTGCACTTTGGATATGAAGGATCTCTGAGAATGATGTAAATCTAGGTCAAAATGTTCTGTTTTGAAAGAGCTTTCCTCTTTTAAGAAAGCAGCTTGCATCGTAATTATGAGTAAGCACTCAAAAGCCAGACTTTCTTGGTTCAAGTTCCCCGTCAACATTTCATAACTGTGTAACCTTCCACAGCTTCTTGAGCTCCTTCATCCCTCCATTTGTAACTTGCAAAATGTAGGTAATAATGAAAGTACCTTCCCTATGAGATTGCTTTGAAAATTACATATGAGACAATATGTGTAAAGCTTTCAGAGCTTAGTGCTTAATACATACTATGTGTGTTGTGTCTCTTCACATGTTAAAAGACCCCGAGTCTGTCCTTGATATCTAAGGGGTCACCTGGGAATCTTGATTATTCTGAAGAGAGTTCCAGATGATGGAAATGAATTTTACCTACAATAATCCTTCACTGTAAAAAATAGTGAGCTAGGATTACACATTAGTGTATGAGCTGTAAAATGATGATGACAAAGATGGAATTCTCAATATAGTAATCTCCTTTCCTTTCATATCCCTTTGACACAGGACAAAGGTGAGCAAATGGGATTCCAACTCTTATATGTATGATCAGCTTGGAGTCATGAATCAAACACTCATGACAATGAGCTACACGTTGAAAAATACTATGCCCATCTGCCACCGTAGCCACAGAGCCGTGCAGGGTTCTCCACTTCTTCTGCTGTCTTGGTTTCACCTTTGGTTATCTCTCATCCCCTTGTTCTGCCTCTTGGCAGGTGGTGACAATCTGTAGCAAATAAATATGTGGGAAATGGTTGTGCTCCTTGGAGGAATTTCTGAGGTAAGTGAGAGGCCTCGTAGTTATTATATGTGGTATGACTAATGAATGTTGTTTTCCCTCGCTGCACTCAACGTGGGAAGTATTATTGAACCCAGCCTTGGTCAACTGTGGTTTATTGATTTCCTTTTGTGATTTCAGATTTTCAAGTAATGTTAACTAAAGATCTGAAATAGAAAAACCAATTTCAAATCAGACCAAGTGTGCATTGAACTTTAGAACTAGATTTTAAATGGTGGTTTTTGATAAAAAGTTTGTCTTGATTTATTTTTATATTTTTAATATATGTCTTGTAAAGATTCCTTTTAGAGCTGGGTGCAGTGGCTCACACTTGTAATCCTAGTACTCTAGGAGGCTAAGACAGATGGATGGCTTGAGCTCAGGAGTTCAAGACCAGCTTGAGCAAGAGACAGATCCCGTCTCTAAAAAAATAGCCAGGCATTGTGGCAGGTGCCTGTCATCTCAGCTACTTGAGAGGCTGAGGCAAGAGGATCACTTGAGCTCAAGACCAAGAAGACAAAGTGAGATTTTGGCTCAAAAAAAAAAAAAAAAAGATTCCTTTTACTTTAAGGAGATTTTTATTGATAACCTGATAAATGTGTGGCAAATCATCTTTCTTTTTGAACAACTTCTTCATATATTATTTACATACCACAAAATTTGTCAATTTAAAATGTACAATTAGATGTTCCTAGTATATTTAAAGGGTCATACAGCTATCACTGAAATCTAATTTTAGAATATTTCGATCACCCTAAAAGGAAACTTTTGTGTTTATTATCAGTTATTCCTTACTCTCCCTCTAAGTCCTAGGCAACCACCATTCTATATTCTGTCTCTCTATATTTACTTATTCTGGACATTTACTATAAAGGGAATCATACAATGTGTGGTCTTTTGCATCTGGCTTCTTTCATATAGCATATTGTAAATTAGCCTTATTAAAATCTCAGCTCTTAGATTAGTAGTGACAAAACTCTTGAAGTCAAAATTTTTTATGATTTGGCTCATATGAACTTTGCATTGCTGTTTTGAAGTCACTTTTCTGAGACTTCATCCTGGTGAAAGTTGGAAAAGGGCCTTCCGTAGGAGCTACTAACGGTATTTCTCTTAATATCGTGTAGGATACTAGTGGAGGTTTGAGTGTATTTGGGCTCTTTCTGAAGGGGCTGCATGTGGGTCTCAAGGACACTAATGGCTTGGTAAGAGATTTGGTGGGTATTACAACCATGATCTTGAATGTTGCCTCTTCCATCTCCCTGTCCTCTTCTGCAGAACTTTATGGTGTTTGTGGGTTTTGTCATGATCCTCTGATGAATACTTTCTGCCTTGAAAACATTGGAGTCTTTTCCTTATTAGGACCTGAGCTGGTTTCAATCTAGTAGGGAGTTATGGGTCACTAAAATCTGACTTACTTCTAAACCATTAGCTTCTGGCATTCACCTTCCTGCATAGCAGTTGTCATAGGTAATATATCTCATGACTTCTTGTAGTCAACAGTTGTTCCAGAAAGTCAGAGATTGATGTAAAAGTCACTCAGTAAATACCTGAGAATAAAATACTACTCATGAAATGCAAGAATAAACATCCATTGAATAACTAGTATGTGTTTGGCCCCAAAATGAAGGAGATAAAAATAATAAAGATGGCTTGGCACCCGTAACTCAGTGAGTAGGGCGCTAGCCACATACACTGAAGCTGGCAGGTTAGAGCCCGGCCTGGGCCTGCTAAACAACCAAAAAATAGCCTTGCATTGTGGTGGGTGCCTGTAGTCCCAGCTACTTGGGAGGCTGAGGCAAGAGAATCGCTTGAGCCCAAGAGTTTGAGGTTGCTGTGAGCTGTGACGCCACAGCATTCTACCAAAAGTGACATAGTGAGACTCTGTCTCAAAAAAAAGGAATAATAAAGATAATAATTACAATATTGTACAGTATATAATAAGTTCTAATATTAACAGGCATTTGCTTTCTGCTAAGTAGTGTGCCAAGAACTTTGTATACCTTTTCTGTTTATTTATGTACAAAAGGTCAATGATGACAATAATTTCGCATTAACTGATGCCTTCTCCTACCTGACAATGTTCCAAACACAATACATATACTATTACCTCATATAATCAACGTAACAAATCCAGGAAGTAGGTATTATTAATATCCCCAGTTTGCTGGTGAATAAAGTATAATGATTAGGGATCCCCTATGTAGTTATCTCAGCACTATCTCCTAAAAATGTTCAGTTTTCTTCCTTTCACTCACATGGTAGAATTATGTCTTGGGGAGCAAAGAACAACATATGGCCAACGACTATCCAAGCATTTAACTGCTGCTGCAAGACTCAGAGAGCTCCCATTTTCTTCACAGTTATCTGACATGTTCCAGAGACTGGTGTCTACTTCAGGCTGGCTTTTGAACTAAAGATAATGTAGAAGAACAGCTCTATCTAATTTGAGTTGAACAGGTAGCATAAATGAGAGAGAAATCTGTATCATTTCAAGTCATTGAAATATTTGCCTGTTACTGCAACATAAACTTCCCAGCTGATATACTCAGCCTTATAAATGGTAGAGCAGCTATGAAACACAAACATACTCGTTCTAGAGCCTGGAATTATTATGCCAAATTTCTTCCTATGATGTAGGTACTTTTATTTCTCTGAATTTAAAATGAGACAATTAAGGCTCTGAAAGCTTTTAATAGTTGCTCAAGTTCTCAGAGCTAGAAAATGAAAAATCTGTCCTGAACACAAGTCCATTCTGGTAGGCACTGTTCTATACTGTCTATGTCTAAAAAGAAGACTTAGTTTTGTTCTGGACTTTGCTGTGCAATTTATTGTATAATAAAGACAAATTTATAGCAATGCAGAAGAGCATATGATAACTCAGTCCTGGGTGTGTGTGAAATCATTTACAGAGGAGGTTACATGTGTAACATAGATTGCTAGATGTTGCAGGCAGAGTTTTATAGTCTAGTCTATATAACCAATAAAACCTCTTCCTCTTGAGGGTGGGAGGGGCATGGGAATATGAAGAATGTCATTCCCATGATTAAGTTTCATTCTGTGCCAAAGGTGAGGGGATTTCATAGATGTGATAAGGGTTCATAATCAGCCTTACTTTGAGTTACTAGAAAAGAGAGACTATCTTAGACAGACTTGACTTAATCAGTGGTGAAATAGAGCTCACCAGGCAGAATATCTAGACTTCACTGCTGGATTCCAGTGTTTGACCAGAGGCAGAAAGCAGAAAGCATCCACTGAAGCACTCGGTGGTGTCTTTTCAGAAGGTCTGTGACATTTAGACTTGATTCCATTGCAAAATAACGGCTGATTTTGCATTTTACCCAGAAGGGGATTGGAGTCTGTAGACATGTACGAAAATGCCTATATGACTTTCTGAGCTCTCTATTTCCTCACCAAGGAGAAAGACCAAGAGGCAGAATGGCAGGGATTCAGGCTCAAGGAACAGTCAGCCTTATGACTGGCTCATGGCACATCCATTTACCAACTGATTGATCCTTGGAAAGTTATTTTCCCACATGGAAAATAAGGCAATAATAAATGTCATGGGGTTGTGGTAAACACTCAGGTAATATATGTAAAGAACTCTGCATGCAGTAGGCACTCAGTAATCAATTACCCTTCTTAGAAGCAGTGTGGTGTAAAGAAAAAGCTAAGGCCAAGGACTGACAAACCCCCCAGCATTTGAACCTTCGCTTTCAACTTTCTAGCTATGTGTTCATGAGCAAGTTTCACCTCCTTATTTTTATACCTTCCAATTACTCTTCTATCAAAGAGCAGTCAGATCTTTCTTGAAGAGTTGATATAGGAATGAAAACAGTATTTACAAATTGTTGTTTCCAGTGCCTGCCATTATAGAATATGGTCAATAACTGATAAATATGAGGATTTTCTTTTTAGTTATGTCTTTTCCAGAATTATTATGATTTTTTTACTGTTATCAAGTTGATCATGGCCAGTGAGAATTTCTCTGAGCTCGTGGTGTAAAGTGCCTCTAAGAATATTTTTACACAGATCAGAGTGCTCTGAATAATGATACCCAAATACAATACTTTCTTGGGGTTGGAGTGTCACTCATTCCTCCACTCCTCTGGAAGTGATAGAACTCTGACTGATAGAAACATGGCAAAGAGTTAGCAAAGTAATAAAAACCACATGTCTCACTCCAATGTGGGACTTTCTGGTAAAAGCTGACTGAAACAAGGTGAAAGGATTGATACCCAAATGGGGTATTTATCCCACATTTTGAATTTACACAGGCATCTGCAAATTCAGGCATACCCAGAGAAGTGACAGTCAGAACAAGAAAGAGCCAGAGATGAGCTGAGATAAAGACAGGTGAATGTGAGCTTGGGTCCACTTACCCAGCCCATGTGTGGGACAGGACACGTTGCTTCATCTACACAGTCAGAGTCAGAACCAGGAATAAAGTGCCAGGGAGATCCAGCCTTGTATGCTCACCATAGGGGAGCAAGATGTTAAGGTAAGTTGGTAAAACCTGCCTAGGAAAAGGAAAGAAGAAGGGGTTTATGGGAGGCAGAATCTTTGCCCATTTGTAAACACATACATTGATTATTAAGTGTGGGTTATAAAGGCCTGGCTCACTTGCTCTAACTTGAAACAGCTCTGAAATTCATCCCCATTCCAAAGCTCCCAGGGGGTCTGCTGGAGACTTTTGTAGTGACTGCATGCTAGTTCAGCATCTCCCTCTGCCAAGTCCTGTCATGACTTCACTTACCCCTGAGTGTTTATTCTCCTTCAGTCCATGGCCCGGTTCAGGTCCTGCCGACTGTGCCCAATGTCGTGACTGCGTGAATGATCACACGAGACACAATTGACAAGTACATGCTGCAAGAGATGAGGCTAACCATAGGTGCAAGATAGCCCCGAGCACTTCTTGCAGAGTCCTTTTATTGAGAAGATACATAATGGGCAGAAAGATTACTAAGCAAAGACATGCAGGGGCTGCGTACTCAGGGAATGATCTCATAGGTGCCAACAGAGTATGTACTCAAGGAAATGATCTTTAAGGGTGGTAAGAGAAATGATCTCCAAAATACTACGTGCAATTCTTCTCCACTAATCCTTCAAGGAACTGCCATATAATTCTTAATGTTTAACATCAGTCTTACTACCACAGGAGTGAACTTTGCTCCTTCAGGATTACTCAGTTACTTAGTGGCTTGCCTTCCAAGTCACAAGAGATTTCCAGGCTTCCAGGAGAATGTCTTGTTCTCAGTAATTCCTCAGATGAGTTATAATATTAGTGGTTATTGTAGTAAGAATGATGTTTAATCCTCTATAAAGTCCTACTTCTTTCACTTCCCTAATCTTAGGTCTTGATACTAAAAATACCCTCAATAAGCCACCTATGTGCTAAGCTCCATCTAAGAGTCTGTCATTTCCTGAGGAAGAGGACGGGAGCATAGGAAATATTCACCAAGTCCCCCCCTCACCCACTACCAGTGGAAATCAGGTTTCATTTCCCAGAAATCCTCTAGCCCTGTTAGATTCCTCAAGAGAGGTAGTTGAAATACCTCAACAGAGTTGGTGTGTTTCTGCCCTGAAATTTCTATTTGTGTTTTGTCTTCTCTACTAGACTCCTGGCTTTCCCAATGGCTGGGCATGGTGGTTGGTTCATGCCTGTAATCTTAATACTTTGGGAGGCCAAATTGGGAGAATCACTTGAGCTCAGGAGTTTAAGACTGGCCTGAGCAAGAGCAAGAGCCAATCTCTGCTAAAAATAGGAAAATTACCTGGGCATTGTGCCTGTAGTCCCAGCTACTTAGGAGGCTTAGGCAGGAGCATCACTTGAGACCAGGAGTTTGAGATTGCTGTGAGCTGGGCTCACATCATGGCACTCTAGCCTGGGGTAAAAGGGTGAGAGTCTGTCTCAAAAAAAAAAAAAAAAAAGGGATCATGTTTGATCCCTTGCATCATTTGTTATCTACGCAAGGAAATGTATGCAGACATTTTCCTTGCATAGATACCAAACATCTACTGAAATAATTAAGTAAATCCAGGTTGTGATAGGAACTGTCATCCTAAGGTAATCTCAATAACTAAATTTTAAAGTATAATTATGGAGCACCTGGAGAAAATCAGCCTGTATAAGGAAGGTGGTGTGCTGTACAGATTAAAACTATGCTCTAAAGATTAATTACCTGTAGGGGCATGGGGTTGCAGTAATAGGGCTCCAGTTATTTCAAGAGAAGCTGGAAATTCGGCCTTTATATGATATTTTCTAATAATTAAACATTTAACAGGCTAAGCAAATATCTATGAATTGCATTCAGTTTGTGTGTGTGTCCAGGACAGGCAAGAGTCTAAAACTCCCGGGAAGGAATTCTTAGGTTTTAAACACCTTTGGTTTTTTGAGTTGTGTGTATCTGTCAGAAATAGTTCTATTTCATGAAAGAATGATAAACTGTCTTTATTTGAAGGGTCATTTTTATCCCCTGTTGGGTACTAATATCTCTTATGGAGAAGACCAAGGGAGAAAGGTTAGGTGCTGAACGTGGTATTTGGATCATAATTTCCAGAATGTTTTAAGAGTCTCCGAAGAAAGGTGCAATAGAGCTGTCAGATCATTGTTGCTGTTGTTTGTAATGCCTCTTTTTTCCAGCTTTAGGATAAGCCTGTGAAATGGCTGGCTAACAATCTTGCTATTTATTGGAAAAGACAGCCAGATCATTTTGTGCCAGCATCATTGCATTTATATTTCAAGGATACAAAAAGAGAAAATCCAAACCTGAGTCCAAATCCTCTCTTCTAGCGTCCAGAGAAATATATCTTCTTTTTCTTCCATCAGATCCCTTCTGACATCTGTGTAAGAAATATGGATTAGATAAGAGCATAAGCACTAAATTTCTTTTGTTGCTTCTAGCTTATAGGGTAGTATTATTAATGAAGGACAGGTTTGTGTGTGTGTGTGTGTGAGTGTGTACGCGTGTCTGCTTGTGTGACTATCTAGGGTCAGAATATGGAGTAGTGGGGGTGGGGGTATGTGGTGTATGTAGCACTCTTTGAGCAAATGTGGGAAATTTAATGGCTTATTGTGAAAAGAATGCTTCAAAATTATAGTTTCTTCCTGGTGGGGAGTTCAGTTCGAAGAGTTACATTTTGTTTGCAAAGGAAGGAGTTAGTAAGTTAATGTCAGATTTGTTTAACCTGGGACATTGTACTGGGGCTAAGCAACTGAGAAACAAACCAATATCACAATTTATAATTTACAATGCTAAAATTGTCTATAAAAATGCACATAAATGTTCCAAATTGAGGTACGTTCTTATTTTGCACAAAAGGAGAGAAACCATGTGAGCTAAACAGCTTATATGAGTTAACCGTTTATTTGGAGTTAGACTGTGTCTTTGGACATCAGTCATAAGTAGAAAATAGAAACTAGAGGTAAAGGATGAGTAAGTTTTTAAATCAATTCTAATTATTTGCCTATTTGAACTAAAATGTTTTACCTTTGATAGTGAATCAAGGCAAAATTCAATAAATAAAACAAGTTTTATTTTTGTATATTGAAGGTGTTCCTGAACATTGCATCTTAATTTACAGCAGGAGAATTTCATCTCAGTTGATATTCTTTAAAATCATTCTTTATAAATTGTTTAAATGTATTAATTTAATTAACATATTTTAAAATTGCATAATGAAGCTATCAGCTTCATTCTAGTGAACATGCTAAATGTTCTTAATTAACTTATTTTGAAGAAATAAACAATTTAATTTATTAAACAATTTAATTTATTGAACAATTTAGTTTATTTTGAAGAAATGTCCTATAATGTCTATGAAATGGACATATAAATGTTGTTTTTAAATTGCCTTTTGGAAAGTACCAAGCACTTAGTGGGGTTTTTTGGGTCACATCTTCCATTTTAGTAACTGAGGGAACTAGAGGCAAGAAGAAAGAATGAAAACCCATATTTTGAAGTTGAAAAGAAATAGAAAACCTGACATTTCAGGGTACTTTCATTCACACTGGAAAACATTCCTTTTTCCTACGTGGCAGTGGTTCTCAACCTTCCTAATGCCATGGCCCTTTAATACAGTTTCTGTGGGCCACAACTCCCAGATTGAGAACCATTGCTATATGGTATTTCTTTTTTTTTTTTTTTTTTTATTGAATGGTAACTGTGTACATTAATGAACTTCTGGGGTACAGTGTGGTGTTTTCACACACAATCCAAAACACTTCCATCAAACTGGTTAACATAGCCTTCATGTCATT